>NC_053122.1:22526963-23164463 GCF_010015445.1 Perca fluviatilis
CAGGTACTGGCAGGGCTGGGTGGTAGTGTGGGTCTGCTGGTTCTGTAGGGACAGCGGGTGGGCCTGATGGTGCAGGTGGAGGTGTGGATGGTGGGGCTGCTCATGCAGCAGCACCAAGGAGCTCTGTGGTGGCTCATCAGATGAGGCTGTGGAGCCCACCTCGCTGCTCATCTCGCTGGTACTGATCTCACTGCTGATTTCACTGCAGGAGGAAGGCGGCACAGGGAGGGAGCCATCTGAGGGCCGCTCCTTGATGGCAGAGGACGATGGGGGATAGGGGCCCAAGCCGGGGCTAGGAGGTGGGTGAGGAGGCTCAGAGCAGCAGCAGGAGCAGCAGTCTTCACTCACACTGAGCTGGACCACAACAGCGCAGAGGCTATCTGTGCAGCCGTAGCCCTGCGCCAGCGTGCACAGCTTCTTAGCAGCAGCCAGGGCATCGGGGACGTTCCGAACAGCCTCCACAGCCTCGGTGGCAGACACGGCATCCCACAGGCCTCGGCTACCCAGAATGAAGAACTCATCCTGTGGGGTGAGAGTGACTGTCTGCACGTATGGACAAGGGATGACGGATGGGTAGAGAAAGGAGTAGCCCATAATTCGTGTAGAATCTGTCACGCCATTCACCTTGTTGTCCTGTGGAATAGAGCATAAACATCAATACAGTGTTCGCGCAGTGCACATCTAAAGTTACATTTACATTACTGTACTCCACATTGATTAAAATGTACTTGGGATGCTTTCGGGGATCTCTACCTCAGTGATGATGGCCCTGTGCTGCCTGACCCTGCGGTATTCCTCCTCAAGCCCCACATTTTGAAGCAGTGACAGTGACAATGGCTTTCCATCGCGGCACAGGATGGCCTGGCACTTGCCCACATTAGCAGCTGTGAGGGTGAAGCAGCCACCGGGATCGGTGGGGTCATGGCGAATGTGACACAGAGCCGCTGAGCCACCCAGTTTCTGCCCAGCAGTTCCCAGTTTTCTATGGTGGCAAAGAAAGAGGGGGCAGGAGTAAATATTTAAAATTTCTAGTCTCAATCAATAATTTCTGCAGATTATAGTTTGTGCTAGCGACTAAAACTCTGCTGCAACGTATTATGAAAGACTGGTAACAGAAGAGGACGGCTGATAGAAATGCCTGTTGTCATGCACCTTTGCATGACGAGGAAGGTGTTGGTCATGTAGTCCTCTTCGCTCTTGGTCTTGTGTAGTTCTTCCGCCAACACGTCATTCATTGTGCACTGCAACAAGTAGGGCACCTCCACATTCCGGTCCCCGTCAAACACACCGTACAGGGCCTCAAGACTCCCGCAGAAACGGTTTACTGAGAGAGCTGCAACACACAGTCTAGACAAGAAAAGGCCATAACGTCATTCAGGCGTGTGCTCAGTGAGGAAACAATGAGGGCTTCAAAACTCCTCTGTTCTCCATATATTGATCACTTTACTCCACTCGCTTATAACCATGGAAACAATACCTCCTATGATTCCTTTGACTGTACAGCAGAACCTCAGACGTGCCTATTCAACTTCTCACTTATATGAAAATATGGATACAACATGTGCAATTGCTTGAATCTCTTTTTTAGCGTTGACCTGGCAATTTAGCCCATATAAAGATGTTTTGGCGTGTTAAGTTTACATGATACATATTTTCAATAAGCACTACTTCAATATTTCCTTGGTTTGAGTCATCTGACTTTCTCTGCATTCTCAAGAGGGCTGGATTAGTGATGCTTCGCTGGCTGAGTGTGATGGTGGTTGTTTTTTCTCATTGACTGAATTGAACTCACTTATTCTTGACGCCCGAGGCCTCTGTGTAACCATGACTCCACACAGCAGGCCCGCCAGATGCCTCATTCGACGAAAAGGTTGGAGGCGGATCAATACGGAAGCAGCGGATATTACTGAAAAACAACAAAACATGAAATACATGACATTCACTGTAACGATACATGAGCTTCTGAAAGTATTCTACTCAGGATATCTATATGGTGGTTTCTATCATAAAAAGGTTAGATTAGGTTAAATAAAAGTATTTTTGGGGGAAACTGGACCATTAGAAAAGCAAGTACTATAATAGAAAACCCCCCAAAAAACAGTATCTACACAACAATAACATTTATACACACTGGCAGAGCAAATATTAAGCATGAAAAAATGTATAAAATACAAGTGCAAACTATATAGACACATTGTCAGAACTACATGCAGAATTGCACTGTAACTAAAGTCAAAAAGACCTACAGAGAAAAACAATGACATACTTGAGCTGCTCGAGGGTCTTGTGGTCCAGGTTGAGACGAGGGTTTCCAGTCAGGTCCAGCTCCTGAAGCTTGGGAGGCAGATTCTCTGGTAGCGTGATCTCACTCAGCTCATTACAGCTCAGATCTACACACTGACAACAGAGGACAAGACACTCACGCATATGCAAGTACAGTACGAGCTTTGGGGCTCATACATACACTGTACATAAAGACCTGCAGAGATGTTATTACATAATACTACTGTCTTACTTTCATCTCCATCAGCTGCATGACCTCAGGGAAGACCTCGATGGCGTTGGAGTGGGCGATGAGTGTGTGCATTCGCCGGCAATTCATGATGGTTGTGGGCACAGTCTTGAGCATGTTTCCGCTCAGGTCCACCTCCTCCAGCTCCTCCAACTTGGCCATTTTACTGAAGAATGAGGGGAAAGTATTGGGTGAGTTAAGTACATAAAATGATGATTTGCATCCCAAATGTGCAGATTTGCTGCCTAATTCATTCTTTAAATCATTGTAAATTTAATCCATTGAGGTTGTGGACTCTTGGACAATTTTTTAAAACTATTTTATAGTCTAAATCAGAGATCTTCAACAGGGGGTCCACAGAGGGGCCACCAAATTATTGGTCAAGTTTTTTTCAAAAATCAAAATGTCCTAACATGAATCCAACATATTATTAGCAAATATAAATCTGCCTATTTGTGATAGGCTTACTGGCCTATGGGTAAGATAGCCATCCACAGATACAGTTCATCCTAAGGATTCACTGTGCCACATGTATGTTTAACATCAAAACATGAACAAAATGGAATGAATCAGAGAAGCGAAAGAAAAGTTGTGTCCTGTTCTCTTTATTTATTTATTTTATACTGTACAACCAGTAAAACATGTTCTGTTCTGTAGACATGGTCCTTATTTATTTATTTATTTATTTATTAATGTTGTACCAGTCCAATATGACTGTCAGTTGAAATAAACCATGTGTTGTATTTGTTATGAATCTATTTTGATGCGTTTTCCCATAACTTTTGGAATTTTACATATGTTTAAAAATATCGAAATTAATATTCATATCGCAATATTCATAATAGACATCACAATATCACATTTTGTCAATATCGTGCAACCCTAAGTATGTATGAGGTAATTTAGAAACAATGTCACTATTACATTTTAACTGTATAGTATATTAGTATCGGCCTCCAAAATCCAGTATCGGTTGAGTTAAATATGCAACAGATGAATCAATAATGAAAATAACCGTTAGTTCCAGGTCTAATGTAAGACACAGGCGAGGCTAAAGGGAAGAGCAAATGGCAAAGTGCATGTAAGTTCTTTACCTTGCCGGGAAGGTCTGGAGATGGTTGTAGGCCATGTGCAGAACACGAAGGTGTGTATGGCCCGTTAGCAGGGGTACACACTTATCTGTCAGCCGGTTATTGGTCAGGTAGAGTTCCTGCAGGATGCTGTTGCTCTCCTCTGATAAGCTGGATGGCGGCAGGTGCTCCAGCTTGTTGGCAGACGCATTTAAGCTTCGTAAGCTGAAAGTAAAAATTAAAGTACAGACTCATTTTTGTGCTCTTTCAGACAAGGACATAAAACATAGCGCTGAGTCACTTTAATAACACACTTCTACATGGATACTTACTTCTATGACCCCCCATTAAAACCTCTCCCCTCTACCATCCGTGTCCTGGTTGGATGTTTTTTATTTGCCTGTCATCCTTGCCCTTGGATATCTTGTCCTCGATTAAAATCCTTTGCATAATTTCTGTCCTTCATCTTTATATACCTGCATTTTTTTCCCCTACACTTCATCTTCTTATGAGATGTCGGGTGCATTAGCTGATAAAAAACAAATCACTTCCAGCTTATAATTAATGCTACCTGTCAGATTTGAGGAACAGGTTGCTGGGCAGCTCCACCAGTTGATTGTGCTGTATGTCCAAAACCTCCAGCAGAGGGCGCTCCACTCTTTCAGGCAGCTTCTGCAACTGGTTATGTCCTGCGCTCAGCTTCCTCAGACTGTTGCTGCATAACAACCTGCGACATAAAGGATATACAGATTGGGTCAGTACTACAACATTAAGCATAAACATTTAGACTCGGACAGACAGACAGACAGACAGATAGACAGACAGACAGACAGATAGATTACCAGTTATAAGTTTGGACATGTTTCTCATTCATGGGAAACGTGTGTCCAAACTTTTGACTGATACTGTAGATATATGTATAGATAGATGTATAGATAGATAGATAGATAGATAGATGGTAACGTGGTGTGAGCGACTAGACTGTAACTGAAGTAGGCTGAAACAGTCATAGAAATGAGGATAGTGCACTAGGAGAATGAAGGTGAGGATAAGGATGTGAAAAAGGAAAATAGCAGCGCCTCTAGTGGCGCCCGCAGCTGAAATTCATCATCCTGACACTTATTGGGTCAAAAATAAATCTGCAGACAATGAGGGGACCAGAGGAAGAGAGAGAAGCAGAGGGAGGAAGGTTGGCAGAGGCAATAGGAGAAAGAGAGAAGTTGAGGAAGCAAGCTGCATCTGACCTTCTAAAAGGCTATATAAAGAGGAAGAGAATGGACGGAGGCTGCAGAGGTTACAGGCTATCTGCGTGATTTATGAGGCTCTATGGGGGTTAGATGACTGGCCGGCAAAGGGCAGGGAGAGTAACGCAGCACTGTACTCCATTTACAGGCTAACGGACACATTTGCTGAGAGAGAGACTCACCGCGCCGGGAGCTCAGTGATGAGGTTGTGGCTCATGTCCAAAACTTCCAGTTTCTTAGCTTCACACAGCCAGTCTGGCAACGACTCCATATGGTTCCTACAGGAGGAGAGGGGGTGATGATGATGATAAATTCATGTAAAGCGAGACACCTTACATGGAATATAATGTACTGGGATACTGCATGTGTTTTAATTCCCTCTAGAAAAAACGTCAGTTCTGGTTAAAAATTGGCTTTTTATCTCTCCATATTTTAGAATATTTCAGATTCACTTCATCAAGTATTTGAAGTCTCAGCTGTTTAGTATTCGGTTGTGTTTCAGGAAAACAAATGCAATAATTACTCTTAAAAAAATTATGTATGAATAATTTCAGATAAATTCAGCACTTCAAATAGTAGAGTACTCTTTCCATGCCTTTCTTATTGACCATAAGGAGCCTACAGTATCTTTCCCATAACAACCAATAGTCATGTGAAAGGTCAGGGCTGACACAGTTAAAGAGTGACAGCCCTCTAAGATCTTAAAGCTAATTTTCTCACTTACACGGCAACACAACCGTTACTGCTCTTCAATACCATTCACAATTAGAGCTGTAGTCCTTTGTGTGTGTGTGTGTGTGTGTGTGTGTGTTAGGGCTGGGCAATATATCGATATTGTATCGATATGAGGCTAGATATCTTCTTAAATTGTGGATATCGTACTATCCTGATATGACACGAGTGGCGTCTTTTCCTGGTTTTAAAGGCTGCATTACAGTAGAGCGATGTCATTTTCCGAACACACCAGACTGTTCTAGCTGTTCTATTATTTGCTTTTACCCACATAGTTATTATATCAACATAACTCTCGTTGTGTGCATATTTTGTGAAATTACCAATTGTCAACCCTACAATATCGCCACAATATCGATATCAAGGTATTTGGGCAAAAATATCGGGATATTTGATTTTCTCCATATCGCCCAGCTCTAGTGTGTGTGTGTGTGTACTTCTGGGATTTTTCTCACCTCGAGATGTCCATGTAAGTAAGATTGGAGGGCACAGGACTAACATCCAGTTGCCGTAGCTCTGTAGGGAGAAATCCAAACACATTAACCTCCAGCAAGGACAGACTATCACAAAAGCAGGTAGATGGAGCATTTGGGATGGGGGTGGGGTGATGACAAGTTAGAAAGGGATGATGGAGAGAGACAATGAGACAGCAGCATTGATAAGAAAAATGAATGCATGTAGAGAGAGGAGCATGGGGTGAAATACGGTTATATAGGAAGAGAAAGCACTGACATCTGCGAGGTGATATATGAGCTATTTTGATTTCCGTTAAGACGTGGTGGTGATGTGAGAGGAAGGGGGGATCTGTTTTTTCTAACCACACATGATGTTCTGCGTGTCAAACCCACCGTTGTTGGAGGCGTAGATGCCTTTGAGCAAGCAACCCTTAGACTTGAGGCTGACGATGTGGTTCCTCTCGCAGTGAAGCACCTCCAGCCTGGGGAAGACCGAGGCGTCCAGGTCCGTCAGCCTGTTATCCCTCACATCCAGCTGGGTCACGTGCCTCAGCAGGTCAGGCTCATCTGGCACCATGCTGGAGATCTTATTCAACCTGACAGAGGGAGCAGGGAGGAGGCAAAGGTTCAGCGCCAATGGGATCAGGTTGAACTGCACAGGCTGTGGCCTTTCTTACAAGGCAGGGAACATGCCTCAGGTGATGGTTGATATATTGTGCAGCAGCTCCTTGACTTCTGTTTAGTACTCAGTTCTTCTGTGTACAACACTGATGGAAGTGTTTTTTTCATTGTGTGTGTGTGTGTGTGTGTGTGAATTTGTTGCACACCTGTTCTGTCACCTAGTGATGATAGCTAACAATGTTCAAGCATTCAATTATTAGAAATAATGTATGGCAAAACTGATAGACATAAAATACATAAATCTAATATTCTGATCCATAAACAATTACCCAACATTTTTTTTTTCTGTGTCCAGCATAAAGCAACAGCCAATCACACAATGGCCCAGTTTGTCTTGATTGACAGGCATTGTCAGGTTTTGTGATGAAAAGAGGCATTATAAGTTAAAACTTGAATAAAAAAAAAAAAATGCTGTTGGGAAATAAAATGTTAATGTGAAAGAAGCAAGATAAAATAACATTTCATAATACTGAGCTGAGTTTGTAAAATTGGATTATTGCACAATTTCACGGTTACATGTTTTGTCTATATTTTTAATTTTCTTGACTAGACACATTTTCCAGAAATAAATCAACAGAAACAAACAGCAGCAGCACTCATCATCCTCATCAGAGATACCAAGTAATCTTTGCCCAAACAGGAATGCTGGAAAACGTATTTACTGACCTTGTCTAAGCAAAGTCAGATGGAGTGAAGTATTAACTGGAAAATAGTGCAAGTCACTCAAGCTCTGTGCTTTTGTAAACAATGGGAAGACACCTGATGGAGCCACTAAAGGCAAATGATTTCCTGATTCCGTGCTGTCTGCTCATGCTTTGGCTTGTTTTTGTTTCCATCATTAGTGGGACAACATGTATCAGTGAGTACATTGCTCTGGAAAACGCATGACTGAGGAAGTGATGCTTGTTCTTGAGAAAGTTGTCAAAAGTTTATTCGTAAAACCCCTAACATAATCTCCAAATAATGATTCCTTTAAAAAAAAAAAGTTTTGTAATAATCTGCCTAAATTGCCGTACCTTAAATCGATGTGTTTGACACGGAGCAGTCGGAAATTCTGCAGGGTGAGTGTTTCTAGGTTGTTTCCAGCCATGCACAGCTTCTCCATGGAGGCTAACTGCTCCAGCACCTGTGGCACATGGTTGAACTGGTTGAAGGAAAGGCCTAAGTAACTTAGCCTCTGGAGGGAACCCAGCTCATTGGGCAACTCATCGAGACTGTTACCATCCAATAGGAACGTCTGCAAACTGAGAGAGGAACACAAGATTAGAAGATTGATCTCAGTCATGAAAGAGGTGATAGGCAGAACGGCAATTTAACGAAGAATTTTATTTAATTGCACAGATGGTGGATTTTAGGAACAATGAGGTTGTGCCACAATTTCAGTATTCATAATCAGTACACTTCATTTCCAGCAGATGGCAGTACTGGCCACTTCAGGAATTTACAGGCATACCCTCGTCATTCCTGCAGATTAACTTCTCATCGAGCCCTGCTTCAACCCACATACCTGTATGTTAAATTTCGAATGAGATTTGAGTTTAAAGCACTATCCATGAGTCAGTACTGACCCAGCTACTAAATGTCTACCATAGTCTATGTATTCCCTTTTGTCATGGTGGGGTAAATTTGCCCTAATAATGTAGTAATTATCAAGTTTAAGAGCCTAAGTTAATTAATTTGAAATATTTGTACATGTTTTCTGTCACTCCTTTAAATAGTGAGTTAAAGGGCTTTTCCACAGGCAAAGGGACTGATAATGAAGCACAACAACAACTTCAAATGTTCTGAGCATTCCCAAGGGAAGAAACTGGTTTTCAGCCAGCGAAATCTGATTGGCTCCATGCTCTTGAAAATGTCACCATTGCAATAAAAAAATGTCATTTTTTTTTTTTAGGGACAGAGTAACAATGTCACAAAGTAAACCTAATATAATGTCTCAGCCACCAGAACCAATTGACATAATCTATTTCAGAAATGTAATTCAGTGGTCCATCAATTAGAAGTCAACATTTTACTGGCAATAGAGAAATGTGAGATGAAATTGTCGAAGAAAAGCGAGGGTGTGCACCACAATGCAAAGGGAGATAGTCAAAGCTGGATTATCCACAGCAGATTGGCTCAATAACAAGCTGGACAAACCTTTCAAATGGCAGAGAGTATATGAGAAATGTTTAAACAGCTGAGTAATAAGACAGGACTAGAATGAATTGACTTGCACAGACTAGCAATTAATCAGTCCATGGGACAGGCCATGACGGAGGGAAAATGTCACGGGCACGCACCACAGATGATCTGTGAAAGTTTTGTTGTTGTTTGCTCACATGTTGAAACTGGCAAAGTACACCATGGTGGTTGTTATGCCATGTACTTGTTGCTAGGTAACTCCCACATTTGGTTATGTGGTTGGTTTGTGAAAAGGTTTACTGATTTTCCACCTAGCCCTGAGGTGGCATCAATGCAAGCAAGCACTGGCCCCAGAATGGGATGGTCATCAACATCACAAGCCAATAGTAGGGAGAGGAGAGGTAAACACCAATAACAGAATCAATAGAAGAAGAATCTACAAAGGAAGAACAACTATGTGTATTTAGATGAGGGCTGCAATATGCCTGAACTTTAGATTCAGTTATATTTAGCCTCTGAGTTTAGCAAAGATTTCAATCTTGCAGCATAAATACCATTAACATCAGGTCTGTATTCTCAATGACTTCCTTCTGTTCCTTACTTGTTCATGGCACCCACAGAGCTGGGGACACAGGTCAGGTAGTTACAGCTGAGGTTGACCTCCGTCAGCATGGGGATGTCACAGATGGCCAGGGGGAACTGACCAAGGTGGTTGTTAGACAGGTTGAGGCTCCGCAGACGCGAAAATCTGAAAAATAGCGGATAAAAGTATTAACAACAAATTGGAAAAAGGAAGAGAAGAGAAGAGGGGAAGAGAAGAGGAAAATAGAAGAGGGGAAGAGGAGTGATTGGAGATGTACAGTAGTTTTATCTTGTCAACATGAATATTGCAAGAGAGTGGAAGATATTCATAAATATATCTTCATAAATATATTTATGAATATATTCATGGGAAATGTAGCAAAGTGTAGCTTACACAGAGTTTGTGTAAGTGAAAAACACACGGACAGATTCAACCCAGCCTTAACATTCACATTTGAATGTCGAGAAAATAATTGCAGCATTGGCGTCTGTGTTGTTCATTCAAACACCGGTGACCAGTGGCATTTGGCGTGGTGTCCTACGGCAGAGCGGTGACCTTCAGTGGGGCGGGGAAGCCAAGTGAACGGGGCGATGCGGGGGAAATGACTCTGTCCTTATTTATCCATCTACACACATGGGACCTGTTATCACCTATCATGTGAGAGCTGCTATGGCAAGCCGGAGATGGGCAGTGCGCCATACTAGCATTGTCGGCAGGAGCAGCTGCTTAAACTGGCACTACTTGATTTACCCCCCTTTACACACACACACACACAATCATGGTGATGGAGAAAAAGGCAGCCGAGACATCATGGCTATTGATTATGGTGGCCAAGTAATTCCAGCTGAGGGTGACTCCTGCAGGAAGTGGCTAGGGGGTGTGTGGGAAAATGTCATTCCACCATTAAATCAACCCCTGCAATGTGCTGAGTAACGCTCATACTGTGTCATGCTCTGTTATTCTGTCCTATCATGTTATTCTCTTTTCTCCTTACTCCTTTCCTAGTGTACTTAAAGCGGACGTCATTATTCCTTATATTGTCAATGGATAAACTGACTACAAGTTCTGTCGTAGTCATAACCCACAGAGAATTATCCCCCAAATATGCAATTCCCCTTAGCACTGGGAGTCCGTTTAGCCTCTTTTAACTCACTTTATTTGGTTTTCCACCCCTCATATTCCACTTTTATTAACCTTATCTCTGGCTGCTTTTTTCCTTTTAGCAAGAACGTTTTGATTAATCAACTGTGTACTACCTGCCCAGCACTAAATGTCAGAAAGACAAAGTTAGCGTCAAGCTGGTAAACATAATAAGATAAGATAAGCCTTTATTGATCCCCAGAGGGTAAATGTGGTTGTTGCAGCAGTACAAGGACAGCAACAGTACAGCTAAACAGAGAAAGTAAAATAAATAAATAATAACATGTATATAAAAAGAAAACTAAACAAAAAAGAAAAACAAAAACAAGAGCATTCGAAGACCGAGAGCTTTATAATATTAGTTATATTTGTCAAGGACAGAGGACAGAAACACGAAAGGGCTGCTTGGTGTAAATTAGCAACTGTCCTGCCGTTCACCATAACAACTTTATAAGGTGATGATGCGTCAATGCTGTGACCAAACAATCAGTTAATGCAGGTTTAAAGCCGCACCAAACAATATTTTTGTTAAATTATCATCCAACTTTGTAGTTCCCCTTCGCTCTGCAGAGCCTTTTAGGCTCTTTTAGCTCATTGTTTGGGTGTTCCAGCCTACAACTCCACTGTCATCAACCTCATTTCTAGCTGACTCCACTGTCACCAACCTCATTTCTAGCTGTTTTAACAAAAAAAAGCCAGATATATTTCCCAGGAGTTGGTGAAGAGCAATCAAGAGGTAAAGGGAGAGTGGATATGGTAGGTGAGCAGAAACCCACTCTAAATGAATGCTAATGTTGCTCCGTCTCTGCTGAAAGTGTAAATAATCAACTGCTCGCAAACATTTTCATCATATCAACTATATAGAGTGTTTTTAACTTTTTCTGCTACCCCCAAGCAGCTAAATACCGCCTTTCATCTCAAATCATCATCTTTCTGCCGCTTTTTTGTCCAACATTCCTGCCTCTCCCTTTCCTTCTCCATGACTTTTATGTCCTTCATAACTTGCTAAACTATCATACATATGTAAATAAACAGGCCATAGGTTCAATCATATGCATGGAGCGTCAGATAATTCCCCTCAGTGAGTGGTGACCTCTGTATCACAGAGGGATGCATGCTGGGAAGGCAGTCCCATGCCAGAGGAGAGAGCTAGTATCCCAGACAACTGATTATGCATATCTGACTGGCAAATCACCCACCAGTTAGTATTTGGCCAGAGAGAAAAGAAAGAGAAGGGGAAAGGCATGTGGCAGGTTCACACATTCCATCCCTCTTGGAAAAATACAAAGGCACTATGACCCCATGGTAGATGTCAGAGAAAGCCAGTGTTTATACGGACACAAAAACAGACTCTCACACAACTGCCCACACCAAAACACATACACCCACATTCATGGAGACTGCACACATAGTAACATTGTTGCTGACTCCAGCTCTTTTGACTTCAGTCTCTCAGGGGCAAAGCGAGTACTCAGTAGCTCTGCTACATGTTTCTGTTAAAACAGCTCTATTTTGAGCTAACTATTCATCTCTTTCTCATTACTGACCTCTTTTCTGTCATGCTGGGTCAAATGCGGATGAGCCTACTTAAGTTTGGCAAAGATAAATGGATGTTATCTCGCTTGACCAGCAGGGGAGCTGTGCATCACTCACCCAGATTTAAAAACACCAGTCTTTATTCCGAGGATTAAAAAAGAAGAAGATGATAACATCCTGACCATTCACTACTACAAATTCTCTCTCAGGAAGGCACACAAGCATGCCCGATTATACATGCACAGCAACACACACACAAATACACATTCCTATCCTTGCAGTCATCTTAAAAAAAGAAGAAAAAAAAGAATGCCATACTGTATCAAGACTTTGTATGCACTGACCCCAAATATGTAGCCTGCAGCCACTTTTTTGTTGTTGCAAAAAAGCAAGCAACTCTCTCTTCCTCTCACACATACAGGCACTGCATTCTGCAACCATCGCTAACACATACCCAAGCACACAATTCACTCGTATGATAAAAATGTTCTGGCAATAATCTTCACAAAGAAAGCTGTGACAGGCGTGCACATGTACCACTGTGTACATGAATGTAAATATATGCATGCTCACTCTCACTCTCTCACTCTCTCACTCTCTCACACACACACACACACACACACACACACACACACACACACACACACACACACACACACACACACACACACACACACACACACACACACACACACACACACACACACACACACACACACACACACACACACACACACGTCTTGGCTGTGGGCTTTAATCTGGGACCATGATAAGCATGCAGCAGATGGTGCCCACAGAGAGTGAGAGTAAGGGAGGCCAGGCACATTAAAAGCTTCCCTGCAGACTCATCTACCCTTCTGGGCTCTGGGCTCGTTTGGCCTAGCCTGGTAAAGCACAGCCCTGGCTAGCCTCCTTGGCCCATGCGTGCCAGTGGCCCCGGTCCTAGACTGCTCAGGTCGATGGCTTGCAAATTGCAGGCGAAAGCTAAAGCTGTCCAAACCAGCCAGTCATGACCTGCTGTGTCCAGTGAAACCTCACTGTGTCAGTGTCTCCTCTCTGCCCTCCTTGTACAACAGCCCAGCCAACTCCTGCTGTGGACAAATTATGCTGAGCTTCGCTAAACCAGTCTCATCTTGCCCAAACCAGCCCATCCAAACCACCCTGAACTGTCTCCTCGACCGGTTACAGGGTCGTCCTCTCCTTCCTTATCTTCCACTTCTTCCTGCCCTCCTATTAGTTTAGCCTCAGGTGAGTTTACTGTACATTTATGATGGCATTGTACCTCTGCAGCTGCTGCAGACGCTGGTCTGCAGGCAGGAAGTTGTGTTTGAGGTTGAGGTGGGTGAGGTCGTGGCTGTAGAAGAGGTTGGGAGGAAGTTGCTCGAGGCTGCAGCAGGACAGATCTACAGAGTTGATCCTCTGGGACACCATCTAGAGGAGCGGGTTAAAAAGATGGAAAGTGGAGAGGTAACAGAGAGAAAGAGAAACGTGGAGTTAAACAGGATTATCACTACGAGAAGACTTAAAGACTATATAGAAGACTTAACTGGTTTGCCTTATCTTGTTTTCTCTTTCCTTTCCATCCTATAGCCTACATCTCTCTTTGTGTCCATCCCCCTCTCTCTTGTCATAGTCCTTTCTAGACCAGCATAGCTCCCAGTATTCCCGCTTGTTGTACTGCAACACGCAACAATGAACCCTCATTATTTACTTTCGGTACTTTTATTTATGTGTTTTATACACACGCTTACCCACAAACATACTAAATAATTTATTTGCGAGCTCTGTGCACTTTCACAGCCTCACAATCATGCTCAGATTTACACCCATGTATTCAATTAATTTGTAGTACGCACACACAAACATGCATGTGCAAACACACGGCCACCTTTGTCAATTACGGTGACAACATTTGCATTCGCTCACACACAAACAAGGGGGTTAAATTCACAGAGGTGTGTGTGTGTGTGTGTGTGTGTGTGTGTGTGTGTGAGTGTGTGTGTGTGTTTGTGTGTGTGTAGCTTTCTGCTAAGTGGTCAAATGTCATTCAATGGCCAATCTTCTTAGGATTAGAGAGTCAGGAGAATTCAAGGGAAAGTCCAAAAGGTTAGTGACCTGATATCCTACATTACATCATCGTGTAATCTAGTTAACTGCAGGTGCACAGAGCAGTTAACCTATGATCATTTGTTAGTCAAATTTACACAAAACTCAAGCTGCCATCTAAAATGAAATGACTAAACGTCCACCTTGTCTTGAAGGAGAAAATCTACACCCTGTGAACTCAAGCTTTTCAGAGCGGAGTTAGCTAGAGGCTCAGCAGTCGTCAACGGGGCACGTGCTGCTTCTATCCAGGCTTCTATTCTGAGTGGCCCTCTGGGTGCTAGTGACATGCATGTCCCTGTTAATATTTAGAAAAGAGGTTTTCTGGCTGTGGCCTACTTGAGTTCAAATGAGAGAAAATAGAGAGAGAGCCATGATTGGTGTTTATATGTGTGAGTGCACCCAGAGACACTTAACTTATACTACAGATCGGACAGCAATGAAATATGTGTAGTTTTGAATCACACTCGCAGCTCATACGGGCAAGCGGGATCGTGGTGGGTGCAGTGCCATATTTTCATACTTCGACTCGCAGTCACGCATGTTCTGATACACAATGCAGCTGACCCGTAAGTAGCGCCTGGGAGCATATGCTTATGTTCTCCTTTCCTTTCTCTAACTCTCATGCACATGCACACACAGTACCTTGGCAGCGTGTCTGTGCCAGCGCAGGTGCTCCGTGAAGCTGTCAAAGCTGACGTAGTAGGTTTGACTCTGAGGCCCCGCTGAGCTGAAGGCCAAACAGTGATTGTGCTTCTTCACCTCCTCCACCTGCAGCACAACACACACACACACACACACACACACACACACACACACACACACACACACACACACACACACACACACACACACACACACACACACACACACACACACACACACACACACACACACACACACACAAGTGACATTACAGTCTGAAATACTGACATCTCTGACCCCCCTGTGAATATAAATGATAAACCCCATGCCTAAAAAGTTAAGTGTCACACAATAAAAGGAAGCAGAGAGGAAAAACTGATACATGGAGGTCTCAATACATTAGTTCTTATTTGAAACAGCTTCTGTTGAAGGAATGAATGAATGAATAATTAATAATTTGCTCATTATTATGTCATGCATACAATAAAATATGCCCAGCCCACACGGGCTAACAAGACACCATTACTTAGGACAATATTATATATTAAATTTAAACAACCACTCCAATTGGTCATCATCCATGCACCAGAACATTTCAGGATTTTGGACAGACATTTCATGTAAGGTCGGTGTTCTTAACTCATCATAATACGGACAATACAAAAGAAAATGTGATTCGTTCTCAACTTCTCCTAGTTCACATAGTTCGCACAACCTTTTATCTCCTTGGATGTTTTTGAATCTACCTACTTGAAGGAAATAATAATATGCTTATAAATATATAAAATATAAATATATGCTTAATGGCTGCGGGGTAGACAACTTCAGCCAACCAGAAGCAGACCTGACAATATATAGGGCACGCATGATCATATAACATCTGTGCGTGACGAGCAGGAATAAATGTATGTGAAATTGCTTTTTAACTACGCAGTCACACACTCAAATACATGGACACGGTGAATGAATGGCTGACTAGTTACGGGGCTTGAATAGAATACTGGCACGCATACAACAAACACTCAGCATACACAGGCACATGCAGAGGCAAGTGTATGGATGAATGGTTGGCTAGAGGTCATGTGCTGTGTGTGAAATGTTTAAAGACTGGGTGTGGCAAAGTATGGAGTGTCCTTTGTGGGTAGGCAGGTGGGTAGAAAGGGCTTTTCAGGAGAGTCCTTGGAGCTTATTTAGTGGCCATGGAGATAAACAGATCCATAAAGCAATAAACGGATAAAGGTCATTTTTGGGGAGGCACTTTTTAAAAAAGTAGAGAGAAATAAGGCTACTTGAATGCTATAATGATCCATTACACTGAACATTATAGCATTAAGACTCTAAGATTAGAAATGGGCAAAAACATCCTCGCAGAATACTGAAAACATTTTGACTTTGTAATAAACCTGACTTGCACCATTTCTGTTTGACCTTAAACTAAAATCAACAAAGCAGGAAGCATTACTGGGTTTCACTAAAGGACAGCCAGTTGTTGAAGGTTTCATCAAGAACAAACTTCACTGCGCAGGGAGACAATCGCTTAAGAGATTAATAAGAGACAATCTCTGGTGATATGACATTATGAGTGTGTGATCCAAAGCATAAATTTACATAACATCACCATAAAAGAAAAAAGAAAAAGGGTTATGTGATGCCAGTCGCGCACTGTTGTGGTGACCTAGACATACTTTTCCTCCAATGAGCGGCAGGATGTGCATCTTCCCCGTCTGGCTCTCCTTGACAGATGAGACGATGAGGCAGGTGCCGCACAAGATGACCTGCCGTCTGGTCCAGCGGTTGACCGGTAGCTGCAGCTTCCCTTTCCGAACGTTGTATGTCCCTGACAGCTGGATCCGCTCTGAGCTCTCGATGCTTTGGGGCTTCCCTGGAAGAAAAAAAAAAGGGAGATTTTGTGTAGTTAGCACTGTAGACTTGACCTTAACACAGGTCTGTCGAATGATTAGGTACTATTTAAGGAAAGAAATTAGCATACCACCAGTGAATAAAATCAATTTTATAGTATAGTAATTTTACACAATGCCACTTATAAATACATAAAGCCAAAACCAAACAAGATTAAGAACACTTTGAGCTAAATGCTAATATCAGCATGCTAACATTGTAACAATGACAACGTTAACATGCTGGTGTTTAGCAGGTATACTGTTTATCATGTTCACCAGCTTAGTTTAATGTGTCAGCATGCTAACATTTGCTAACAAGTACAAAACACAAAGTACAGGAATGTCATCCGATTTATGGGTATTTGGTGATAAACCAACAAAGCATTGGACAAATTAAAAATTTGAGCTGTGTACAATTTCACGACAATCCATCCAATAGTTGTTGAAATATGTCAGTCTGGACAGCTGATAAAAAATAATCTGTGTATACTAGCTAGCCAATAATTAATGCAACAAAATGAGAAATATACCCACAATGGCTAGCAGGAGAGCTCTCACCACAATACCATTACAATGCTGATTAAAATGAGATCTAAATACATTCAGCACAAATGCCTGGGATGTCCTACTTTGCACATGGAATTCAATAGTCTGGATTTGCATTCAGTGCAGCTTTACATTAATAGAGTCTCAAATTCAATACCAGGTGCACCTCTTCTAAATTATTCTCTCACAATTTCTGAGCTGCCTTTATTCAGTGCTTTTCCTCCATGCCCTGTTCTCTTGCTTCACCGCCAGCCTGCCAAACCTGACAGTCAGGCTGCTTATCAGGCGTTATGTCAGCTAGGCAGTCTTATCGTTCTGTCTAAACATCCACCTGCTTTCTGTCTACCTCCACCTCCGCAAAAAACCTCCTCGGGCTGGCATGCGCTGTCCTCCTCCACCCCTCCCTTCCCTGTCGTTTGTCTTCTATCTTTTCGGCTTTCGGTTTCTACTTTCTATCTATGGTTTTTTTTGCCCGCAGCATGTTTAACCTCACTGTTTTCCCATTCGGCCAAGAGATTCATGCAAAGGTTTACACAGTTTTCCTTTCCAAGTGTCAGATGGCATTAGACAATGTCTCACATCCTGTGGCCTACTGTAGACTACTGCATCCATCCTATTTTATAAAAAAAATTATAATTTAATTAATCCAACCTTAATCTAATAAAAAAAAAAAAAAAATATATTAATTTTTCCTTTTCTAAAAAATAAAAATACTCAAAAGTACTGTCAGAGTACTGTAGACTAGCTGCATCCATCCTGTACTGTCAGAGTACTGTAGACTAGCTGCATCCATCCTGTACTGTCAGAGTACTGTAGACTAGCTGCATCCATCCTGTACTGTCAGAGTACTGTAGACTAGCTGCATCCATCCTGTACTGTCAGAGTACTGTAGACTAGCTGCATCCATCCTGTACTGTCAGAGTACTGTAGACTAGCTGCATCCATCCTGTACTGTCAGAGTACTGTAGACTAGCTGCATCCATCCTGTACTGTCAGAGTATTTTAAAAAAATCTAAAATTACCTTTTTGTACTGTCAGAGTACTGTAGACTAGCTGCATCCATCCTGTACTGTCAGAGTACTGCAGACTAGCTGCATCCATCCTGTACTGTCGGCCTACTGTAGACTAGCTGCATCCATCCTGTACTGTCGGCCTACTGTAGACTAGCTGCATCCATCCTGTACTGTCGGCCTACTGTAGACTAGCTGCATCCATCCTGTACTGTCGGCCTACTGTAGACTAGCTGCATCCATCCTGTACTGTCCGCCTACTGCAGACTAGCTGCGTCCATCCTGTACTGTCGGCCTACTGTAGACTAGCTGCATCCATCCTGTACTGTCGGCCTACTGTAGACTAGCTGCGTCCATCCTGTACTGTCGGCCTACTGCAGACTAGCTGCATCCATCCTGTACTGTCGGCCTACTGTAGACTAGCTGCATCCATCCTGTACTGTCCGCCTACTGCAGACTAGCTGCGTCCATCCTGTACTGTCTCTTTTTAAACATATTTCACCTCACTGTAAACACAGACTGAAGCGGAGGGGTTGTGGAGGTGAGTTCAAGAGAGGAAGAAAGAGTCAGTGGGGTAAAGCAGCACACGCTCTCATGGCCTTAAATAATTCAGGTCTTTCACATGCCGACTATAAGGCTAGCGCAGTAGAGTTCTGTAATGCACGCTGCTCTCATGCAACACACTCAGCAGAGTTTAACAACAGTCTGACCAGAGTTCTGCTTATTTCAGCCGATGTGGCTAAACCTGAGGTCATGCCAATAAATACATATCTTATTCTAATGATTTTCACTAACAAATACACAACTGAATTCAATTTTTAAACCAGCCACCGAGCCCTGACCGTTACCTCTGTACTATGAGCTAATCTTGTGTTCACAGCAGAATCAATAGCCTAGTTTGCAAAAGTTTAGTTTGCTTTGACTAAATGCTGAGTGTGTAACACACATACTATTGTTAAATGTTGATCAGGAGTCATGTTCGACTACGAGGGGGAGATGTCTTTTTATGCTTAAACAGCAAAAACTACAATACATAACTAGAGGGCATGCAGAAGAGCACAAGCCTCTATACAACTACTACGTTCAAAGATGCAGCCATCTTACTACTTACTACTACTTTTTGGAGAAAAAGCGTGAGAGTGCAACACTGTTTGGCAGCTGATTACAAAGTCACACATGTTAGACACACATTTCAGACCTTTGCAACAGCATGCATTACATAATACTGCAATCTAGCATTCATATTCATTCCATATGGAATGGCCAGAAAAAACAATGAAGCTAAAGTAAAAATCCATTTGTGTTTAAACTGCTTTAACACAAGTGGGTGTTTCTAGGGGAAAAGATATGTGTCTTACTTCTTTAAGTGAAGGACTATTTATAAACCTGCCTTAAGGCAATGCCAACTTAAATATGCTCTATTATAGCAAATGCAGTTCACACTGTGCACAAAGCTGTGAAGCTATGTATCTATAATATAATATCTTGAATATGACAAAGTAGCATAACCTGTTTTTCATAATTTCCCTCTGTGCTCTGGCAGTCTGCCTTGACTTCACAGCAGTAATCAAAAGCTAGCAATCATAATCTACGGATAAATATGTTTTAATGAGCTAGGAGGATATAAAAGAAATATCAGTTAATACACTTTTCATTTTTATTTGTACCAAATCCCAAAAGAAAGTTACTTAATGATAATTGTAGTATCTCCAAATTGTAACTTACAAAATGAGTAAGTTTTAGGGGAAAATATCAAAACTGATGGAAACACTTAAAAAGGGCCACAGACATTATGGCTCAGTGTTTTTTTTGAAGAGGTATCTGGGTTTAGTTTGAGATGTTAGAAAATGATACAAAGACATCATCTGTTGAATAGTCAAAGTTCCTGCCAGTATATCAGGATTAAAAATCAGAAGTAATTTCTTTACTGGATGTTTTGTCTTATCTACACTCCATCCAAAACCATCAAACTAGGGCTGCACGATATGACCTAAAATCTAAATCATGATGAATTGCACATTTTACCTCGATAACGATAAAGGAACGATAATTTGATTTTTTTTGTGATTTTCTTCTTCTTCTTTTTTTGTCCTCGTAGTTCATGGTTCAAGGTTTGTAATGTAAATAGGCTCAAGTATTGAAGGTGAGATATTTCTTTCTACTTCAAAAGTGCTTATTTTTGTGATTTTAAAATAATTAAAAGGAAACACACAATGCGGGAACTATTATGGCTATTTATTGAAAATGTATAAAATTGAAATGAAAGCACGCATTACTTGAAATGAAAATGTCTTGTGAAAAGAAGTCACATTTTAGTTTACGTCGATAACAGCTTCAGAATTTCGATGTTGACACATTTTCGATTAATCGTCCAGCCCTACTTCAAACTGTCGCTTCTCTGTCCCGGTGCCCCCTTCCCTCAACTGATGATCTCCACACTTGTTTATTTCCACCTCGGGAACAAGTAGAGTGTGCATGGAGCGGACAAAACTGCAGGTTTTATCGCTCATCGAAGGGTCATCATTACCATCCACTCCACATGAAATGCAATAAGTGCTAATGAATGTATTTGTATTATTGTGAATATGTGTACACTCATGTGTGGTATAGGTGCTGGTTGAGAGCAAAATGCTAAAAGTTTAAGTGGAGGAAAAGGCCTAAAGAAATTTAGACACTTTTTATATAGTTTAACCAAATCTGAATCATATAACCACATTCACTTATAGTTAAGTTAAAATGTCCATTATATTTTGCTGGGCCACATCCTGGTATAAACGGAAACCAGTGCACCTAGTTGGACACACAAATCGTTTTACAAGGCAACGGACAAATATAACAGGTGTCCACTTTTGTTTTCACTTACAAATAAGTGGTGTAGATAAGGGAGTTAAACTGGGGACTGAACTTTAAGAGGAAACATGGGGAAGGAAAGATAAAGAAAATGAGATAAGGAAGCAAAATGAAGATATCACATGAGGGAAATGGAGTATTTACCAGCATGTACTTAAAAAACATCACACACACAACTTTATATTATACATTAATACTTTGATACCATGTGGCTATTTAGGTTTCCTTTGAAAATAACGCTTATACTTAATGTTTTCTTGGTTTAAGTACATAATATAATAATAAAATAATGTATCCGCTCTAAACTTAAATAAAAGGAGAAAAAAAATGAATGCAACCACCAAAATCAAATCAAGTATTCTTCGGGCTAAGAGCTATCACTTCAAATTTCAAATTCATGTGACATCTTGCTGCTAACAGATAGGAAAACCGACTGGTGACTGAACAGACTGGTTACCCCCCCCTCCAACTTTGCTGGCTGGCAGAGGTAACCAGCAGGCACATATTTCCATGTTTGAGCTTGGGAAGGGGGGGTGTGTGTGTGTGTGTTGCATCAGACAAATTATTCACAAGCTTTTAGCCTCAATCTGTCACAATGGCATATTACTACTATTTTTAGGCCTTTTGTTGGAACGTGCTCTCCCACACATGCATATGCAAAAACACACACTCTACTCCTCCTCCTACTCTTCCCCTTGCTAACATCCACACATCCCCCAAAAAAAAAAAAAAACACGTGACAGTGATTAATCATCTCCATATGTGCATCCATCTAATTGCCCCCCCTGAATGTTGATGGACAAAAAACAGCAAGAGATTTTGCAAAGGGAGAACAATACAGACATCTTGAGTGGGCTGCTTTTGTGATAAGAAAAGTTTGAAAGCTTCTCCTGTACGGATGTTGCCGTTTACAACCATCTTGCAAGGACGTGGGATGACTGGATGGAGGCAAACATATCAGTCTGGCAGTGGAGGAAGAAGGGAGATGAGTGGGACACCTACGTGAGCATCCTGTTTACAGGGTTGGGCCAGAGAAAGGCAGGATTTCTTGGTGACCCTCCATTAGGGGAATGAAATTATAAGAGACAGTTGACTTTATTCCAAATGCATGAACCATGGGCCACCTACACTAGAAATATTTTGAGCAGCGATGATGTTAGTCACAGTGGTCATCCCATAATCTATGGGGGATGTATGAATTTAAAAATAATAGACAGGCCCTGCAAGGTGGGTGTGTTCATGTGCAGAAGTCATAGTCTATTCCTAGACCTACTGTATGTGGAAGCAGGAGTACTAGTGTGTGTGTGTGTGTGTGTGTGTGTGTGTGTGTGTGTGTGTGTGTGTGTGTGTGTGTGTGTGTGTGTGTGTGTGTGTGTGTGTGTGTGTTGGTTACTGGACTTGGCTTCCTTCCTTTTCCCCAAGCTCAGGAAGAGTGTTTCCCCTTCACACTAGGCTTCAACTGATTCCATAGATAGTGGTACTAAAATAGTGACAGGTCTCGAACAAAGCATATCTGACGGAAGACAAATCCAGTAGATGCGGATTCCACCTCCCTGATGACTGTGTGTGGCCTTTGAACATACTGCCTAATAACCCCAGAGCATGTGTTTGCCTGCAAAGGCTAATGATTTGAATTTGTGCTACCACGAGCTCTGCTTCCTACTAATAAACTATGATCATTTGCATTGAGAAGGTGGGAAACTTTCAAAATTATATAATTATACATCCTAAAACAATACTGCTATGACAATATACAGTATCTTACATGGTAGCACATTCCTGTAGGAATGGGGAACTGGCACTATACATTTTCAGTTTAATTCACGACTTTAAGCCTGTGAAGCACACATTACAGATCCAGAAAAGCAGATGTTTAATAGCTGCTACTAGCAGTGTGCGACTTCGAAAAGACATCTCTGAATATTGATACAGCGTGTATTTATAGTATACATGGTGTAATCTTTGCAAAGTCAACCACGTCGACACAGAAGAGTACCAGGCTAGAAAGCTGCCTCCCAGATGTCTGCTGCACTTGTTATCCATCATAGATAGTGATCAGTACCCACGGCCGACCTCTCTCCATCCATCTCCAAATTTAACAGATCACCGCTTTTATTCTTCTGGCTCTTCTCTGTAGTAACAAGGACACATCCCTGGTTAATCATCCTGTCCTGCTAAATGCAACCTGACATCAGCACACCTCCACTACAGGACTGGGCATGCTGTACCGTAGGGCATCGATGACCCACATAAGTCACAGCGGAGCACGAGCATGGGTACACACACACACATTTGCTTATTCTATAGACTGTGACATCTGTGATGTACCGGACAGCAAGACTGTAGGACTTATAAATGCTTCTAAGCCTACATTGGGCCCCTATATCTCTGGTATCAGCTTTTTTCTGCGTATTTTAAAATGTATCTCAACTGCAGCATCTCATTAAATGCCTTACTATTAGGAACCATCTATAAAAAAAAACGTGATAGGAGACACTCTATCAAACAAACATCATCATCATATGTGCCGTGTTGGAGATATTAACTCATAAAGAGCAAACTACGGTTGGAGGGAAGTTGGTGGAGAAGGGATATAGAAATAGATGTAACACAGAGCGGTGCCAGCTGTTGCTGAGACACAAATAGATGCACTGTCTTTCTGTTACAAAACATACACACGCACACACACACACAATGTCAAAATGTATCTACTTAAAGGCATGTGGTTGCAGGCAAGGATGTGCTTCCCACATCTGATCAGCTATGTCTCTTTGCCCAAATTGCTGCCCTCCTTTATTCTTTTCTCCATCTCTCCTCCCTCTCTTTCTCATTCTCTGTGGATGACGTGTGGTGATGACTGATATCCAAATTGACAGGCCGTGTTAAGTCGACTGTCCACTTGAGCAGCAGTTGACGAGCCTTGCTGGAAGGTGGCAAAGGCCATCACGGTTGATAGGCTGCTCATCGCACTCACCTAAGTGCTCCACATCTTGCTTCGCATTACACTTCACCTCTCCACACTTTTCACAACGATGCACATGTTGAACTGTGAATGTGCGGCAGCGAAAAAAACACATCACGCAATGGAGATCTTCAGGAAGGCCTCCACAGTATCAGAGATTCTGGAATGAGTGATGTTTATGCCTCATTTCCTCTGCATGGTTTCGGCTCAACTCGACTCCACTCCACTCACTTTTGGTACAACAGCTTTTCTTAATTTTATTTCTTGATCCTTTCATCAGCAACCAAACAGAGGAATGTCTGCACTCCGTCATTTGACCACAGGTTATGTGGGCTGCCATTTAGAAAAATCTGGGTCAAGTGAATAAAAAAATACGGGATGTTATTGATGGTAGCTTGGGTATTTAAAAATGGTGGGTTTGTGCAGTATGTCCTGCATTGGGTTAGTGGCAATTCACTGACCAATCAGTGGTCTGCAGTGTTTTAACTCAAACCTTCTACCATCAGCTCAGCTCGCTGGAAACCTCGACTGAGGTGCTACAAAAAACGTACCAGGCACTATCCAAAACTTTTGCCAATGGAAAGCAAGCAAGTTGAGCTTCTTAATCCTACAAACATCCTCTTGTTCCCAGATTTTCTCAAACAAACAGGTCTATGGAGATAGAAGGGGCTGCCTCGCCCTCTGGGACTGAGGTGTTGATGTGTGAAATGTGTCGAGCTGTACTTTGTGTGAAGGTGATAAGATGATGAGGTGCATGTTTGCATGGGAAATAGCGTTATCGCTGTGTGACACTGCATAGCCTACATGTGTCTGTGTGTCCTTACTCTGAATCATGTTCAGCGTGAATATGCTGAGTTTGCCATGTTGTCTTGGTTGTCCCAGGTGGAGCATTTTATTGAGCGCTTTTAATATTTTGACTGCCAGGGAGGCTGAGGCAAACAAAAGGTTCAGCAGTCTAAACATCAAACAAGGAAGAGCCAGAGAGTACTTTTTTGTTTTAATTCAGTGGGGCTTTGAGAATGGTGATGTCGCTCTGTTCGGTTTGGTCCACCACTTTGGTCCAGACTGAAATATCTTAACAGCTATTGGATAAATTGCCATCAAACTTTGTAAATTAATTTATGCTTCCCAGCAAATTAATCCTACCATCCTGTGTAGCGTCACAATGATTTTATTTGTGGTTCTGCGTAAAAAACAGTTATGAGTACAGACATTCATGTCCCCCTGGGCATGAAATATACTAACTTTGATGATCTCCTGACTTTTCCTCAAGCACCATTATCATGTCAAGATTTCAATTTGTCAAACACTTATTGGTTTATATCCACATACCTGCAAACATTCCCATGAGCCTCAGTTGTACTTTGTGTTTAGTGCTAATTAGCAAATTTTAACATGATAAAAATGAAACAGGCTAAACATCAGGATTAGCATTGTCACAGTGAGCATGCTGCTGCTAGCACAGTTGCATTTGTTGTTCTAGTTTTGTCCAAAGGTGCTTGATTGATAAATTGAAGGTAAATAAATACATTTTGTTTTTTGGTTATTAGTCCTTTAAACTGGCATTGAGTCTATAATATCTACAGCATGTTAACGCAAAGTCAACTCAAAAGTGCAGTCTACAGTGAAATCATGAAAAACAACTCTGTTTGAAAAGCGCCACAAGCAGTTGATTAGCTAGATGAGTATTTATTCAATCATCCATGTTGCAGCTTGCTTTCATTATCTCTTTAATTGAGAAAACAATTACACACAATTTAATTGTTATGCATCTCAGATGGGTTAGGCCATTTGTAAATGTGTGGAATTCAAAAAAGAACACAGAATTGTAATTTTGTGGAATGTACTAAACAATTACATATCTATATAAACTAGTATATATCTTTATCAATAACTCACACACAATGTGTGTGTGTGTGTCTGTACATTTGTTTTTTGTGTTCCAGAGTGCTGAGGAGTGCTGACAATTCCTCTAGGAAAAGCCAACTGCTGCTGCTCTGTGTCAGACACTGAACATCCATCAGCTTAAACAGCTCAGTAGAGGTGATTTCTCTACTTCTTCTCTTTCACCCCATGTCTGCACTACTCTCAGGTGGTGATGTAGCATTAAGGACCAGGGCCAGAGAGACTCAGGGGGGTGCTCAGGGAAAATAGGTTGCTGGCCCAGGTGACCATGAGATGTCCCTCCATCCCCAGAAACACACACACACACACACACACACACACACACACACACACACACACACACACACACACACACACACACACACACACACACACACACACACACACACACACACACACCAAAAAAAAAAAAAAAAAAAAAAAAACTCTCAGTCCAGTAAAATACATCCTGAATCCAAATGAGGTCACAGTCTGCAATATCTTCCCTATCAAACCATTATTAGCCTTTGCCCCTGGGGACAAGGGAACTAAACAGCTCTCTGCTATTAAAGGGCATTGTACAACTCCAGATATCTGGTCAATGCATTACCATCCACCTCCTGTAGGGGCAGTGTGGAAATCATAGACTGTATATTAATGGCCAGCGGATGTTTGACGTCACCCATTGGTTTGTGGAGATCTGCTATAGGTCGGATGGTTGCAGATGTGACGATTTTAGACGAGAGGGAAGAGTGAGGGAGGAGCCACGTTACGTTACACACGCTCACTGGCAATCACATCATAGCCACGCCCTAAAACACCCCCTTCTTGAATCGCCGATTTTAAAATCAACGAGACCATAATTAAAAAAATTAACATCATTTTGTTTTGCAGAAGACTTAAAACTAGCGATTGAGACCATAAACTCATTATGAAAATGTTTACTGAGGTAATAAATCAAGTGAGAAGTGGGTCACTTTCTCATAGACTTCTACAAATACCCACCTCCTTTTGCAACCGCATGTGTCGCCCCCTGCTGGAATTCAGATAGAATGCAGGTTTAAGGCACTTCCGCATTTGCAGCACTTCGCCGAACCGGATGCGTTGTCCATTAATATTAACAATCTATGGTGGGAATGCATTAGCAGTGGTTCCCAACCTTTTTTCCTTGGCGCCCCCCCTACTTATGTCTAAGAAAAGCTTAGTTGAGGTAACTCTCGAGATAGAGCCTTGCTTTCTTGTTTGATACAGAGCAGTTATCAGCACTTTTACATTTCTTCGCCATGTTTCATTCATAAAATAGTGATGCTGTGGCGGCAGGAAAAACGAGGATGATAGCATCTAGCAGCTGACCTGATGACAGCAAGGGTCCCAGGTTAAGAGGTCCCGGAGGTTTGGCCTACTAAGTAGCCTACAGTTTTAAGCAAGAACAAAAATATATAGTTTTTATACCAACTTTTGTATACATTATATATTCTAGTGTATTATCATAATTTGTTTAAAATGTGCAAATATTTTTTTTTTTTACCTCAACCTCAAACCAGATAAAGACTTGCGCCCCCCCTGTGATCTTTGCCGCCCCCCTGAGGGGTCCCCGGACCCCAGGTTGGGAATCACTGCATTATGGCATGCTAAATTATCTTCTTTATTTCTTCTTGTTTTACTAGAATTTTACACTCTTGCGCTTCTGCATTTTCTATCATGACTTCATGCACAGTATAGGACACTTCATAATTATTTCCACATATTAGGTCATGTTAACCTGATGCAAATCTGTGTTCATGGGCAGAAACAGATGCAAACATGTGTAAATGTGTAAATATGCATTCAGAACTGATGCGCCTGACAGCTGGAATGAGGACCTACAATGAGAAAGGCCCCATAAGAGGTTGATTAATCAAATTGTGCAGCTATGAATTTTTAAATAAATGACTCATGTGCCCTTAAGTGAAAGAAATAACCACATTTTCTATCAGCTGCACCGTCCTTCACACCACCCGCTGCACTGTGAACATGCTTCATCATGTAATTCAATCAATATCCACTAAAAATATACCCAGATGCAGCGGACACAGCCGAGAATTGCATTAGGGAAGCTTCGAATCGCAGGTGTTGGCATCAGTGTTTGAAAAAAGAAGATTTTCCCCAGTGGAAGGGTTGGACGCTGACGTACATAGATGTGTGCTCCCCCTCTACTCTCCCCCTCTTCCCAGCTCCACTCCTGCTGCAGTTATGTAATGAATGTGTTACGAAACCTTACATTGGAAAACACGAGCCCACTGATCAGAGCACACACGCTCGCTCTCTCACACACACACACACACACACACACACACACACACACACACACACACACACACACACACACACACTTCTGTGAATTTAACCCCCTTGTTTGTGTGTGAGCGAATGCAAATGTTGTCACCGTAATTGACAAAGGTGGCCGTGTATTTGCACATGCATGTTTGTGTGTGCGTACTACAAATTAATTGAATACATGGGTGTAAATCTGAGCATGATTGTGAGGCTGTGAAAGTGCACAGAGCTCGCAAATAAATTATTTAGTATGTTTGTGGGTAAGCGTGTGTATAAAACACATAAATAAAAGTACCGAAAGTAAATAATGAGGGTTCATTGTTGCGTGTTGCAGTACAACAAGCGGGAATACTGGGAGCTATGCTGGTCTAGAAAGGACTATGACAAGAGAGAGGGGGATGGACACAAAGAGAGATGTAGGCTATAGGATGGAAAGGAAAGAGAAAACAAGATAAGGCAAAGCAGAGATGGCTAAGATGGAGGAAGGAAAAATCTACTGATAGATAAATACGCTGATAAACAGACAGAAAAAGAATTGGCTACAGTCAAATCTGGTCACCTCTGGCAGAAAGACTCATGAGAGGAAAGAGCTGTAAGGCGAGGTGAGCTAATCAGTCAGCTGGAAATTTCACTATTAAGACACAAAACAAACTAAATACAGACACTACATTCACTTGTGCTGACAAAATGAAATACTGTATAATTGTATAAGCATGCATGACCTGATATAAAGGATAAATACAGTTTATTACAACCTTGGCCTTGTAGTTTTGGCCATCATCTTTATCAATTATGATAATGTATGTAATCTGCATACATGCACAACTACAGCAAGTACAATAGGTCAAAGACCAGCCAAGAACGCAGTCTGTGAACTGTGATGGATGATTACAATGGACAGTTTTGGTATTCATTTTACTTTTCGCCTTGCGTTTCTTGCCTTGTCAGACTACTTTTTAGCATTGTCGCCTCATTCCGAAATCTCAGAAAATAACTTGATAAGTTATTATATCGCAACTGATAGAAATCATGGCCAAACTACCAAGATAAGACTGAAATAGTAATATACAGATATTATCCTTTGAGACACACAGCCCTATAGTGGCAGATTCCTTTAAACAAAAGCATTTCTTTCTCAGCAGAGATGCTGTAAGGTAAGGACAAGGAAACGAGCAAGCTGTCTGACAATACCTTGCATCACACAGTGCCAGGCTTATTTAAACAATGATAATGCTTATCGCTTTTTTCTTAAGGTTAACAACTCAGAAAAGACTTTGATGTCTCTCTCACTTCCAGTGAGCGTCTAGTATCTTGCCAGCAAAAGGTCAGATGTATTCCCCATCAAACCCTCCAAGTGCTTATGTAACGCTGTTCCATGTAGATTGAGTTAAAATGGGTTATACACTTGTTTATCAGTGTGAAAGGAGATGGCTATTCCATGTTGGGAAATAATAAATTATCAGCAGGTCATGAATGCGTGAGAAACAAATGGGAGGCTGTGCTTTCACACACAAAATAAAGCAAGCCTGCACACGTGTGAACTGAGTTACTGTTGTGTGATAGTAAACTGGCAGGAGAGCCAGGGTGCCCAGTTATGTAACGTGTTTCTGTCTTACTTGCGCACACACACGCACACACACACACACACACATGCACGCACAGGTTATGAACAGAAAGGTTTAAACTACCGTGTGTGCATATTTTAATGTTTCAGAGGGCAAGGAGGTTCTCAGCCGAACTGAAATTTCAAATTTTTCCTACTTATCTTCCTTCATTACCCATTCCCTAAAGTATATAATGTCAGGCTTCAATATCTACAGCTGTCGTCCACACTCTCTAACTCTTCTCTCCCTACTTTCTTCTGCTCAGATTTAAAGTTTGAGTGGTTTTATGTGGCGGTCTTTGCAGAGAATCACAATTTCTAGCCCAGCTTACTCGTGACCTGACCTCTCTTTCCTCACATTCTTACAAAGCCCTGGCCTTCTTTTGAAATCACTCAGTACGGGGCCCGTCCTGCTTAAGTGTCATTAGGTAGGTGGCTGATAATTTTCTCTGAACTCCCCAAAGAGGAAGAGAAGCAAAAAGAGAACTTCCACAAAAGGGACAGATAGTATAGTACATTAATATTAGTGTCCTATTCAGCCCTCCTCTGTGTTCACTGATTCCTCTCCAGCCCCCAGACTGGCACATCCATCCCCTGGCCCCACCCACAGCCCTCCACATGCCAGCGGTCCCTGCAGTGTGTCCTCAGCACAGCCTGTGCCATCACGCTCAAGGATACGCTGTTGACAGCTACGGGTCACTGCAGTCCAGGCACAGGGTGGCACATGAATGATGCAGTACTCGCCGTCAGTCCTACAGTCCAGCTCTCTCACTAACACATGAGGACACATAATCCGGCTTGATCACGGGCAATGCATGCCCAATGACACAAAGGCGGGCCGCAGCATAAGATGCAATTAAGGCAAATCCCAGAAGCCAATAAAGAATGTAAGTCAACATTGTGATAGATTCTCTGCCTGGAGAGGCCTTTGCTCCTTTATACTTAGCCTGACTCAAACTTACTTTTTATGGATCAATGGAACTCAAGCTTAGTGCTTCAACAATAAGTCGATTTGTGGATTGACACAAAATTAATATACCTTATTGTTTAAAGGTCTTATTTTTTAAATTCTACTTACATAGAGTTTGGGCACAAGAAAAGGAAGATAAGAACGGTATAAATCGATGCAGCAAAGGCCGAGATGTCCTGACTTTAGTTTCTTCTTATGAAGTTTCAATTTCCTACACAACCCATAACGCACTTGACAGCGTTAGACTTTCCCTGCCTGGTAAATTCTCATATTTATCAAACTCCATAGCCCCAGTTTGTGAAGATCCAAAGGTTTTACACATGTGCAGTGAAATGCATGTTGGTATGCTCTTCATCAGACTATGGATAGTTCTCTCCAGAACCACAGCAGACCTTCTATAACTGTTTTCACAATGACTACTACTTCCATGTGACAAGTAAACTAACTTTGTTTTGTAAAATTGGTGGAGTGCCCATTTAGTTCCAGCCTCTCAAATGGGAGGATTTGCTTCTTTTACACCTTTAACTGGTCAGACAAAATAAGCTAATTGAAGTCACCACCTTGGGTCTGGAAAATGGTGAGTGGCATTTTTCACTTTTTTCTGTCATTTAATATGGACCCAAATGATGTAAGAAGTTCCTCAAACACACACATTATCTCAAAATTCAGGACACCAAGGGGTGCTCATCAACAGCGTCACTGTGTCACTTCAGCCTCCGCATTCTGTCACTCAGCAGTTGCTAATGGCCTGTATACAGCAGCAGCCTGTCTCTGCAGCACTCCATACAGCCTTGATAAAGTGTGGTGCCCTAAACTGTATGGCTTAAAGAGAGCGAGAAAAGAGAAGGGAGCGATGTATTGTCGTCTTAAGCACCAGTACAATAACCCCCTTCCAGACACAGAGGTTTAGGCTTACCCAGCTAGCATTCAACCCCCCCTGGGAAGTGCATCAGGGGAGGGTGAAATGTTAGAGCCAGGGATGAAGGGAGAGAAGCGATAAAGGAGCGGGCTGACAACACCTCCCTCTGATACCGAGGCTAAAGAGACGAGATGAGAACGGTAATTGGCAAGCCAGTGAAGTTTTGATGTCGCAAAAGGTGAGAGCTGAGTGTGGTGAAGTGCACATGCACGTAGTCACGTACAAGAGTATGTGTGTGTGTGTGCGCGTGTGTGTGTTTATGTTTATGTCAGTGATTAATTAGCTTGCAGGGATTCCCCCCTGTTTGTCGCCCTGGGTTTCCCTGTTCATTTGTAGCACTGCATTAATAATGCCTGTCGCTGATAGAAATGAAGCGGGGACATTTTACATTTAAACTTCGCCACTCTCAATCTTTCTCTCCTCGTCACTCTCATGATCCTTTTAACAAGATCATAGTCATGATCAATATTGCCTTTAACCAAAAGTGATTCCCGAAGTGTCTTATTCTCACTACCAGCATCATAAATTCTCTTTTAGTAAATCTGACAGACTGCTGTAGCGGTACAGCAAGCAACAATGTCCAAAATCAGTCCCTTCACATACAGTAGGTAGGATCAAAGCAGATTATGCTAATATAGGGACAATGAACTTCACCTTGAACTTTCACAGTTGAACATAATATGTCATAAGCACAACTACAGGCCATTTGAATTGTTTTATCTGAATGGAAAGTAAAAATCCTAAACTGAATTTCCTTCTGTATTTCAGCAATCCCTCAAGCAATACTAATCTTGCTTAATTTCTGTATGTGACACATTTAATTAAAGAGTTTGATCTTATTTTTGACACTCAAAAATTGAGGCATTAATGGAGACTTTGCAACAACTCCACTATCCCAGCCTGAAGGCCAGCATGAATGTCCATTATAGGAGGACATTTAAAAAGGTCACAAAAGCGTGAAACTGCAAAACATAATCAGGTGGATTGTTTGTGTCGCAGCGCGGGGTGAGATGTGATGAATGAATGACATTTGGCCATTTTTATCATTGAATAAATAACTTTTCCCTAATTCATGAGCTGTGTTAAGTGTGCATTATACAGCTCTAAAGACAGTGGTCTTATTTTGCAACACTGGAAACCCAGAGGAATTCAAGTATCAATTCTGAAAGGATTCATAGTGTCAGTAAGCTCAAATTAATAAAATAAATTATAATACCATTGTGTGTGTGTGTGTGTGTGCGTTTGTGTGAACACATGTCAGCCAGTCAGTCACTCAATCATGACGTCTTTTATCACACATTAATTTTCAACAACGTATTCAATTATTAACATTAGGGGTGGGAAAAGAAATTGTATGTATCGTGATTTTTTTTGCGATGATTTTTAAAATGTATTCTTTTCCCTAGAATCAATATCTATCTATCCATCTTTCTATCCATCTATCTATCCATCTATCCATCCATCCATCCATCCATCCATCTATACACACACACATATACATATAAACACACACACACATATATATGTATTTTTTTTACCAATGATTCACCTAAATATTTTCTGTGTACAGTACCGCCGTCGGCGACTACATCATATCCATTTCCAGCTAAACAGACCAAAAGCAGAAAATGCTGTTATGTACTTGATTAACATGTGATGTGCATTATTTTTATAAAACAATGAGTTTTTAGAAATGTCTCATGATATATTGTGTCTAGAAGTGTATTATTCAACTGTTGTTTTTGTTAGAGAAGGAAAAGAAAATCGCAATACTCTATGCTATCGGATCGCAATATATCTAGAATCGCAATAAATGAAAATCGCAACACAAATAATCGGCACCCGTGTATCGTGAAAAAAATCTCATCGGAACAAAAGCATACCGTCCCAGCTCTAATTAACATGGTAACACATAGCCTACCATGCGAGTATACAGTTATGTGTTATAAACGATATATGCTCACTTATAGTGTCTCGAAAAGATGGCATGTCAACTTTAGTTTTCCCCTGTATGTGATGGGACTTTATGTACTGTGTTCACACTGAGCATGTGCTACCAATCAATGAGTAGACAGATTCCGGAGTAGAGCAAAGCAGATTTAAGTAGGCGGCAGCAGCATTTTCATAAATGCGTTACAAGAATAGCAGTGGGGTGACCAAGAGACTGGGTGAACACCAGAGCAGTGTACTGTACTATAATATCATCAGGAGCGTGTGTGTGATTGGTGGGATGACTATTTTGCTGGGCGGATTGACAAACTGCCGCCCGCTTGGGGCTCCTGTCTGAACTTGTTTTGCTCATAAACAAGGATATGAAAGTGCCATTTGATATCACAAATACACCAAAGCTGACACACTTCTTTTCCAACCTTTAACTACTAGAGAAATATGCAGTGAGTTTAATCAGTTGGCCCACTTAAACCTAATCTCTGTAAATAACTCTAAACTCTGTGACAATGCACTCTGTTGGTTGCAGTTTACCCACAAATTTGGCCCAGCTGATTCAAGGGTCTCATTCATCATAATGCATTATGCATGATGCCAGGGAACTTCTTTATATGAGCAGTGTGTGGTGACAATGAAACAATTTGTATCGCTGATTGGAATTATTAACCGCTAATCCACAATGAAAGGCAGTCAAACCACTTCCAGTTTCCACTGAGGGTAGAGCACAGACACACGAATAAGCAAATTGCTGTTATTGTTTGTATTGAACCTCTAATGCCATTCATTATCAGAAGCTATGAAGGACTTTCGTAGCTTAACTAAATCTGACAACGAGCCACTGGGATGTTGCAGGCATCCAAGTTGTTCTGGGAGACTGTATATTAAAAGGTTGCCATGTTAAGGCATTCCTTTGATGGTGAAAAAGGAGTATATAATAAGGAGATTCATACAAGGGAAGAGCACAAGCAATAATAAAAGGCAAACAGTGAGTGTTATTATTTCTCCATTCCAGCTATTCTCCCCTTCCTTAAAGTATTAAAAATGCATCTGATGGGCAGTAGTTGCCTCGGGGTAACTGAGAAGGAAGTTGTCCATGAAGACAGCAGTTACAGAGTCAGTTGTTCTTTAATCCCACAGTAGAACAGGCCACAAAGTAATCAGACCCCAGATCTGTGGTTAAAGTTACAAGCAGTCTAGTTCAGAGCAGAGAGAAAAGAGGGAGAGACAGAGAGGAAGCCTTTCACACAAGCAGAGAGGGGGGGGGGGGAGAAGAATTAAAGGGCCAATCTCTCCAGATGATGCACAAGGACACAACGAATGAATGAATGAGATTGTGATGTTGTTGCACATTCCCCGGGCCCCACGTGCTCACTTTTCTCTTTCTTCTCCTTCTCCCCCCTCTCTTCTTTCCTTTCCTTTTGTTTTGTTTAAAATTTAACAAGGTCTGAAACAGTGGAGGGCTGAAGCGGGCATCCGGGGTGTTTTGGCTCAGCTTCATGTCACATGCAGGGGCCATGTGAACACAGTGGCACTGACAGAGAGAGAGAGGGTGGGGGCAGTGAGAAGAGAGAGGGATAGTGAGAAAAAAAAGAACTATAGAGGGGAAGTCTTTAACCAGAGCGACTGGGAAGCAGTGAGAGCTAGAAGTCGGGTGAGAGTTAATAAAATGACGAGAGACACACCACAGACAAAACAGGAACTGGAAACAGAATAAGAATGACTGAAATAATAAGCATGTGCAATATAAAACAGAATAACATGCAACGACAACATATGCAACATAACTTCCTGGTACAGCAGGTGACCGCTCCACTTTTTTTTTCCAGGGCCTGGGTGATTATCACACTGCACAGCTAAAAGCAGGAGACAAGAAAATTATGAAGTGAGATTGGCTGCACGTGCAGTTATGTCTCCAATATAACAATCCTGTAATAAACCCTATGGTTATGAAGCTTGTAAAGTTTTAGGGCTAGCCCCTATTGGTTTTGTTTTTTGAGAAATATGTTCAGATTTTGATTTGAATATTAGAAGTACCTCTCTACACAATGCATTCCAACACACAGTGGTCCATTGATTTAAGTGCTACACTACGTACAATTTTAAATTAGTTGTACTTGAATATTTCCATTCTTTGCTACTTTATACTTCTACTCCACTTCATATTACAGAGAAATCCTGTACAGCTGTAGTTACTAGTTACTTAGAAGATTAAGATCTTACATACAAGACATATGATTGCATTTTAAAATATGATACATGGTTATAGATTAAACCAGCCAACAGTATATAAAGTGGTTAAAATGAGCTCCAATCTGACCAGCTGCAGTCTGTCTGCTGTTTGTGTTAAGAAGACAGCACGCAGTGGGTTTTTAGAGCATATTTGAGGAACGCAATGCTTTGAACTATGAATTATAGCAGCTTAAGTGTATTTTTATGATAGTACTTTGGAACTTTTACTTGTGTAAATGTTACTTGTGATTACATATTTTTACATTGTGGTGTTGCAGCACCACCACTTACAAAAGACTTATTTGTTACACAAACTTACACAAAGATAGGATTTATTGCAGGTCTAACTGTACTACATTAGGCTGCAAATTTGTAGCTATTAAACACAATGTAAGATGCTGAAAAGGTAGCAAACATTTGGAATTGCAGCATTTAGCCTGCAAGGCAAGGCAGCTTGAATTCAATAATGAGGTGCTGTGGATATACCTTCAGGATCAAAGTATGGTACCTGTGCATTAACCGTAACAGTAACTGTGCAAAGCATGTACGTCTATGGGGTTGTGGCAGTGTCCTTCTGTTTGCTTTCAAAGCCTCTCTCTAAAAAGACACACTTGCCAATGAGGAAGTATCATTCTTGTGCTTCAGCCTTTTTGGAGAGAGATGAACTTTAAACTAGGTCATTTCATATCACCAACTCTGCCGCTTTCTATTGGAGCAGAGTCCATAGAAACGAGCTCAGCTCCACCCAAACACACCTTATCTAGCTGTGTCCAGATGACACAAACAAAGATTCAGGACAGTTTGGTAACGCTTTGAATTCCTTTCACAAAATAGCCTACTATTCGATAAACACTTCATCTAGGCTACTTAGCCTTTGGTATCTGCGGTGCAGGAAGGTGCCTCTGTAAAAACAAAATCACATATAAAACAGCTGCCCCAAAACTGATCCTTTTGTAATTACTAAATGTGTGTTAAAAAAAATGAAATTCTAATACATTTGAATTATAAACACAATGCAAAATAACCTCTCTGGAGACTCGAGCTTTGTAAAGCAAATCATTTTAAGCACCACTGGAGCGCTGGTATTTTAAAACCTCCCATCCAGGAATTGACACAGTTCTGTCCTGTACACAAGCAGGCAAGCAGGCCGTGTGTTCCCTAATCGGAATGTTTGGGCCTCTTTAATGCTGAGAGTTGCAGATGTTGTCTGGTATTAGGCTGTGCTGCTGCTGATCAAAGCTGCAGAGAGTGAGCCCCTGCTGGCCTTCCTCTAACCCCCCCCCACTCCCTCCCCCCTCATTCATACAGTATGGTGAGGGCAGGGACTGGTGCTCAACTCGGGTACAGTCAGCCTACTCCATGACCCCACTGAAGGGGGAACCTTTTCACTGCCTTGGCTCGTGAACACCAGATACTGCAACCCTCTGAGGTTTCTGGGGAGCATTCGGCAAGGGCAGTTTGACAGACGGCTGAGAGGCCGGGCTGCTCCCATAAGGCAGGCTGCTAACCTTCTCTACCCCCTCTCCCAATTCCCTATCTCAGAATGTGCCGCCAGGCAGACACAAATGACATATCAGCATGACATTGTTCAGCCTAGATTTAGCTGCTAACCACAAAGAAATGAGAATTTCAATTGCATATACCTCTGTTACTTATTTCCACAGGGGGCATGAACCAAACACAACTGTGCACCAAAGCATGCACATTCACACACAGAGAAGACAGTGAGAAGAGTGCTAGACCTGTAGAAATAATAACCTGAGCTGTTAGTTTTTTGCCTTTTATTATTATTAATATTTTGTAGAGACAATTATGAGGGTGACCAGTAATTCTTGGGAGTGAAACGCAATAAGCTAGGGAGAGATAAAGAGATATGGGAGGATAAATGGAAACTGTCAGATGGTGTGAGGGAGGAGATGCGAGGAAAGATAGTGAGAGAAGAGGGAGGAGGATCGATCATGAGAGAAATTGAGAGAGGGAGAAGATTCGGCGCGAGAGGACGGTGGGAGGATGTCAGCCAAGAAGGCAATCTATATTAGACAGAAAACAGTTCCCCTGGCTTTAACTGCTACAAGCTGAAACCACCGTCCTCTCCATGTCTGCCTCAGTAGACACACACACGTGTGAATCCTCAGAGACACACACATCCACCTCCACGCTGAGGCTGTATCACCACATTTCATTTAAGACCATGTCTACACGTGTGGCATGCACGTGGAGACATGAAATGCATAAATCTATTCTTTGATTGCACGCTTTTTATCTTGGGGCGCACACACGCAGTAGTGAACGCAAAAAACCTCAGCGCACACCGACACATGCGTATTGGATTTGAGCTCTAGAACGTGTGAAATCTGATTACACAATTACATAATGACTCAGCAATAGGCCATTTAGAAAGACCATTAGCGGTCAGGCGAGGACCTGGATGTGAGAAAGGATGAGGCAGCCTAGTGCCTCACTCCTGCAAAGTCCTCCCAGGAGTGTTTGCATACATGGAGATGCAGTAGTTTTGGTTAACTAAGCCACGTTTTATAGATTCAAGTCCAACTGACACTCAAATATTGCAATTTATAAATCCCTGGAGAGCAACACATCATTTGAATGGCAAACTTTCATTCAAACTAAGCTACTAGGAGGGATCCCCATATAGCTATCAGGATAACCAGCGACCAACGATAAGAAACCGACAAAAAAACAACAATGACATTTGCACCGACTGTTCTCCTTCTGCCTTTAAAATTTTTCATAGAGATGCGAATGTGGGAGCAATCTGGTGCGCTGACTGTACGAAGAAAGCAACGTGGCACAGACCAAACAGAGTGAGTGGTTTTCTGCTTAATAGCTGCAACAGCCTGCTGGAGAAAGTTGGGAGCTTCATTAAGCCTTTAAACCCTGCAGAGTGCCTTAAGTCATCACGTCACCAACCGCTGCCTCCTCAGAGAGGGCCCGAGGTACGAGTGGAAAGATCGGGCATTGAGATTCCTCAAAGCTTTTAGGGTACTATTAATTAGTAATCTAACTTATCCTTGTCTTCTTAAAATGTTAACATCTCATGTCTACATGGAACATAGACATCCTTTCAGCAGGACTGCTGGTGTTTCCATTACTCATGCCTCTGTTGAGATTTTTCTCTGGTTATACTGTAGATTGAGTGCTTCTAATATTAATAAAAACCTTTATTTGAGTAACAATTTAAAGCCAAAAATGTATCAAACCCTTTTGTGTATTGCAGTTTTATATTTCTAGGATGTCATTTAACAATACACAATATCGTGTTCATTTTATTTATTTTTTGTCCCATGATAGTCCTGTGGTCGTCTGCTAAAACGTGACCCAAAATAAAGTTTGAGAATGAAGCGGCTCTTGTGAGAAACAAGAGACGATTTAAAGAGAAACACAAAGAAAGTAAGCAAGAAGTGAAAAAGTATGAATACTCTACTGTAAGTACACATGTGAAATAAGGCATGGATACCAGACCCAAGGCCGACGGGTCCCGACGGGCCGGGCCGGGTTCGGACACATCAGCGCGATAAGGCATTTGTTGTAAAATGGTGCTGCAGCTCCTTTAAAGAGAGCTCCGTGTGTGTGTGTGTGTGTGTGTGTGTGTGTGTGTGAGAGAGAGTGTGTGTAGTAAGTGGGCAGAAGAGAGATAGCCTAGAGAAAGAGGAAACATGCGTGTTGTAGATCATGCAACCGGAGCAGAGTTAGTGGTTATTCGTGTTATAACGTCGGCCCTGGAGGTAACGAGTCTCTCCTGGTTTTCTGATCACGGTCGGAAACGAAGCGATCAGGAGAGGTTAACACATTGAACATGTTAACAGCTGATTAACGTGCGCTTGTTGCCCCGTGTGCGCTGATGCGCTCATCTGTTGACATTTCCGAATGCCTTCCTATAGTTGCTTAATAAAAGCTTTCCACAAACGTAGCCTACATGTGTCATTAGTATGAGGAAAAACAAATGAGATTTTAACTGTGTCGGGCTCGGACACAAATTTCTTAATAACTGTCGGGCTCGGGCCGGGTTCAGACACGGCTCTGTCGGACACGGGCCGGCCTCGGACAGAAAAATTCGGCCCGATCCGGACTCTAATGTGAAAGGATTTTTTGTTCTTTTTCAAATGGTGCTTTTCCATTACATGGTACCTGCTCGACTTGCCTCGACTCGACAGACTGTGCGTCCGTTTTCCATTGCAGATTTTAGTACGCCTCAGCGTGGCTGGTCATCATGGCGATGCCGCAGGAAACTGCTGTGACATAATTTTCAATGCGACTCACTCAGTGTACACAACGTTCTCTTAAAGGAACACGCCGACTTATTGGGAATTTAGCTTTTTCACCGTAACCCCCAGAGTAAGACAAGTCGATACATACCCTTCTCATCTCCGTGCGTGCTGTAAAGCTGTCTGACGGCTCCAGCGGCATCAGCCCATCACAGAACAGGCAGGCGAATGGTTCCAGTAATCCTACTGCTCCGAATAAGTGACAAAATAACGCCAACATGTTCCTATTTACATGTTGTGATTTGTAGAGTCACAGCGTGTACAAAAAACAACGTAACATGAGACACAGCCATCTTCTAACCGTAAACAAACCGGGAACTATATTCTCAGGCGGAAGAATATAGTACTTGGGCGGAGTGATATGCTCGTCTGAGAATATAGTTCCCAGTTTGTTTACAGTTCAGAGACCTGTTGGTAAACTTTTTCATTCCGTGTTGCCCCATCTAGCTCTCGCTGGATCCGCTCATCCGGAACCAGACGCAAAAAAGTATTTACCTCCTCAGTTGACCACGGCGTAGTTTTGCGGCTTGCCATAACTAAAATATATATAAAGTCCTGTAAATAGTGCAGAGAGTAGCTATATATCTCACTATCTCTGGCTAAACTATTTAAAAATGGCACGTTTGTTCAGGTCAGGACGGTCAGGACACTCCTCACTCTTGTCTGCTGATGACGTAGTGAATAGTGACGATTCTCTCTGACCTATCTGTAGTCTGCAGAATTTCACGTCACCTTTTCGGCTCGCCTCAGCTCGCTTGGAACCTCGACTGAGGTGGTACTAAAAAAAGTACCTGTTAGCAGGTACCAGGGACTTTTTTTCGTAATGGAAAACCAAAAAAGGCGAGTAGAGTTGAGGCGAGTCGAGCAGGTACCATGTAATGGAAAAGCGCCAAAAGTCTCAATATGAACACACGGTTTTGATCATTTAAAGATGCTGTGGATTTAAGCAGGTGATGACAATACATAATCGTTGCAATGTTAGCCTTAGATCTGTACTGCAGCTAGGCCCTAAAGCAATACAATAGTAAGTTATTATTTGACTACTGTCATTTTAAAAAAAAACTGAGAAATAAGGGTTCCCATTACTAATCATGATCACAACGTTTTTGAAATTATAACTTTCACCAAAGTATTACCATAAATGTGCAAAGCTATAAAACGTGTAAACAGGTACATTCAACGCTTTTGTTAAAGCAGAGCCATTATCTGCAACATTCCATTAGATATATCTCTGCTTTTATTAGTTCTGCATGAACAACTCCTGCCAAGTTCACCTTGCTGGCAGATACTGAAAACAACATGGGAATTACCTGAAAATTGGGTGCAGCATGTTAAAGCTGTTTTCGACCATGACTTTGTTCCACAGAAGGCTTGAGCTATAAACCTGAGTGGAGCTGAAAAGGGATTAATACCTTGACAGTTTCCAGGCCAGTATGTGCCAGTGGTCATTATTTTTGCTCATAAAAGCAAGCCAAATCTTAACACCACTTTATATTAACATGCAACTGCTTTAAAAAAAAAAAAAGCATGCATTTCAACTTTAATGGGGTAAGTAGAAAGCTCTCAAAAAGCAGTGGGTATGAAGTTCATGGATGTGAGTTTATGCAAAGCTGAGTAGCCTAATGAATCTAAATAATTGAGTGTGCTGCTTTGGTTTGGAACTCTGGGTCCTCCACCTCTCTAGGGAAGCCCCCTGTGCCACTATATGTTAGGGTTCCTCTCTCTCTCTCTCTCTCTCTCTCTCTCTCTCTCTCTCTCTCTCTCTCTCTCTCTCTCTCTCTCTCTCTCTCTCTCTCTCTCTCTCTCTCTCTCTCTCTCTCTCTCTCTCTCTCTCTCTCTCTCTCTCTCTCTCTCTCTCTCTCTCTCTCTCTCTCTCTCTCTCTCTCTCTCTCATTACTGAGCGACACTAACCTTTGCCCTACCCTTTTACCTGAATGGGCAATTAAATCAAGGCTATGACTCAAGTGTACAGTTAGAAAAATCTGTTTTTACTCTTGAGGAAGTGTACTCTTATTTACAGTGTTGGCATTTTAGACCTCTCAGCAAGAATGTGAATGTATTGATTAAATGAGTCGGTGTATGTTTTTTTTTTTTTTTACTCTTTACTCTTTACACTTGTACTCAAACTCTAATAAAGCTGGCTAGGCATTACAAGAGGCTCCTGTGTGGGCAGCCCTGAAAGGATCACTCGTCAGCCTGCCAAAGAGGACAGCGGCCCTTTGATCTAGGCAGCCTTCTGTACGTTGTGTGTGTGTGTTGTGTGTGTGTGTGTGTGTGTGTGTGTGTGTGTGTGTGTGTGTGTGTGTGTGTGTGTGTGTGTGTGTGTGTGTGTGTGTGTGTGTGTGTGTCATCTGGTCACTGCAGTGTCTATGCACTCAAACCATGACCTGAACCCTTCAAAGTCAAACTGGCCTCCGCATTGTCCAAAGGATCTGGCAAAATGCATCTTAGCAACTGTTCGACTTAACAGCCTATTCCCAACATTCTCCTGCTTCCCAAATCCTGCTGAGTACCTCTTCTGTCAATCTTTTTTAAGATACAGTACATTTTACTGGCCGCTCATGTACTTATTAATATCTAGGTTATATAGCATCAACATTTCACAGTGCTCTTATTGAGCGACTGGGCAATATGACAGTTTAGATACTGGACTTCCTGTATTAAAGTCCTCTTTGCATGCACAGGCGCCCAGACAAAAAGGCCCTTGGTGTGACTGAGGTCTACAGTTGTGGCAGCTGCGTCTCAGTCAGCCAGCAAGTCAGCTGAGACTGGCCCTATCTCCACTATCTAGGCAGGACAACCATTCAAAGGCAGCGCAACATGTGTCGCTGTGGTATCCCCTCGTAGACCGCGTCCCCCTAACCCCCTCGCTCCACTTCCTCCTCAGCAGACGTGACTGACATTCTAGACGAGCCAGTGTACATTCCTCACATGCTTCAATCGTGTAAGGAAAGAGAGGAAGAGTAGAGCAGACATGTAACCAGTCAGCGCTGCTTTCTCTTTACAGTGCATGCATCTGTGAGTGCTCTTCTGTGTCCTTCTCTATATGACAGAATTAGGCCTTTTGTGCAGACTGCATACTGAGTGCTGCGTAGTGTTATTGGCTGTGTGTGTGTGTGTGTGGGGGGGGGCTGGAGAGAGCTCAGGTGACCACAGTTAAGCTGTCTCACATGGGATGTGGAGGCGTCGCCCTCCGAGGGGCATCAGGGCTACTTCTGCTACTGCTGGTTGAGCTCAGCTGACTGCACAGGCTCGTGTAGAATTCATTTGTTTTTTCCCCCTAAATGCACATCCACCCACATGAGTCCCAGTGTGCATGCTCATACATCCTGCCATATGATGCTATTGAAATGAAATCATTCTACCTCAAGCAAACCAGTATTCAAGAGCACAAAAGGTCATGACGCGCATGCGACTGAACGTGAATAGGAGCGCATGTGGCCATTTTCAGCTTCGTATTGAGTGACCTCTGGTTCAACTGCCTCTTGTTGGACAGGAAGAGTGTTAGTGCCTCTCTTTTCCATACTTCCAACAAACTGTTTCTCCTCAACTGTCCTCACCAGACACTCAGTTTCACCCCCCACAATTTTTTTTTTAAACAAAACAGCAATAGCAGCAGTGGTGGATGCAGTGGCGTGGTGAAGAAAAGGGCTTCCTGAGCTTTAGAGGAGCACGTTAACCCAGCTTGGCAGGCAGTTAGTTAGTGTGACAGTAGCCACGCTGGATGCCAATAGGATAGGCACTGTGCAGCATCTCAATGACCAGAATTCACTGGGTACACAGAGAGGGTTTATGGTCCTCCCACCCCTACTCTCCATCCAACCACAAAGGCATTCAGCCTTTTCATTAGGATGATAATGGGGCAAAAGCCGGAAAGGGCCCCATGTCCGAGCACCATAAGTTGTGGTGATGGCTTTGTGGCGATGTCATGCGTGTCCATGGGAGCACAGTGTGCTGCTACGGACCGACAAAGACAGTCCAGGACAGAAGAAAAAAAAAAAAAACAGACCTGAAATTTTAAAGGATGTCCCTGAGGCAAGGTCGATCTGGCAAACCACCAGCCTTTACACCCTGACCTCACTCTGACCCATTCATCCACCACACAATTAAACCTGAACATGGTAAACTATCACTGGAAAACACACTCCGGCTAAAAGACTTTTAATAATAACCCTATAAATTGCTGCCGCAGTTATCAGTAAAGGTCTTGAGCTGCACTCACCTTGACTGACAGCATTCACAATGCGGACAGCGGACAACAATAGCAGGGACATGGGCCTGTTCTTTTCAGTCCTACAAGAATTTCCATTAAGACTCTGAGCTTATGCCACTAACTGTGTGCTCCCACCGCTCTACCCTCTTGTGAAAATGATATTCTGTCTCAGCAAAAAAAAGAAAATAAACTGTTGCTTTGCTCTATTAGTACAATGTCACAATGCACACCTGTCCTGCATGTTTATGCATGTCTGCCTCATTTTGTGACAGGCTACAGGTTGTCAACCTGTTACAAACACTACACTAAGGATCTGCAGTCCAAACTATGTAATTTGCAACAGAGAGGGCCTCAACAAGTCCCAGAATGAGCAGAAACCTGATCATGAGAGAATGTGATTCTATCGGAGTGCATCATTTCACTTACCTGCATAGAAACGTAACAAGGAGCCAATTTCCGTGTTAAGCCCTTCCTCTTGAACTCTCCACGGGTCCTTAAATCCAAGCTTAAAGAGAAAGTCATTCTGGATCTGCAGAGGACTCTCATCTGGGCTAAGCCTCCTGACAGCCTCACCATGCAGCTGAACATACAGTGTGGGGCTGGAATCACAGGAATCTCCATTGTGTTCTGCTGTCAGCCCTGATTTTACAGCACCTTGGCCACAGTCTGGATCTTGGATATCAGGTGTATTACCTGTAGAACACTCTCTTGACAATGAGCCGGCACTACTGCTGGGTGGCAGGCTGCCCAGACTGTGTGGGTTGAGTCTGCTGTCTGGTCCCATATTGTTTGCCATGTCGTCTAAATGTCCTATGTTGCACAATTTGTAGTTGGCAGTGACAGCACTGATTCCATTGGTGTGGTGTTGCGAGATGGGGTCCATGCTTGTGCTCGACGCAGGAAAGTCGAGGTCCAATTCGTCCGAGGAGCTGCCATACATGTCGTGGCCCTCTGTAGCACTATCAAATGAGGGGCTGAGGATGGATGCCTCTGTGCCCAGGACCATGTCATCGCTGAGGGAGTCCCTGTGCTCGCTGAGCCTGGCCCCGGAGCTCAGGTCATCAAACGCACTGCTCTCCACATCTGAGCCAGAATTTAATCCATAGCTGTCCAAACAGTTCCTGTGCTCCGAGTCATCATCATTGAGGGTCTCCATGTTAGAGTTAGAATTTAAATCTGACAGTGAACAGGCTATGTTGTCTTGTGACTCTGATTCTGGGGTGAAAAGTTTTCCATCAACGTCCTGTTGCTTTTGCCTCTCATCTGCATTCTCCATGAGCAGCAGTCTCAACCTGCCACTTGGATGGCCCCTTAATTCTGAGGATTCCAGGGGAGTCAGGTGATTGCATTGTATACTCGAGTCTTCATTCACCTTACATGGGTTATCATTATATTCATACTTCACATTGCAGTTGCCATTTTGGTCAGTCTTGGGGTTATCTTTACAAAAAATGCGCATAACAGAGCTGGACTTACTGCAGAGTTTACTCAGACGGAGCGCCACCTCGCCGGCTGTGGTGTCCATAGTGCAAAGAACCGGCTTGGGATATGAGGGCGTCAGTTTGTCGTGGACATGTATGGAGCCCCGGTGGAGATCTGCTCTCACCCACTCGCGATCTGCGGGCTGCAGCTGCATGTTCTGTCGGTGCTTCAGCAGAGTCTTCCTATCCAGACTCCGAGTGTGTAAAGACGCAGAGGACAGGGCCGAGTTCATCTTGGCGGTGACAGCTGAGGTGGCGGCGGTGGCTGCAGCTGCGGCGGAGAGGTTTCTCTTCAAGCGCCTCCGTCTCAACAGGAGAGCGCTGGAGTTGCTGGATGAGCCCCGGCCATTAGACGCCACAGTTCTGTTTGACGCATTAACATTAGATCCCGCTGAAGAAGCGGAATGAGAAAAGCTATTCCCATTCTTTGCGTCTACGCGGGAGGGTGCCGAATGTCCACCGCCATCATCCACTGGAGTCCCCCGGGCGACAGACAGTCCGCTGGGCTTCTTCATTAACTTGGTCGCGCCTCCATCGGACACACCATCCTGAGCGACAGCCTGCACACTTTCCATCTCTGCCAATGAAAAGTCCCCCACTCTAAATAAATAACGGTGCGCACTTGGTTACACCTACAACCACTACATTTAAAAGCCTTAAAAGCGTGTCCACCGTGGTAAATGTCCGCCAACTGGGCGGTGTTGCTGACTTCCACTAGTAGTCATTCACTTCTTGCCTTCCTTTCCCTGTCGGAGTCTCCTCCGCTGCTCCTAAAAAACATTTTACCGATTAAATTTGCTGCGAAGAGGCTGGGCGCGCGGAGACGTGACTGTGCGTCCCATTTGGACCGAAATACAGCGCTAGAATATGAAATGAACGTCGGCCGACCTCCTACGCAAATACTGACTGATATATATTCATGAGGACACAAGATGGGGGTCGCTAACAACAACGCAGTGGATTGTGGGAAGTGTATTGCGCCAGAAAACGTACTGCTGTCTCCGCTGCAGGGAAGAAATGATGTCATGAATACATTTCCCAAGAAGCTTTTCTTCAGTTTCAGTCAAGTGAGGCGGTGAGCAGATGAGAGGCGTAAACATAGCTCGTATAAAATGTTTGGTGTGCAGCTACAGAAGTGCTCTTATCTGCTGTAGTGTGTTATCTCTGTATGCTAACACTGCAAAAAAGCTCCCATATCACTCAATGTAGTTACGTTACTGCACACGCAGACAAAACTTATCAGCTGTCAACTGTTGAATATGAGAGAAACGTTGAACTGTCATATAGGCTATTAGGGTTCCGCTTCATTAAATTCTGCTTCATAGCAATTCGCTGTATGTCTATTTATTTTAGACTAGTGGTGACGAGGCAAATAACTTCAGCACCATCTCATCAGGACGCCATTTCACAAGGCCATTGCTGGCTCAGATGCTCCTATTCTATTGTGTTTCTCGCCATCTAGTGGCGCAAACCGCAAAGCTTGACCTAAACTTTTTCTCCTGTTGAGGACACAGCGACCCTGACCAAGGGGAAAGCTGGTGGTTTTAGTTTTTTTTTTTGTTTTTTTTTTCAGGTCACCTTCTTTTAAACTTAACTTAACTTTAAGCCAAACGGGGTTGTATTATTATTAGACGTGCAAATCCAAATGTAGGCTGTATTGTCAAGTATATTAAGGTTTGCAACGCTAAATCCAGAACATTTGCAAACTGACTTTTGTAAACATGGTGCTAGATATGCAGATATCATCTTACATTGATATCTTACATTAGTTTATCTTAAAAATCATTACCTGTTAAAATGATTAAAAAGCTCTGCCTTTATTAATAATGAAATAAAACAGACCTTTAATTTCTCTGATTGGTGGAGAAACGCAAACAAAATGCGGACTGCAGCCTACATCTAAAGCGTAAACACAAATGTGAATATCAAATATGATCAGCTTTATCTGGTATAAAAGGGTCACATTTTCAACCCTATTGAAGCATACAGGCTGTTGAGCATCATCCTGTCAATCTGCAATTGCTCCCTGATTTAAATAAACTTTGTTTCGATTTCAAACCCACATCAGCATGTTTATCAAGTCGAAAAGATGACGTAATAATCAGTGGAAAGCCTGCAGAAAATAACTGGAAACATCACACTTTAAGGGAAACATATGATTACCTATTTTGAATGTAAAGATAGAAAGTTATGTAATATTGTAAATCTCTTTATTTTATTAGGTGAGTTCCATATCCATAAGGCAACATTTTCCAGATCTACACCGTGCTTCAGACTATTCCAGGTTGAATTTGACAAGTACTTTGAGTCTCTTAAGTTGGTATCCAATAAGAAAGCTATCTTAATATCTGATGTCTATTCAAATTTCTTTAAGTGCTCCTGATGTCTATATTATTAAAGCAGTTTGAAAGTCTGTCACTTTTGTACGTGTGTATATATATATATTTTTTTTCTTCTTCATTTCTCTGTTTAGATTATTACTTTACTTATTTGCATATTTTTTGTATTTTATTTAATTACGAATTGTGATGACTGAATCTGTAATCTATATTTTCAAAATAAATAAAGTTGAAAAAAAATTGGAACCATTGTCAAATATTTACTTACATGTGTAAAGTGCTCTTTTCGAGATTGAAGAGGTTTCAAATATCTTGTATACATGGGGATTAATTACAAAATTTATTGAAAGTGACTATAGTTAACATGCCCATATGTACATATTTGGCTTACTGTAATCATTCCTCCTGTTTATGCTGGTTACTAAAATATCCCTTCCTATTTACATATGGGGGCATGATTATTATTATTTTTTTTAAATGAACCACTCCTTTAAAAAACAGGATGACATGGTATGTAAAAACAACTTCTTTTTACATTAGAGAAGGCACAGACATTTCCCGGCTCAACTGGTCACGTTTAACTATGTCCATTCGTTTGTGTTAAATTTATATATTTAGAGTAATGCATTTTTAACATCTCCATGGCTGAGTAGTTTATAATATGTCACTTATTTGCAGTCAGTGTCAGACCTCCCTTGGTTAAAAATGGGACAGTACGTATGCCACGATACCATTGCATTCATGAATTCTCTCAGGGTGGGAGCCTGACTGTGTTTCACCTGAACTACCTAACACCTGTCATTATTTAAATACACATTTGTTAGGAAGTACAGTATAATACAAAATTTAACACAGGCCTTACAGAAGAATGAGTAAAATGGGGAATAAAGTACTAAATCTACAGGGCAAAACATCTGTGAAGCAAGCCTAAATGCAAATACCTGAAATTGAAAACCTTGGCAATAAGCTTGGATGCAGCAGAGTGTTAAAGTGGTGCAAGTACTATGACCACCCCTATGGCACCTATGGACATAGGCAGCACTATAGGGTGACTTTTAATCTAAAAGAAATTATAAATCAAACAATTCAAATGCATTCAGAAATGGAATTTAATTGGCATGACGTATCCTTTACATGGTATTCTGTATTTAAAAAATGAAAAAAGGAACACTTTCAAATTCGTTCAGATGCTCTACCAACATGTTAAAGGAAACAGATTATTGCTGAATTCATGTTCCTCGATTCCAGCTTAAATGGAAAACCTCATGCTCAGCCCAGTGGCTCAGGTTCGTTTCTTAGAGCTGAAATGAGAACTGGAGAACTGTTTGTGTAAATTCATTCCTAATTATGCTCTATTGTACTGAACCTATGGATGGACATTTTCAAATAATGGCATGATGCTGGAATCCTATAGAAGCTTCTTCTAACACAAGAAATACCTCATATTTCAAAGTCTCTGAGATTAGATGACCCAATGAAATTTTTATAAAAAAAAAAAAAAAAGGAGCATTGTGATACGAGAATGACCTGTGTACAGATTCTAAGGATAAACCGCTCCAAACTCCCCAAAAATCAACCAAGATCCCTATTATTTCACATAAAATCCATAAAGTGCAAAACAAATTTTCTATGTTCCTAGGTTTTATTGGGTCATCTATCCATCACTGATCGAGACCTTGAAAATAAGGGAGAACACATTTTCCTTTGCAGACAGATGCATTCTAGTAGGCGGCCAACATCCAGTTACCGCTACTACTTTTCTTCATCTGACAAACAAGAATTTCATATTGCAACTTTAAAAGTAATACAGTAAAAATATTTAAAAAAAAAAATATTTGTGTACATAAAGCTTATGAACATTGGAATACTGGTGTAGGATCAGTGATCAGGTAACAAGACCGTTAAAGTGAAAAGACAAAATCGTCACCGATCTGATATCGAACAAATGTTTACACACTTGGGCCCTGACCTTAAAACAGTGACCATTTTAAAGCCAAACTCTTAACAGTGCAAAGAATTTTAGCAATAAACATTTTAAATTCCTGACTCAATGAATTCACTTATACCTGTACTCGTGTTTCAAAATCGAGAGTGCATCATTGTGTTCAATTGTAGATCTGAGACTGTGTTGGTAAGCTGTTAAAGAGGCAGATGTTTTTGGTGGCTCAGTCAAGATAAATGCAGAAAAAAAGTCCTCCTGAATAAAGCCTTCCTAAAGTAAAGTAGAAAAGTAAAATGAAAACCCTGAAGTGAGGCGTAATGTGTAAGCACAGTAAAAAAAAGAAGAAAAAAGTGGGGGTTACACCTGTAGTTTAACTTTTCTCTACAAAACAACAGATATTGCTTAGCCAAAACCTTATAATGACATAAGTAGAAAATTAAAAGTGTATAATACAATGCACACATTATGAGCAAAGATCATTAAACACACTGCTGCAAACAGAAAACAATGACGTGGTGAGGCAGCTCTTGGTATTCCGTTTCAGAGCTGGGACATGTAAAAACATGTAAATTAATCATTTATGATCTAAGTGCCTCTATCAAAAACAAGTAAAAACTGACAAAACATTATAAAACAGATAATTGTTGCACACACTGGAATCAGAATACATCTGCCAGCTGCATTTTTTACATTACGTTTTTAAGATTGTGACATGAATGAAACTTGGTCAAGCATGGTTCTTCTTTAAATGTAACTTTGCTTTTTTTCAGTATGAACAAAATGTACATTTGGAGAGAGTGTGGGCAATGCCCAAACTCTCAAATTCACAGTTAGCAATTAGATGTCAACATGGCCGGTACAGTAAGAATTGCACATAAGAGGGAAGAACAAAAGTCAGGACTACATAGTAATGACACAGAAGAGACTCTAGGGGGTGCTATAGCCTAGGAGAAGCAGAAGAAAAAGAATATTGCACATGATTCTAACGTTGCACCCTTCCCTCCCCCCTGTGTGTCTTTCTAAGCCGTTTCCAAAGTCCCAGCAGGTGGAGTAAAGATTGATCTCCTCCTGATGTAGTGAGCTCAGAACAAGCAACACTGCATCTTCAACACAGAGTTGTCCATAAGGGCTCGAGGAGTCCGGAGTGACACCATGATAACGAAGAGGGATAAAAACACGTCCACTGAGACAAGTCCACTGGTGTTATTGAGGAACCAAGGTACGGTTGCCCTCAGTAGATGTTGAAAGCGTCAATCAATTGCAACAAAACAAAAGCAAATTCCATAGAGGGGCGATGTGAATCAACTGGAGTCCTTATGTGCTACTACAGTGGATGGAGTAGTGGGTGTCTGCATCTTGGAGCGTAGTACCAACTCAGTTGTGTGGGTCTTGAAAAGGCATTTCAGAAGACATGGCCTTATTGTATAAACTGGCACCATTTTACTGTCCAGCACTTAAGGTTCTCAGTGGAGGAGAGCGCCGGTCCGGCACTGCTCAAGACAGTGGTGGTCTACTATGGTCTGTGAAACCTAAAAAGATGAACATAAAAAGTGGCTTTTCAAACATTTCATCACCTCGCCTAGAACTCACTGCAGCATACAGCCAATACCTTCAGCATGTGAATAGCTCCAGCTGTATATGAACTGATGTTAAAGGAATGCACGGTCACATGCAAATGAATGGATTCTGCACGTTACCTGGTTAAATGGCGACTTGACTCGTGCACTTCCATCTCATTGCTCTTGAAATCGTTGAGTTCCTTCCGTATAGCTGCCTGCAGAGGACAAACAAGAAGGAGATTTGAGAAAAGCTGCTGAGGCTTAGTACACAAACTGCAGCCTCTAAGTCCTGGCTCTACCTCCTTTTAGCGTGCTTCATGCATCATTTACGCCTATCTTAAGGCCATGGATGATTCTGCTGAATTCTCTTCTCACATCACTAAGAGCATGAACAACAATGATGTACAATCTGTTGCTGGCCTACTTGGGCAGTCAGCTTGTGTTTTTATAATATACAGTATGAAGTGGTGATACCATGGATTTACATAGACTTAAGTACACATTGAAAAAGCATTTTTAGTTTAACCAACAGTTATTTATTTTTATTTTTTAGAAAGTCAAAGCTGTACAGTGTATTTAGATGTTACAGGCTGTCAGTCCTTGGATGAAAAGCTTAAATATTATCCCAGGTTGCTAAAGATCAGAGGTATGCATTTAAGGGTTAACAGCACTTTTTTAAACATCTTATTTTCCTGGTTTGTTTTGAGAACAAACCAAAGCCGTCTTCCATTCATGTAGTTATACACATTCACATTTGGGACAATACTCAGTGAATCATGGCCTCTAAGTAGCACCACTGGAGCAGTGGAGGGCTGAGTGCCTTGGCCAAGGGTAGGATGACTGCAAAGAGATTCTCAAAGTGGGGGATGAGTCAAGGTTCCAGAAAATAAAATGATGTGCTGTGCCTTTTTTAATAAGCTTACGTCCTGTCTTAAATCGTATGTGTGACAGCAACCCAGCCGGGTGATGTCATTGCTTCTGCCATTCAGCATGACTCAAGAGAACGTCTCCAGCCTTGGAGAGTATGCTTCCGCGACAGGAGAACAAACAATATTCAAATCTGTGCTACATGGACGAAGAAAAAAAAAATTAAATGGGAGGAAAACATATCTCATCAGCAGAGCCTCGCTGCGGCTGAGGGGTCCTGAGGCACTGCGTGTCCAGTAACTCGCTTACGTAAGGGGAGTTGTTGCGCAATCAAAACGCTGAATTTTCCCACGATTTGTCCTCAGGTGTGACCTGCCGTGTTCAGAAGCACGCATCATCAAAGCAAAGAAGGCAGCATCACCGCTCCACAAAAAAAAATAAAATAAAGAAAAATAAAGAACTCATTAAAAGTCAGACGCACGGACCGCTGCTGCTCCAGGTTGTGTACTCACAACTGGGAACCAAACAGCTGAGGTGGAACTTGCTGTAACAAGCGAGGAAGAACACATCCTACTACAATTACTCTCCTGGGTTATGGTTTAACATGATGGGGTTTGAAGAAATTTGAAAGCAGATAAGGAGGGATCTTGAGATTTTTAAAAGATTAGCTCAATTTGACTAAGTGTAAGAGACACTTGCCTTGTCAGCTGCTGTGAGTCGGGTCCAGGGCTTATCTGCCCGCCTGTCGTAGTCCTGGGCATCGGACACCTCCACGTAGTCACTGAATTGGATGAGAATTTTGGCCTGTCTCAGCTCCTCTACAGTGGGTCTCTGGCTCAGCTGGAAAGAGAGGAGAAAGAAAGAGAGTTGGGGAACAGAAAACTAGGTGGAGTATTCCTAGACTTCGCTGTCACAGTTAGCAGCTTCTCCGAATTTGCATATATTCAATTCCTTCTAGAAAGACTACAAAAAAAAAGACCTGCACATCCAGTATTTCTTATGCAGGTGCGTCAGAAAGGAGTTCAATATCACATTGCTTTGGCATTCAGGACTTTTATTGAATCAATGGGCTAATAAATCTATCTTAAAAGAATATGCATAAAAAACAACAACATATCAATTGATTATTCAAGACAAGGGGATGAAAACCACCACAATCTGGCCAAATCAGCCAGGGCGCAATATCGACCAATATTAGCTTATCCCAGTTATCTGTAACGGCTTTAATGACAGTGGATAAAGAACAAGAAACTACAGAACTAAGATGCCAGAGGTCATTTAGAAACGGTGACGGCATTACACAACTTGTCCATCGGGGAATAAACTTCAACAGTTAAATGTTCAGTACATTTCCTGATCAAAATGTGCTAAAAAACAAAAATCAAAATGTAAGGGATCCTTACCTACAGCGCATGCGCAATGTTCTATGAATGCGTAGTTAGTGTGATATACAGTATAGGACGAGCAGGTTGGTTTAAAATGGACTGGACGTTTTTACACTGTGATGCATACAACAAATTCCCTCCAACAGCTGTGAGATTTGTGTTTTAAGCAGCATGTCTGCAGGCGATCAGAAAGTGCTATAATCTAATTGAAAGTGAAGGGAACACGCTCAACACCTCCATATGGGGCCAAAGAATTTGGCAGCCAACACGTCGAAGGGCCAAGGGTAACAAGGACGTCAGCGTCTCTCGGGGAGACCTGAGAACACCGGACCTGTAACAAACTAGATTTTTACTGCTCGCTACAGACGAGTCACTGTCACAGTGTTTGCTTTTCCTGGCCAACAATTTACCCCCTCCAAATTTAGTGTGCGTTTGCACCTTTGGAGCTATTTTGGACTCACCTTTCGTGATAGCCTTCGTTTTATCTCCCTCTTCTCCTCAATCTCCTCTTGCTCATTGCGAGCTGCAGAGAACCAGAGGATGAGCGTTATACTGCGAGTGCAAACAGTGGACTGAACATGAAATGTTTAGAAAGTACTGAAAGGGGAACAAACACTATTTGCATAATGTGGCTCATTTAGATTCACACTAAACTGGATAAGTTCCTTACAGCCCAAAATAGTTTCCATCATTGGCTGTTTAATGCTATTGGGCATGAGTATCAGGGGAGAATGATTGCTTTGTTCCTTTTAAGTTGTCCCAGCACTTTTTGGTCCAATGTTACTGATCAAGTGATTAACCTATTTAAGAATAATCATTTCTTTCTTTTACAAGAAAAAAAACTTCCATGTGTTGTATATTCAGTGATTTACAGAGACAAAAAGCTCCAACTCAGAGGAGGAAGTTAAAAGGAGACACGTAAACAAGAAGCATACTGGGACACTGCTCCCGTTTGCAAAAGCTTCAGCAGTCAAATGTGTACATGTGCTGAACACATAATGTTTTCTGTAGTACTTCTCACAGTTTTCAATTCCACCCCAGAAAACCAAGTCCTGTTTATTTAACCTTGTATGTGGTAGTGTGATAACGAGGACATGACTTGTCACTCATGAATTCTTTGACTTTGTATTTTCCTCCTGCACTCTGCCAATCATGCAGGAGCCTTTAGGAAAGCAGGAACTGCTGGTAAATCAGTCTTTGATGTGAGGGACGCAGAGTACCAGGCAACAGAATGGCTTCTCGTTCTGATAGTGCATGTGTTTGAGCAAAACAACCCAGCTCTCTGGACATGACCCCTTAGGGAGCCGTGCTGCCTGTCTGCCTCAGATGAAAAGGCAGACCAAGGAGGAATAAAAAGAAAAATATATGCCACTAGCTTTCACATAACTAGGTCTCTCAAAAAAAAAAAAAAAAAAAAAAAACCTGAAGTCTTCATGCACAAAAGGCTGCAACAAATATAGACTTGTACTTTGCTACAATGTGTTTAATGAAGCATCACGGGGTTAGAGAGGGCAATTTTGGAACCGACTTCAGCAGCTTAGAGATTATTTTAAATATATTAAAAGACACTCACGTTTGAGGATGTTCCTCTGTTCCAGCTCCTCCGCTGTGGGTCTCTGACTCAAGCGCCTGGTTAGAAACATACATCTATGATCAGCAAATAATCACAGGCAAGAGGTCAGCAGGGAAACACTAATACAGTTCCTGATGCAAATCAACCTACTTTACATATAATACCATATAATCATCAACTGTCATTGTTCATAAGAAAATCTTTGCAAACATGTTGCTGGTTCTTCTTATGTGATATACGTAGTTCAGAGAAAGCTGCTTTTTTTTCTTCCCTCCATTTTGCCCAGTATTCACTTCCCTGCTTTGACAGCAGCTCCCAGTAAGGTTATCTTGTTCACATTTTGCTGCACAGCATGAAAGCTTTTACAACAGACAAACCTTGGCTTTAGAGCAAGATGCAATGAGTTAGTCCCAAACTGAAATAAATAAACAACTCAATGTTCTCTTACTTTCAGTACAACTGGGTTCAATGTTATTTTCTCATAGTTGAAAGGTTTGCATCGTTTTTAAGCTCTTGCCTCACGACAGCTTGACATGAATTGTGCACTTCCCAAAAAATTCAATCTGCCATGATCAACAATGCCTCTTTTTGTATGGAATGACTGCATGGTAATACTGTACACTGGTGCAATGCAGGGAAGAAGGCCAGTAAAAGCCAGATATTCCTGAAGACTCAGCTCTCATCTGATGCTGAATAAGGCAATATGACACAGCCACATGCCAAGTAAAAGGTTTAAACACTCAAGATAGCTAAAATAAACCACACACACACACGCACACTTTCTTCTTTTCTGCAACATCTGAAGAGATACATTTTGCACACATTATCTCCAATTTCCTCAACTTGAAAGTTGCTGAAATGACTAAGATAGTGTGAGGTCACTCGAAGTGATTTCAACTGGGGACTCTTAATATAGCACTGTGTCAGGACCCTGCGGGAGTAGACCTAACAGTAGGCACTGGATCAATGATTGTCTCCATCTCTTTCAGATCTGACAGCCATCTGGAACTGCGCTGCCCTGTAAGCTATTACCGTGCCACTTGAGGTTATCGTTCGGAAAAAGTCAAAACACTGACTCTCAGACTGGAGCTCTCCGCCTCTCAGTACTGAGCATCATATCGGCACCGCGCCAGCAAAAATGCAGCTATTGTGAATAAACATGCCCAGACTGCTCAACAAACATCCATATGGATGCTCCTTTCCAAATGATGTACATCACACCCAGATTTATTTAAAGGCACATTATCTACTAAGAGAACTGCCTGCTTGTTCTCTGCAATATGAAGAGTAGAGACATAAGTATAATGACATTATATAAGGAGTTACACAAGGTTTTAGGATGTGACTTACATGAAGAACAATTTGTTTAAAGCTGCATTAATCAATATTTTTCAATAAAATAATGAATCAAATGTGCATTGTGAAAGCTGTCGCTCATAATGAATAACCTACAAAGAATTATCTTCAAATTCTACAGTTCCCCACAGCATTGTTGTAGTATTCGAGTTTGGACTTTTTGAAGATCTCATCTCGAAATGTTACTCCGTCTTGTCTCGGTCTCAGATAAAGAGGATTCGGGATTGCCTTTTGATTATTCTATAAAGGCATTTCTCATACACTTATGGCAATGAAAGAGGTGAATGAAGAACAATCTTAAGTTGTTTCCTGTGGGTGTTTTTTTTTTTTTTTTATTAAAAAGGAATGTGGATCTTTTAGATCAATTTAAGTAGTGCCTATGGTTAGCATTTTCCACATTTTATCGTGTCATGCAGTGTGGGACTCGCACTGGTCTGGTCTTGGTCTTGTCTCTTTCTCAACCCCTCATAGACTTGGTCTCGACCCAGTATCGATACACTCGGACCTTGGTGATGACTTGGTCTCGGTTTAGGTGGTCTTGACTTCAACACTGCCCCACTTCTCTTTAAAGAAATTGTTCAAGATTCCAGGAGATAAGAACGCATGGCCAAGAAACACTCTCGCACACCACAACGGATCAAAATATATGTTCATTTGTAAGCTTTAGAAGGTGCTGGTAGGCGGATGTTTTTACTAGCCGTCTCCTCCTTCTTCAAGTCTTTATGCTAAGCTAAGCTAACCCTCTCCTGGCTGTAGCTTCACAATTATCTGACGGATGAGAGTGGTATCGATCTTCTCATCTAACTCTCAGCAAGAAAGCAAATAAACCTATTTCCCAAAATGTAAACCCATTTCTTTAAGAGACATAAACTACATATTACATGAAATATATTAAAGCAAGTGAGATTCACAAACAAGTAGCCAAAGACACGGCAGTGCACTTTCGCGAGTTTTCTCCCTTGAGATGCTGTAAGTGTCTTCAGGGTTTTCCCAGTGAATCAGGTCAGTAGAAGTAAACTGAGGTCAGCGTGTCCTAGAATAGCATTCAATTCTGAGTGGCCTCGCACAAGCGACAACATTACAGGACACAATGCTGTTGGCAAATAGCATGAAATTAGGTATTGTGCATCAGATGACACTGTGCAAAGGACACTGTGACAGAGCTTTTTGGGAACATGACAACTAAGCAGGCAGGCCTTCTGGGAACACGCACTGTGTTCCAATCACAGTGGGGAATAGTGACTTGAGTGCCAATTTCTCTAGATTATACTCCATCCCTCCCTTGCAACCATATTTCCCACCTCTCATATCTGATTATACTATTCGGCTTTCATTTTCACCCATACGCTTGGCAGTCTTTTTCATCTCCCAACACATTACATCACCTTCATTCAGACAGGCAAGACGTGTTCAAAGAGCGCAGTGAAATCAAATGAGGCTTGTGATCCGTTGGAGAAAAACATGTCGTTGGATCTGCTCAATTACTAGAATTCACATTTATGATCTCAACATATGTACAAATCCCTGTGATTTGTACGCACTGCACCATTGTAGAGCGTGTGTGTGTAAACTGCTGGTATGAAGTGGCTTGCGTGGTGCTGCTGTGTGGAGGAGTCGGGTGGAGATAGTTTGGCACATGCATCACCGTGGTGATTCAGTCAGCGAGGGAGGAAGTCAGGCAGGAGGAAGAAAGAGGAGAAAGAGAGTGAGAGCGAGCTAGAGAGAAGACAAGAAGAAAAAAGAGGGGAGGGGGAGGGGAGTGATACATCGCTGAAATTAGGTCAGCTCCATTTTCAGAGCCTCTTTTTAACAAGATAAAACGTTTATCCTTATCGGATGTCGAGAAGGAAAAAAAAAAAATATGAAAGGATATAAGTGTTTCAATAGAAAGAAGGCTCACATTTGCAACGCTTAGTCACAGTTCTATCAGCCGGGACATTGGGCCATCGCCAGCCCAAAGAAAGAAAACAAAAAAATATTTAAAAAAAATGTTTGGTTGAGAAGGGTCAGTGCTGTTTTCCAGCAACAGTTGTTGCTACAGCAACATCAACCAGGTTTACTAAAAATATTTAAGTTTAAAAGATGCATGTGTGTATGTGTACTCACCTTGTGAGTTTGGTGCCGATCTGCTGCCTAGACTCCAGTCTCTCCTCGTCTGTCTGCATGGGCAGGATGTTTTTCTCCTCCAGCTCTCTTTTGGATGGACGGTTACTCAGCTTGATGGCCAGAGAGTCTTTCCTCAGCACCTTCTGAGCCAGAGAACCTAAACCCAAAGACCACGGTCAAACATGAGAGGGGCTGCAGGCATAAAGCCAAGATGTTGGGCCTCATTTACCAAAAATGTGCTTAGACTTATTTTTTTTTTCCCCCTCATCATTCTACTGTAGCTCTCAATTGTTTATCATTTTTATTTTTTAGTTTCGATGCTGAGATTTAAGTAGTTGCAAAATGTTTGAAAAATGTCCTAATATGAAATACTGCTTTACCCCACGGTGACTATTATGTTGTTATATACAGTACAGGCCAAAAGTTTGGACACACCTTCTCATTCAATGAGTTCCTTTATTTTCATGACTATTTACATTGTTGATTCTCACTGAAGGCATCAAAACTATGACTGAACACATGTGGAATTATGTACTTAACAAAAAAAGTGTGAAATAACTGAAAACATGTCTTATATTTTAGATTCTTCAAAAGTAGCCACCCTTTGCTCCGATTACTGCTTTGCACACTCTTGGCATTCTCTTGATGAGCTTCAAGAGGTAGTCACCTGAAATGGTTTTCCAACAGTCTTGAAGGAGTTCCCAGAGATGCTTAGCACTTGTTGGCCCTTTTGCCTTCACTCTGTGGTCCAGCTCACCCCAAACTATCTCGACTGGGTTCAGGTCTGGTGTCTGTGGAGGCCAGGTCATCTGGCGCAGCACTCCATCACTCTCCTTCTTTGTCAAATAGCCCTTACACAGCCTGGAGGTGTGTTTGGGGTCATTGTCCTGTTGAAAAATAAATGATGGTCCAACTAAACGCAAACCGGATGGGATGGCATGTCGCTGCAGGATGCTGTGGTAGCCATGCTGGTTCAGTATGCCTTCAATTTTGAATAAATCCCCAACAGTGTCACCAGCAAAGCACCCCCACACCATCACACCTCCTCCTCCATGCTTCACGGTGGGAACCAGGCACGTAGAATCCATCCGTTCACATTTTCTGCATTGCACAAAGACACGGCGGTTGGAACCAAAGATCTCAAATTTGGACTCATCAGACCAAAGCACAGATTTCCACTGGTCTAATGTCCATTCCTTGTGTTTCTTGGCCCAGACAAATCTCTTCTGCTTGTTGCCTCTCCTTAGCAGTGGTTTCCTAGCAGCTACTTGACCATGAAGGCTTGATTTGCGCAGTCTCCTCTTAACAGTTGTTCTAGAGATGTGTCTGCTGCTAGAACTCTGTGTGGCATTCATCTGGTCTCTAATCTGAGCTGCTGTTAACTTGCGATTTCTGAGGCTGGTGACTCGGATGAACTTATCCTCAGCAGCAGAGGTGACTCTTGGTCTTCCTTTCCTGGGGCGGTCCTCATGTGAGCCAGTTTCGTTGTAGCGCTTGGGGACACATTCAAAGTTTTCGCAATTTTCCGGACTGACTGACTTTCATTTGTTAAAGTAATGATGGCCACTTGTTTCGCTTTATTTAGCTGATTGGTTCTTGCCATAATATGAATTCTAACAGTTGTCCAATAAGGGCTGTCGGCGTGTATCAACCTGACTTCTGCACAACACAACTGATGGTCCCAACCCCATTAATAAGGGAAAAAATGTCACTAATTAACCCTGACAAGGCACACCTGTGAAGTGAAAACCATTTCAGGTGACTACCTCATGAAGCTCATTGAGAGAACACCAAGGGTTTGCACGCTATCAAAAAAGCAAAGGGTGGCTACTTTAAAGGAATCTAAAATATAAGACATGTTTTCAGTTATTTCACACTTTTTTGTTAAGTACATAATTCCACATGTGTTCATTCATAGTTTTGATGCTTTCAGTGAGAATCTACAATGTAAATAGTCATGAAAATAAAGAAAACGCATTGAATGAGAATGTGTGTCCAAACGTTTGGCCTGTACTGTATATATGTTATATATTATAGTTTGGTGTAACTTCAGATGCTTTGCACAATACCTGAAATGTTTGCCTATACATAGATTTGGAAAAACAAGATTCTAAATCAAGTGTCCTGTACCTTTAAGTATTACTCTTAATTTCAAAGTCATGCTGTGGCGTATCGAACGATTCCGTCACACATGGCCGATCACAACCTTTAAAAGCTCCCATGTGAAAACCGGACACAGCTTTGCACAGTTCAGAGAGGTTGAGCGTTTCCATGGGTAACAGCATGATACTCGATACACTCCTGTGAACCTAATTTTTGCCACGCTTTAAAAGGTCAAACTAAAACTGAGTTCCAGGAGCCTTCAGGTGCAGTACTGTCGATCAGGCAAATGTGTCATCATATCTGTAAACATGAGCTATTGACAAAAGAGAGGCAAAAATATTTTTTTGTAGTTTCATGCCTTTCATAACACATCCTAAATAGACAATAGTATATATCTCTGTTGAAAGAAAACCAATGTTAGCCACTGACTTTACAATCACCGTTCTCTTCATTTGCGCAGTTTAAACATTAAAGACTCCTCAGGTCACTATAACGTCTGCTGCTCACTTGTTAATATGTCATCTTCATCATCGTCCTCGTCATCATCCACATCGTCGTCCTCGTCCTTATACATGCTGGGCAGATCTTCGTAGTCGGACTCGTTGGGCATGTTCTCCTTGTCATCCTCGTAGTCGATGATCACAGATGGCACTTCTCTCCTGTCCAGGGGGACACACTGACCGACGCCGTGCAATGCAGAGCTAGTGGAGAGAAATGGAGAGGTGTCTCTGGCCATTAACCGAAGGGGTCATGCTTATGGCCATAGCATTTGGCCTTGCTTAGAAGATGAACATGCCCAACCCCTCAACATCGAAAACAGAAATACAGTTTACATGGGAAACCTCACATATTCAAGCTTAGATCTATTTCATCTTTTTACAGTCAGCAAATTGTTTATGAGATGTAGCATTACTGAAACTATAACCGTCGCAAACCTTCTCAATCCAGAAAAAAAATGGGATTTAAAATACAATAATGGAGCTTCTGGTACATAGTATAATGATAGCTTAGTGGGTTTTTAATCCAAGTATAGAGGGAGAGGAGATGTATAACTGAATGAAACTGCAGTACAATTCTGTGCAGTCCTACGCAATAACATGCAATCCTCTGAACTACACAAGAGGAAAAGAGTAACTGACTATACAACTTGTATAATTTGAAACAAGGTGTCAGAAACAAACTTTCAGGAGCCATCATTTGCATGCAAGCGCTAACCGGTCACAAAATTTGATAGATTCGATTAATCACAGTGTAGTTGGAGCTTCTTATGATGAGCCGCTGTTGCGTAACCATTTTTCAGACTAATTGTGAGCAATGTCAGGACCATAACTTCCTCATCCCTGTCCAAATGGCTTTGGAGAAAAAGAGATCCTAATGTACGAGGTTACATAATGTCCAATCCGCTACCCTGTCCCTTTTCTCCAAACACGAAGAAACGCAGCTCTTGTAAAGAGCAGCTGGTCATGTTATTATGGCAGGCCAACTGCTGGAGGGACGCCTACTTCATGAGCCTGTGCCCACACATACACACATTTACTTTAAAATTAGGCCATGCTGCCCTGTGAGGCAGGGTGCTGAAATAGACCTGTACACCAGCGCTACATGGCAGGACGCGACCTCAATAACACCAGGATATATTTGTATTTGGAGTAGCGGACAAGACGTCACAAAATTAAACCTAATAAACAGAATGTTCTATGCTAATTATAATGCTTTTTATCAGCAACTAATCTGATTAGAGCTAGTTTGGCAACAGCTTTTACTAACAAGAGAGGACTTAACCACAAACTCATTAAATTAAGGAAAATTAGTGGTGCACGATATATCGGCTGCCGATATAATATCGGCCGATATGGTAATTTTTTTAACACATCCGTATCGGTCTGATGTCAAATTATATATAATTATATAAATATAAATTTTTTCTTCTGAAAATCTGATGACAGTCATATTTTGCACACAGGTAAAGGTGCCCAATATCAGTCATTTCGGAAAATAAATCACAAAAGTAAAAAAAAAAAAAAAAAAAGTGTTTTGGAAAATAGTTCTTTATTTGATTATAATAAAAATGTGTTTTCTATACAGAGATATCGACATCGGTAAATATCAGTATCTGCCATAACAGCAATATTAATATCAGTTATCGGTATCGGCCACAATCTTCACATCGGTGCATCACTAAGGAAAATAATTCTTTATGAAAAGGAAACATGTCACCGCCAAGCCTTTGGGCCAATCAGTATCAAGTTATAACTTCCATACAGAGAGACGGACAAATAGAGGCCAATCCATAATCCCTCCCTGCCTTCACTGGAGGACAATCAGATTTAATGACCTGAGCACTGATGGCTACTAACCTTTCAAACCTCTGCATGGAGAGCGCCAGGGTTTTGTTGAGCTCCTCGATGATGCGGCTGGGCGCATGCAAGCTGCCGTACTGAAGCTGAAACGGGTGACCGTGGCTCTGGTGAAGACTGGATAGAGCGGCGAGCTGAGAGGGCAGCAAGGTGCCGTGATATGGGGGCATGCCCTGGGGGGGCCCGCACTTTTGGGAGAGGCCGCAGAGGGAATTTGGGGGCGGAGAAGGGGAGTCCAGCCCCCCTGGAGGCACACAAATCATCACTTTCTTGGGAGGCAGAGGTGGAGAGTGCTTTCCCCCGGGCATACAGGGCAACTTCATCGGCTGGCAAGAATCTAGGAAGAAAAAAAAAAAAAAAAAAAAGTATAACAGGACAGAAAGAAGGATTTATGGGTTAACTTGTACTATATTGCATCAATGCAGAAATAGAAACAGAGCTCATGGACGATCAGACATGGCTCCGACGTAAGCGCGGGGCGGTGGGAATTAGGCCAGGGTAATGCAACTTCCCTCTGACTGACAGATTGACAATGACAGAGAGAGCCCAGCTGACATAACAACAGAGGGATTTAATGAGACTACTCTAATCCTGTGCACATGTGTGGCAATGCAGGTAGAGTTTAAAGCAACAGCAGTCATGGCTCACTTTTCAAAACAAGTACTGTGCATAGTAAGTAGGGCACAACACATTCTGTGTATTGGTTGGGAGAAAGGGAAACTGAGCATTTACTAAGACCACTAACCTGTGCTATGGTTCGGGATCCTAGAGAAAGGTTTTGGAGGGAGAGCAGGAGGCTGTTTGTGGTAATGCGGCGGCTTGGCGGGGATATCCTGAAGGTCCCCTGAGTAGGTGACAGATTTCTTGACGGGCAGGACCATAGATGACTTAATAGAGGGCTCCTGAGTGCAGACTCCGCCGTCCATCGAGGATCGGAACTCAAAGGTTGCTAAACACAAAAAAGTAACAATCTGAAAATGTGTTTGACTGCACAAGAAAAAAAAAAAAAAAAAGTTCACCAGAAGACCGTTCAAACAAAGTTGAAAATGAACTCTTGGTGCTGTGTTTTGAAACAATGCAGAAGGGGTGATTCAGAAAGCTAAGACTGTTTAACGACCCAAGAGCCTTTTATCAGCATGAAGCAGACCATGGAACAGTGTCAGCCAAACAGTTTGACAGAACTTTTGCTTTTTAATTCTTCAACAGCGCTGAGCCATTTGATGGTTTTTGCATGATCACATTTTAAGGCTGACAGTGCGATTCACAACGCTGCTCACATATTCTGACAAACAATGAGTGGGAGCTTTCCCCCATTCCTACATTTCATATTGACTGCCATTTTAAAACAGACAACCACAATAATGCTTATCCCTGTATAATTTGGAAAGAAAAGTTTTTTTTAGGCTTTTTTAACATTCAAAGCTTTAAAAAGGCCCTCTTTTTGAAGCATCTTCATGAGGAAAGACGTAATGTATCTTTAAATTTAGCCGTTAAAATGGCGGACTCTACCATTTAACTCAAAACTAGACTAGTGATAGGGTTTGGTCTGGCGTGTGCCACATTAAATCCAGGAACTCAAGAGTGCCAGTCAAAGACGGCGACCAGATAAAGCCGATTACAATCCAACAGCCAATCAGATGAAAGTTGAACACATTTTTGCCAAGATGGGATTTTCTTTTCTTTTTAATATAGTTCTATTTTTGGATCAAATTCTATTTTGAGCACAACAAAGTGAATTGTGTGGTATATCTATACATCAAGGGATGTCATTGCTAATAAAACATTACAGCTTTAATAGAAACTGTTTGCTTAGCATGGATAAAAATAACCACTGCTGATCTATCAAGCTGTGCGCACAAGCTTTTTATTATCATGGAAACTAGGTTGTCACTGGGCAGGAGAAGTGAGCACACCTGGCCTAATTAATATGCATTCTAAGCAGTGTCACAATTATTGTGCAAAAATAGAAGAGGTACATTTATCAGTTTATCAGTTTTGACTAATTAACTGAGCTGGATAGCATCCGTCAGCTTAAGGTGCACATGGTAGTTTAAACCCAAGAGTGGCTAGCATTCTATACATACAATATACTATTTATAATTGTACTTGATTTAGGTAGGTTTGTAAGAGATTTGAGACAGCCGTCTTCTTATTTTTGAACAATGTCCCAAAAGCTCAATTTGTAAAACAATAAAATATGCCACACATTTTCCTCATTTGCTCTGTTCACATCTTGGTAATAGTTAATGGACTTTCTTAGCTTCACCAACTTTGTTTTTAAATGTCCCGAGGCATGGAGCACCCTGCTGTCAGATTTAAATATCCTCTCCAGCTTTGAATATGGGGCGTCTAAGGCACATCAAATCAAGATCAAAGACTTTATAAAACCCTACTAAATTTCAATAATGAAAGATTATACCACTAGTTGTCCCGTGCCAAATCTTGAAGAGTGCACTTCAAAGACTACTGATTAATGAAGAGATGAATAACTTTATAATTTTCCAGCTGTGTTAAATCAGACTGTGATTTTATAACATTAGCTCACCTTTTTCAAAGATCTCTTTAAGCACTCCTCTCTTGATCAGCTCATCTCTGCTCTGTCGCATCGACATCTTCCTTTCCAAAGCTGAGGAGGTAAAGGAGAATAATGTTAAAGTCACTTTCATATTCGTCAAACCATTCAATAACACAAAGCGAAACTGAAAAAGATCTCCAAATCCCCTGGCAAAATAGTTTGCAATCACTAGCCATGGTTTTTAGTAGATTTTGGGTGATACTGGCAATACCTAGCAGTCTGTGAGGGACTTTAAAGATAGCAGTGCATTTGTTCTATTTGTCTATTCAAAAAAATATAAAAATAATAAAAAGTTAAATCTTTGTTAACTGTCTTGAGTTTTGTTGTTGAAAACATGTGATAGGGCAGGCATTTTTCTATATTTTTCTTATCGTCAACAAATCCAATGAAAAGATCAAAACTACTGATGCAATAGTCTATTCTTTCTGTGGCACTCGGCCCCAAACCCATTTGTTCCAACTGAAAATGTAAACCTTCGTTTAGGTCGTTCAGACAACAGTAAGTAGGGCATTTCTTGGGGACTATTTTCAGCTGTGGATTAATACATTTGGTAAACTATTGAGTATTTATAGCAGCGGGACAGTGTGTTTGACAGAAACTGAACTAGTGTCCATGTTCATTGTAATTAGGTCATATGTCGCCCAGTGCAACAATGTGACTCATTGAGTTTCTAATAGTTTTTGGACAACAATAGAGGTATATAGGGTATAAGATGTATCAGGCTTTAGCAACAGTAGTAGTTAGGATCAATTCATTGTTGGGTTGTCTTTTTATGAATATCACCAAACTTATTCTTTAAGTAAATGATTTTGTTTACTTATTTACCTGAACACTACTGTATCACCAGTATATTAATGGTCTCTCTGTACATTTATGTGTAATTGTACATCTGAATTCTAAACGTCAGTTAAGAGACCAGTAGTATTAAAAATGCTGCATTTTGTTGTAAAGATAATCTGTCACTGTGACTTCACTTCTAACCGCCTAAAGCTACAACATGAGATCTTTACTAACAAAAGAGATGGAGGATGGAGAGGAAGGATGGAGGAGATATTCCAAAAACACTTCTCACTGTAATGCATTATGCACACTTTAACATGTCCCATTGCTCCTGCTTCTATTTTAAGGCTTCAAAAGTTAAGGATCTTAACCTCTTCTGACTATCAGTAGGCTGAACAAAAGCGGTTAAAAAAAAAATAAATCATGTTAGTAATTTCAAATTCTACCCCTGCATAGAAACAAATTAATGTGAAATGAGGATCAGCAACACTTGAGAACACTGCGCAGGAATCTCCCTGCAGGGCTCTGTAGATCCTGCTTAAGAGGGAGCTCACAGATTGTGCCATGTCCGCTTTACATATGACCCAGGAGTCCTGTCCCAGCTCTATCAGGGGCAGTGTATTCAATGCTAATACATCCTCAGTGTGGATTCATGAAAAAACTGACAGCTTGACCTCTCTTTTCCTTGCCCTTAGTCACAACACAGTGGATTTAAAAGCAACTGCTGAGAGTCCAAAATTGATGAGAGCCATACAAATGTCAGACGAGCAGGCCTCTGGGGCAGAAATTTAAATCCTCAGTGCTTCAGTGTTTGAAAAAAATCCCCAGCAGAGTGAGTTATCATCAAACAGTATGCTCCATTACGAGTTCCTCCAGGATACCAGATGTTTAATTTCACTCAATCCTTTTGGGCATTTTAGGCCTTTATTTATATTAGGATAGCTGAAGACAAAAGAGAGAGGTGAGAGAGAGGGGCAGCCTCTTGCTCACCCAGTAAGAGCGTGCGCGCCATGTAGGCTGAGTCCTTTGCAGCGCCGTGGGTTCGAATCCGACCTTCTGTCCTTTGCTGCATGTCATCCCCCATCTCTCTCCCCCTTTCCTGTCTATCCACTGTCACTATCTAATAAAGGGAAAAGCCCCCCCAAAAAATCTTCTTAAAAAAAGGGGAGCAAGAGGGGGAATGACATGCAGCAAAGGGCCGCAGGTCAGAGTCGAACCTGTGGCCACTGCATTGAGGAGTAAACTTCTATATATGGGCGCCTGCTCTACCAGGTGAGCTACCCAGGCGCTCTTCAAACATTTTTCAATAAAGGCCAGTTCAAGATCAGCTTCAAACCAGGAATTAGTTAAGCAGTGAAACATTTGTTTGGGAAAAATGTGTGACCAAAATATTACCAATATGTCACACAAAGAATCTGAAGAAGAACACTGGTGAAGAGTGTGAAATGAAAGGAAATTGTGCCATTTGTAGATGCTACTTGGGATGCTATTGCAAGCAGCTCCATCAAAATGTGATTTTCTTTTCCACACAGACACAGCAAATTTAACATTAGGTCTAGTCGAGGGGACAGTAAATAGACTTATCAAACAGTTGTCCCAGAATCAATATAGAGGAATGTTTCTAACAGAGTGAATGCAGCCCATTCACTACATGGTTTCCCGCAAAGCAAGCAGGCATCACACGTTTCACTTCTTTCTACCTGCGCATTCACATGACAGAAAATGGAGATGTTTCTATTAATGTCTGCCACATGAGCAGTACATGGTTAATGAGAAAAGTGAACCTTGTAGTACTCTGAAATTGTAATCAGTACTAGGGGATCTCTGCACCTTGGCAGCCAATTTTCATAAAACTCCCACAAGCTTCTATTTATGAGAAGCAACGACTTCTTCTGTTAGTGGTTTTGACTACGGTCAATATCTGAGAATTTTCTTTAATCTTTTTTTAGGATGTATATCATTAGAACACATGTTACAACACTATTTCAGCCTCTCTACCATCTCTTTTTATTAAATACAATTCCTTCAACAACACTTCATTCCGGAACCTTTCATGAAGTCAGCTTAAATTAGGCGTTACCATCCATGTAATGTTATTTGAAGAAAAAAAAAGGAGTTGGGTGACAGACACATGGTCATCAAAATGACAAATCTCTTTAAAAACATCAGCACCAACTCTTTGCCAGAGTAGGTAAACCCAGGGCAATAGGTTGACGCATGGCTGCCGTTGCTGTAATAGGTTTAGGGATTATATTGCCGTTTCATCCAAAATGAAGAGTAATTACTCAAAGCTTCATGACATAACTGCTTTGCCATGGGATGTGCACAGTTACGTAACACCATTAACTCAAAGCCTTTGTGAGGATATGTCTTCAGATTGACAGATACTGTGTGCTCATGAAACAAAAGAAGAAGAAATGGTTTAAATGGACACCACAGACGGCCGAGCATTGAGTCAGGAGTTAAAACACTGGCTAGTCTTGCAAAAATATTTAGTGAATACATTAATATTGTGGAATTTCATGTTCATTTCATCAGAAAAGTCCTGGGAGAGCCATAGAGAAAAAGACATTCAGTGTGGATAAATAAAAACTGCTACTCTCCCCAAATATTTAACTTTGATCCGGAGTATGATTGACTGGATCACCAGAATGGCAAATCATAAGCTGTACATTTGAAATAATGTATGTACTTAATAATCTATTAAGTACATAAAGTGTAGTGCTGAGGTACACGAATTGAAACATGCAACATACTTTATTAAAGGCCTATCAATACCAAAGAACCCAATGCAATCTTTCATATCAGTGTACGAAAAGCACAAACTGTCCTCTAAATCCCCTCGAATATCAACCGAGTTTTATTTTGGACGGTCCACCACGGGCCCAAGTGGTGTCCAACACTGCAGCCACACAAGCTGTACCAAGATGAGAAGATTAGACGCCTATCGGGGAGACTCTGCTGAGAGCATATTAAATGAAAGTGGCATATCTTAGTACAGCCAGTATTGATCTGGGAACACAACACTTAATTTTTCAGAGAAAATATATATTCCACTGAGAAGTGACCCAGATAGTCGGAAACATCCTACCAACCCCAAGGCTCAGTAGCTCAAAGTGGAGGCTTTTACCGACGCAATTCTCTCAGCCGGAGCCTCACAAAAACTGTATTAAAACTTTCATGGAGTCTTTTATCAGTGAAAAGCTCAAGTGTTAAGGCTCACACGTCAGAAGCTTGGCTAAACCAGGCATTGATACATGCATACAAAGGATACAGCAGGTTTGTAATGTGACATTGGTTTTTCCTCTCCATGTCGCATAAGATCAATGGACAGGTAGGAAATCTGTGATGATTGTTATTTAAAAAATATGCCATTAAACAGCAGGAATACTGCATTTAGATTACTGCTGTTAATAAGGACATGCCAACTAATTGGATTAAAAATAAAAATGAAGATGAAGAAGCATGTTCTTTTGATGAATCTCTGCGTAGTGAGATCTCTTTGGGATACAAGCTCGCTGTGAAAATGTACTGAGCACGATAAGACCGCATGATAAGACGTTCCAACTGTCAGGCCCTCCCTCTTTCCTTCCTGAGGTGAAGAGTACAGTATCCAGAGCCAGCCTTCATCTGCTTAATATCACAACACATTCATAATCCTCTACTGTGCTCAGTGTCCAATTATCTACGACAACATCTGCATGCCCAGTGGCTGGTCTGCTCCCCACTGGCACAGGAAACATAATCAACAGTAAGGCATCACAGACAACCGCAGAGACAAGAAGCATGGATCACAGCAGCACAGCAGGAATGGCGACATTGTCTCTAATGAGATTAATATTGCGACAATATTGTAGGGTTGACAATTGGTGCTTTAACAAAATTGTTTCACAATTAGATGTGAGATAATCATCAATAATGTGGATGTAATGATTAATTATTAAAGGCAAATAATAAAACAGCTAAACAGTCTGGTAAGTTCAGAAAATGACATCACTTATTGTACTGTAATGCAGCCTGTAAAACCAGGAAAAGACAACACTTACCATAGAACGATATCCAAAATCTAAGACGATATCTAGTCTCATATCACGATATCGATATATTGCCCAGCCCTAAACGTACAGCACATTTTCCTAGTCCAAGTATTGTTCCTAATAATGTGGCAGCAGCTTTCTTATATGAGGTCATCCCATTCCAGGCTTTAAAACAAGTAAATAAATTGGCTGCCATTTTAGAGTTGACAAATGAAATGAGGGCAAATGCACAGCAGCATGTGTAATTGTCCATTTTAAAAACGCAAACCAATAGTGGGGCTACAGGTCAACCAAAGTCAATACAGTTTCCTGGATGAGGGGAGCTGGATGTTTCTTATATTAAATCAAAAAACAACAGACTCAGTCTCATAAACGATGTGCTGTCACAAGTTTTCCTTTAATGGATTGTGGGTGGACAATTGGATTAAAGAAATGTAAAGTCTTTAAAGCAGCTCTGTTGGTTCATCACTAGGTTCATATTACACGTGTAGTCATTTGAGCCATTGTTTATATGAAAGTATTGGTCAGTGCAGCTTTCAGCTTTCCCATTTAAGTGCAATGGTCCATGTGTTGACCGCAAACCCCTGAGCCACCTCCTGTCATTTGAATTTACTACACTGGCTTACACTTGTTTGACTTCTACTCTTCCACTGCCGGCTGCATGAGTGCAGGCCACATTCCTCGTTTGGGGCTTTAGAAGTCATGTTCACGCTTCTTGCTGAAATTGATGCGACAGTGTGTGCGCTGTTGTAGTGGCGTCACGGTGGCTGAAGAACCTGCCTGAGCATCGGAGCTACTTGCAAGACTGCACACCGCCTACAGCTTGAAACAATGAAACAAATTACCACTTAGGGGCCGCTCCATCGAGACATGCTGGTGGGCCATAATGCACCAGAATGCTGCTATCAAAAAGGATTGAACAAAACAATAGTAGCAAAAGAATTATTTGGAGACAGCAGAATTATGCATACAAAACAAGTGGATAACAAAAGCGATGAAGAGAGCTTTTTTTCCACTCAACTCCACTGTGCATTAACACCATTGTAAAAAATCTTTTGTTGCTCAGCTCTTCCTTGTTGTCCTTCGCCACAACAGGGGAGAGGCTGTTATCATAGAGCATACATGATTGCGCCAATGAACAGAAAACATCTACATGATTGTTTCATCAAGTACACACTCGCAATTAAAATACAGTAAAACGTCAAAAAGTCAAGCATCTAAAGCTAAAAAATAGATTTCATCAGCAGAAGTGCCAGGGGGGGACCATGTTAGGGCACAAACAAACTACAGCCAAACAGCACCCTGGGAAGAATAACAGGCAAATCCTAGCTGAATGGTCTGAATATCAACCAAAAATTACAAAATGAATGTTTTATGCTAGTGGGAAGTGACGGAGATGACAAGATATCACATTAATGATCACATAAGAGACTGACATGATCGGCGGTAAGAGAGCAATGAGACAGCCGCAGCGATGATGATCAAATCAGCCAGAGGACTGATTCATTCACAACTGGAAGATAAAACTGAATTAGAACATCCTGTCCTGTTCAGACCGGATTCAGGTCTCTGTGCAATAGCTCATCTTCTACACAAGCAAGAATTCTGCTTCTAACCCTGCAAGATGCGGTCTGACAAAGTGTCTCCTCCTGTCCACCAGGCTGACGGTAGAATTTGGGATGTGTCAGCCGAGGAAAATAAATACAGCCACATCTGAATAGAGCATGTCCTTCACTCGCCCCTGACAACGTCTGGCCTGCAAGATCAAAGGAACTCTAAAGAGACCTCAAAACATGAAACTCCAACGCTGCACTTTTACACAACCAATTTGCCGTATTTTCAATAACCCTGGAAACTGAAACGTAGAACTTTTTTTCTTTTGGCCAAATGATATACACTAACTTTCTTCCCAACAACCAGGACAGGGTATAACATAGTATTGTTTATGATACACTTGGCACTTGCGTGTGTTTTTTTGTGTGCTTACATTAACATACTGTAGAATTAAGAAAATAATGTCAAGTACCAGCTGAGGTCTGCTTGAACTTCTCACTCTTCTTCTTCCTCCATTTCCATGGCTTGAGGAGGCGTCCCAGAGTGGCAAACTTGCTCCGATGACGGATGGGTGGAGTGTGAGTGCCGGAGAGCAAGGACTCAGAACGCATGGCGGCCAGCCTCTCTCCTTCCTCAGCTGTAAAGGAATACAAAAAAAAGGAAAAGAAAAACAGGGTCTAGTTTAGGTGAGGATGCAGAAGTTATTTTGAAGATATTTTGGAAATCATGCAGGAGAGCAGTGAATGCAGCTGACATGTTTGCTTACAAAAGATCCAAGCAGTAAGAAGCTGTGCCAAGTGGCCTCCTGAAATCCCTCCTAACTGAATGAGGTTGGGAGAGGATAAACAAACCTGCATATCAGATAGCATTACACACATGGTGCTCCGAGTCTAAACAGTTTGACGCTGCATCACACTGAGCGGCTGGCATTAGCTTGCCAAAAACACACTAAACAGACTGATAAGCACCTCATTAAGGGGAAATCTTTCTACTCCTCATCAAATATTCACAAGGCCCAGCCCGTTAGACTTTTACATACCGTTGGATATCAAAAGCCAAGAATGTTAAGCATTTTATTCCAACACGAAATATTAAATGAAAGTGATGTTAGGTTTTAAAAGATGCTGCAATCCAAGACTACAAACAACCCCACTTACAAAACACTAAGCACCAGGGCACACACAAATGTGGCAAAAGTTGCCGTGTGCTGAATGTAACTGAATGGAAGGTTTTAGCTGCAGAGGTATGATCATAAAGGAGGTGTTCAAAGTAAAATTTCTGTCTTCCAACAGACTCACCAGCATGTGGACAGATCTTAAAAAAAAAAACAGAAACTGGCAGCAACTAAACAGTGATGTGCCTTTAGATATACCCCGCTCTTTAGTCTCCTCACTAATGTACTCAAAACTAATGTAACACAGACAGAAATTTAAGTAATGGTCTTTCAAAAGCAATATATAGGAAGTAACATGCCCTGACAGTCAAACAGTTAAATGCAACCACCTTGCAAGAACAGAAGACCAACAAAGTATTCACTAAAACAACAACTTATTCTCACCTAAATTAGAACAGCACTCACAGGATCATACAAATGTTTCAGATTTCTGAATGTAATTTACCGCCTGCGTCTTCTGGGTAGCAGTTCATTTCCATACAGTATAAGATCAACTTGAAGGGACTTCATATTTGCTCGAGATGGGTAATATCATGATGGTAAATCCATCATGTCTGCTTTTTTTTTTTTTCTTCTAACTTACATCATCATTTGCAAAGATAGCATGGGTCTTGCACTGCCAGACTTCAAGCTGTCTGGCATTGTCGGAGCAACTATAACCGATAACCCAGCTTGGACAACAATGAGAGCAGAGAACATAACGCCTCACATCACTGCAGAATGAATGGACCAAGTGGCTCGTTCTCCAAAAACAGAAACACAGAAGAGGTCACGTTTTCATGACTAGGTCAGGATGTATGAGGTGACTTCTAGCACAGCGTGTTGTCAGTTGTCAGTGTCACCACATTGTGTCAGATCGTCACCCATGACATGCTGTCAGGGAATGTACTGGTGGCTCGTTTTCTGAATAACTACGTCACATTCACGATGTTTGCCAACACGGACATATTACTTTGCAGGCCAAGTCTCCTCACCAGGGATATGGGACAGGATAATTAATGTGACATTAATGCAGTGTCCTGCGGACCATCAATTGAATGCTCTGGTGCCTCAGAGCCAACCACCTTAGAATTCCTGCCACCAAACTACTGTATAAATAGCTTTACAGTCGATGCTAATTAATTAGGAAGTCCGAAAGCTAGATAAAGGAAAGAAAAAAAAAGAACCAAACCACTGAGTAACATCCAACAGCTTCTCACAGTAGGATAGGAAGGATGATGACACTTTCATTAACTTCAATAAAATAAAATACTTAAAAACTGAACATCAGTTCACAACATCAAACACTTCTTCATAGGCCTCTAGACATCCCTGAAATATATATTATATTGACAAATGAAGCAAGCTTTTGATTTTTGGTGCATTCTGTGAAGATGAAGGATCTGTATATTGTCTACCCAAAGGGCTGTGTGTGTCTGTCTGTATTGGTGCTGTGTTTAATGCTACCCAATTTTTCTTTTACTGAACCATTTCCAGGCAGAAAATAAAGAACCAGAATGTCTACAATTTAAGTGCATGGTGATGTAATTAAACCCAATCTTCTCAAGCCCAATCTGCTTGATGAGAACATCCTCTTCCAAGTATCTAGGGTGATTAAAATGGTGTTTTTTTTTTGTTGTTTTTTTTTTAAAAGGCAAGTGATCATTTCATGACATCAGGCACATACTACCCCATCTTCACCGTGTCCACCTACGTTCTCCACTACTGTAACACACACAAAAAAAAAAAAAAAAAAACACACACACACACACACACACACACACACACACACACACACACACACACACACACACACACACACACACACACACACACACACGTGGATACTTTTAATTAAAAACACTTGTTTGCATACCAAGATGGCTACTTGAAGGCTAAGTGAAGATGCAATGACGCTGAACTGGAAATGGCTTTGTGTATACAGCCTGCACAGTTCCATTCCATTTTAATAACATCTATATGCTAAATTAGGGTAAGACATACCTCAGCTTCCCCCATAATAAGACTAATTCATAAAATGTTTTTTTGTGTGTGATGCAAACCAACAAAGTAGCAATTTAAGAAGTTCTGATCCAGTCAGACGCACTTTCCACAACAGCAACAGCGAATCACAGTCGCTTTGTGTTAAAAAGGTAGCCTATATATACACTGACCAACTTCAAATTGTAAATACAGAATATTATCACACAAGCGGACACATCAAGGAAACGCAAAGCACATTCGTTGAGCGTCTGGTGTGGTTGTAAAACACTTAGCAGCCCAGAAGCATGGCCCCAAATAATGAGAAGAGTAGCCTATATATCCTGGATGGCAGTACCGCAAGGCTACCGTGGGCCAAACCGCACACAAGGCTCGAGCCTGCAGGCTACTCACCGTCCCGTGTGTCGTTCCCGCGACTGCAATTGCTGCAGATGTGCTTTATCTCTTTCCCGATGTGACAGTGGATCGTAAAGGGCATGTTATTGTTGTGGTGCGGATGCTGGTCGTGCCCTTTCTTGTTGCTGAGAGACATTATTTTGACCAGGCTGAACGCCTTTTTCTTCGGTTTCTCCACCGCCACGGGCGTTTCTCGGCACCCCGTGGTAAACCAAGTGCCGTGCATGATGGTGGGCGCTGGATCCACCGTCGGGTAATTGGCCGTCCTGAACATCGCGGACGCGAAAACGGAGCACGGTGGTGGATTTAAATTAAAGGGCCATCAACTGAGTCCTACCTGACCTGAACAGTAGCAGCTTTCATCGATCCCAAATCAGCCGCTTCTCTCTGCTGTGTTCCCACACATTTACCTGAGTTCCCAATAATGTGCAGCTATTTGGTTACGCAATGCAAAAAAAGAGCCCTGCTGCCAGATTTAAGTAAGCTAATAATAAAATAGCGGGTGAGCAGCGAACAGCAACGACTACCTCTCCCTCCCAGCGCTGTAGACTGCAGTCGGTTGTAGCTAATCCACGATTAGTGGAGCTGAGCAGGGAACGCCTGTGATTGGCTGCACGGTGCGCTCCTCCAATATGTCAGTGTGGACGGAGGAAAAGTTGCTCGTCTGATAATGGAATTCCAATTATTTATTTTTTTTTAGCAAGTTACCTTATGTGACAGAACATTTCTGTAACAGTACAACTAAAAACACCGAGAGCATCATATTTGCAAAAAGAGTAAGTTATGGTGTGTTTTTGGTCTAATCAACAAATTTATTATTTATTCAGAAGAGTGCAATAATTAATGCAATCTAATATGAAAGACTGACTCTAAGTTTATAAAAATAAAATAAATAGTCCAATCAAGGGAATAGAGCCAAACATTAGACAATTGCGCACTGATTTCCTTAGAAAGGTCATTGTAGTATTGTATAACATTGTATATCTTGACTTCAGACTTGTGTGACTACAGCAAGTGCTATACAATGAAGGGGACTGGACCACATGTGAAACCTGGTACCTCAAAGCTAATATGTAGATTTTGAGTTGCCAACAATAATAGATTATTTTCTGAAAAGAAGGACATGAACTATGCATGTTACCATGTCCGTGATGCCAGTCAGGTGCTCAAAACACTTGATAAAAACGAGATGGTCTACTGTGATACAAAAAAAAAAACATACTGAGGTCAAATTTAGTCTACGGTTAAAATGAAATCACATTATTTACTACACTAATGGATAACAAATTAAGAGTATTTCCTCCACATTTATCCACCCCTCTTACAGATGCAAAAAAGCCAAAAAAGAAAGTGCAAGAGGCAGCAGAGGTGAATGCAAAAATGACATAATATATTTAATTTGGGCATAATAACAGACAAAAACTCAAGGAATTTAAAATCAAAGAAAAGAAACACAGCAAAGGGACCATAATCAGTTATCAGAAAGCCCAATACTTCAAATGAAAGAGCTTAGCCTCAAGTAACAGCAAAGCATTAAATATTAACATCACAAATTCCAAACAGCAACTCGGTTGATCCCTGAAGTTACTGAGCACATTTTCAGGGTAATTGATAACATTAATGGCCAGTTAATGAGGCGTTAATTATGGAAATGATAAGGGACCCCACGGTATTTCCAATGACGTTTCCTACAGAGCAGTGAATGGTTGTGAGCTGGGGAGTATCTTTGATGTTCCTTCAATGAGCTGCAGCTTATTCCAGTCAAACATCAAGACATCAAAGCCCTCTCTAAAATTAGGGGCACAGGCACTTGATTTACTCCCACAACGGTGCAATGCAGCAGCTGCCCTCAGTTGCCTCTTTTTCGGTGCAAAGTATCACACTTTTTCATTCATGTGTGTTAAAGTTAAACATTGAACACTGAAAAACATTTTGCAACAAAGAGTCTGAGGTTAACGGATAAAGGAGCGAAAGTCTTTGCCATGCAAAAAGTAGATAATACTGCAGCAAAGTGTGACTCTGTACAGTTATGTGTGTGTTTGTGAGAAAAAGAATAAGAGGCTTTAAACACTCAAGAAATGTATGTTGCTGTCTTACTGCACTGGTAGTTTCATAAACAAGGAGAGAGATAAGCTTTCTCTGTTTACTCCCATCAGTGCACATTATTCTGCCTATAGACCTTGACTTATCTTTAAATTCTAAGGCTCAAAGCTGGCATTGGCCTCAAAAGCATGTTGACTTGAGCCTATATGAGCCTACGTCTTGTTAAAGGTCCCATAGCATGGAAATTTCATATGCCTTCCCCCAGCCTGCCTATGGTCCAATTATGAGCTCATAAGGAGCAAGGTTACCTCCCCTTTCTCTGCTTTGCCTGCCCAGAGAATTTGGCCCATCCATGAGAGAGAGACATCATGCGAATGCAAATGTAAAATTTCAAGCCAAAAAGAATACTTGGAATTGATGGTGGTGGTAAATATTCATGAAAAAGGACAAGTTTGTGAACGGGCAACACAGATTTTGATAATGAACAACTAAACACGTTACACACTGGACCTTTAAGCTCAATGCCACTTCGGCCTCACTTTTCTATTAGATCATTCATATAAGAATCAGATAAGCTACAAGACAGGTCATTTGTCAGATGCAAATGCATTTTCTGTGTCAGGCAGTGCTTATCAGTGCTACAGCACATCACTTATTCTTCTACTCATTTAAAAAAAGACTTTAAAGGCTTGAAAGTGGAAATTTTAAGTGACTGTAAAAAGAGTAATGGACTAAAGCTGACCACAGCTGTCATTTGTGAAGGAGCACACTTAACACCTTTTAGAGCCACCTTTCAGTCATACGATACCCAAAAGAAAGATTGCTTTTTATTTTACTTTGAAATGTATTTATTCTTAGTGTTCCACTGTCTTTACTGCCATTATCTGTCTAAGTGCAGGCTTGTGTTAGAATGGTGTGAAGAACTAATGTTAGATTTATAATGTTAGGCTTATTAAATTGCACTTTGCACAATTGCCTATTACTGTACTTATATATTTGTATCTATCAAATTGCAACAATCTTTGCAAATAGCTTTCTCCCGTGTCCTGACCACAGAAATCATTACTTGCCTTACTTTTCCTGCCTCAGTAAAAAAAAAAAACACTGAAGATTCATTGAAGTGTGTGTGTGTTTAAGTTTCTTTCAGAGGTGCTTCCAATGGGTTTTTGTGTGAACATATAACTAATTCAGCATTAAATTCTTGGATCAATGCTGATCTTTCAAAACTAAGTCTACTTCCTGTGGTTGACAACATACCTGACACGTGGCACAATAAAGTTAAACTGACACAGTAAGCTCACCCAAAGCTGCTAAGAAGTATTCGCCAATCCTTTCTGACTCACCTTGGGTGGACATGTTGGCTCATAGAGTTGTTGCCATGAAGCCTTATTAGTATATGTTAGTTCTTATACACTGAAAAGCAGTGAAAATGTGGTTTCTTATACACGTATTAGAATCAAATGTAAAATGGGTGATGTTTTACTTGAAAGAGAGTTAACAATGCCGTTTCTTTCCTATTTTGGATCCTGGTTTAAACTGGTTTCCATGGATGTAGTGCAGGTTTTAGGCAAAGCAATTGTACAACTTCTGACTGAGCAGCCTGTCACTACAAATTTGCTGTTCCTGTTCTCCCTGCAATTCTCTGTCTCTTCCCATCTGTCATTCTCTCTCTGCATTATTATCTGTCATACTCCCTCGCGCACACACAGTACCAGATTTCCTTGACACAATCTGAAAGAGAATTAATAAGATGGTATAAGTACAGTGCCTTGCCTTTTCTACTTTTGATGTGGAGAAATTTGAATGATAGTTATGCAATCATAATCTGTAAGGAGAATGACTCCACACATTTTTTAAGCAGTTCTTGGCTCCATCTTCAGCATTAAGCTCAATCTTCCCCCTGACAGGCAGCAGAGTAATGTGACATGAGTATGTGAAGTCTAAACAGACTGCAACACTTCAGGAGTGAAATAGTGATGTATTTATTTTGAAAATAAATCAAACACGGACACAGAGCAAGACACAGACATGTCAAACTGAGATAGAAATGTATCTACTTGTTTTTAGAAACAGTTGTGCACGTCAACAACTTTCCCTCTTAACATTAATAGTCACTGTGAATATAATTCTGCTCAGACACTGAATCCAACAGAAATGTCCATAGTACTGTCATAGACTGTCAGGGATTGTTGTAAAATGCTTGCAACTACAGTTTCAGAAAACTGTAAACAGATGACTGCTCGCTCTTCATCTTTGTTATAATTCATTCTGCCCGTCTTTTCCTCTCCTCCTCCTGTTTGCTTGCCATGCCTCGGTATGTTTTCTGGAAGAATTTCAAGAATTGACAAGTCTGAATGCCAAGGCGATAACACAACGTATCAAATGGTGCCTGATATAAGGAACAGCTACCACGGATAATGTCACAATAAAACTTAAAGACGCTGTTGAAGTCTTTTGATTTCCTAATAATAATTGAATGCTCTTCCAACATGGTTTGATATTTTCGCCTGTTATCTAATGGATAACAACCTATATCAACATTTTTGTCATATAGAGGACAGCCATTTGTGCCAATACAATCCTAATGTAATCACTAGCATGTAATAAAATAATTAAAAAAATTGTCAGTATAGGCTTAAAATAAACCTTTATTACATAATATGCAGCTATCATTTATTGTGTTATAAATTGCTGAAAAAGCAAACAAAATTGCCATTTAAATGAGGCCAGTCCAAGTGTATCCCATGTTACAATGCCGCCATCTAGTGGGGTATTTTGGTAACGTGGCGACACATTATTTCATACCACCCTTAACAAATCATAAACAAAGAGTAAATTCTAACTTTTCTGCCGCTTATGTGCCTCTTTCATCACAATACCGATTGCGTGTTATTAACAATTGCTTTTGTGCTATCTTAATGCCAGACTACCATTATTTAACAGGCTATGCTACTAAAATAACTGAAATGTGCATCTGCCTTGTACGTTTGTACGTAACGACGTAATGCGTATACTTCCCAAAGAGAAGTCGGAAGTGGCTTCCATATTCCACACAGTCAGGCGTTTTATGGTTTTCCTACTCTGCGACATAATGATTATATCCATAACGCCAAAATGAGCAAGCTATTAATGGACCATGGTGAGTGTTTAACACTCAACTAAACCTTACCTCAGTCCCTAACGTTAGATAAAAAGATAGCGATAGAAAGTGATGGTTTTTGGGTAACTTCACGGCTAATGTTAACGGAAACAGTGGCTGGTAGTAACGTTACTGCAATAACATGTGTGGTTTATGTTCACTCTAGTGATAAAAGCAGTTGTCTCTGTTACCACACAGTTTTACCATTTGTTTCCTCAGGTTCCCTTCCTCTTTCCTCTCTCCGTCTTATCGTGCCCCCTTTGCAGCTTGTGTCTGCAGCTCTGTGGGAGATAGTGAAGCAGGGAGCTGTGATGTACTATGGTCTGCTGGAGGAGTTCGTTACCTCCGTGCTGGAAACAGTCCCTGAACTGCTCACATACACAGAGAGAGTCCAACTATCTATGGGCCTACGTGCAAAGGTAAGAATTTAAGCATAGCCTTACTCAAGTGCTGTTACTATGTTCAATTTTGAGGTACAGATTTAGATTATTAATAAAAAAAACATAAATCAACTTATAAATTATGAAATATTGTAGCAGCATGTACCATAATTAAAATCAGCTCCACCTTTACCAGCTGCAACATGAAAGTGATTCATTAGTTATAATCCAATAATATAATAGCCTAAACGTTATTCTGAAATGGGCCATGACTACTTTTACTTTTGGTACTCTAAGTAGGCCTATATTCTGATGCTAATACTTTTTTTTACTTGTAACAGAGTATGTTTACACTGTGGTATTACTACTTTTACTTAAGTAAAAAAATCTGCATTCATACTTATACTCTACTAAATTTGAAATGGAAAATGTACTTTATTACTCGAAATACATTTATTTGACAGCTACAGTTACTCTGCCGAAAAAAAAGATAATAAACATGAAATCTATAATGGTTTTATGAAATATGGTGATTGTTTTTGATTAAACAACCAACAGTATCAAAGTATTTCAAGATAGTTAAAATGAATAACCAATTAATAAAATACCGTAAATAATACTTTAACACAATAATACTGCATAACAGGCATTTTTACATGTTGCTGATAATACTAATTTATTTAGGTTAATGATCTGAATGATTTTTTCATCACTGCTTGTCTGATAGTTATAGCCCTAATGGTCAAAAGATATATGCCTGTTGATCGCGGGGTCAACTACAAAATAGTTATAATGCACATTTAGTATGTAGGAAATATGAGTAAATCAAACTGCATCATTAAGCCCCTAACACTTGACTTCACAATGCTGTTTCTGTTCATACTTTGCATTGTTATATATGGTACTATTGTTGATAGCTCTCAGATGATGGGCCATGCTACTCAGGGCCACACCTTCACATGTGACTGAGTTGAAAAATAAAGGCTTCACTGAATTGTTTAGTCTCTTTCTATGCCAACAGGTGGTGCTGGAGTTGTGCAGCAACAGTGATTTTGCCAGCCCACAGGCCATCCAGCCTCATCTGAGCAGAATAAACACCTACATTACAAACCAGGATAAAGAGGTGGATGCTCTTGTTTAATCTCCATCACTCTTCGTGTCATGTGCATTTACTTCATGTGCACTTTTATTTGCTTTTTCAAAGACTTCCAGCTCTGAGGTAAAAGCATCAGTGACAAACTTCCTGAAGCTTGTTCAAACTCTAGTGGATGATCAACGTCAGAGAGATACATTTTATCAGGTGATTTGGATGGTACTATATCTTTTAATTATTAAGATGATGTCCTATGAGAACAATGCTAAAAACTAACTAAGTTCCTATCATTATATACCATTAAATGTCTTGATGATTCCATTAATGTAAATCTCAAGATCTGAAGTGGTATCAAAAGGGCCTTCCTTTGTTGGATAACATTTAATGAATACTTTTCTCTTTATTCTTTAGAAAATCTTTCCAACAGTGTTCGGCCCTAGCTATGACTCAGCCCTACTGGCTCTAATGAGAAAGTTCCTCTTCAATCTGCAGAAGCTTTTACCTGTTCCAAACCTTGAACAAGTAGGTACCTGACAAACAGTAATCCTGGAACAAATAAAGCACAACAACTATAGATATTTAATATTTATACTGAATCTATTAAGTATTATTGTAATATTTGTTAGCAGTATGTTTGTATGTTAGCACAGAACCAATTACTTGTTTATATTGCTTTTCCTTCCTACTTGTTCTCTACAGAGTCAATTTTTTTTGTCCTTTGATGTGCTCTACTCATCAAGTAGAAAGTAGAAAATTCAGTCATTTAGTAGCGGGCTGGAGAGTTGCAAGACAATTAGTTTTGTAACCTGCATGTGAAACCGTCTAGTGGATATTATTTTTCCTGACTTCATTAACTTGTTAGGTAATCATATCTAAATCCATGCATATATTTGTGGTTACTGTAAGAGTAAGAACAGTTTCACTAGCTTACCCTTCTCTGGGAGATGATGAGATGAGAGGGAAATGTAGAAAAGCATTACCTGATTTGAAGCATATGAGGGGTGTTGTTACAATAACAAGAATATTAACAACATATATGAACACGACTGAAATGCAAGGATGGATTTTGAATATAACAGTATCTGAAATTGATTCTAACTGTCCTGTTACATTTCAAGGCTTCCATTTGGCTCAGTCTCTCTCCTTCTATCTTGAAAGAGTGTGTAGACTTCCTGAATCAACCTGAGCCCCTGAATACACTCATTCAGCATCACAAACATCATGGCCACAAAGTTCCACAAGGTAGTATTTTCACACAACTCCCAATTGTCTGTCATATTATTCCTTCTGTTTTAGTTATTGAAAATAATTTGTGTTTTGTCATTTTTTTCCTAGCTTTATCTTCCTCCGGTGATGATTGCATTCTTTCCAGCCTGTCCTATCACCTACCACACGTGGACAGTGACAAAGGAGACACACTTGGCAGTGAGTCGAAAAAGAAGAAAGAAGAAAACTCCAAGGTGAAAAAATCAGAATTGTTGCGGAATAGCGATAGAAATGGACAGAAGCATGTTATTGATCTGACTGAAGACCAAGGAGCTTCTGTTGAAGTAATACTTCAACCTTTTGATGAAAGTGAGTCTAATGATGATGAGGACGTGGACAAAGAATGGTCCCACCATTTGAAAACTGGCAGTACGACCTCCTCAAAAACCTTCAAGTGTCTTGTCTGTGGCAAAGATTTTGGTTCCCCAAGGAAACTAAAGGAACACAAGATTAGCCACAGTGGTTGCTGTACAAACCCAACGAGGCAGTCAAATTCTGTGGGCCAAAGTAGCTTTTTTGAGAAAATAAATTTACATCCTAAACCAAAGACATTTGAGAATAATGCTTCTAGAAGTGAGAATAGGCTTTCACCATGTGCAAGTGCCACAACATATAACCCATCAAATCTACACAGTCTTCAGAATTTTGAGCGGTCTAATGATGCTTCTAGTCTTGTTTGCCATGTTTGTGGCAAGGCTTTCACTTACCCAAAGAATTTTGACAAACACCAGAGGACTTGTGTGGTTAGTAGTAAACGACAAGCCGAGACAGACCCACAGTGTTCCACAAGCTTAGCTCATCACTCCAAACCAAATCCTGTTGATAAGACCAAAGACTCTTTCTCCACTGAAATTGGGCTTTCAAATGGTCTACCCCAGGAATCAATATCTTTGGACTCCCCACAACAGCAGATGTGTAAAAGAAGCAGTCGTGTCAAACAATGCTCCGCATGCGGGAAGGTATTTACTTGTTCTGTCGACTTGATGAAGCACATGAGATGTCACACTGAACACGGTCCTTACCTTTGTTCCTGTTGTGAGAAACACTTTGACAACTATGAAGACTGCGAGACGCACCAGGAAGGTAAATGCAGCGTTTCACACCAGCATTCGCAAGACAATTCATCGAGCAACGCGAATAAAAGGAATCGGGAGAATGCCGTTGTTTCAAGCGGTATAACTCCGATCCCAACAACCCGAGACGCATCTGCCAACTCGCAGGCTAAGTCACCTCTGACGTGTCAAGAATGTGGCCAGGCTTTTACTTACTACAAGAGTTTTGAGAAGCACCAGAGCAGATGTTCCAAAAGAGCTCCTCGAAGGAAAGAGCCAACAAATGCAAACCATTGCGTTATCAATGCTTGTAATTTCCGATCAGCCGACAATTCCAATGGGAGACATGCTGAGGCAAGTCCTGAAACGAAGGAAAGTGAAACTGCAAAAACTCTGACCTCGGCAGAACACGCAGATGACTCCCGGACTGAGTCTCGCGCCATCAAGTGCACCATGTGTGAGAAGAACTTCTCAGAAATTGTCCTCATGAAAAGACATTATTCCAAATCCCATAAAGTTAGAGGCTCATACCCCTGTCCTCTGTGTAAGAGAACTTTTGTGAGGTTGTGCGAGTTGGTTCGACATCAGCAAAACAAAAGATTGTACCAGTGCGGCGCCTGCAAGAAATGTTACACAAAGCCAGGACTACTAAATGATCATGAAAAAGTCCATAGCGCGAGTGTGGCACCACGCATCTGTGAAACGTGCGGGAAAAGCTTCAAATCTCTCGCTCATCTGATTCTGCACCAGAGCAAGCATAGAGAACGGCAACCTAGTGTTTGTTCCGACTGTGGGAAACAGTTCAGTACGAAAGACTGCCTGAGAGCGCATATGGTGAGGCACACAGGTGGTTACCCGTGCCCTGTCTGCGGGAAGAAATTCTACCAAAAAACGTACCTTAAATGGCATCTGTATAAACACACGGGGCAAGAGCCGTACCTTTGTGACACGTGTGGGAAAGGCTGGCCGAGTGCAGCTCAGCTCAAGCTTCACATGATCGAACATACGGAGGAAAGGCCGTTCAAGTGCGAGGACTGCGGCGCGTGTTACAAGAGGGGATCCCATTTGATGGCTCACCGCAGAGCCAAACATATCAGGTTGCGGCCATTCGCGTGCGAGGTTTGCAGCAAAGCCTTTAGATTAAACGGTGAGCTGAAAAAACACATGATGGTTCACACAGGGGAACGGCCATTCACGTGTCCAAGGTGTGACAAAAGATTCACGAGAAATTCTCGCCTTAGGGAACACAGAGAAAAAGCATGTCTGTAACTTCATGCCGTTACTTACTACATACTTGTACTTTATGATTCATATGCCATACTACACTACATAAGTACATGTACGTAAGTTCTATCATCAACTATGTCTCAGTGCTGTATATCTACAGTGCCTTGCGAAAGTATTCGGCCCCCCTTTAACTTTTCGACCTTTTGCCACATTTCAGGCTTCAAACAATGTAAATTTTTTGTTTTGTTTTTTGTTTGTTTTTTTTAAACCAAAAATGCCATACATTGTGTCGCACCGGCTTCTTAAATGTGAGGATTTGCTTCTCTATATTGTTTCATATCATACCTTTAGGTTTAAGCTGTTGGTCGGATAAAACAAGCACTCCGAAGACGATACCTTGGGCTCTGAGAAAGCGGCAGACATTTTTCTGTTAGTAAGTTATACACCAAACTATCAACCGATAAATTGAGAAAATAATTGTCATATTATTTGATAATGGAAATAATATGGCAGTTATGGGAACTTGTATATTAAAAATTCCCAGAGCTGTAGATATCTTCTTGACAGTGCTTGTGTTGGGATGTCAATTTAAAATGATAGGAAGGCCATTTTTGCTTTGTAGATTACTTATTGGTTAATCAATCGTAGTTTCAGCACCAGTGTACGTATTGATACATTTAACCTTGTGCAGTAGCCTACTGTTGCATAAAAAGCATTGCTCCACCAGAGAGCAGTGGTGCTCCAGGGACTGCCTCCGTTTGATCAGCCAGAGTCAAACTGTATTTTATGTACAGTATCTAGAAGTTTATTTAACCGTTCTTCAACAGACCACATCCCATGCAACACATTTTTTTTTATGTCAAACTGAAAATGACTTGGTCTGCAGAACATTTTGATTTTGGAAGTTGTTACATATGACTGTAATCTTCTTTAAGTTTGCGAGGATAAAGATGCAACAGTGCTACTGTAAATCTTTCATTAGATCTGTTGTCTACAACATCAGACCTCTTTTGTCTGTGTCCCTTTCATTTGTTCTATGCAGAGCCCTGTCTCTGCAGAGCATGGAGGAACCCTCAGTTTGAGAATTTCCACTTTGTCTGCTAATTAAGAAACAGTGTTGCAGGCAAGGTGATAGAGGGTGACAGACAGCAGCTTTTTTTTGGTAGGGGAAATTAACATCTCTGTATAATGAAATGAATGCAATAAGGGGAAAGAGAACACTGTATACTTTTCTATTTCAAGCCTTTGAAAGGTCTATGGACGGGATGTGCTATACAAAAGCACATTTTTGCGGTACTAAGGTTCGGTTACAAGCCCACAAAATCACATTTCTGTACTTGACAGCAAAGTGAGTGAAAATCGAAACCGAAGAAAATGAAAGCAATCTTCAGTGGGCTCTGCAACGCTAACTGGTTGGTAGACTGCGCCACTCCTCTGGGACATTCTGGCTGTCTCTTGTCTGCAGAGACACCCTGAGATTTTTCTCTGAATGAAACCTCCATCTGCCCTGCTCACTCTTGATGAACACTGCAGCATGGAGTGGAGTGGACTATCAACTTAAGAGCTTAGGTCCCCTCTGGCCTCTTATGCCTGTGCTGAAGTTAGGACTAATATCTCAGGCACAGGTAAAACTCAGCATTATATAACATGTCACATCAAAGAGTTCTCCTAGTTACTAATGAGCCAGGACTGCTATCACAATTGCAGGTGTTAGTACAGAATGATTCCCCATGGACCATTACACAATGATCCATACGCAAATGAGTCATTTTAAATCTTCTATTGATGCAGTTATAGCTCTAGATGTGACCCCATTCACATATTGACCCCAACCACCAGACTCAAGGCCAAAATCGTTCTCTTAGAATATGAACAGAAACCCCAGTATTGTGTTTTAACCTCTATAAGGTTAGTGGAACTTTTTCCCCTCTTAATTGTTTCTGTTTTGGAGCACCCTGGTGGCCTAGGGAGCCAAGCTAACCATGAACAATGTCAACGTGCAAACTGCTGTTTGCGTGCAGCCAGGGACCTTAGTTGCATTTCATTCCCCATATCTCTCTTCACTCATTTCTTGTCATCTCTCTACTGCAACTATCGCATAAAATTACAAATATTTTTGATTTTTTTGTTTGGTTACTTTTAAAACATTGCATGTCTGTCAGTGTGTGCTTTTTGATACTACCACTGTGGTTTTTCAAAGCCAAATATTTTCACAACCTACACACAGGGCCTTTAAGTAGTATTTAGAACATTTTATCACTGCAGTTATAATGTGATGTGACTACAAGATCAATTCTACATTGAAGCTGTAAGATTTGCTTGAGAAAGGGTAGCAGCAAAATGTCCCCTCGGTTTAATTTCACATAATTGTCCCGCCTCTCCAGATTTCAGTCATTTATCCTGTAGGCTAGTAGTCGGTTTTTACACAGAGTTACATAATTGTCTGTTAATTTCAGGCATAGATCACACACTGTACATCTTTGTTTGATTTGAAGGGCACCCCTCCAAATTAAGTCCAAAAAAGGTTTATACTTTAACAAAAAATAATAATATCCACTTTGATTTATAGCATAACTAATACAGAAATATTTATATTCTAAAAATACCAAATAGCAATGCTTTTCCAAAATGGAAGTAGCATTTGGGGATGTTATTAATTTGTGGTTTATATTGACAGAACATTTGAGAATGACTCATGGCCTGAGGATGAACAAATCACATCAAGTGGTTTAGCTAATCAAATATAGTATAATAATACACATCAGCTATTAATGTAAATCCCCCCCCCCCCTCATTTAAATAATCTAAATATTATAATAATTGGAAGTGCATGAGCCAAAATCTATAATGACTTTTCTCATTAGAAATAGGATGCAATTTTGAAGGACTGCTGAGTGGTGCAATGCAGCTTTGATTGAATTGACTCCCAGGTTTGCAGCAGTGTTGAAAGGGATTCTGACTCTGTAAAATCTCTTACTCAGCAGAAGTGTCCTCAAGAGCTGGTGCACTATGGGAGCTGCATTTTTTACGCCAGCAACAAATGCCATTCTGTAGACGTTGATCATATCCACATGATGGATGCCCATCTTTATCCCCCACCTGCCTGACATTATCTTGCTGAGAATATGCATTTTGTTGTTATTGTAGATATTAGGGATATGACCTACCCATCCTTTAGGCAACAGACTGGATACAGTGTGCTGCCTCTTTTGTCTTATTTCCTTGGGCCCCACAGAATTCGTTGCATGTTGCTTTAAATTCAGTAAAACCATCATTAGAGAGTAACATTGATTTCTCTCCTCTCTCCTCCAGCGTAATTGGTCCTTGGCAATGCTGCCTTTCAGATTGCAGTCAAATCTTTTCCCAATGTGCTGCCACACTTATTGTAAATATGACCCATAAGCACATCGCCATGCCGCGTTCTCCAGCTTGGGAGGCTTTTGAAAAAGGCGTTATTTGTCAGCTGGCGTGTGGAAAGCACATCACAGCCAGGAGCCTTTCTCACACTTCTAAGTGTGGCAGAGAGAGAAAGCAGAGAGAGAGAGAGAGAGAGAGAGAGAGAGAGAGAGATCCTGAGAGGATGAAGCTTCCTGCAGGCTTTTATAGAAGACACCTGGCCGTCCTTTTCTTTAAACCATCTTGGCCAAGTGACACTGATGGCTGATTGAACTTTAAAGCAGCAGATGCATCCAGTAAGGGTCCTGGATATAGCATTGCTATTTTTTCCTACTGATGTTTTATTCAGACACAGGATGCTTCAGCACAAGAAGGCCTATGTGCAGCCAAGTAGGGAAGATGGATGCCAGGTTGTTTTTTTAGATGCAGCGCTGTGAGTCTATCATATGATGGTCTGTAAATGCCAGCCATATGCTGTGTGTGCATGCATTTGTTAGATGGGGGTATAAAAGAGAGGGATAGATTGGGAGCGACCGAAATAGAGAACTCATGCTGAAATCTCTTGCCACTAATTATCACCAATTTGTTAAACACTTTTGCTAATAGCCTCAAGTGCCACAAACTGCTAAAAAACATCACAAATTCAACAGCCTCTGCACTGGCTCCAGCCCAGCTAGTTAATCTGAAATTCACTTTCCCTTAGAAAAAAAAAGGCTGACAGTTCGAATTGGTGATTGCAAATTCTGCTCGTTCTTGACCTTGTAGTCACATTTAGCTGCTTTTTGAATTCCAACAAAAAGTGGATCATCTGACTAGACCTTCTTCCGTGAGAGTGAATACATGCAAATCATTTCTAAATGATTACCAGAGTAGTGAAACACAACACAACATATCTGCACACATGTCCTGTTAGAGAGGCTACAGTTAAATATCTCCCAGTGCGTGTACAAAGTGTGTCTCTTGCACACTGTAAATCCTCAGGTAAACCCTGCACACACACAGAGCTCTGCAGCAGAAATTGTCCCATCCCACCATGCATCTGGTATGTATTGATTGTACTCTTTTGGACAGCGGTGCTTACTGTACACAGCGATTGCAATACAGAGCAGAGAGAGAGAGGCAGGGAGTGGTGGGTGGTGAATGAGTTGAGTTTAGCTTTTTTTAGCTTAATGTGGCTGCAACACAGAGCCAGGTTTGAACATTCAATTGTGAGACAGAGAGTACTTGTGCATATCCAAATATTGTGTTCAAACTTGTGTGCTTACATCTTAATTTGTAGACATGTTTGAATTTTAATACATTATGCATGTTGTTTATGTGCAATGGTAAGAATACATACCCAATATTATCTATCCTCAAACAACTGTAATTCAAGTCTAGACTTCAGCCTTGTCTATTTGCATTCAGGCCAGGTATAATGGTGGGAGCTCCAGCCATCAGCGTCCCCACACTTCTACACTTGACACAGCACCCAGCTGTTCAAAACAATTAACATCTGTACAGTAGGTCTGCTGTGATTAATGTTCCATATGCCAGACCAGACCTGAGAAGACCCTAAGCCTGTAAGGACAAGCTGACCTGTGTGTTGAGGCTGCAAGGTGCATAGAAAAAAAACAACAAAATGATTATCAAAACGTATTCGTGGCATTCTAGATCACAATATGCTACATGACTGTTTTTAACATATGAGATTTGCCTAAATTCTGGCATGGCAAGTTCTAGTGTATATACAGAATGTTTTCGATTCGTTTTTCGTATTAAAAGTAAAGAAAGCTTACCTAGATTTCCCCTAATTTAAAAATGTCAGCCATGTGGCTATTCCTGTTTAAATCACAATACAAAAGCATTCATGTGCAGCATACATAACACACTTGTACTGTAAAACACAACTGAATTGCACCAGGAAGTCTGGTTTCTTTGGTAGGAGTGTGTTAGAGGAATATCAAAAAGAGACTCTGTAATTGGGTGAGTTTCTTTTGTGTATCATGAGCGTGCCGACAGAAAGCAGATGGGGCTGTAGTTGAGCTGCTGAATGATGGGCAAATAAAAACAAGCAGACAAACTCTTCCAGTGAGACGGATGCTGTGTCAGCAGGCAACACCTGCATATCACACTAACAAGGGACCAATATGCATGCACGCTTGGCGGTCACAAACACACATACAACAAATACACATGTTCTACCTTTGGGCTTAAAATCCATAGATAAGACCCTTACTTAAATAATAATGATTGTAGTTCAACAAACACTGTTGGTCCAGATGATGACGTGTGTGTGTGTGTGTGTGTGTGTGTGTGTGTGTGTGTGTGTGTGTGTGTGTGTGTGTGTGTGTGTGTGTGTTTCATAACAGGCAGTAATGATTGAAATTAAATCTGTGAAGTAGGTCAACCATCCGTCTACACCTTCACCCTTAAATGTTTTATGACAGGTGACACAATCGTTGATAGCTGCACAGTAACTGACGCCATTATATTGTTATGTCTTTGTGACTGTGTGCAGGGCCATTTAACGGTGGGGCAAATTAGATTAGTGCAGACACTAAACAGGTCAATGCAATAAAGCAATGTTTCATATGTGCTCGCTGATTCCATTAGAAGCCCATAGAGTATCTGCCATTTGTATGCTACAGCCTTGTTTCTGCAAAAGTCAAACTGAATCTCCATAGACACCACTGACGCATGCATGGGCTAACTACGCTAGGTTTCAGCATCAGGGAATAAAGCAAAGTGTCAGCTGTTTAAACACTAAACAGTCGAGTTGGCTGTGACACTAATGAGCAACTATAGGCCAATATCAAACCTTCCATTTTTAAGTAAAATCATAGAAAAAGTGTTTTTTCAACAACTCAACCTTTTCTTATCGCTAAACAACAGTTTTGATGCCTTCCAGTCAGGTTTTCGACCACACCACAGCACTGAGACGGCTTTTGTTAAAGTCTTTAATGACATCCACTTAAACACAGATAGTGGCAAAATTTCAGTCTTAGTATTACTTGATCTCAGTGCTGCATTTGATACAGTAGACCATGACATATTGCTTGACCGATTGGAAAACTGGGTTGGTCTTTCTGGCTCAGTACTAAAGTGGTTTGAATCCTATTTAAAGAATAGGGACTACTTTGTGTCTATAGGTAATTATACATCTGAGCATACAAATATGACGTGCGGAGTTCCCCAAGGCTCAGTTCTGGGGCCTCTTCTGTTCAACATCTACATGCTTCAACTGGCTCAGATTATGGAAAACAACAAAATAACGATTGAAAGTCAGCACTCAGCTTCAAAAGACAATGTTGAAAACAACAGACAAAGCCAGAAATCTTGGTGTAGTCATGGACTCAGACCTGAATTTTAAAAGCCACATTAACATAATAAAAAAATCTGCCTATTATCACCTTAAAAATATATCAAGGGTTAAAGGACTTATGTTTCAGCAGGATCTGGAAAAACTTGTCCATGCTTTTATCTTCAGTAGACTTGACTACTGTAACGTGTCTTTACAGGTCTCCCCAAAAAATCAATCAGACAGCTGCAGCTGATTCAGAACGCTGCTGCTCGAGTCCTCACTAAGACCAAGAAAGTGGATCACATCACTCCAGTACTGAAGTCTCTACACTGGCTTCCAGTGCCTCAAAGAATTGATTTCAAAATACTTTTACTGGTTTATAAATCACCAAACGGTTTAGGGCCAAAATACATTTCTGATCTGCTACTACATTATGACCCACCCAGACCTCTCAGGTCGTCTGGGACAGGTCTACTTGTTGTCCCCAGAGTCAGAACTAAACAGGGGGAAGCAGCGTTCAGTTTTTATGCTCCACATATTTGGAACAAACTCCCAGAAACCTGTAGGTCCGCTCCAACTCTCAGTTCTTTTAAATCTAAGCTAAAGACCTATCGTTGCTTTTCTTTAAATAATCTATTTTATTAACTTTAATTTCTTATACTGCACTGTAACTTTTATTCTTATACTGCACTATCAATTTTATTATTGTCTTTTAATGTTTTTAATTTGTTTTGTTTTTAAATTGTTTTTAATTGTTTTCTTACTGCTCTTTAATGTTTTATGTAAAGCACTTTGAATTGCCCTGTTGCTGAAATGTGCTATACAAATAAAGCTGCCTTGCCTTGCCTTGCCTTGTGAACCTCCGACTCATCTCCAAACCATCACATACACAAACTCACCACATACACAAACTCACCACAAATCCAAAACAAATTACACAACTCTGTTTCATTGAAACTGGCAGACACTGGCAGTGTCTTGATTATAACGTGACTGTGTGAGATACTAAAGTGCATTTTCTGCTCTCTGTGAGCAGTTCATTGATGAAAACATGGATACAGTCATAAATAGAATATAAGGCTTAACCATTACAGTGACACTGAAAAAGCATAAAGAGAAACCAAAGCCATTGCCTTGTCCAGAACTAAGCAGAGATAATTGCTTAGTTCTTGTTTCACATCTTTGGCAGCACTGGTCATTTATCATTATTAAGCACCTAGGCACACACAACCACAATGCTTTTGGTTTCCTTGGCAATAAGCATGCTAAAGCCTGCTCCACTTCTTCAGGTGGAAGTGAGTCAACAGTGCTGTTGTACAAATCGCCCCCGTGCCATCATCATGCTTTGTATGAGCTCAGTGTAGAGTAGGAACACATAAAAAAGGAAGAAAAGAGACAAATTACAGTGTCCCGTCATTGACAACAAGCTTATCTCCACAGGGCCAAACACTCAATTGGCATGAGCAGCCAGAACTACAGAGGCTTATCTGAGATAAGCATGCTGGGGGCCTTTTTTATTCAACATTCATTCATCCAGGAAAACACAACTGAGCACCAAATGCGCTTTTCCAGCAGCACCCTGGTTCAGAGAGCTAATACAGCAGCTACACTGTTGGCCACTGAGCAGCTGCACTGGAGAAAGGTGCAGTCACTTTATCTATAACGTGATGAACCTGAACCTGAGACCCTGCAAACACAATCCCCTCACCATCCAGAGTCTACACTGCTTCTGTCCTGACTTGAGATAATACAACAATCTGCTTAGTGACCTCCCACCTATAAACACATAGTGCTGAAATGATTAGTTGATTAATTGATGTGCTATATCAGCTTTTCAAGTGTGATGAAGGTTTGCTGCATTTCTCATTTTTTATCTTTGTACATCTTTAGGATTTGGGACTGTTGGTCGACAAAACGAGCAATTTAAAGATGTAACTTTGGTGTCTGTTGAATTGTGATGGATGTGACTTATAAGTGAAAATCACATTTTGATTATGACTGCTGCAAACATCACATATCATTTAGAGATCATGACATGCTTAACATGACAACCATTAGATCTGTAGGCTAAAACAGACAGCTGGATGCAGAGTGTATCTTAAAGTGCAAAAGATCTGAATCCGGTTGACTCAGCATAAAATGCCAAGTCACCATGGTAACAGGGAATGCAACACGCTTTGTAACTGGGTGATGTGGACAGTAGGCTATTCACAATTAACTAGCAATCACGGGATCTATTTAAAAACTATGTTTACTGCGGTGATTAAAGTATACAAAAAAAACAAAAAACGCTGAACCAGCCATATGCCATTTGATTTTGTGTTCCACAACCACAGCCAAAGCTTAGGCTATATACGGGTCACGTTGAAGCTTCTTCATATTATATAACTGCGTTAAGGTTAAATTACAGTGGTAGAAATGACCAAGCGCTCAACATTCACACATGAACGGTATTTAAAGCTATACAATTGCTGCTTTAATATCTGGACTCCTTCACTAATGTTTTTGCGCCAAACACGTCAGTGTAACCACCAGCGTTAGCCTACAAAGTTGCATAACATTTCAGTCACATTTCCCCCTGCCTTACAAGAATATTTAGAGCTGATCCATTAATACATTATGGAGGGATACACACATTAAACTAGCGCCAGTCCACAAGAACAATAGCCTAGCCATATATAGGATCGTTGTAATTTTTCATTCGCGTAAACCAGAAGCGTATTTTAGGCGATAATTCCCCCACAGTCCACCCACATAAGACATCAGGCAAAACATCTAAAAAAAAAGATTTTTGGGGACAGGATGGATGAGTGCGCGCCTACCTGTCCGCAGGTTGAAGGAGAGTCTGGCTTCAACCAGATACGGGATATCGCTCTTGGAGCGGAGTCTCCTGATCGGTCTGCGGTCTGTGCTGCTGTCTGGAGTGGTCGCCATCAATTTGAACCAGTGTCCAGGGATGACTGCCGGCCGACTTGGGCAGACGAAGAACCACGGCCACTCACACCGAGGTAGCTATTGATGGGGAGGAGGGAGTTCAGACACACACAGAGAGAGAGAGAGAGAGAGAGAGAGAGAGAGAGAGAGAGAGAGAGAGAGAGAGAGAGAGAGGCGTTGGTGGCATAAGGATGGCAATTTATGGGGGGGGGAGGGGGGATCTAAATTAGCTTGACCATAGTATTGTTGTACAATGTTTAGTTACAGTATTTATAGAATACTAAATTACATATCAAGAATATGAATATGTATGATCATCTATATGCTAATTTATAATAGCCTAAAAAAGACAGCTATGGCTTTCACGTTACCATAGCTACACTATAACTATTATTAATAGGCCTATTAAAGATAACCAAACAGTAAAATGATATATGGTAAGAGGACATTTTATTTAACACTTACATGCAATGGTGAGAACCACAGAAGAAGAGATAAAATGGCAGATTTTGAGAGTTGCAGTTCTTCATGTGATGTGTGATAAGTTCTGTTCAGATCTTTGTTGCCCGACAAAAATAAAAAAAAAACTTTTTGCGGGAAGGCAGCATGAAAACACAGTCAAAACAATAATACTTTAATGGTGTAGCATGAAATGCTGCTCTGTCTCTAATTTGGGGGAATGGTATGAATGAATCATACTTACGGCAGTCTACCACCAGATGGCTCTCCTAAACCCAAAACTTTTCAGAGCGCGGTTTACGACAGTTTGACACTTTTACGGCCTCATGATAATTGCAGTGAGGTAAACAAGCAAATTCGGCGTGACTTTCTACTCGGAAAAGTGGGAATATCATTAAGCGAAGTAAGTACGATAAAGTTTCTATGGCAAGGTCATTTAAATGCCCATGTATCGGTCCTGTTTTCAGCGGATATTACCTGTAAATACACGTTGGATGAACACGTTTATAATTTTTTGTTCCTGTTTATGTGCCTATTAATCCATATAGCTACCGTAACGTTAGTTCACGACGTTATGTTAACGTAGTGCATTTTAGAAGTTTGTAAAGGGCTTAACCTGTTATGCTAACGTTAGCTACGTGTCCTCTAAATATATAGTTATCGTGGCTGGTTTTAAGCATTGACATATATGGTTTTAAGTCGTTTAAAGTCGGTTTAAAAATGGCTAATACGAACCTGGGCCTAAAACCTGTTTGGATACATTTGGCTTGTATGTTCATGCTTGTAGCGCTCTTAATTTTCTGTATAGGCCGTTTAAAACCTGCCTCTTACTTTTACTTCCAACATATTCGTTTTCAAACGTGCACATATATGTCTTATCAGTACCAATAGCCAGACCTGCTCAGGTTTGTTGCAATCGCAGGCTACAAGAAAAGAGTATCGTTGCTCTGATTGCCCAACCGCTTCAACTGCATGCATTCCTGTAGCCATATCTTGTATTTATTTTTGATATATTGAAGCAATGTTATATAAAGTGGGACAGGCACACATACACAGGCTCCCTTCTATTGAATTTCCCACTATTTGCATCATCATTTGCATCACAATGTGCTTACTCTTCATTGCATATATAAACTCAACAAGACAGCATGTTCGTTATGGCTGCACTATTACACCAAATATTTTCTAGCTCGCTTTAGCATAATTTTGTATATTAAATACAGCGTGACATATGTGGAAACTTTGGGATCCCTGTAGGGATTTAAGGTAACGTTTTGTGGGTTTGAACAATGATTTACTGCACAACATGACTTTGTAAAGAAGAGTTAATGCTAAAGGATGATTTGTCATATTTATATTAATTACAGAAAAGTAAGAATGCATGTAACAATACGAGAGAAAATCTGCACTTATGTTCATCTCCGTACTGTAAATTAAAACAAGTCGGTGAGAATAATACAAACAATTCTTTTCATTTTGTGTTCTCTTTCATGTTTTTCATGTGTTCCTTCCTTGTAACAATAGTGACAATGCTGCTCCAAAATCGAGCTGTGTTTGCACTTGGTCTTCGCATGTACTCCACTCATGTGATGAAAGGACCTTTGATGGATAAAGCAAATCCCAACTCAGGTAAAATTAAAGCTATTAGATTTATATACTGTTGGTTTGCTGCTGTGTCAGGTCAATACTGCGCCTTCATTAAACATTGATTATCAGCCAGTCATCCTTCCTGACAGGCATTGTGCATAAGAAAATCATTCAGGAAAATGTTGAAATTAATTGTTTTTAGCTGCATTTTGCAAAAGGGCAGAAACATATCATAGGATCTAGGACATGAGTGAAAAATCAATCAAGTAGTAACTGAATTAATGAAAAACAAACATAACTCAATCAAGAACTACTCAGATAATGATACTGTAAGTTACTATCAAACAGACTAGATTCTATGTTAAAGGTCCCATGACATGGTGCTCTTCGGATGCTTTTATATAGACCTTAGTGACCTCATAAGGAGCAAGATTCCAGATCGGCCCATCTGAGCTTTCATTTTCTCAAAGGCAGAGCAGGATACCCAGGGCTCGGTTTACACCTGTTGCCATTTCTAGCCACTGGGGGACCATAGGCAGGCTGGGGGAACTCTTATTAATGTTAAAAAACCTCAAAGTGACATTTTCATGCCATGGGGCCTTTAATGAACCAGTGTCTAATGTTTACTTATCTGTACATTTGCAAACATGACTTCTTTCTCAAATCAGTTGTTCTTGAATTCCCTAATGCAAAGTCTGTGGTAGGGACACTAAAATACTGTAAATTATAACTCAAATATTGTGATAATAACAAATGTAATATTTACTGATATTTCCCTGCATCCATAGTGCTTTAGTGGACAAGTTGTTGGGTGGATTGTTAAAAAAGCTAGGATCAGTTGTTGAAAGTGTTGAAAGGTCCCATGGCATGAAAATTTCACTTTATGAGGTTTTTTTTAACATTAATATGCGTTCCCCCAGCCTGCCTATGGTCCCCCAGTGGCTAGAAATGGCGATAGGTGTAAACCGAGTCCTGGGTATCCTGCTCTGCCTTTGAGAAAATGAAAGCTCAGATGGGCCGTTCTGGAATCTTGCTCCTTATGAGGTCATATGCAGTTGTGCATATGCATGGCAGTTGGTCAAGGCCACACCCCCACCCTCCACCTTTCCCCCCCCCCGCGCTCCTCCTCAAAAGCTACAGACACAGAAATGGCACGTCCTAAGGGAAGCTCATTGTGGGACTGGCTCTAGTGGCTGTAATTCTGCACCAAGGCTGAATTTTGGGAAAGAGACTTCAGATACAGTATTAGGGGACCACTAAGGTCTATATAAAAGCATCCAAAGAGCACTATGTCATGGGACCTTTTAAGAACAAAATAATTAATCTCTCAAACTGATATCTGCTTTCATAGTTTGATAGTAATAAATACGTTATAGAAATGTTTAAAAAAAAATCAAGACACTTAGAAAGCATTTCATTATATACAGTATGTTGCTTTGTCTTTTATTTTTCTAGAACTGTCTGAATTCCGCAAGGTCTTTTCCAAAGCCAAGCACATAGCAATCATCACAGGGGCAGGTGTGAGTGCAGAGAGTGGAGTACTAACCTTCAGGGGAGAAAATGAGAAGTGGAGGAAGTGGAAATCTCAGGTAATTTCTTAAAAAGCAAAGCACGCACACACACACGTTTGTGGCTGTATTATCTTTTTTTGTCTTTTTATTTAGGTCAGAGTTTTGTGTTTGGTCTAATTTCCACCTGTGGTTCAGAGTTGTTGCTGTGGAGTGGGTGTATTTAATGTTTACATAATACATCTTCACAGCTCAGTGGATTTATCTCAGTGGCAACAGCCAGTAAAGAGAGAAATGGTGTTTGTTGCATAATCCTGATTCTTGTCGTGGGCTGCAGCAAGATTTACCTCCCAGGAAAAAAAAAAAAAAAATCAAAAATAGTCTTTTCATACCAAAAATTATAATCTCCCTCCCTAATTGAGGTTTTTAAACTTAATCTATGATGCCTTTCATTATCTGTCTAATTCTTGCCTCTGATTACTACACTTTTTATTCCTGCCTTCTAAGCATTTGAGTTTTGACCTAAAACATGCCTCTGTTGATGCATCCACAGGACCTGTCGACCCCAGAGGCCTTCTCTCGCACCCCGTCTCGGGTCTGGGAGTTCTACCATTACAGAAGGGAGCTGGCTTTAAACAAGACGCCCTCTGCTGCCCATCTGGCTATAGCAGAGTGTGAGGCCCGGCTGAGGAAGCAGGGGCGCTCTGTGGTTGTCATCACCCAGTGCACAGACGACCTCCACCGACAGGCCGGGTCCAAACATGTGCTCAAAGTTCATGGTGAGGGGCAGAGTTAGGCCAGAAGTACAGACCAACATGCATTACACTGAAATTTCACAGGATATAAAAGACATAATCATTTTGGAATCATTTGATTGAGAATGGTTTGCTGTTGCACCGAATACTAAAGTATCTTGTCCCTCAGTTTCGAGGGACAAGGGCTAGGGGTAAGAAGAAGGGGAAGGAGTAAAACAGAGAAATGAGATTCAGCCTAAATTTACAGGAAAAAATCTAGCCTCAAACAGAAGTGATGTGTATTTTTATATATTATATAATATATATTATAATTAATTTATTATATATTTATATTTTTATGTTTTGAATTTGTTGCCATCTAGAGACAAAAATGCTTAGTGAGGGTAAAATGCAGCAGTTTCATTTCCCTATCTAGCTAAGTACATTATAACTGGAACCTGAAGTTGCTCCATAGTCAGTGATTACCGGAAACTACGGCAGCACCATAGCATATTCCACGGTTTTACTGGCTTATGGAAACATTTTGTAATTCCTAGTTGTTGGTCTTTCAAACCAACATCCCATGAGCACACAGAGTTGGCCACTAATTTAATGTCAGTATACCAACTCCAAAAGGTTTCTCGTAATGACATCATTTCAAGTGTTGATTCCGTCCTGTTTTCACCCAGTTTTACAGTGGATTGTGGCAAAACGGAGCGAAAGCCTTTGACTGATTTCTTTGCTAAAATCTTGCTTGAATTAACTGTGTATGAGTCAGAAAAAAACACAACTGTTATTGTCAATACATTGTGTGGAGAGGGAGATGGTTTTTTGTGAGGCCTTAATGAAAAACAGCTGTGTTTCCCGTGTGTAACTGCAGGCAGTCTGATGGAAACGCGCTGTGTGAGTTGTGGATATGTCACCATGAACAAGCGAAGCCCCATATGTGCTGCCCTTAAGGACAAAGGGTAAAAGGCAGCACCTCTGAAGTATACACACACACACACACACACTGATAAACAGACTGATTTCTTGGGATAAAATTAAAATGACATTTAACCCACTGTGTTTGTTCTCCTAATGTACAGTGCACCTGACCCAGATGTTCCTGATGCCCAGATTCCTGTGGATAAACTGCCAAGGTGGGATTACTGTCACTTCATATTAATAACACTGAGGTCAGATTTGCCTTAGCCTTTTGTACTTTCTTTTTTTTTTTTTTTTGGCATACTGCGCCTGGAGTTTTCCTTTTATTAAACAGGTGCACCAGCCTGAAAACACAATTTGCGTGTGATCTTAGGTGCGTTTTAATCTGCATGGCAGCAGTGAAGTGTGTCTCTCTCCTCTAGTTGTATATGCATTTGAGGTAGGATTGTGCAAATACCAGGAGGACGTTTGAATTTGCTTAATTGTGTGCACAAAAAAACTTGAATGAACCTGTCTTGCACAGAAATCTCTTTGGAGGCAGACAAGTGATATAATAAAAGAAACGAAACATCTGAAGATTTTATAACCCTCAAAGCAAAAGAAGACAGTTTGTGCTCCTAGAACATTAACTTAATGTTTAGTGTATGTATACAACCAATTTCACTCGTCAGATAAGATAAAGTGCAATTAATTTGGCATGCTTGCGAGACATTAGTTCTATTAACCACCATTTCCAGCCTCCACCTGCTGTGCTTTAAGCTTCTGCTGGACCTGCTGCTTCTTCCTGCTCTGAGCTCTCTCTCTCTGTCCCAGCTCTCTCTCACCACCTGTTGCAGTTGCTTGTAGATCTATTTATTATATTGTGCATCTTATTAAGTTGCCCCTATTCCTTTTTTATTTAATTAGAATAACATTGAATGACTATTGCATAATAATATAAATACATAAAGCAATAGATCATTTTTGTTTGGTGAAGTTAAAGTGGGATAACCGCGTCATTACTTTTTTTGAGTTGCCCACTAACTCTTTTACTCACAGAATGCACCTTGCGTTGGTGTGCTGCCCGAGTAAATCGGTGTGAGAGCAAAAGAAATGAAGAGCTGTAACTCTGGCCCCCAGGACTTGGTTTTATCATGCCTTAAGGGTTAAACTCAATTCCCATGTCACTGATAGTGGAGTCAGGGCTTCCACGTGGGGGCATTGGTGTGCTATGAAAATGTTAACTTTCCTCTTAGACTTTAGGGTAGCAAGTGTTGCTAAATATGGCCAAAGAGTTGCAAACTGACAACAAATTGAGTTTAAATTCAAACACACATACGAGGAACATGGGTCATACCGTTGAACCATAAAGAACAACAGAAAAAGGGATGCTTTGGTTAGTCTCTGTCTGACCCTACATCCTCATCGATAGGACAAAAAAAACTGCCACTTCTTCGTTCTTTATGGGTTTTAACTATCATGCGGGTTGCACCTCTGGCCACACAATCAGTGAAACTATGTCTGGGTGGAATTTTGCGTTATGGCCAATTATTGTGATACTGTGATAAATGCAGAATGACTCAATTAATCGTCTAAGGACTGTTTTGTGCTGCCGTATGAAGGTGTGGCGAAAGTGACTGCAACGGTCTGCTGAGGCCCAATGTGGTGTTTTTTGGAGAAACTCTGGACTCTCACATCCTGACCAAGGTGGAAAAAGAGATGGAAACCTGTGATCTCTGTCTGGTGGTGAGTCATCCTCATTTTTACATGCGTGTCATATTCTCCTCTTGTGTAATATTATTACATAAAGCAATATTTGTTCAGAATCTCTCAGGGACTGGACCTGAAATACAATTCTGTACAAGCTGACACTGGTGTCATTGCTCCCTGTTGTTAACCTATAGGTGGGCACGTCTTCGATCGTTTACCCAGCAGCCATGTTTGGCCCCCAGATTGCATCCAGGGGTGTCCCAGTGGCGGAGTTTAACACCCAAACAACACCAAAAACGGAGTACTTCATGTAAGTCAGTCAAGAATGAAAAAGAAGATGAAAATATATTGATTTAAAAGTGAAACCAGACCAGTGGGTAACAGTGTTGCCAGATCTTACGAGACAAATAAGCAACCAGGCCTGTGAAAACAAGCCCAAAACAAGCAACTTTTTCTACGGAGCCCCCCCCCTAGGTTCCGGGAAGAGAAAAATAAATAAACTGTGTGCACGGTTTTACAATCCGTGGGGACGGACAAATTCATTATTTATTATTGCAGGGACTGCAGAAGATCCCATTTTTAAATAACTATAACCCAGAAACAGGAGAAATTATTGATAATCTTAGTGTGCAGCAATAAAGTGGCTCCTGCTCTGATAAACAAATGAGTGAGTTAGAAAAGACTTAAATACACTAAACTGGTTTAAAACCATTCCAGTAAAAACCATTTGAACAGATGAGGATGAGGCTTGGTCTAAAACATTTGTCTTAAGACTCATAACACTTTAGCCTCATATATATGAAGAATAACACCACCATTATCTTTCTCATCACTCACTGATGTTTTCCTAAACAGAAAAAAAAAAAACAGATTGCCCTGCTCTGCCTCTGATTGGCTAGTACTCGTTGCCATCTGGGTCAGATGTGGATGGGAAAAAAACTCTGCTGTCTTCTGTGTGTATGGGGAAAGGGGAGGGACAGAGAAAACAGGCAAGACAAACTCCTACGTTTAAATAACATATAGAAAATATCTTCTTGACAACTTATTATGGAGCTGGGAACAAGCCCAAATAATCAACTACACTTTAGAAACAAGCCCAAAAAAAACGCGACCCGCGACTACCAATATTTGTAAGCGACTTTACAGAAAAACAAGCCCAAAGTCTCTTATAATAAGCGGACTTGGCAACACTGGTGGATAATAATGCATGCGTATGTTGATATTTATTGCCATCCACTGGCAGCATAAGCAACATACAGGCCCCTCCCCAGTGTTTGTTACCTTAAATCTATGAGTGACCTTCCACCTGTTAACTGTGTGTGTGTGTGTGTGTGTGTGTGTGTGTGTGTGTGTGTGTGTGTGTGTGTGTGTGTGTGTGTGTGTGTGTGTGTGTGTGTGTGTGTGTGTGTGTGTGTGTGTGTGTCTGTGTGTCTGTCTGTCTGTGTGTCTGTGTGTCTGTCTGTCTGTCTGTCTGTCTGTGTGTCTGTCTGTCTGTCTGTCTGTCTGTCTGTCTGTCTGTCTGTCTCTCTCTCTCTCTCTCAGGTATCACTTCCAGGGTCCATGTGGAACTACGCTGCCTCCAGCTTTGGCGCAACATGAGTCAGAGGTTATTTAACAGCCACAGGAATGACTTTACAAACAACAACCATTGCCTTCTTCCTACTAATGCAATCTAAGCCTGGGGGGGTTCATCGCATATTTTATTCCAAAGGTAGAGGGAGAGTTAAGCTTAGAATTGAGCTTTTTAAGACCTTGAGATGGATCTTGTAATACTTGAATATCATGTATAGTCCGCTAAACTGGAAATGGGATATTGTAAGTTTTACATATGTGCTGCTTTGAAATAGGCAAGAGCTTGGTATACGAAAGGGAATGCACTATGTATGTAGTTATTTGCATAGGATAATATCTCCTCCGATATCAGAGGTTATTTCTATTCTTCACATATCTTGTGTATTAGATGCTGCTGAGGGATTGTCATATTTTGCTGTAGATCAGAACATATTACTCCTGATGCCGATGGAGAGTATTCCTCTTTTCTCTTTGCACCAAATAAACAGATGTACAGATTGTAACATAATCTTGTGCCTTTCAAAACTGTTTACACAACCTTGACCAAACGCTTGCTTTAAACCTCAAGTGCAAATCAACCAATGTTACAGAGATGTAGTCAAGCGTACAGAGTTTGCTTTTGACCAAGGACAGAGAGGGTACAAAGAGAAAATGACCCTTTTTAGTGATTCAGCCTGATTCATCATTATTTCTTTCTCACGTGGTTTGAATGTGTTTATTTTGACATCCGTATAGTTACACGTCATGGGTTATTCATGATGCATTTTTACACATTTTAGTGTCCATTTTCAAAAAATGTGTTTAACAACTGTAGATGGAAATTGTCTAAAATGATACATTAAACATTGTGCACATTTTCTTGTAATGAAAACTGCCAATGCAATTATACAGAAAATAATAAATATTAAAACACTAACTGTATAGTTGCTGTTTTGTGTCTTATTGTGCATTGAAAAAGCATCCTTGACTTTTCTTGGGAGTGGAGTGTACTGTGTGTGCCCAAAATGAACAGTAGATGCCAGCATGTAGCTTTCTATCTTAACCAGATTATACAGTAACAAATAACTCTGCTTTGAAAGTGGCACAGAAAACAACATTGCATCCACTTAGATTCTTCTCTTAGTATGCAAGAGTGAGTGGAAATGCAGACTTAAGAACTCCGAGGCCATCAATGAGCTCAGATTTGTTACGGCTGAGCCGAGGAAACCCGTATCGGCCTCAATCATAATGCTGCTGAGAATGGAAACTGTTTGAAGTGAAAAGCAGTCTATGACACAATGAGGCATCTGTTGTCACAGCAAATCTCTTACAGGGATCTCAATACATTTTATATTTTAATAGTATTGCTTGAGTACAAAAACGGGGAAGGGAGATTGTTTCTGGCCCACTAGCATATTTTCAAATAAACTAATAATTAAAAAATAAATAATTCTAAAAGCAGAAAATCCCACTCCTAAAAGTGTTTGTCTTCATTGACTGACTCAACTAACATGTTTAAGTCACCCAGTGCATATGAGAGAGACAGAGGGCTAGGAGTCATTCAAATTAGCTGTGGAAGGTTATGTTCATTAGACAGTGTTATGATAATGTAATGATAGTCATAAAGGAATTATCTCAAGAGAGCTGGGGAGAGTATGTGTGGCATACACACACACACAGAGAGGTGGTAATCCATCTTCAGTATCTCAGGGAAGTCACTCAGGGTTAGCGCATTTAATGCCCACTAAGAGTTTCATTACTCTCCTTGAGTCCAAACAGCCTTGCAGCCCCTCAAAACAACACCACAAACACACCACAGTTGGTCGACATTGGTGAAACAGCACATATGCGGCACTATTTCCTCCTAAATTGTGTTCTGTCTTCACTGTGGCACCTTACCACTTGCTTTCTTTGCTCAATAATTAGCATCCAAATCAAATCCTTCTGTCTGTCCATAAAGTATCTCCACCTTTTAATGTATATCATCATCATCATCATTGACATGATTAGATTTCCTCATTTCCTGTTCTATTGCCGCTGCTTCCCCTTCAAGGAGAGGTAGGCCACGTCCCATTTGTCATCAGGAGAAAAAGTACACGGAGGGGCACTTAAGAGAAATCTCAGCCATCTGATACAGTCATTTCTAGAGCTGATGCAAACAATTCTGCCAGAGAGCTGACAACTTGGCTTCCAAGTCCTGCAGCTCATTCATTAATGAATGCAGTCGGGAGGGCTAAAATAGTAGAAGTGGAAAGGTTCTTGTCTGACCCAAAAGCCTTCGGGTTAATAGACTCATCTTCATTGGTGGCAGCTCTACAAATATCTCTTTGTCTCTTTGAATGAGGTGGTAGATTGACCGCGAGATGGCATCTCTGTGTGTGTAGACATATATTGGTTTTAGTATAAGTGTGTGTTTGTGTGTGTTTGTGTGTGTGTGTGTGTGTGTGTGTGTGTGTGCGTGCGTACGTGCATGCGTGCGTGTGATTGACTGCTTTATTTTGTTGGAGTCTCTGTGTTTAGAAAAAGCTGAGAGTGGTATTTGATGGCCAGCTGGATGTGTGTGTGTGTGTGTGTGTGCGTGTGTGTGTGTGTGTGTGTGTGCTATAAGTGTACTCGTGTGATTTTTCTTTTCTGTATGCAGACCAGCAGAAGTGTCAGACCAAACCAGGTCAGGCTTGGTGAGGAGCTGTGAATATTACACAGATAAGCATACTGTAGCACTGTGTATAGTACTGTAACACATTGTGTATAGCTACAGGCATCAGTGGCATTACAGTATTTTTTTGAAAGATAGCTTCTCTATCATCACATATTATTAATGTGTCTATTTTCATTTCATACAGTAAATAATTTGTTATACAATCAATTGGAGGCTATTGGGTGTGGTAACCTATAGCTTAGGAGAGACTTTGTTGAAAGGTGCAAATAAGTTTATTCATTGCATGATGCAGAAGGTTGAAATGTACAGTCTTTGGAGATTAGACTACATCGCTATGAAAATTTTTATAAGGGGTAGAGAGGCCATGAGTAGGCTTTATCTGGATGGATGTGATGTGAGCAGGGCTTCTGGTGGAGGACCGTGGGTGTTGTGAATGATGATGACTGGAGGTGAATGGGGTGGAGGAGCGCTGCTCGATTTGCCTGAAATGACAACTGATAGCGTCAGAGAGGAGAACAGATTTTAAAGCAGGGATGCAATGATGTGATTGGCTCATGGAAATCATGGCAAATTCTGGTTGGTTTAACTGAAGAGTGAACGCCCATAATCAGCTGATCAGATTAGGAAAGAGAGAGAGAATGAAAGCATGGAAGTCTTCCTGAATGAACTTACGCTGAGCTTTCAGTTGGTTGAAATCATACCTAACTAATCATATTCAGTATATACAGTATTAATGTCACAGGTGGCGTTCCACAGGTATCGATCTTAAGACCCTCATTATTCCTAATATATTCTAAATATAGGGGGATATGAAATCGGCACTTGATTGTTAGCTTTTTCTGTAAGCTGACAAAATAAAATGTCTAAAATGTTTTAACAGAAAAGACTCTTCCTTAATATTAGTTCCAAGAAAAAGTTATGTTTAGTTATGTTACAATCGAGAATTCATTATTCATGTAAATTATGTCACTATGATCAAGCCCAGTTAAAGATTATACATGTATTTTTAAAACAAAAGAGCCCATTTTATCATCATGGAAATGGTTAAACATTGCTAGCAGGGTTCCGTATTCAGTACCAACTCATTGTGTATAAAAGAAGTACTATTTGTACAGTACAGTATAATAACTATCTCTGTCCAGTATCCTCATGTCCATTAATTAAATGTGTGTCTTTGTCTTTGGGTTTTCTTCTTGTTTATAACAGAATATAACCACATGATAAAGCTTTAATCGATTAATGAGCTTCCAAAATAGATTGCATTTTAAAATGTGGCTTATGTATTTTCTATGTATAGCAACTGTCAAATCAGAACACTGGTGTGGAGAGTGGGGCTTGTCTCACATGCATGCAAACACAAAACACACACACACACACACACACACACACACACACACACACACACACACACACACAAACACCTTTCCCTGAACTCTTTGTGTTTAGCAAACTTGGCTGTGATACCAAAGGTTTACAGCTAATCGCTCCATTGCCATGACCACCATTGTTATTTAAAAGGACCCCTTTTTTGACAGACCCACCTGTCCCCACTCTGCGATGATTTTGTGTTGCTTTATTTTTGGTCTTCTGGACGATGAAAGCTTGATATTTCCACATGAGATGAACCATAAGCGATATGTGAGAAAAAGGTTTCATATACTGGCTGAGGTGTCTTTCTTCCACATCAAAACATATCACTGAATTTTGCTGATGCTGGTGCTTCTAGGTAGCCTGATTGGGAGGGAGCTGTTGTTTGAGAAAGGCTGAGATAGGGGCTCAGGTGCAAGCTAATCTGCTCTAACCCTGCACTAATTAGGATCAGGACCAGTGGCCACTTTCTCCTGGTTATTGATCACCGCAGAAGTACTTGGCTTCTATGAGAACAGCAGCACAGGACACACATAAGAGCAAGCTCTCCCCTCCCTGCCTGCTGAATCTTGTTTGTGTCTTTGAAATTCAATATCAAGTTCCTATTCAACATCAGGTCTTTCCAAGTGTTGCTGAGTCTCATCCGTTACGTGTCCAGTCAGCCTGCCACCATCTCTCTCTTTTTTTTTTTTTTTTTTTTTTTTTTTTTTTTTTTTTTTTTTTTTTTTTTTCTCTCCTCTCTCTCTCTCTCTCTCTTATTTTCCCTCTTTCTCATTATACATCACTTAAACTTGAGATGCTTGTCAGGAACACAAGCAATCAGATCATAGAGGTTTTTCAACAATCCCCCCAAGTTATCCAAAATTATTTGGATGAGAAAGCACGGATAAATGGTAAAAATGATAACCCAAACGTACACTACATACTTGTGCACGCACACAGTTTTCCTGTCGCCATGTTTCCAGATCTCAGCAATAACTTTGGTGAGTACAATGTTATCGGAACGGCAGAAATGTGCTCTCATGAGCTCTCTCTCCTTTTCTTTCTTTCTGTCTCTGTCTGTCTCTCTCACTGCACAGTGAACACTCCAAGCACTTAAATTCAAAGGGGCATGTGATACTTTGGAAGACAGCCTTTGTGGGAGGGGACAAGGCACATGGACTAGACGCAAACACACAAACACATACGCACACAGATACACGCTCACACATTGCGATCTCCCAGATTACTCAAACTATCAGAAGCTTTAAGAGGATTTCACAATGGGGCGGGTGCTGCACTTGACTCGCATGCACCTGATGGCTATTGATCCATTTTAAGCTTGCACACAGACCTATGCCAAACAGCCACGAGTGTTACTTCTTGTTATGAGCTTCATTTTTCAGCGTTTAGTGTTGTTGGAGGTTCTACTCGGTTTCTGTTGGACAGAAAGCACCCAAACAGTAATCCACACCTTATAAAAAAGGATCAAACCAACATGCAAACCACTACCATGTTTTCTGGGGCGGCCCGGTTATCAAAGACTACAGGAGGGAGGATACGCAATGCCCTGCAAGAGATCAAGAATATGTATTTGGGAATTTACCTCAGAAATGGTTTATTGAACATTCTGTTGGTTGCATCTATAAAGGCTTTAACCAGGAAATGGTTATCACAAGAGAGCCTGACTCTAAATGGATGGATGGACATCACAATGGACATTTACAATATGGAAAAGATAACAGCATTTGTCAATCATAAATTGGAGCAATTTACCTCACACTGGGAAAAATGGATTCACTATGTAATGCTCCATAGGGCTGATTTTGTTTTCACAGATCATTAGTTGTTGTAGAGAAAAGACTACTACTACTACTACTACTACTACTACTATTTAGTTATTTCATTGTCGGTATGTGTGTACTTTTGAAATGGACATTTCTCAAATCTGTATCGTTTATGTAAAGGAATAAATACAGAGGAAAATCCTGAGTCACTATCCTTACACAATCCCATTTCCATTGTAGTCTGCAGTTACAATAAATGTGTCCATAAACAGTATATAGTAACTAGCTGTTGGGCTCATTAGCAATGCTGATGTGAGTGGAGGATTAGAAGGGTGGTGTTGTCTGTAATGGAGGAGATGATGAAAAAGGTCCCTCAGATGTGTATGTTGATACGCAAAAGGTTGCAATCAGCAAGCTGTCGTGAAAAATATCATGTATGCTGTTTAGGGAAAGGAAGGTGCTGCATCAGGATTACATTTGATCTGCAAATTATACAGATGCTACTTTAAGTAGTCAGTTAGGATTTGATTTCCCTTTTCACCTCTATTATTTAACCTCACACATATTATTAGAAGGCAAGATCGCTAAAGATTTAGTAAGGAAAAGACATCTAAGATCAAAAGCTGGATAATGTCATTTATTTGTTAAACCATGTTTTTGTACATTCTTTCCAAATCATTCTTTGACTCAGAAAATAATTTCTCAGTCCACTGGGTGGGAGTGAATGCATTGATCCCAAAATCGAGATTCATTTAGGAAACAATGCCGATCACACCTTTTTAAAACAAGACACACTACATAGATGCTGTTGTTTGTTTCTACAGATGACACACAAACATCGAAACGGTAAAAACTGTCTGTAAAAGTCATGTGTCATCATCTTTATACCATGTGCAATGCATCTGAGAAATAATCTCAACAATTGTTTTTAGCCCTGCTAGATCAAGATTTTGTTGTGCAAGGTTTTAAAAATGCAATCCAAAGCTGTTCAATGACCTCGTTGACACTGAACTGACAAGTGCATCAACAGACAGAATTATGTTGGAATCATGGATTCTGGGGTAACTTAGCTTTTACGTTGATCTGTTGTGACGTGTTTTGTAGAGGGGACAAATCATTCTCTGTGCTGAATGAAGGATAAGCTTGTGGATTTTTTCCCCGGGTCCAGTTTTGATTTGGTAATCATGTGTGCATTATGTTTTCAGCACTGACAAATGGAGTTCTGCAGGTTCCTGCTCAAGGCTGAATTTGGACTCATTACTTTTAAGTTCATGTGAAAAATAGGTGACTTGTGGCCATGTTTGATTTACACTTTCTATTTAATTTCAGAAGTAAAGGAAAAGAAATAAATTAGATCCATCACCATGGTATGAACGTAAAATCTCATGCACATACTGTAAAGGTCATATTCTCACAGAGTTCTCCATCTTTTGAAATTTTCTTATCCTTCCAAGATATAGCCGTTTCTCTGAGGAAACCAGGAATAGCACACCTGACTGACAATCGTGGAAAAAAGGTGTTTTGTTTCTTAGCACATTTTAATTAAGGCTGACATTAGCTAATTCATAACATGCATTGCCTGTCCCTCTTGGGTCTGGCTTGGCTGTTTCATTTGCTGGTGTTAAGCCAATGTGTCTGTGATTATAAGACCAGCAATGTTTCAGCCACATCTGGACACTTGTGGGACTTGCCACCTGCTGGGCTATCATTACAGATGATCACTTGATGACAGTGAGTGTTAAGCAATATTTAGATGAATGCAGCAGATCTAAACATTTCCTATTTTTAGGAATGCTCTGCTTTTTTTCATCTGCTTTTTATCCTATTGAAATGTGTGCGTGCGTGTGTGTGAGAGCTATCCGTTTTAAGATACGGAAACACCCTGCTGTTTGGAGAATTAAAGGATGTGTAAAACTTTTTGCAAGAGATGTAAAGAGGGTGACATTTCACACTGCTCAATTGACAAGAGGAGCCACATTTGAGACATGACCAAAGGCCCAACATGAAACAAATTTGGTTGCAAGCATTTGCTAGATCTTATGTGCTATAGATCAGCTTTTGGGAAGAGGCTATACAACTGACATGTGGCGGAGAAGACTTTAATTGCTCCAGAGAGCTCAAGCTGTTGAGTCATCAAGCTGTTATTCAAATAACGATTTTGCAATGTAAATATGTCAGATACATAATTATCTGTTTTACCACCATTTCAGACGCTCAGCTGTTTCATGTCTTTCAGTCTGAGTCAGTCTGAGAGGATTTTTTTTTGTGTGTAATGAAAGAGAAAGAGACAGAAATAGAAAGACAGACATAGAGGAAGCGAAGATGATTTTTAGTAGAGAGGCACGCAGCATGGAGCAGGCCGCTGTCTCCTTGTCCCATGCCCTTGGAGTGCAGTTTTGTGGTGTGAACTCCCGTGAGACCTCTCTTTGTTCTCAGAAGATGAGGGCTAGCAGAGTGTGACCGTGCACTTACACCTGAAGCCATCAAAAGCGCAGGGAATGACACTTTGATACGATGCCTCTGCTCTCATCCCCCAAAGTTCCTGGCCACAAACAGGCCAAAAGGTCCTCCTGGAAATACCGCACGCCTTCACACAAATGGGAAAGAAACCATCTGTCAGTCAACTGCAGTCAAAAATAAAAAGCAGATACATAAATGGCAATCTGAATGTCAGATTTTCATCTTGTTTCAATGCACAGTTTGACATTTGCATCAAAGAAATGCGAGATGTCTTACAAAATTGAAAAATAGCAGTGCTCATTATTGAGAATGATTTAGAAGCTGCTACACAATGAATATTGAAATATTGATCAGGGCGATGGCAGAAAATCAATGCCAAATTAATTACACTCGACAGACAATAATTAAATGAGGTCACTGATTTGTTTCATTTGTCTATCACCTCAGGCTTGTTACAGTATCCCTGTCACTGACTGGCAAACTACACTAACACATCAGTGTTTGTGTGCCGCCTAATGAAGTCCAGTGGAAGGTGCCGAGAGTGAAAAACGTTGTAGATAAGACAGAATTTCCGCCTAACAGCAATGTGTCCTACATCATGTGTCCCACATCTTTCTCTCAGAGGAGCAGGAGATAGATAACACAGAGGAGTGAGACTGGCAGGCAGACATGAGGGGAAGGTAAGGGACACTGTTGTGGACACAACAATATCCTGACAAATCATTTAGTGTGACAGCAGGCGTTTTGCAAGTTTGATTATAGTAGTTTATATCAACTAGGGCTGGAACTATTGATTATTTTCATTATAGATAGATAGGTTATTTTTGAATCATTGTTTGGTCTATAACATAAAAATAAAAATGCCATTTCCAAAATGGAATCCTAATTGTCCAAACCCCAAAAACATTCAGTTTACATTAAATATCAGAGAAAAACAAAAGGATCATCATATTTGAGAAGCTGCAACCGTAGAATATTTGTTGTTTTTGCTCAATAATGCAGATTAATCTTCGTCCATCCGCTTGATTTATCTACTAATTGTGTCAGCTCTAATACAGCATCGACTCACTCAAGCTTTTTTTTCTCAGATGTGTTAAAATGTCTTATTTTTCTCATGAAACACTGGCTTTGATGCTTCTCTGTGGCCAGACTAGTCTTTTATAGCACTGCTTCTTTTTTTGTCTCTGAATTTGGGCGGCTGCCAAATACTGTTTTCTATAGTCACTACACCCCATCCATTTCTCTCTCTCTCTCTGTTTACCTGTCAGACTGCATACACTCATTCAATAGCTGAGTGAGATCAGTGAAAGCTAGGGTACTAATAGCTGAAAGAGAGAGAGAGAGAGAGAGAGCCAGGAAGGGGAACAGAAAGCATGTGAGTGTCCTGGTAGCATGTAAGAGGGTCGGACTTTGGCATGGGCCATCCATCTGTCACTTTCTAACACCCTCTCTGGCACTGATGGCTCATGGCAAAGGCAGCCCGTGACGGATGACTAATCTTCCCATGGTAATGAATGAAACACCACCCCCTGAATGCCAAGAGGTTGCTGATGGTAAGGGTGCCTGCCTCACTGGCAACACAGAAATCATATGATGAATGGTATGCAGGCATGTTATCCCATGTGCCAACCAAACACAGTAGCTGCCAGCTCAGCGAGAATTCCATGAATCATGGTCTGAAAACATTGATACACAGTAGGGCTACAATAGTATTAATTCTGCATTTTACTCTGCTCCTAGTGAGTGTGAGTGAAGGAGACAGGAAAAGGAAGAGCATTACATTACATTAATATATGTAGAAAACATAAATTGATTGCGCAGGCTTTAATGATGGAAACATGTCATGTGTGGGTGGAAAAGAAAAGGACATTGGGATTATGGATGATGTATGCACAGGCTCTGTCACATTGGTGAGAAGAGCTCTGCAGCCGCACCAGCCAAATCGCCTTGAATGTGTGTTCAGTAGCTGAGACCTGTCTTATCTTCACCTCATAATGCGCAGGCGTGATCCTATCTGAGCCTTGCGAAAAGCTTTACCATCTGAACTAGACGTCGTGTGCGCTGCTCTTCATGTGGCGCTCAAACGAATGTTAAAAAAAACTGATAGATATATATTTGCTTGCAAATACAGCCGGGACATGAAGGTTTATATCATAAGGTTAGCTGATCTATCCGAAGAACACAATTCAACCTGTAGATAGTGTGGAGCGCGTCTGTGGCCACCGGTCAGTCTCCAGCTATTTGGGACGCTCTGCCTCCAGCTTGCTGTGCGCGTCTTTTACCGTTGGCTCCGGTCTGTGTCGGCGTGGGATCCGGTGTTCCGTTTGACCTAAGCTGTGAGCAGGTATTCAGTTTATGAATGGCCCTGACATGGAGGAAATACCGTTTCAGAAAGTCAAAACCAGGCGGAAGAGAAGTCACTGTCCAAAGGGCGTCCCTTTGACCACCATCGCATGTGAGGACGAGTTCGACTGCAAGGAGCTCGAGTCCCTCTTCCAGAACTATAACCTGAAGCTGGAGCAGACGTCCACTCTCAAAGCCCTGGCCGTCCTCATCTTCATGTCCTCGACACTGGCCGTGGTGGAGTTGCTGTCCGGCCCCAGCCTCACCATCTCCAAAGGGTCCCATCCGGTCCACTGTGTCATCTTCGTCTCCCTGTTCATCGTAACCAATGTCAAGTACCTGCAAGTGACTCAGCTACAACAGATTGTTAACCTGACGCTACTCTTCGGCTTCACGTTCTCTTTCCTCTGCTGTCCCTTCTCGCTGGGTGCGATGGGGATGGAGCCCCCGACGTCCCCGGAGCAAGGCGTGTGGCAGCTCATCCTGGTCACCTTCGTCGCCTATGCGCTCCTACCTGTGCGGACACTCTTGGCGGTTGTGCTTGGAATAATGATCTCCATCTCGCATTTGATTGTGACTGCCACTTCTGTCACAGCGAAAACACAGCAACTATGGAGAACGGTACGTATGTGCTACACGTTAATTATGGTGCCTTTGTATGTTGTTGTTTTTTTAAATAGGCATATACTGTAAAAGTCATCATTATTTTACCTTCATCTACACACATGCATTATACTTTAAATACAACAAGTATAATGTAGGCCAGTGCAGTGAAACACACTATTTAGACTTCAGTTCAGCACCAAGGACAGCTCCCTGTTGTTAGACTTAATAAGATTTGCTCAGGCTTTGATCAGATTTGACAAAAGTGTAATTCTTGGTTACAAAAAAAGTGTAAACTCAGCCACAGACGGGATCAAATACAATTATGAGCCATATAGAAGAATTTTAGATGAGAAGCTTGATCTGTCTGCTGGACAAACACAAAGTGAGTCAGTGTGGATTTCTGCTTAATCACCTTATGCCTGTCCTCCCTACTACAATATAGCACCTATAAGTAAGTCTTCATATTTACAGATTTTCAGTAATAGTGAACTACTGTGTATAGGCCACAGTTGTCGTGATGCATAATTGTAGGCCTCTAAAAAGAAAAGAAACAAAGAAAAAATGAATGAGCAAAGCCGTCTGCATGCCCATGACTGTTTCCCTGGCGATGTTACACAGGCCAAAAGGAGCTGGTTGGGAATGAAGAACCATAGTGACATCCTGCTTGCACCAGAAGTAGGGCAAACAGAGGCCACACACACACTCACTCACTCACACACACACACACACACACACACACACACACACACACACACACACACACACACACACACACACACACACACACACACACACACACACACACACACACCACACTTTCACCACACTATATTCTGTTATGAAAAAGAGGGCAAAGTCATTAATGTCATGTCCGAGCCGAAATAGGAATTGGTAAACTGCTCTCTGTGAATGTACAGTATATCTATGGACCTTTTTCTATCACAATGAAACATACACACTCACATTTCTGACTGTTGTCAGGTGTGAGGAAAAAAAAAGATATGTCACATCAGTCAAACCCTCCAGGGGTAGTGGAACATTTCTGCCTCTGTGCAGCATATGGCATGAAGATCGTGCATTTCGTGGAAACGAAATAGAGATGTGATCAGTTCATCACGCCCTCGGATGATGACAGCGTATTTGCAGAGGAGATTGTTTTCCTGTATGTAGGCTATGAGATACCTGCATTGCCATGTGAAGGACAGTGTTAGCTGTACTACCAGAGATAGCTAATCCATTAAGCTTAGCGATGAGCTGTGTGGCATGACCTCGCATGGCCCAGGCTTGCACCAACCACCCACCTAGGGCCCAGGCGCTCTACAGTAACGTCTGCTTTCATGGCTCAGTATATAACTGAAATGTCTTATTACTAAAAAAAAACATAATATTGCTTTAAAAATATGTTATAACTAGTTCCTTACTCTTCCGCTGTGAGTCTTGCTGTCATCTACTGAACATTTTTTAATTGTGTCTGTCAAGAATATATACTACTCTTTACAGTGCCACATTTCATTGGTACATCAAAGATTTGGGAGTAATAAAATGTTATATAGAATTAGTTTAAAACCTTGCATGTCTAGATTAAGCCTGGATTGGACAAATACAAAACAACAACAATGAATGACTTTTAGATTAGATTAGATTAGATTAGATCCCAATCCAAAGCACATTCACACCATATGACTATAATGAAAATCTTGTATTCATGCAGACCTGCGCCTTTGTTTGTTGCACCTTACCGTTCCCGCTCCGTCTTATCCCCCGTTGTTTAGTTGATAGGAAGTAACAATGCACTGTGCTATTTAATGTATGGCTTTAGGCTACGTTTGTATTTTTTTGTACATAAAGTCAAATTTTTTAGATCACATACGCCCTACGCGACCAGGAGCCCTTAACCTCTCCGACCTCTCACGTCGCGCATGCGCCTCTGTCTTGCTATAAACAATGTAACCAGTCCCTGTGAGTTTGTCTTTTATGTTTCTGCCTAATAACGTGCATTTTAAATGAAAGCCCTATTGTACAATACAATGCTATACATGTATACATTCACTACTTTAACAAATATTGAAAATCATAATTTTACATATTAAAAACCAATGTAAAGGTTGTAGTTTCCTCACTGTGTAAAACTACAAGGAGCTTTCTTATTGACAGTGAATGGGTAAGATAGCTGCAAGAGTGAGTACAGCGCAATGAGGTCAGTTATCACCATCTGAAGAGAAATTGGGGTTATCACCACAGATAAGCAGAGGAGTGTTTTACACCAATCATCTCAGATGTCCACATTTACTTACTTGAGGCTGTAAAGTAACTTGAGCATCGCTTGAACATGTCGATGCTTGCCAGCACTGCTGCCAAGCACAATGACAGACTGCTACTGCCAAAACGGGAATCCATTATTCATTGGACTGGGAAACATGCCTGTCTGTGGCAATAGAAGTTTGTTCAATTTGAGATCACGTGAAGCTTTGACAGTGTATTTATGATGCCCACTAAAAAACATGAATGCCCCAAAGTTACATTTGTTGTTGTTGTTGTTGTTTATAAGTGAAGCGTAAAGTCATTTGTTATAGATTTTCTTTTGAGGTCAAATATGCTCCACCATTGACTCCAGCTGTTGAATACACTCATGATGAATAACCTAAGATATGAGGAGAATAAATTCCTTTATTCTTCTGAATATTTAAATACTGCCAAGGGTAAAAGCTTGCTAGTGTACACTCTAGGTGGATATATTAGTAGTAGTGTATTAGTAGGACTTTGTTTGGTTTGTGTACGAAGTCACAGCCAGCCAAACTCAGTCAAGTAGAAAAATCCTTTGTTTGTGTCCTGCACAAGGTTGTAGCAGTCATGCTGCTGTGCATCTGCTGTGATGGATGAACCAGAGCAAGGATTCTCAAATACTTAAATCTCACAAACCAAAAATAGAGAAATATTAGGCCCCACCACCCTCTCACCTATCTCTCTATAGGAGGATGTCACATACTGTGTATACTCCAAATGTAATAGGGATAGATTATTGTGAATTTTTTCAAGTCAATACAACTTTATTCATCTTTGTAAGCAGCAGCTTGCCACCCAGATTTACACACACACACACACACACACACACACACACACACACACACACACACACACACACACACACACACACCCACAATAGTAGTAACGTAAAAACATAGAATATCAATCAAATGACATATTTAAAATTTGATTATTTCCTGTACATGAAAAGAGAATTTGACTTTTCTTTCATCATTCATTCTTCTTGCATGGAAAGTGACACACGTAAAAAATACATACAACAATCTTCATTCACAGCATCTCTTAATGTTTTCCTTTATATTTGTGTGTCTTTAACGAGAATTAAAACAGTATGTTTCATGTTTTATTTTTTATTTTGTTTGCAGTTGGTTGCCAACACAGTGCTGTTCACCAGTGTCAACCTGTCAGGGCTGTTTGTGCGCATCCTGACAGAAAGAGCCCAGAGGAAGGCCTTCCTGCAGGCTCGCAACTGCATCGAAGAGAGACTCCGCATGGAAGATGAAAATGAGAAACAGGTACAGGCACCTGTACTCTGCTGAAACTATGGGTAAAATTAGATTTGTGTCGGTTTTTTTCTTCCCTTTTTCCCCCTACCTCCCTCTCTCTCTTGTACCGTGAGTCATTTCGACACATTATTCATTTCTGTTAGATTTCATGCCTTTTTTTCTAGCGCATTTCTTATCGCTACTAACACTTTGTCCTATGATAACTTTGCTGTGTTTGACTGTATAAATGCATATTTAAACTTATTTTATCCTTTTGCTTTTTCTCTCTCTCTCCCTCTCTTTCACACACACACACACACACACACACACACACACACACACACACACACACACACACACACACACACACACACACACACACACACACACACAGGAGCGCCTACTAATGAGTCTGTTGCCCAGGAACGTAGCTATGGAGATGAAAGAGGATTTCCTGAAGCCCCCAGAAAGGATCTTTCACAAAATCTACATCCAGCGCCATGACAATGTCAGGTAGGATCCTCATATCAACACAACACAACTGCAGACAAATCCCAGTGGTATCCCTCCCTTGAATTGATTTAATTAATACCACTTTTAAAAGTGGTATTTTGAGATACAATATTCTCCTCGTGGGAGAATTCCAAGCTAAATTAGAATAAAACGGTGTCCTAATGAATTATGGGGCATGCTAATAAGGAACAAACATGTCCTTTGGAAAGAACACTGAGGGCTATGCAATGTAGTATGATCCAACCCAACAGTGTCCTAAAATAGTAAGACCGCCCCCAGGCTGCAAAACTGAAATATTTAATTTTTCACATTGAATATCAAGGGTTGACCCCTGACTCATTTAATTATTATTTGTCCTTATAACACTGAATCCAGACTTTAGATGGAGGAGATTCCTCTGGCACTTATGCAATGCCCTGCACAGTTACCAAGCTCCTAGTTTGGGAGCGATACTTTCTGTCTTACATTAAGATCATTACTCTTTGCTACAGGTTGATGGCTATGGAAACCCAACTGCTAACCTTGATGAATGACAATACGTGCATGTATATTTATATATAATCTTCAGAAGACATTAGCTAACATAATGTACCAAAACAATGCTGACACAGTCATCACAATCATATCAATCATCTTTCCTCCCTCCCAGCCATTTTTAGTCTACCTAGCAAACAAACCAGCTGTTTATCAATTTTGTCTGACATTTGTGAATGGACCAGCCCTTCAGTAGTTGAGCACATTTAATGTAACATGTAATAAGTGTAGTTTATTTACTTGGTCTTCTTTTGGCTGCTATTATTATACAGTCTGCAGTGATGGGAATAAGTAGAACCAGATCCATAAGAAAAGCAGCAATACTGCCATGTATTTGACATTGTGAGTTAAAGTCCAGCATTCAAAAATGATAAATAACAGTATCATCAGCAACATGTATGAAAGCTGTTATGTAGCAGAATTGCACCTTTCAATCATATATTATTGTATTATTATTAATAATATTTCAGATGCGTTAGCATGCAAGCAGCCTTTTAATGTTTTTGCCAGTCGAATAACTACAGCTGTCAGATAAATGTAGTGAAGTAGAAGTCACATTAAATGAAAATACTGTGCTGAAGTACAGCACTTGAGTATGCACTTAGTTCAAATCCACCAGTGCAAATCTGCAGTCTGCAGTAAAATCTTGCATTTTATCTCCTGACTACTGAAGCTTTAGTTGGCAGTGATTGACCTATGAACCCTTTAAACATTCTCTGCAATTTATGAGTGCAAATCTATAAATCAGATTTTTTTTCCTTTTCATCACCTCCTTCAATCTGTGTTTCTTACTGTATTCTCAAATCTCTTTTTATCATGCTCCCATATTTCCTCGTTTCCTTTTCTTATCTCCTCTTCCTCCTTTCCTTTGTGTTCTCATAGCAGCAGGAAGGCTTGAGGAGGAGAGTTTGCTAAACCCCAGGATTAAGTTGCTACAGGGGATTAAAAGCAATGGAGACTAAATTCTTGTTGCATAACGCCGTGTGTGCGTATGGTGGTTAAATATGGACACATCTCAGTGGAGCTCGGCTGATTGCTTTTGTGCCTTGAACTCCTTCAGATAGCGCCACCCTTTGAGAGTGATCTAGACTGGATGCGGACATGATTTATGTGATTTGGGTGGACTGTAATTAGAAAGTAAACAGTGTGCTGCACAATGTACTCTGAGTTTTCTTCATTATGTTCTGAGACTGTGGGCAGTATTTGATCTGATTAAAATCAAGCCACAGAGATATTGTAATAATCACTCACAAAAAAAGAATAGAACTTCAAAGTAACAAACCTGCAGTTTATTTAACAACATATGTGGGATATTATAGCCCCCATATGGACATAAACCTTCAATTTTTTAAGGGGTTGTAGTATCGTAACTAATATAATACAAAACATATATGAAAATGCTCTTGAGCTAAAAACATTGATTACTATACCGAAAGGACATTTTTCAAACCACCAGTAATTCATTGTGAATTGTTTCTTAATTTATCAAGTCAAACAAATTGCATTTTTATTATTTATATAATGTGAAAACAGTGATAAATTATGAGTGGGCACTGTTTAATATCATATTGCTCTTTTAATCAAATAGCTTTCAGACTTATCCCTTTATAATTTAGACCTCGCTGTAACACAACACACATCTTTATCACTCTTTGTTTTTTAATTCACAAGCATTTCCATCATGTCTACTTAACATTTAATTCCATGACAAAACAAAACATACAGTAAATACAGTCTGCACAAAATGCTAGCTAAAGACAAATTCCCACCGGTAAAGGCATTCCCTTTACTAAATAGATGTAATGTTGATCAGTCGACATATCAAGTAGGATGCTTTTAACGACTTTTATTACATCACTTGAGTTTGCGTTAAATAATTCTTTGAAAAATTTGAGGAAAAAACAAAATTATATAATTCTCTTTCCCAGGTGAGCTACTTGGGCCACTGTCAGGGTTTTTGTTTATGTTTGGAGATGCTCACTCACACTATCACTAAGAAGTTACAGTTTATCCTTCTAAAATGTCCTGTAAGCATCTTGCATACTCATCTGTGTTAGCGCCTTGACATCAGCACATACACTGCCCACATACTGTAGCTCCTGAGGGGCCTTTCCAAAGTTAACCCTTGAGTTGGCTTGTCTCTTCCGCTACATGATTAACTTGAAATCACATCTGCCAAAATAGCTACAGTAATGCCTCCCATAGAGGGAAATAGGAGATAATTGAGGGAATAACTTTTCACGAGTATGTGCCATTGGAGAGGAAATAATGGATGAGGGTGTGAGGGAGGTCGAATTAGACAATATTATTTCACAAGTTGTAGCTACCACAGGAAAAATCATGTTTGTATTACATTGCTTAATCATTTGAATTGTTGTGCTTTGCCCGAGTTTACGGAGTCAGAAAGTTGAGATGGGGATGAGGTTTTGGCCTTGAGCAGTGAACATGGTACAGTCCAGAACAGTGGGTTTGCTGTAGACAGTGGCTGGGGATAGACTAACTTATAGCTGTTGCCAATGATATAATAATATTGTATAATAATATTTCCTATATTTGCCAAGCACATTTACAACGAGGAATGTATCCTCAGCATTTAACACATCCTAACTAATTAGAAGCAATGGGCAGCCATAGTCCGGCGCCTGGGGCCAACTCCAGTTGTAATGCCAGTACCTATACGTCAAGGGCAATGGCAGGAGTTTCCTAGCTGCTAGGTAACTCCTGCCATTGCCCTAAGTCCTAGCATGCATGTCTTTATGCATTACTATTCATTACTAGACAAGAGAGCTGCAGTGTTTGTTTTGACTTTTTTTGCTGGAGGACATTCAAAATCAGATACAGAAGCTCCCAGTCGGTGATCCCTGTGCTTCTCAGTAGTCCAACCCATAAAAACACGAGTGCCTTTGAGGTGTGAGATCACTCATTGAAAATTTGTCTTAATGCAACTGCAAATTCTCTGTCAAATATCTCTTGCAACACTTCAAATGCATATGTGTAAATTTTTCATAAATAGAATCAGAATCATGTTATTCAGGCATATATTAAAAGGAATGCTGTGTAGTTAAAAATGAGCCCTAGTTGTTTGTAGTAAATAAATGCATGCTCAGCACACACCCCACATTCATATTTGTCTTTATGATTTAGTTTGCCTGTCCTGGCACACTTGGACAGGGTTACTAATTTCCAAGTAAGCTTATGTGTTCTCCTATTTAATGTGTACATCTCTGATGTGCTGAGTGGGACAAGTTGCTCTTGTTGGTAAGGTATTTAATCATAAACATTTTTATGAGCTGAATGTGCAGTTACTAACATAACATTTGTGGCTTATTTTGAATTTACCAGCATCATTTGACCCATATTACATGCGGATAACAATATTTTTTCACTCATGCTGTACAGTGTGTTTACAGAGTATGCCACCATAATAACATGACAGAAGGTTTCTGCATCTCTGTAAACCAGGGACTGAGAAATCTGACCTGAACTTTGAATGGAACACAGCTCCCATGCGCTATGCATGCTTCACATTAAAGTGGAGACAATGGTGCGCATGTGCTCTAACTGAGGTAAACACAGCCACAAATAACTGAGTGCAGTGAAGTTCACACAAGGTCACAATACATTGGGACCATGCACTAAATGGGGTGCCCTCTGTAGCACGTAGGAGATTCATTCTTACTTTCTTCAAGTTTTTTTGCAGAAAAATCCCCATACTTTTGTTTGCTTGTATGAAAATTTCTTCCATAAATCCTATACATAACCAAACTACTTACTGAAGGAAAGCAGTTACAGCCTGTAGTTGGGCTGCAATTATGTATGTTTCACTTGTGTTAACACAAGGAGCCAGTGAAGGTGGATGTGGGTTGGGGTGATGTGCTGCCAGGTCTTGGTGTGGGTGAGGACTCTGGCGGCAGAGTTTTGGACATACTGGAGCCTGTCTAGGGTTTTGCTAGGGACCCCAGACAGGACTCCATTGCAGTAGTCCAAACGGGAGTTTATGAAAGCATGAATGAGGGTTTCTGCCACGGAGTCAGAGAGTGATGGCCGGAGTCTGGAGATGTTTTTGAGATGAAAAAAGGCTGAACATAACATAACGCATTTATCAGCTTCCAGTCCAGTATTGGCTGAGCAAATGAGAGCCATGATTCCAGTGTTCACTTTTTTACTTTTTAAGTGATGTGGACATGAAAGCATTAAAGAATGTGGAGAGACATTTTATACAACACTGTTTTGCAAAAGAGCACTTGAATTAAAGGCGTGCAGTCATGAAAATTGCAGAAACGAAACGAAAGTTTGGTGCAAGGAGCCTCGCAGATATCATGAACCGAACATGGACTGAGACATATGTCACTTTGCAGGAGTCTGTTAGCAAGCACACTACAGGGATCATCCTAAAATGTGTGTGGAAGGCTACTATCTTGCCTGTGTAACATCATCACGTCAGAGAGAGATGCACTATAAGCTACTCCAGGCAGATGTTACAGTGCTACTGTGCTATTTTTAAAAGAGAGCTCTGAAATAATTAGCATTTTTTTCCAGCAAAATTAGTCCTCCACTCTTAATAGCCAGCAGTTTATGTAAAGACACATACATGAGAAACAACATGATTTAGTAGTGTAGTTTGCCACCTTCCTCTTTTCAGGCACCTGCCAAAGAAAATAGTTTTCTTGTGATAAGATGGTTTGAGTAAAATTTCACTTTTAAGATGGCTTATTCAAGACTGTTTACAATAAATAGTTTTGGCCCAGAATCAGCAGCAGGCATGAAACACAATTTGTTGTGTTAGTTTGAAGGACTAAATAACTGGGCATCAAAATCAATCTGTGTTTATCCAGCTCTTTGCTCTATTGTTGGGTAATTCACTGCACACAATAAATATGATGTGACTGCATCCGTAGACTTTTTGTCTGCATTTTGTGGACAAAAGTTAGTGAGTTAATGTGAATGTAAGTGTTTACACTAGTACATTATTTAACATTTCAAATATTTGTTAGCCACAGATGGTTGCCAATTAAAACGTTTACACAAATTGAATATCCCCCCCCCCCTCTGTTACTGTGACATCTGTAGCTGGTAAAGATCTAGCCCTCTGTCACATTGTGAAAACACCAGTCCACATGCAGGCAAGTCGGCCGTCAGTACGAGAGACACAGACGTGCAAGTTGGACATGATAGTCAGAGTTTGATGACTAATCCCCTTCACACCCTCAATGGGAGGACAGCACTCAGGGCAAATCCTTCACGGGGAAAAACGTTCCCGTTCTGCTCTGATGCAGATTGATAACGAGTTGTTTCTCAGGCAGTTGAACCATATTAAGACACCAAAGTTTTTCAAACAAGTAACCTTTCCTCCAGGGCCTGTTGTCATGTTATAATGAAACATGATGCACACGATAAACAGCACAAAACACTAATGGCACAGAAAAAAGCTATAAACAGTGAAAATAACTTCTACCAACCCTTAGAAAGCAACGTTTAAAGTCAACCTGAAATTTGAATTCTTCGCACTTTTAGTGTAAGGAAGTATAATCTAAAATGTAGCTATTGTGCATTATTTTCCATTTTTCAAAAGAGGATGAAACATTTTTGGACACATTTGCGAAAACAGTTTCTAAGCTTAGAATGTCTATGAGGGTTGTGTCATTTCTTTCTCAATGTTTCATTTCATTGTCCAGTTGTGGTGACGGCACATAATAAGACCGATAAAACTCAGGTACGCTACTCTGTGATTCAATAATCACATGGAGTAACTAACAAGCAGAGTCACTGAGTAACATACAGAGTGCTCAACTCACAGATGGGACTACCAGCAAAAAGAGTCGGCTAACAACAACATTAGCCCCCCAGCTGGTTAACTGCTTATGTGGCTGTTGGAACTAGAGTGATATTCAGAACTATTTTCAGTTCCCACCTACACAGATATCGGACCAATTGCATTACAGAACCAACATCTTCAGTGGGAACCAACAATCCATGCCATCTGGAGAACATTAATGAAGGAGGTGATATCACAGCAGAAAAGTAAAGTAATCCTAAAATTTCTTCTTTTTGGTCATTGAAATTCTGACCACATAACTACACAAGTAAAAATATACACACTCAACTTTAAACCTCAAGCCCTCTAAGACCTATGTAAAAACTGTCAAAAGAGAATACGAGTTGACCTGGAGAGCGTGACATCACCTTGATGGTTGCAATATATCCTAGAATGGCTCCTCACCACCACTCCTAACAGGACATGTCTTCACCTTGTTCCCCATGAGAATGCTCTCTCTTCTATTTTGAGTTGCTCTGCACGACTGCGCTGCCAGTCAGTTAGAGAACCGAGCACGTTCTCTCTTTCTCTTTTTTATTTCTGCTGCAGGTCATTAATTTAAATGTTTGATTAGTTTGCTGTAAAAAAACATTATCCAAAGAGAATGTTTAAATTGACTTACTAAATGTCATTTAAAACAAATTCCTGCGAGCTAATCTGATCAGGCACCCAATACTCTTTTCTTTCCTTCATACATGCTGCTATAAATAACCTGCATTGACTGAAACACTTCTCTCTCTCTCTCTCTCTCTCTCTCTCTCTCTCAGCATCCTGTTTGCAGATATAGTCGGTTTCACCAGCCTGGCTTCCCAGTGCACAGCCCAGGAACTGGTTAAACTGCTAAATGAGCTGTTTGGAAAGTTTGATGAGCTTGCCACGGTGAGTCTGTTTCCCCTCCTTGAGCACATATCCCTCAATTACAGTCACAGTTGGCATGAATCGCTGCTCTTTTTCTCTGTGTACACTTTGTCCAAACTTTGACATTGCAAGTGTGTGTGTGTGTGTGTGTGTGTGTGTGTGTGTGTTTGTGTACTTCTTTGGCCACAGGCTGCTGGCACATGCCACTATTGTACCAGCTTAGCATGATGTCACTGTGAATACTGGAAGCCCATACGGTGCTTAATATGATTATCCAGTGCTTCATTTGAGGAAGAGTGGACAGACCCCTTTAATCTAGGCCAGATTTACCTAGGGCTAAACCTTGCCTCAACTCTGGTTGTCGGTATGAACTGAATGAAGGGACCACTGCTTTGTCCCAATCTATCTTCCTTCACATGGAAAAAAGATTGCAGCTCTCCCATCTGTCAAATATCACTCTTTGTGATTTCAGTGCTGAAAATCCGCTCAACTTTTGCTGTATATTTGACCGCGGCGGTTAATCCAGTCACTTTCAAAATGTGACGCTCTCAGTGCTTGTGTTACAAAATCTTTTAATAAAAATAGCCCTGGTACCTTGACACGCTTATACTTTAAAATGTGCTAATCAGAATCAAAGCACATCTCCAGAAAAGGTATAATATGGCTCCTTTTCCGTCACTGTGAGTTTGGCTGACACATACAGTATATTTGTTTGGTGAGAAGGTTGAGCCCCTGCAGATCACCCTGCCACAGCCTTATCTGCGTATGTAATCTGGCCTCTATTACTTACACAAGGCACATGCCCTTGTCAAATCCATTAATCCACAGGATTACAACTAACCCTTTTTTGCTTTCATGGAAGGTTTTACTTGGCTGTGTTGGAAGCTTCTATTTTTAACTTGATTGTTTATGGTCACAAAATTAGAACTAGGGGACTGTTTGGTATTTATGGAATGGACCACCGGAGGAAAATAGGGGAGGTCATGTCTTTTTATTCTTTGTTGAGGGGAGGGTCACCCAACGTTTTCAAAGTGGCTTGTTTGGTGCATATTTTTTCATGTAGCTCTCAGTCTCGGCCCCCCATCAGACGCTAGCTGGAAGCACAAAAAACCTAAGAGTTTCACTCCAGACCCTGTCAGGTGACGTAACATAAACGTATAATTTGTGCTGATCCTTCCAGCCTTAGCCTTTTATGAAAAGATAAGGAGAACATATGAGTTTGTGACTGAAGGAGGCTCCGCTGTCTGCGCGCTGACGCCCGGCACAGGTGCTCACCCGCCAAGCAAAACACGTTTGTCTTTTTGAGAGTCTGCAGTCCTCCTGAGTGATGCCGTCATGGAGAAATTGAAAACTTCCGAATTGACGCCCTGCTTGCTGATGAGACCAACCGTGTGAGCCGAGACCTCTCCCCTGGTCTGAACAGCGACAGCCCAGCAGGCAGCCCGTTATCCTGCCGCCGCGCGGACACCCCGTCTCCACAGGCCACACAACTTCAAGGAATAATCCACAAACCGGGTGTCCGAAATCTCCCGCATCCAGGTCTCGCTATATATATAAATATGTACCCATTATCCGCGTTGGGTGGACAACACCCCGCGTTTGCATACACCAGTTTCACACAACTAACACAGACCTACCCAGAGCACCTAAAGGCAGCTGACATGGCGGGATCCGCACCAGTATCATGATGCCACGACTACCAGATTACAGCAGTAGGCCCCAAATGTATGATGAAATAAAATGATTTTATAGGCCTGTAAATATCCAGACTTTAAAACACAAGAGAATTAGTACATACATATTGTTTATCATGACCAGATTTAATTTTCCAAACACAGGCACACATCTGTCACTCAAGAACCGTTTTCCGTTAGCAGTTTTTACAGTTTTTAATGAGCTCTGAAGAACCGCTAAGGTGTTGTAAACTCATTGAACACACAGAATGTGAAATAAAACTGCAGTTAATTTTTGATTTATAGTGAGTAAATCTACTGAAATGTCTCCCATCTTGGTGGAGTGTGATGTGTAAGATGAGAAAGCAGAGGTTAAGTCATGTATGTCATGATTGTAAAAAAACAGTGGCTATCTGTAGGCTACATCTTTGCCAAGCCCAAACCAGTAAAGAAGGCATCAATAAATTGTTAGGGAGGGTTATGTCTCTTTTCCCAATAATTTTGGAGGGTCATAGAAAATTGTATTGCTGGCGAAGGGAGGGAGGGTCAAGTCTGTTTAGACTAAAGATCCCAAAACTCTTCCGCTAGCCCCTTAAATAAAAAATGAACTGTCCCTAATAAGAGTGTCTCTCATTATTGTCAAATAATTGTCATTAACTTTTCATTTAGTCTTAGATCAGTTGCTTTACCTAGCTCTTGCTGATTTGCATGTCAGCTGCAGTCTGTCTTTATCCTACGGAAAGTTGTAGTTTACCCTGAGATGCTATTAGCCAAAACGAGATGATTCCATGCATTACAATACACACACACACACACACACACACACACACACTCTCATATAAGTCAAATAACGTCAACAAGTCGATGCACTTTAATTTAGGCTTTTTTCCTCTCTTCATTTCAAAGATTCTACAATTAATTTAGCTTCACATGATATATTTTAACTTTCATCTCCCAAAGTATGTTTGGGTATAAGATTTGCTATCTTGAGCTATGTCAATTTTCTTGCTGTTGTAATTAGAGTAGTCTCATTCTTTGGATTACAAGTGAATAGATTGGTCTGATCTCTACTCATGCCTCATGTTAAACTGAAAGGCTGTCCCCAGCCATGAAACTTGTCACCAAATGTTCTAGCCTTGCCCTGACCCAAAGCCCCACTCATTCTGATCCACTTTGGCAGGAAGTGGCAGTGCCACTGACTCATAGCCGTGGTCACTGTGGGCACGCAGACTCGTCTCATTCCATACGAAGAGCCGGCGATGCCACATGGCCACTGGGCATCAGCTCATAAAACCATTCCAGCACCATCCCCACACCACCTGTCCACTTTGGACTTGTCAAGCTGCATGGGAAGTGAGCCAGGAACGCAGTGTACTCCTAAGGTGCAGCTGTAGTAGATCAAGTCTCCTCTCCTCTCCTCTCCTCTCCTCTCCTCTCCTCTCTCCTCTCCTCTCCTCTCCTCTCCTCTCCTCTCTCCTTTTCTCTTCTCTTCTCTTCTCTTCTCTCCTCTCCTCAAGCCATCTAGCCAAATGTTTTTAACACAAATGAAGAGATAAGCCTTTTAACCTCTGTCTATTCTGTATTTCCATCCTGTGTCAAAGAGACAGGGTATGATTTATTTAATTTCAATTTCAAACTAATGTAAACTGTTATCATGTCCTCCTATGTTCTCAGTTGTATGCAGCTGAGAACAAGCTGTTAACAAAACACTGACATGTTATCTCTTATATCTTATAAAGTTGATATGTATTAGCGTGTTATTAAACAGTTACCTATTTACACATCCATTAATATTATATTGTATATAATGTAGTCGAATATGTTTAAGCGCTGAGACTACATGTAACTCTCCTTAGTTGCTAAATGCTTCACCATGTTCACCAGCTAGTCGTAATCTTTGCCTGGCTGCCTTTTTTTAAACCTTTATTCATCCAGGTACTGTAAGTCGGTTGAAAACAACTTCTCATTTGCACACAGTTACACATTCATTCCTAGAAGCTGCCCACTGTAAACTCCACTGGAGCAGTTGGGGTTGAGTGGTAGTGATGAGGGAGGGAACAAGTACTGCTCTTTCACTTTCCCCACCCAAATTTTATCCTGTCAGTCTGGGGATTGAACCAGCTACCTCCCTCCCAGTCCCAAGCTTGCTTCTCTAAACCACTAGGCCACCACTGCCTAGTCTGGTTGCAAACAATGGTTTTGGGCTGTCAAATGAATGTAGTGGAGTAAAAAGTACAACATTTCCTTCTGAAATGTAGTGGAGTAGAAGTAGAGCATGAAAAGAAAAGACTTAAGTAAAGTACAAGTACCTCAAATTTGTACTTAAGTACAGTACTTGAGTAAATGTACTTAGTTACATTCCACCACTGGGAACTTGTTTTGGTGGAACATTTGCACTCCTACAGTAGCTATTGGTTTCAATATACATGCTGATAACAGTGTGAGCCTTGCCTGAGCTCAGCAACTCAGTGGACAACAGCATCAAAGTTACATTAGGAGGCATAACACACAATAATCTTTCCTTCTTGGACCATGCCATATGACTGTAAGTAGGAGGGTAGCCTGCAAATTGAAATCTACATGAAACCCACTCACACTGATCTTTATTTGCTGTCTGATTCCCACCACCCACAAGAACACAAGCTGGGTAGTAATTATAACTCTTCACCAGCCTGAGAATCTGCCGACTTTATATCGCTGAGACCGAAGAAAAACAAAGACATCTCAGGAAAGCTTTGAGCCCTTATCACTACCTACACTTTGTCTTTGGTGAAATAGTAAAACTGTAACAGCAGACTGGCACACAAAGCAGAAATAATTGCATGGCTGAAGTGACAGAGTGGTCCAAACTTGACTGTAAGCAGAAAAAGGGCATTTTTATCTTTCAGTCGGAATTTTTTAAATACAGGTAACATAAAGAAATGACATATTATTCACGATAATAATGGCATTGTTTGTTTTTTTAAGGAAATAAATGGAAGAAGGAGATTTATTTTGAAGATAGATAACACAAATATAAATTAACACACCAACTGGTCACTCTATAAGCACTTCCTCCCTCTCCCTGGCTGAGGTTCCCACAGTCTGTCTGGCACCCGAAACAACAATGTGAGAGGGAATCTGTGATTAATTTATGGTTATTGTGATGCTATATAACATTAATAGCGCTGGACTGGATGTGCTTTTGTGATTGTCTGCATGTGTGTATGTATGCATGCGCGTTTCGTGGCTGTTTCCATGGAAGAGTTTCACAAAGCTTTTCATTCTTGTCTCTCTTTTCTCTCCTCTCGCAACACCTCCCTGCATCACAGCTTTGAGACTCCTCCGCTCCTTGTTTCTTTGTTTTTTGATTGACATGCAGCAGCCTACTTCCCTCAACTGTGTCTTTTATGCCCCGTGGTTCTCTGCACTCTCTTCCTCTCTTGTGTTTCCATTTTTAGGATGGATCAATGATGTATCTACTGCATCTCACTTCCTCGACAAGTCAGAGTTCCCTTTTCATTCACACATATATGACTGTGAAGGCTTACAGAATAGCCAGCATCATATGTGCAGTGCATGAATGTATGCTGGAGTTGACATAATTCATTGCCATATTTGCATCCCAAGTCTTTTTTTAAACCTTTTTCCCACTATTTTGAAGAGAATAGCAATTCCCCAAGCACATCTGTCAGAACGAGAATTCCCTGTTAAAACATGTAAGTACTTCATTAACAGGAGGAACTGATAAAGCAAAGACTCATCTAGTTGTTACAGAGTAACCTGAGCTGGTGCAATTTTAATTGTAATCTCTTTTTGAGAAACTAGTTTTTGTAAAGATTCCCCAAACAGTGAAATAATTCCAACTGCTTTGTAGATGTGATCATTTGTACATCTGCAGGTTTATATAATACCAAATCCTATGCCAAAAAAAATATAACAAACAAAATTGCTTAGGATGCTACTAAAAATGTATTATTCTTAAATTAGGCACAAGGACTGGTCATTGCCTACATTGTGACAGCTGCCAGAAACTAAAGTCTGGGTGTAAAACAGCTCAAATAACCCTGTTTGGGTTTGTCTCATGAGCAGGTGCAAGGATCACTGTCAAATCCTGCAGTTTCCCTCAGACGCCTGTGTACTAAAAACAAAAAAAAACTGTGGACTAAAGCAAAACCAAAACCAAACAAGATAGCTTCAGATCTTGACAGAGGAGAACAAGAGAAAAAAAAAGCGTCTGTTTCAAAAAAAAGAAAATCATGATGATAGGTTGCTATTGCAGTGAGCATACCATAAAGTGACTTGCACTTCCATAAAGTGGGGAACTGGCATGAGGCAGATTAAAGAAGATGGCCAAAATTGAAGCAGCAGAGGCCGAGATATCCTAACTTTAAGTCACTATGACGGGTCAAGCTTGCATCGCTCAGAAATGCTGATTTCATGGAAAGACAGAGACATTATTTATGTGAAATGATTAAGATGAACACATTCTGTTTACCATTTATTTTGATAGAGAACTTATTCTTTTACTTTTACTTATTAGATTGCCATATCTGCTGCATTACACAATTCACATATGCTTGGATGTCCTAAAGTATTTTTACAGCAAAATAAATATATTTTTACCAGTTTTAAAAAATAATCTTAAATCTTTTAGTCATTCCAACAAAACAGTGTTGCTTGTTTCCAAGTCCAATCAAATTATCAGAAAAGCAGTGCCATCTTTGTAAATAAAACACTCCTCGACTGCTGAACATTTGTTGTTTATTTTATCCGTTATATCTGTTAAATATATCTAAATTAATATGTTAACCTAACAGATTTCCAACACCCGCTCGCTCCAACCCACCAGTTTGTTGTGGGTGGAGGAAGTGTTGATATATTATTCATTTGTTGTTGCACATAAATTATTGCATATTAATTCAAATCAATGAGGGAGCTGGGTGACAAAAAGGGAAAAATCCAGTCACTGCTTGCGTGCAGGCAGAGATGGAGAGGAGTCAGTGGAGCAGGGGAAATGTTGAGTAAACTTATGTACGTACATTTAAAGATTTTTCCCAAAAGAGGGCCCTTGCTCCTATGAATCATTGTCTGCCATATTGATGAAATGTTGACATGAAATAATTCAAGCCAAGGTAGATTGGAAAATGTTTGTTGAATCTACGTAGTGACCTGACGTGAAATGCATTTAATCGTTTGATTGCTCGTGATTAGAATTAAGAAAAGAGTTTCAACTCTGTGCTACCAATCTACATGTTCAAACAATTGGTATTGTGTCCTTCTAACCCCCCAAAGCTACAGGATTGGAAAACCTAATATTTAGCCTCATCAATAATGTGTACACAGCACTGATCTTTGCCTTTGTAGTGAAGACAAAGCACGGTGTGTACTGCTCTCTTCTTTGGGGACTTGTAGGAAATGAACTGCTGCTACTCACAGCTGGCTCATCTTTTCCTTCATAATCATTTACCGAATGTCCTCTTGCCCTGTCTCCTTGTCCTTTTTTGTCTTCCTCTTTTTGTCTGTGGGCAATGAAGTGTTTGCTTATTTGCATCTCTGAAAGCATATGGTTATACTGTATGTAGGGTGGCTTGTAACAGGTACGTGCACACAGACATCAAAAGGGGTTTGAGCACATGCCCTTTTTCCTCCTCGAGAAAGTGAGAAAGTGCCCTTTTTTCTGGATGCATGTTTTTTAAATTTATTTTTATTAATGAATATAGCCTATATATATATATATATATATATATTCCTGTTTGCACACAGCTTCCCTGTCAAACAAATGTATTTATTTAATTAAAAAAATCTAAATATCAGATCGGGAGATGAGACTTTGTCGAGCCCTTTTTTTTTTTTTTTTTTTTTTTTTTTTTTTTTTTTTTTTTTTTTTCTCTCTCTCGCTCCCTCTTTCCCTCTGCGATCGTCAGCAGTGCGCGCCGCACGCAGACACACACAGAGAGGCAGGCAGACAGAGAAGCAGGCAGACAGAGAGGCAGCAGTCCCTTCCAGCTCCTACCTCAGAAAGTTTTTCTTGGCTTGTGTGGAGGTGAGTGGTGATGAAGAAAAGACTAAGTAGCCAGTGCCTCGAACAGGGGTGATTCTAGGATCAGACCTTTAGGGGGGCTCAGCACCTAATGAGAATGTGAGACGGATACAGTGCCTTGTTAGTGTTAACCCCCCCCCCCCTCCGCTAAATCAGTAATTTCATTATCTGATAATCTCTGACCTAGCTACTGAACAACAACGTCAGCTAACGTTTTTTGATGCTATTAACACTATGATGGAGTCACAGTAATAACGACTAATTTGACACAGTGTTCTAACATTCAGCAATTTTAGTTGCTTACGTTTCAATTTGGGATCTAATCTGCGCCATGAAATTACCAGCTTCTTCTCTGGGGACTACCAATGTTAAACTTCACAACCAGACTCCTGCTCTCCCTCTGACAGATTAGATAGAGACTCAGCCAAAGGTGAAAGTCTGGCACAACTACCTCCGATTGGCCAACACTACGTTTCTGTTAATGGTAATTGTTTGTCCTCTGTCACTAACAGACAAGTTCACAAACTCTCCCTTAAGCTCTTAAATTGATTTAAAAAATATATACTGTAATAAATCCAAAAATGACCCCAATGCGTCATCAGATATTAAGGAAACATGCCAAGTTGAAATACTATCTTTTCTGACAAAAATGCTAAAGCCTTTTTTTCTCATTTTGAAATTTCCATTCCGTGACGAATTTCTGTTTGTGTTTTGGCCTGTGTGTTGTTATCAACTGCCCAGTTTGACTGCCAGGCCGGGTTGCCAGATATACCTGTAAAAACGTGAACCCAGCGCACTACAGCTGTATAGTACAGCCCTGAAAGCAGCAAACAAACGAACAGAATCAACGGAGATAGATTCTACCTGACCTAAAAAAACAAACAGCATGTTTCTAACAGAGATATAACAAACCCTGGGTAAATATTGGAGATGTATTTGAAAGATGGAGAAAGCTTAGAGCCCAAAAGGACGCTGAGTTGGCTAATTTCCTCCTGAACAGGTAAGCATTAGCTTCAGGCTAATTTATCACGGCTACAAGGGACGGGCATTTTATGTAATTTCAACATTCGACATTCATGTACCCGTTGCTTGCAAAAACAATTGAGACACAGCCAGTAAAGTGATCCTGACTGGTCCTGGCTAATGCCGCCATGCTAACCCTGCTAACCCTGCTAACCCTGCTAACTGCTAATGTTACCGGAGGACCAAGCAAGTGGGCCACGGCTGTTTACAACGTGTAGCATGTTCAGCGGCCATAGCCGACAACGGTGAGTTATTTTAAGCCAAGAGAGGGAGGCTGTAAATCGTGAAGAGAGGACCGTGAGTTTGCAGTGTGTTTAGCGATTTTCGGTAGTGTTATTTTTAGCGGTTTCTACCGTAATTCTAAGCCGGAAAAGTGTATCTGTCAGTTGGGTACAGAGCTCCGCATGAGTACGGGCTTTTATGACTGTCAATATAGCCAGCATCTAACATTAGCTACTCCGCTGTGCTGTGAAGTAATGTCTGGCTATGTGAGACAAGCATCTAGAAATGTTGTGGAGGCTGCGGTCTCAGCCTGGCAACCTCCATGAACTTTGAGTCTGGGGAGTAGGGGGTGGGGGAGACGACGCTCTCCAGTATTTTGAATTTGTACTGCAGTAACTATTTTAAACGCTAGCTGTCAGTATTACATGTTGCACCTTTAACTTTTAGGCTTTTTCCCCCTCTTGAGCCCCTGCCGCCCAAAATGTCTGCACGTCCCTGCCTGGTAATATGATGGTGTTGTTCGCAATATATTCTGACATCAAACCCTGTCTAAATTCTAATTGAAATTGTGACCAAATTCTACTTGTCCCTACCTAATACACTGTACCCATCTTGACCACCCATATTGCCCACAATGCGTCAGTCACATGATAGTGGTAATCCTGTTTGGGACTGAATCAGCCCCTAAGCCCTCACAGTGCAGATTAGCACAGGAAAAGTACAGAGTAGGAGACTCTGTAAGTACCAGGGCTTTCCCCAGCTTCCTGTATAGCTTCAAATATGCCTCAGTATAGCGCCATCTGTTACTGCTCCACCATGACCTCAGTATCACCGAAGAGACCTTATTGGCTTTGTTACAGTAAAACAAGTTTTTATTTTCAAATGAAAATGAGAAATACCTCATTTGAGTGTCATCTCAAAGAATTTCTCTTGCAGCTTTATAAGTAAATAGATTAAGATGTAGTCCAAAGGATACCAAATATACATTTCCAAGTAAATAGGCTTCTCTCTTTCGACCTATGTGACTCATTGCTTGGTTTTGACATCCATTCTAAGGTGTCTATTTGAAATGTAGCTGTGAACATTATAATTATCACAGCAGCACAAGAAACAAACCAGGGAGTAATGTAAGAACAATAAACAGATACAGTATATACAAAAATATACAACATGCAAATAACAACATATCAAATGTAGAAAGGAACACACTATACAGGAAGATACCCAGGGCCAGTGTGCATAATAAATATACTAAACATTGTGTTAGGTAATATGAAATAAGTAACCAATATATTTTATATAATATGTGTATAATTTCATGTTTTATAGCCTATATATAATGACATGATGTCTATTTACTTCATCATTGTATCTCAAATCATTTTGAATCCTCATTTGAAATCACTAGTTATTATTTAAATTTTCAATTCAGTATTCAGAACAAAAATGCTGCTCACCAGTCTCTAATATACTGCTAAGCGTTTTTTCTTTTGTGCCTTTTGTGATTCCATACATTATTACGTGAACAGCACATGTGCCTCAATGCCACTGCGCACTCAGAAAGCATGACCACAGCATGTACAACTACATGGGGCAAATAGTTGCAGTGAACAAGCCTTAGCTATCGCTTTATTCTGAAACTCATGTAGCTTGCATGTTAAAGAGCATCGGTCTTGTCTCATGCCCACCGATTGTGCATCATTATGAGTCTTTGTGCACTTCACATGCATAGCCAGTGATCCCATTACCTTCACGAACAATAAAGGGTTAGGAGAAGGCGTCCATGGTAACCCAGTCTCCCTGGTAAAATCTCTTGCTCATAGTCATAGTCTGTTGCTCATATCCTCTAATAATGGGTTATATTTGTAAGCCGCCTTTTCATCCCACTGCTTATTGTCCCTAAAGTATAAGGAGCCACCTATGTCAAAATTGAATACTTGACTTGTACATACAGTACATATATACAAGTACTACATTAAGCACTTGCATATACATGCATACTCTCATGCATATACATACATACACACATAAAAGCATAACATGAGAATGTATGAGGGTATATAAGTGTGAGTATGTATGTATGTATGTGCATGCTAAGTATGTATATACTGTATGTGCGTGTGGTAGGAGGTCAGGTAATGGTCGGGACAAACATGGTGTATGGAAGTCAACTTAAGTGACTTTTTTACGTTGACAACTTCACTTACGTTCATATTTTAATTTAAGAATCAAATGCTCTTATTTGAACCCAAACCACGATCTTTTCTAAAACCTTACCAAGTAGTTGTGTTTGAATTCACAATGTTTAAAACTGTAACTGTGCATCCGACCAGGAGTTGCTTCCTTGTGTGCAGACATGTGATTCTAATGATGCGTGATTCAGGAGGGCAGGAAGTGAAAAGTAGAATGGATTGGAGTAATTATGTGAGTTATATTGACTGGAAGAAAGAATTCCTTCCCACAAATAATGTAAAAAAGTGCCTTTTAAGTTGATCCACAGATTCTATCCAGTGAAACATTTCTTACAAAACTTATAGAGTGAAATGTAAATTGTTCTTTCTTTCAATTACATCCTGAAACTTGCTCCCGTTTGTTTTGATTTTGTTTGGGATGTAAGTAAGTATGTGTATTACGTAAATTAAGTTACAAACACAAGTTAAGTAGTCAACGTAAAAAAAAAAATCACAAAAGTTGAACGAAAAATGGGTCTCCTGGGTGAAAGTCGCATTTGTTTGACCCAGCAATCCACCCAGACCTCATACCCCAACACACATACATTCACATGCACACATAGATACATACATACCAAGCACATACATACTGAAGCATACATACTCACATTCATATACCCTCATACACATAAACATTCTCACGTTATGCATGCATGTATGTATGACTGACTGACCTGCTTTGATTGCTTTTTTTTTTAAACATATTTTTATTGCTTTTTTGTTTTAGTACGCTTTTTATTCTTTTATTAACTGCCTCTGTCTCTCAGATTGTGTGCTTATGTTCATTTATTTCTCCTATACACAGCGTCTTTGGGAACTGTAACTCTGTTGCCTTCAACTGTCTCTGTGATTGGTCATTTTGGTCATCACAGCAGATGTTGCCAGTGTATCTTTATGTGTATGCTGTCAAACAGCTGCGCTGGCATAAAACACTAATTTATTACTAGAGTATCAGGCTATTTCTGTCAACAGTTTATCCATTAAGCCCCTCCTCCTAGCCAGACTGATTTGCTTAATTCAAGAAGAAGAAGGATGAATGTAAAGCAATAGTTTAACATTTTGGAAAATACGCTTATTTGCTTTTGTGAGTGAGTTGAGAAGATCGATACCACTCACATGTCTATACGTTAACTATGAAGCTACAGCTTAGTTTAGCATGAAGACTGGAAACTGGGAAAACGACAAGTTGGTGTTTTGCAAAGGGTTATGTACCAGGATATTTATTAGCCATTAGCAGTGACTTCCCAGTCTGGTCATCACTTTGAGGTTTCCAGGCAACCTGTGGAAAGTTGAAGTTGCTGCTGCTGGCTAAGAAATAGTCATGCATATTACCCCCTTTGAAATTACATAATTTTTACACTTTTCATGGATTAAACAAACAAGATATAGACATATAAACATTACATGTGTTATGATGAGGATTTAATAATTTAAGGTCAATTAATAAATTAGGTTATTTTAAAAAGCCATAGCTCCTGCACCATACACCCAATTGACCTCAGAACTTGTAGCAATTGATAGCTTGTAGCTATACTTTCAAATTACACTGATGGATCAGTGTAATGGATGAACTATAATTAAATGTCAGAATTTTTAATTCAAACACCACCACTGGTGCAACTTTGATTAAAGTGAAAGAATGATGCCTTTTTGGTTATTTTTTTTAAAGCTAACTGAGCTGACCATGATGATTAAAGGTTCAATTTGTATCCTTTGAAAGGTCAGAGGTGCTGTTGCACTACGATAAAATGTAGAGGCAAAGATGATTTTGTTACTGATTAGCTCATCTTTCCGGGAGGAAGACATGGAATCACAACCTCTTTTTTAATTGGCAGGAGAACCACTGTCGCAGGATCAAGATCCTGGGGGATTGTTACTACTGTGTGTCTGGACTGACCCAACCCAAGACTGACCACGCCCACTGCTGTGTAGAGATGGGTCTCGACATGATTGACACCATAACGTGAGTATTCATATTTGTTTGAGTCTTTCATTTTGCAGTATTTATAATCGTGACATTTTAAGTATTAATCTATTAATGTAAACAAATGAAATCACCGTTAGCTGGCGATCCATTTGCTTTCTAAAGAAGTGCGATAGAAGCTAAAGAAATCTTCCCTTGTATCTTTCTTCTATTCTAAACACACAGTGAGTCCATGTTGAGAAATTTTCCTTCAACTAGGGCAAATTGCCGCCTGGTTAGCCATGTGTGCTGTGAGTGAATTCTAACACTGAACATCTTAGTGAGCAGAACAACAGTTGGCTGAGAGAGAGCGAGAGAAAAAGGCTTTAATGGAGAAAGAAAATAAGATATTTTATTGAGTTTGAAAGAGCTTGTTTTCCTTGCATACCCTGCATAGTTTGGAAGTGTGTGTGTGTGTGTGTGTGTGTGTGTGTGTATGTGTGTGTGTGTGTGTGTGTGTGTGTGTTTCTCACAAAAGAAAGTGAGAGATTGAGATGCAGCAGAAGATTAAATCAGAAACTTTCATGACTTGACTGGAAGCCTGTTAATTAAGATTAGACTTTTTCCTCAACACTGATTAAATAGAGATGCTAAACTTAGCAATCTTTTTTGTTCCTTAGTCTATTTTGGTATGTTAGAGCAAAGTGGAGCATTTTGAACAGTGTTTGTTCCCTGTCCACTTCTTGACAGATTGCCACATCTCATTAAAAAGAATGCTTGTAGTACCAGTTTTAAACTATGACCTGTTCTCAATCATTATACATAAAGATTGCTTTTAACAGTAAATATTCTGATGTTATAGCAATAATGTTGTTTAAAGTAACACTGATGATTTTATTCAAGGTTTGCGCATAAACATACAACATTAAAGGTCCCATGGCATGAAAATTTCACTTTATGAGTTTTTTTAACATTAATATGAGTTCCCCCAGCCTGTCTATGGTCCCCCAGCTAGAAATGGCGATAGGTGTAAACCGAGCCCTGGGTATCCTGCTCTGCCTTTGAGAAAATGAAAGCTCAGATGAGCCGTTTTGGAATCTGCTTGTTATGAGGTCATAACAAGCAAGGTTACCCTTTCCTTCTCTGCTTTGCCCGCCCAGAGAATTTGCCCAACCCATGAGAGAGAGACATCATGGCTTTCAAACGAGAAAAGTGGCAGTTGGTCAAGGCCACACCCTCACCCTCCACCTTGCCACTCCTACTCTCCTCCTCAATAGCTTCAGACACAGAAATGGCACATACTAAGGAAAGCTCATTGTAGGACTGGCTCTAGTGGCTGTAGTTCTGCACCAAAGCTGAATTTCGGGAAAGAGACTTCAGATATAGTATTAGCGGACCACTAAGGTCTATATAAAAGCATCCAAAGAGCACCATGTCATGGGACCTTTAAGAGTAGTGGTCTCACCTATGATGGATCACCTGTAAAACATATAAGGTTGGCTCGCCGACTGCTTGAGAACCTTTTAATATCATAGATAAATGTTTCAGTTTATGAAAGACAACGTCCTCTTCCACAGTTGTCTCATTATTTGTCTAGTTTGTGATAGTCTAGTTTGACAGACATACTGTACGTATTATTAGTATAGTATAGTAAGTCTTATTGAATAACTGAACAGTGCTTGTCTACAGTAATGCAGGTCGCATTGTTGGTGCCTTTTTATGCTCTGCCTAATTATAGATGTTCTGTAGATATAGATACAGACATATAGATATGACCTTATGACCTCACTCCAAAACACATGTGTTCTGCACTTGCAGGTCAGTAGCGGAGGCCACAGAAGTCAACCTAAACATGCGCGTGGGCTTGCATACAGGTCGGGTGCTGTGTGGAGTGCTCGGCCTCAGGAAATGGCAATATGATGTGTGGTCCAATGATGTGACCCTAGCCAATGTGATGGAGGCTGGAGGACTACCTGGGTCAGTACTGGACATTTTACATAAATGCCAGCCTCAACGGCTATGGACACTGCACATGCACACTAACTATGCCATCTAGGATTGACACATGAAATCACCTAACACTGTCTGTATACTACTACTATGTCTTCATGCTTGTAAAAAAAACTGGTAATTATGTTCAGACAAATCAGGGGAAAAAAGGCAAACTGCAGAGGAAACAAGTGCAGTGACCTCAACCACGTGGTTGAATTTTCACCTGTTTGCATAAATACATACATAATTACAAAATACTTGACTATAAACAAAATAACCTCTTTGAAGAATTTTAAATAGGCTTAAGAACAGGATCTCAGGCTTTATTTTGACAGTCTCCTGTGACACTCGTCTTCAAATGACCGGCTCAAAACTGTTTGTGCCAAATGCACCTACCTGCTGCATCTGCATAGAGACTATTATCCTGTGCCATATTTGCCTATGCTCCACAGGAAAGTCCACATCACCAAATCTACGCTGGAGTGCCTAAATGGAGATTATGAGGTGGAGCCTGGAAACGGCCACGAAAGGAACGCCTTCCTCCTAAAAAATGAAATTGAAACCTTCTTTATAGTGCCATCTCACCGACGGAAGGTATTATATTGTAAATCTGTGCTAGAGAAATGCATATACTGTATATTTAGCTTTTAGCAGAGGATGATTAAGATGACAGCATCAGTTGTATCTTGAGATTACACTTCCTGTAAGAAATTGGTCTTAGTTGAACCTTTTATTACCGAGACAGTGTGTACACATTAGCAAAGCCTCTGCAGGACGTATCCTAATCAGTATTAATGGACTTATGTGGTAAGTCAGAGTAGGATAGGTTAAAAAAGCTGACTTATCTTGACCTGTCTTTACATCTAATATATACAATCCAACCTTTAAATAGAAATAGTGTTGACTAAAGCATCCAGCATCAAATGATGGAGCTCTCACACATTTGTTGTTGAGCTGATCTCACTTCCAGCCTGTAATAGATTTGACTGGGGATAAAAAGCCTTTGGCATCTATCATCTCGAATCTGCACAGTCCTGAAAAATACAGAGATATAATGTGTGTGTTTGTGTCAGTGCATACACATAAACATGCACGTCTCCAACAGATGTGCCACAAGCAGCTGGAGAGGGAATTTCAGTCTTGGTTCTGTACTATTCCTCCTCTCCTCTCCTCTCCTCTCCTCTCCTCTCCTCTCCTCTCCTCTCCTCTCCTCTCCTCTCCTCTCCTCTCCTCTCATCCTCTTTATTTCTTGCAGCAACTTTTTACGTTATGCAGTATTTTGCTTGCACATAGGTTACATGGGCCTTTTAATGAACCTGTAACATCCCAGTAGCTTGTATCTTTCTTCGATATGCGGGAGACTTTGCTAATCCTCTTAATAGAGCTGATGGTTAGACTTAATCAAAGACTTGGCTTAGAGAAAGATGTGCCCTGACTAAGCTGTGTTGGACAGGCTGCTACTCACTCTGCTATTATGCCTTTAATTACTCCTGCTTAGGGACTCCCTTCCAACCTTGTGTATTGAACAAAAGCTATATCTCTTACTGCAAATGACATTTCCTCAAACTCTTTAACATACGCTTAATCTTTATCACAGGTATTTCTAAAATACAAAGAGAAATGAAGGCATCAAAGTTCTAAAACTATTAAAATCACCTCAGGGACTGACCTACCTTATTTTAATCACTTTCTAGTAAAATTCCTGAGCCTAATCATAATGATTGCATGCGTGTGTGTGTGCATGAGCATGTGTGCACGTGCATACTCTCCAATGCATGTGCATGATATATAGACCCTTACATAATACATATTACTGTGTGGGGTATCATAACTAAATCCTTGTGTCCCGTTTCTTATCTGGTGACAGATATTCCCAGGATTGATTCTTTCGGATATAAAGCCCGCCAAAAAGATGAAGTTCAAAACTGTGTGCTACTTACTTGTGCAGCTTATGCACTGCAGGAAGATGTTCAAGGCTGAGATTCCCTTCTCCAATGTCATGAACTGCGAGGACGGTGATAAGGTATAAACTCTCAGTGTCTGTGTTGTAGTTTCTGTGTTTGTTCGTGCTGTGATTTACGTTAATGGAGACAAAAATATATTCAGTCTGGATGTCTAGAGTTTTCTACAATAGTGAAAAATATTTGATAAACACTTGTTTGACTGAGCTAAATTTCTAAACGCCCCTAAATGTGGACTGATCTCTTTATTTAAACCAGATCTTGAAACTGTATTCATGGTATTGTTTAGGCATTACAGTATGTTATTAGTGGTGAAAACTACTTTAGCAACAATATCTTTCAAGCAAATGCTTTCTGTAGAACTGTGCAGCACCTTAAAGGCATTTTAAACTATTCTTCTTTATATATATATATATATATATATATATATATATATATATATATATATGTATATATATATATATATATATATATATATATATGTATATATTTTATTTTTCATTTTTATTTTTTTTTATATCCCTGGATGTCTTATAAAAAAGCCTCACTTCTGGTCATGCCACAACATTTCAATGTGATTAACACCAGGACTTGACTGTTCCACAATACAAATTTGTATGTGCTTAAGACATGAGATAAAGCTGTATAGAACATATAGAGTTGTGAATCATCCAAGGGGCAAACATTAGAGGAGCAACACAAGCTGCGTGTTTGTGGATTCCTTCATGGTTTAGTGGCTTTCTTAACGTGAACCCTTGGACATACAGTAGATTAGCGTGTGCAAGAGATGCTCCCATATCCAACGTTGTTACACAAATGTTCTTTGTCACCTCACTGAACATTGTACATCACACTCTTGCAGTGATATTTGCAGCACAGCCAGCTCCTGCTGTCTGTCTCTTACAGATCTCTGCTGTAGACTCGTAATTAGAGCTGAAACACAAGCTATTATGATAATGCATTTATCCATTTTCTTTGTCTCATGTGATAGTTACTGTAATGGCATATTTTGGGGTTTTGGGTGGTCAGTTGGACAAAATAAGCAGTTTACAGGTGTCATATTTGGCAATAACCAAATGATCAAATGATTAATCGAGAAAATAATTGGCAGAATAATCGATAATTAAATAATAATAATAATAATAATCATTATGCAGCCCTACTCTGAATCATAGGCTCTCTGAGAGTTGACTCTGTTGCTGACATTGAGGTGTTTTTATTGAGCAGGAGATGTCCACCCACAACAAAATGTCATCACACTGGTTGGGAATCATGACACCCAATATTCCACTTCATAGACGTCCCTCTCTTAGTAGTTCACGCATGCTTACACTGAATTAGCAACAGTTTAGGAGGAGTCTAGGTAATGCAATAAGCTTTAGAAACTTGTTCTTGCAACTGTACATCTCAGTGGATAAATACATGGCTTTCACAGAATGTGTATGTATCGTAAAAACAAGGAGTAAGTAACCTGTAAGTAATGGTCCTATCATCTATAATGACCTCAGCATGTCGCTCCTGTCAAGGACCAACACACCGTATCCCCCCGCTTATACTGGCAGCAACACTGACAATCTGGCCAAATCTCAAAGAGCTAACTTGACCTTGTGTGCCTGAAAAGAAATCCTGTGGCCTGGCAGCTGTACAATCCTTGCACCAGTTGTTTAAATCCAGATTTTCAGGTGTGTGTGTGTGTGTGTGTGTGTGTGTGTGTGTGTGTGTGTGTGTGTGTGTGTGTGTGTGTGTGTGTGTGTGTGTTTGTTTTTGTTTAACTACATTCGTGGGGTCCAAAACCCGGGAAAACAGTATACTTGTAGGGTCCCGACAGCTTTGTGGGGCCAAAATGCTGGACCCCACAAGTTTAAAGGGCTGTTTGAGGGTTAAGACTTGGTTTTAGGATTAGGGATATAATTAGGTTATGGTTAGGGTGAGGGTAAGGGTTAAGGTTAGGCATTTAGTTGTGATGGTTAAGGTTAGGGTAAGGAGCTAGGGAATGCATTATTATTATGTCAATGACGGGTCCCCACAAAGATAGTGAAACGCTGTGTGTGTGTGTGTGTGTGTGTGTGTGTGTGTGTGTGTGTGTGTGTGTGTGTGTGTGTGTGTGTGTGTGTGTGTGTGTGTGTGTGTGTGTGTGTGTGTGTGTGTGTGTGTGTGTGCAGCCACTGAGTGCGTTGCCCTCAGTGGCTGCCTCCAGTAGATCTTTACCTCACACTACATGATAGTGTCTCCTCTTAGATGTACATTAGTAGTAATGATGACATCCTCACCCCATAGACAGAAGGCAGATTAGTATAAACTGAAAGACAAATGGAAAGGCGGTGAGAGGTTAAGTCATACATGCACCTTCTACTGAATGGTATTTTTGCATTCAGACCACACACACTTGAATTGTGTAAAATGACATACGCATTCAAGACACGGAGGAGAGTAAAATGAGGGACAAGGGATGAATCAATACGATTTTTGGTGCAGCAGACATGCTGCATGATGTGTCCTGTGCTACGTTGAGCACAAGATGGAACATAAGTAGAAGTCGGCATCTGCTGGTCACTGTGCTGCTGCCTCATGAATAACAAAAGAAGCAGGGAAGTAACGAGGGAGTAAGAAAGAACATACAGGACCAGGGAAGGAAGGAAAGAAGGAAGAATATACAGAGGCAGGGGAGAAAAGAGGGAACGGAGGAAGAATGGATGGAAACAAGAACATAAGGAAGAATATACAGAAGTGGGAAAGGAAATATGGGAAGGGAAGACTATGGAGGGAAATAATTAAGAATATATGGAGGCAGGGAAGAAAAGAAGGAAGAATACATGGAGGCAGGGAAGGAAAGAAGGTAGTAAGGAAGAATATTTAAAGAGAAAGGAAGGAACAATATACTGAAGCAGGGAAGAAAATAAGTAAGTAATGTAGAATAGACAGAAACAGGGAGAGAAAGCAGGAAGTATGGAAAAATAGACCGAAGCATGAAGGGACAGAAAGAAAAGGATGAAATGAAGGAAGTCAGTGAGCTGTACACATTCATGTCATGTCATGAACTCATAAACAGTCTGGTGATCCTTGCTCACCCTTTGCTTCCCTACTGCGCCACCGAGCTACAATTCATCCAGCATGCTCACCCTTACACACACACACACACACACACACACACACACACACACACACACACACACACACACACACACACACACACACACACACACACACACACACACACACACACACAAACATCCACTCTGCCATGTTAACTCTCTGGATTTGCTACAATGCCCAATGTTTTGCAAAGCTGCTCACTTAGGCTGCCTACAGACACTTAGACACAGCGGGTGCATTCAGTAATGAAGTTAAGTGTGAAGGCAATGTCCTAATTTGAAAGTATTATCAGCTGCCTGTGTTTATTGAGTCAACTCTTATTCATCCTTGTTCCTAATATGATAATACTCCAGTAGTGCAGAGAATAGAGGGTGCTGCATTGCAGCCTATTCATCACACTGTTGTTTTTCAAGTTCTACATTTTCTCCACCAGCGGAGGGCCATGCGGACGGCTCCACAGAAGCTGAGGAATCGTTCCAACACAAACCAGGCTAATGTGGTCCAGAGCAGCCCCAGAACCCGGGTCAACCGTTACATCGGTCGCCTAATCGAGGCCCGCCAGACTGAGTCAGACACAGCAGACCTCAATTTCCTCACACTTATGTATAAGTGCTCTGAGCGCGAGAAGAGGGTGAGGGACTTTAGACACTGCAGACACATACGGCACCTGTACATGTTGTGGATGAAGCCTCTGAATGTATGTGATACTTTGTTAATAATAATAATAATAATACATTTTATTTGTTGGCGTATTTCAAGACACCCAGGGACACCTTACAAAATAAAAACATGTTACGCATTCTTATCTGGTCTCTGGTCTTTCATAGTACCACCAGGTTCCTGATGAGTACTTCACCAGCGCAGTGGTCCTCTCTCTGATCCTAGCTGCCTTGTTTGGCCTTGTCTATCTTCTCATCATACCACAGTATGTACAGCAGATTCTGTTGTTGTTCCTTCTTCTCTCTATTGCTTTTTCTCTATCCATTTATCTCTTAGTTACACAGGTCTCTGTCTTTTTAACTAACCCTGCCATCTCTCCTTTTGTTCTCCTCTCAGGGGCACAGTGGTTCTTGTCCTTCTCGTCTTCTGCATCTGTTTCCTAGTAGCCTGTATCATGTACCTGCATATCACTAGAGTGCAGGTAAATGCAGCTGCTTTCTTATCGTTCTTGTCTTTCTTTCCTTAAACACTTCTTACTAACTAACATTAACTTCTTCTCTCTGACATGGTGCCTAACACAGGTGGCAAGCTTCTTCATTTAAATTCTTCCTCCTCTTTTCGCTGACTAAACGAAATATGTAAATGTTTTATATACAGCCTTGTAATAACGATTCAGTATTCATTGGCTTTAAGATTGCTTTCTTAGCCCCTATGCTGTACTTAAACTCAGATAGCTAGTCTATTAATTTCAGCTTTTGTTGAGGTAGATGGTCATCCTCAAAGCTCCTTACCACATCAATTTGTGGGGGTTTTTTACACTTCGTGACTTTTACACATTCATGTTCTCCCTCTCTTTCTCTTTCTGTTCTGTACCTTACTTACCTTATGCTACCCCAATCAGCATTTATCAGTTTGATTTCAAGCCTTTTTCTGTAGAGTATTCCTACAGCTCCTAACACACTTTGTGTCATTGTTGTCTTGCCGTATATTACCATAATATGTAAATATGTTGTTGTTTTTCACAATATCATTTTAAATGCTCCTCATGGTGTCGTTCTCTTTCATCTAACATTTCTTTGTTTTTGTCTGTCAGTGTTTTCCAGGGTGCCTGACCATTCAGATTCGCACTGCTCTCTGTATTCTCATAGTGCTCTTAATCTACGCCGTGGCCCAGACCTGTGTGGTAAGTGGGAAAGGCAACAATAAAAATGTCATCCACCAAATATGACCAACCAGTAAGAAAAATGTTGACATTTTTTTGGCTGTAATTGTAGTTCCTTTTTGGTTTAAAAAGGGTATGCTTGGATGCTAGAGTGTACTGGTGAGATGTTTGATTATCACAGTTGTAAGATATTGCATCAGTTGTTCTTTATATATCGGTGCTGTAAGTAAGGAAACAAAAAAAAGCTATATCATAACAGACTGTGAGAGTAGGCTGATATTGAATTATTCTCTACTTTAATATCATCTTTATGCACATGTATCGTCCTGTTTGCCTCTGTCAGGTGGGCTGTATGCCCTGGTTGTGGGGTAGTGCCAACACCAACAGCTCCATCGTCATCATTGATAGGGACAGCGGCGCCAACCACACCATGGCGGAGCTGCCTTGTGACGGTGCCGGCTACGCCTTTCTGTCCTGTGTGTTGTGCACACTCACTCTGGCACTTTTCCTGCGGGTCTTCTGGCTGCCTAAGATGGTGCTAATGTTCCTACTGGGGGTGCTGTATGTCACTGTGTTGGAACTCAGTGGCTTTCGCAAGACTGCAGGGTGAGAGGTTCACGGCACAACATGACCACAAACTCACTGATGATGGCATCTAGCTGAAACACGTTCGTATTTTGACCACATTAAATAAGAAGATTACTTATCTGTGAGTGCCAGAGTTTTCCACAAACTACCAGACACACAATCATGCAAAACACTGCTTGTGTGCTGTTTTTATTTCCATCAATTCCTGAAGTTGCACAAGGCAACGACGGTTTTTCTTTGTGTTTGATCCGGAGAAGGGACAGATAACCAGGAGTTTGAAAGAACATTTACAGTACACGTGGTGAGATGTGTTTGTGTGTGTGTGTGTGTGTGTGTGTGTGTGTGTGTGTGTGTGTGTGTGAGAAGGAGTCTTTGCTTGTCTGCAGCCCACATACTCTTTCATTTTCCACCATTTGAAGCAGCACATGTGCTCCTTAGTTCCAAATCAGAAGCCTGAAAGGACAATGTAGGGGAGAGCTTTAGCTGTTTCAACCCCGTACCGAGGGGCCTGGCCAATTTTGTTGGAGCTCAGATCATGAATGTGCCCCTGGAAAGTGATTACGTTAAATTTGTTAAGGTTATTAAGATAAAGATGTCTTTTGAAAAGCTAATTTTCTGTAGACGCAGTTATGCTTTAGTAACATTTAAGGTCTTTTATTTATAAGTTTTGTTTTGATCTTTTTTTTTTATAAAACACAAAAAATCATGTTTTTACTTATTTATTTAACAAACGTTTACTTGTGATTTCTCTTGACACTGTGGGGGGTCCATTCAACCTTTTTGTGTAGTTTTCTGTGTGGTCCAGTCCAGTGCTGACTTGTGTGTTGGTCTATTCCACAGTGGGGGGTCTTTCCACATCCGAGGCTATGAGCCCATCCTGTCTCTGTTGCTCTTTGTCAGTGCCCTGGCCCTCCACTCCAGGCAACTTGACCTCAAGCTACGCTTGGACTTCTTATGGGCTGTGCAGGTCAGGAACTGTCTGTATCAGTGTGGATTTTGAGAGGCTTAAATCTCATTATCATAATATATGTTTTAATAGGAGTGTGCTGTAGAAATACTGCCATTTCAACTTTGATATATGCAAACTATTGGGGTATGCATGGAGGATTTGTATTTATAGGCTGCCAGCTGTCTGTTCTTTGGCAGAAATGAGGGTAAGAAACATGTTTTCATTTGGTGCCAGGATTGTAAAAGAAGCAACAGTGGGTTTGCAAAAGCTGAATTTTAAGCTGTCTAATCATTTAACTAACAGCAGTCATGTAATGTACCAACGTCCATTTAAAATCCAACTAGAAGACATATAGGCCAGACTCGTAAGGTTTTTTACTGACCCCGTGTGGTGAAAATGTGGGACAAGCTACATTCCTCATGGCTTTATCTGTATATTTTTGTGTGTGCCACATTTGCTGTCAGGCGGAAGAGGATAGAGATGGCATGGAGAAAGTGAAGCTGGACAACAGGAGGATTCTCTTCAATCTTCTGCCCGCGCACGTGGCTCAACACTTCCTATTGTCGAACCCAAGGAACATGGTGAGCCTCGCTTATAGACAGGCAGACAGAAAAACAGACAAACAGGTAGATAAACGACAAACAAAACATGCATCAGAAGACATCAAAGGACACATTTTATACTGTTATACTGTATTCTTTCTTTTTTACATTAGGATCTATACTATCAGTCCTACGCACAAGTTGGTGTCCTGTTTGCCTCGATCCCAAACTTCAATGATTTCTACATTGAGCTGGATGGCAACAACATGGGAGTGGAGTGCCTGAGACTACTGAATGAGATCATCGCTGATTTTGATGAGGTGGGATGCAGATTTTTTTCCCGACTTTGAACATATACTGTACTTCTGGGAGATTTTAAATGTGTTGCTTTGTGTGTCTATTTGGATGTATGTTTTGCAGCTCATGGATAAGGAGTGCTACAAAGACATAGAGAAAATCAAAACCATTGGCAGTACATATATGGCAGCTGTGGGCCTCGTCCCCACCGTTGGTACCGAGGTAGCATGTCATTTAATGTTTCTGTGTGAGTGTTGCACATGTATAAATGTATGTAGTACTTTATAATAGAGACAATATGAAGGACCAATTCATACATAAATACTAACTGTTTGGTGTGCTTCCTCTCTTTAGGCCAAGCAATCTGTTTACAACCATCTGAGTACAATAGCAGACTACGCCATTGAGATGTTTGACGTTTTGGATGAAATCAACTATCAGTCATACAATGAGTTTGTGTTGAGAGTGGGTACGTCTGCCCTTGTATTAAACTGTTAACACAATCACAAAGTAAATCACAATGTGACTATGATAAACCTCAGTTAAACATTGGTTTGTGGTTGTTGTTGACATGTTCTTATGTTTGCCCAGGTATCAATGTGGGTCCAGTAGTTGCGGGGGTGATTGGGGCGCGGCGACCTCAATACGACATCTGGGGGAACACAGTCAATGTGGCCAGCAGGATGGACAGCACGGGAGTACCGGGAAAGATACAGGTATGCGATGCACCTTAGATTGCAATATGTATCTAAAAGTAATTTTATTATAAGGCAAGTTTGGTTTACACACAATGCTTATAAGGAAACCTGAATTCAAAACATCAAAGTTGTATTTAAAACAACAGAGTTACACAGTCAATAAGCAAAAAGGGTCACAATAACAGAGAGACACAATTTTATATAAAAATAATAAGTAAATAAATAAAATAAATAAAAACACAGGGACTGATATACGCAGAGAGAAACAATAAAACCAGCCGCAGATAAGGAAAACTCTCATTATGTGTTTTATTTTGATATCAGATTGAATTGGTGTGAATAGATACACATGTATGTTTCCTTGTTTTTAATATGTTTTATGTAAAGCACTTTGAATTGCCCTGTTGCTGAAATGTGCTATACAAATAAAGCTTCCTTGCCTTGCCTAATAATACAGGTGACCGAAGACGTCTATCGCCTGCTGAGTACCAACTACGACCTGGTATGCCGGGGCAAAGTCAGTGTCAAGGGTAAAGGTGAGATGCTGACCTACTTCCTGGAAGGCAAGGTTCAGGGTGTGGGCACCATAATCACTTCTTCAGTGGTGCGTTCCGCCAGCCTGGCGCGCCGAATCCACTCCTGTGGCAAGACAAGCGTCCCGACCAATCTGGGCAGCAACATGCAGATGAACTCTGCCAACAGCAGCAACAGCCAAGTGACATGTCTTCCCTCATCCTGCCTGCCTTCAGTGAGTAAAGAGGATGAGGAAGCCATAGAGGTGACAGAGATTGAGATTGAGGCTGTGGCAGATGTGGCAGTGAAGGAATAAAGACAAGACTACAAACTTCACTGAAAAGAGGAAAGGAAACCCTGGTTGGAGGCCGTGAGAAGACAGGGCTGTCCAGGTGTTTCCTATAAATCCTGAGCTACTGGCACAACCCAGAAAATGCTCATTCAGGATATGAACTTCCAGAGAAATTACATGGTGATACGGACCCTGTTAGGGATTTTGAATCCCTAAATCCTGTTAGGGATTTTGCTTGCCACTATTGGAAAACAAACGAAGAAGAAAAATAACCGGAATCTCAAATCCTTTTTTTAACATCTCTATAACAGATGATTAGATTTGTGGTGTTCCTGGGTTCCCTCAGATCCAGGTATAACGTGCATCTTTGTTTTCTATGTAGTACATATACCATGTACAGGAGATATGTGCATTGATATCCAGACAAAAGACTGATCATGCTATTGCTTTTGCACTGTCTTTCTGATTATGCCAAGGATACATTGCATTATTTACGGTGTAAAATGGTGTTGTTTCTTTTTGGTGTGTGTAAGCATGCATGTGTGTACTTGTGAGTGTGTGTATGCATGTGTGGCTAATTCTGAATTGTAACGAAACAGCACAGAGTACTTTTTATACTCAGAGCTTACTGGATGAAATAGGCTTTTTTACAGTTATAAATATTTACAGTTAATAGTGCATGACTTTTTAAGAGTTGACAGCCATAGTAACGGTACTCCTGTTGAAAGAAAACCAAAGTATTAAGCTTTCCATAGATCTTTAGTGTTACTGCTTATATTGCCTCAACATAGCCTACAAGAGAAAAGAGAAAATGTTGCAGTAGGTTGAATATATTTGTCATATGGGACACTTTCAGATGTCATCAGTAGACTTAAAAAGTGTCTTTTGAACTCCAGAGAGTAGAAATAAGGTATTCAGAATATCCTTTATATCTTTTGTCCTGATTCACAATAGTATAATGTAATGTGTGCGGCGTGTGTTAAGTCTACACACAGAAAGGGGCGGCTTTAACACTGAGGAGGCAGTAAAGGTCAATGAAAGGAACAGTGTCATTGTCGACCGATTCTACAGGGTTGAATGTGTGCTGCTATGGAAACTAGTTAATGCCAAAACTGGACCAGTCACAAGGTACAATCAGCATCACATAGAGGACCAATACACCCCTATGTATGGTGCAAACATATATGTAGATGTCCATGAAGGCATTCATCCACACAGAAGAGAGCACATACATTGCTTAAGCACATACAATAAGCACAAAACTTCTACAAATGCACGACCTAGTCCCTAAGCCTAAGCCTTGCAAAAGCTCCATGTACATGAACGCATTTTTATCGAGATCACATAAACTCTGGTGCAGTGTCTAGCTACTGTTGTCTTTCAGGCATACATTACCGTACTCTAGCTTTTTCGCTATATTTAAGCTACATTTTGAGTTTTCTTAAAAAAACTATAAGCTTTAGCACGTCTCTCAGATCCAGTCTCAGAAATGCTAGGCACATCAGATATCTTTGTAGCCCAAATCTTTATCAGTGTTGAACTTTCACTTGATCTGCAAAAGTGTAAATAAACCATTTTTCAAGTTTTTTGCCTTACTCAATAAGCTTACAGTGATTGCAACCTGCCTTTTTATATATATTTACTTTGATATGCAGATCATACTTTTTGTAAATAGCCAAAAGCTGTAAAGTATGTTGTATCTTGTACAGTGTAAAGTTGGGTTATTGAATATTTTGTAATAAAGACAATATTGGTGTATAAAATAAATGAGTATGGCTATGAATGTTAATTGCTATGAATGTTAATAGATGAAGGTGTGTGGTATTGTGGTTGAGGGTGTAAATTTGGGTGTGATTTTTAGGATGAACCAATTTTTATGGAAGCCCTGAAAGGCAAGGTAAAAAAAAATAAAAAATGCAGGCATTGTTGGCAAAAACATAACTTTAACCCGTAGGTACGAGTTAACCTTACGTTTTGGTAATGAATTGTATCTCCTACATAAGGGAAACTATCTTGTACGTATGACTTAAACTTTTACTTCTTTATTAGGCTGTTTTGAGGGCGAGACAGTCGTGCTGATGCAATTAGTGCATGATACAAAGGATAAACAAAAGGTTTTATCTTCTTAGTTAATAGTAAATGACTACTGTATAACATAATGGAACTGTGTAGGCACCGATTTGGGTTAAACAGTGTAGATAGGCTATAGTAGTGCACATGGCTAATTAATATTCTCTCCCCTGTAGTCCGATGATGTCATTCACGTGAATATTAATTAGCCATGTGTTTCGCTGGAAGAGAGAAAAAATATAGCTGGTTGCATCAACAAGCTGCAAAGTTTACAAGAATTTTCTTACTAAGGTAAACAGTTAGACTACATATCGTACAACTTTCATTTCAGCATGTTTGTAGCAATTCGCTATTTGTGCTGTGTAACACAGTGGCAGCGGATGAGAGCAGACTGAAATATCGGTTTTCTACATGTTAATGCCTGTTTAACAGGTGTAGCCAAATTATTGCCTTGTTACTCATGAAGGTTTTATTGCATAGATAGATGATAGATAGATAGATAGATAGATAGATAGATAGATAGATAGATAGATAGATAGATAGATAGATAGATAGATAGATAGATACAACCCCCCCCAAAACTTTTTTTTTCACCTTGCCTTTCAGGGCTTCCTTCCTAAAACTCAATATTTACATTTTGTCCCCCAAACCTCAAACACACCTAGCAGCACAGCAAACACTCAGCAGTAACAAATATGGCTTTTATAGGCAGTTTTCCATGTTAGTTTCACTCTATAAAATTTCATTTCTCACACCTTAGTTTATGGCTCTTAAAATACCAGCTTTCCCTCTACACAGCAAAATATGGCAGACAATGACAGGTTTATTATGCCAAACGCTGGACTTCCACAACCCACAGCCAGATGAACATCACCATGCAACACTGAGCAAGGCCAAAATTGTTTTCCCAGCATTGATGTAGAATTTGTCTTGGGTTCACACAGTGTAAAAGTTGAGTCAACAAACACCTGGCTTGCTCAACCATTTCAGTACAGTACAGTGTTGGAATTTTTTTTGATTTTGGATGAAATACAACAAATTCTGTTCAGTTATTAAAAACTTCTGATTAATTGTAATGTTGATGTATCCTCAACGAGTTTTAAAAGAAAAAAGCTATAAAGTTCCCTGAGTCCAAGCTGAAGTTGACATTAAGCAATAAAGGTGAATCATGGTTCACAAATAACACTCCCACTTATGTCATCAGGGCTAAAAAGGGTCAAGATGAGTAAATAAGGGTTTTGGCATTCATTAATAATACAATTTCAACAACCAAGAAAACTATAGAATTCTTTTGATAATCCTGTATTTTATGAATAGAATTTTATTATAATTTCCAAGAAAGTCTCCTGGAAATAACTATGTAGTTCGGAACTCTTTTAAGGGAAAAAAGAGACAATGTTCTGAGACAGTGATATTAGTTAGTTGTGTTAAAGTAAGTTTATGAGCAGTTGAGGATCTCCAGATGAATTTTCATGAAATAACTGCTGAATTTTAAGTAAAAATTCATCACTTATTCACTTAGTAGTAGAAACAATCTTTTCTTGTCATAATAAAAATAAAAAATGGAAGTTGTGTCTATATAAAATCTGTGTTTCACACTAAACTGCATTGTGTTTATCCTAGAGGTCTAACAAATGGGTTGAATTATTTCTTATCCTCATGAAACATTTGCAAAGCAATTTGTTGACGTTTGTCAACATTTACATCTATGTCTGCCTTTATTCATATAACTTTTTCGACATACTATACAATGACTATAATTTTCTCTCCTCAGTAATGTTGAGCAACAAAAACAACGTTAAACCAATGACATCCAAGCTTCACATATAATTCAGTGTGATAAATACCTGGTAATCTGTCTGAAGATTGATGGTTGTCTGGTCATACCCTTTAAAGGGCAACACATTTACTATTTGATCTAAAATCAAATAGATTTAGAAAAAGAAGTCAAATATACTGTATATGTATATATTAAAAGTCATAATATAGTATGTCAAAAAAGTAACCCCAGCTCTGTCTTCAGAGTTTTTTTATTTTCTGTCCTCACTAATGTGGAACAATAAATACGACATCAAACCCCTAGATTTCACATCAGCGCGATAAGGCATTGAACATTTTAAATTTAAAATAGCTTATTATGTAGGTGCGCGCCTGTGTTAACGTGTGCTTGTTGCCCTGTGCGCGCTGATGCGCTCATCTGTTGACATTTCCGAATGCCTTCCTACAGTTTCTTAATAAAAGCTGGCTTTCCACACAAACAAACGTACGTGTCATTAGAATAAGACATTTTTTTTAGATTTTAACTGTGTCGGGCTCTTAATGCCTGTCGGGCTCGGGCCGGGTTCGGTTGCTAAAGAAAAAATGCAGCCCGATCCGTACGACATCGTACACTATGACTTTTTTGAAATACTATATTATGACTTTTTTGAAATACTATACTATGACTTTTTTTACATTCTATACTATGACTTTTTTATGACTTTTTCGACATACATTACTATAACTTTTTCAAGACTTTTTTCGACATACTATACTATGACTTTTTTTGACATAATATACTATGACTTTTTTCAACATACTACAGTATGACTTTTTTGTCTTCAGAGTTTTTCATTTTCTGTCCTCAGTAATATGGAACAATATATACGATGTCAAACCGCTAGTCTTCATACTATACTATGACTTTTTTAGGACTTTTTTTCAACATTTTGTACTATTTCTTTTTTTGACATACTATACTATGACTTTTTCGACATAATACACTAATACTTTTAAGATACAGAACACATTATACAACTTTTCACTGGAGTGTGACTCCTTATGACAAAAAAACTGAACTTTCTGTGTAACATTGTTGGTGTCCCTTTGAAATAATGTGTTATGCTCCACTGTTGAATAGATAGATATTTATTCCTCTTAAATTGCTTTATTTTTCACTTCATGTATCAAAAAGGACATCCACCTCCACCTGCCATCTGTCTGTAATCAAGCTTCCACAGCTGATTTCAATAATCAACTAATGACAACCTCAAACTGCAGCATCCTGACACATCAGCCAAGCTCAGCCATACAGCAGCATGGATATTCAGCAGCAAAATGTAAGTTTTAGTACACTGTTTTTCATAATCAAATGTGAAGTAAGTTTAAAAAAAATCCTAAAATTCATAATTAAATGGACATTTTAGCCTATGTTAATTTTCCTCTGTTTTAAAATGGTGAATAGAGGCCATGTCTGGAGACCATACAGGAAGAGTCCGAGCAGAAAGATAAATTAGAAGAAGGAGGAGGAGGAGAGGAGGAGGATTTTCAAATTCAAGAAGATGTGGAGACAAAGGCGGTAACGACAGAAGATCAGAACAAAGAAGATGAAGATAATAATGCTCTGTATAGGCTTCTGAGACCTAAGCCTCGTTCCCTCAGCCAAGATAGTTTTCTTCAAATCCAATCAACCAACAATCACCAGGAGGAAATAGAGAATTTCTCTGATTCAGACTGGAGCATACACGGAGTGGATTTAAGAGATAAAGCTACCCCACCTCAGCAGACAAAGTTAGGAAAGAAGAAGAGGTCCATTAGTAGTGAGCTGAGAATAAAGGTGAGTGTGTGTGTGTGTGGCACAATTTGCATTCAAATTAAATATCTGACAAGTCGAATGGAAAAGAGATGATGCTCTATTGTTTATGGTCTCCAAGAATATATGTCGAAAACGCACACCAACTAAACTGTCGGTGCAGAAGAAGATTAGCAGGAAAAGGAAAACTGGTGCATCTTTGGTTGTAAGTGTTTATTTTAAGCAAATATTTTTAACCCTTTCAAAATGCAGATTATAATACAGTTTTTTGTTTTGTTTTTTTCACTAATGTCCTCAAAAATATTTCCAAGGAGGAGCCATTTCCTGATTGGCTGGTGGACCTGATGGTCAACATTGAAGAGGCAACAACTCACCAACTGGTGGTTGAGTAACGCTGTTCACTGGCCTCACAAGGTGAACGTGAAACATGTAGGTCACATCAACCAGTGACCTGCCATTCGTCATGGCTGGAATGCCGTGTTAAGGGCTGGCACTGCCACAGAGTACAGTCTATGTGCAAGTTAGTTTCTTTTGTCATCACCAGTAAATAAACAAGGTAGCTAAGGTACAATAATAACACATACTAATAAGTGTTGACTTATACAGTATGTGTTATTATAAGAATTATATTGTATTGTCAATATTTTTTTGTATAGTATTAAATACATGTTTTTTTTGGCCATGTCTCCCATTAGAAATACTTTGAGAATTTACTTTAAGAAAGTATAGTAAAAGCAAAATGAGCATATTAATTTTGTGTATGTTCTGCAAAGTGACTTGTAACTGTCAAATGTAGTACTGTGGAGTGTAGAGTAAAAAAGGTATTTACTTTTCACATGTAAAAGTATAAAACAGTAGTTAAATTGTACAATATACACAAGTTATTCCAAAATCTGTGAGTTCAATTGACTTTCTGTACTTTATCTAAACATTATTTAAATCCAAAACCAATTTTAACTTCAAATGACCCTTAAATGTTTACACACATAAGCACATATGCTCATTGTTTTTTATTGTGCTGAAACACCACCTTCTCACCACCACTAGCATCCAGAACCCTCACTGATAGCATGAAGGGTTGCAGCTAAATATGAATCTCCATTTTATCTACATAAAGTTAATGGGAACTTGTGCTGTAATGGATTAATAAAACAATAATACAGGTAAATAATCCTGAAGGTTGACGCATTATTAACATGCATGTGTTACATGTCAGTTCTCTGTTCAAAAAAATAAATTCTGGAAAGTTTGAGGTCATACAGAGTCATACACAGCACGAGTGGTGTCTGTGCGTATATCACACAGAGTAAATAGAGGTATCGAACCTCTAAAATACATGTTGTGATTCTAGCAGAGCAATCCATAACGTTAGGGTTGAGCAATGCTAAAGGGGAATGATCTTGTTTATTTGCCTGCTTGATAAGAGGAACCTTCACCAAAGTGACTGAAGGGACACATGGGGTTTTAATGTGAAAACAGTGTCAAAGCACATCTCACCATTATTTCATTAAAGAAAATAGTTTTTATAATCACCCTCATTATCTCATAGTTTATAACTCCTTGGATTATCTAGTAGTCCTTAATGTGGATATTATTCATTACTACTTTCTCAATTAATTTCTTTAAACAGCAGTGTAAGTGTATTTTTTTCTTCATAATATCAAAGGCAAAACACAAAGATCTGTAGTTTTGCTGTTCAAAAACAGGGTTGTTTTTTTTAAGTCCATGACTTTATGTTCCAAAGTCAATATTGACAACAGACCTTGTGAACCTGGATCTACGTACGTCAAGCAGGGTCATCCACCGTTTAAGCAACTGTGTCAAAAATATTTTATTTCTAGGGCAAGCGTGTTAATCATTAACGCCTCTGGAGGCCAGATGTCCATATAAATACTGCTGGTTTGGAGGAATTAGTACAAGAAACATACAGTCATACTGAGAAGTTTGAAGAGGCAAGTCCAAAAAAGAAGAGCATATTTATCTGAAGACTGGAAATGCCTGAATTAAATGAGAAGCTGACTTTCGTGGCAGTAGTGACTCTGGCTGTCTTGACTGTGGTGAGGTCGTCCCCAGTGGTGGGACCGGAGCCAATCCGCTGTGCCGCCTGTACACAGGAGAAACTGGATGACTGTCCTGCCATCCCAGCAGACTGCAAGCAGGTGCTGAGGGAGCCCGGATGCGGCTGCTGCATGGCCTGTGCGCTGGAGAAAGGATCGTCCTGTGGGGTTCACACAGCCCACTGTGGTGTGGGTCTCCGCTGCACTCCCAGGCCCGGTGAGGCCATGCCGCTCCATGCTCTGACCAGAGGACACGGAGTCTGCACTGAAGACCTGGGCCAAGGTAGTCTCAGAGTTTTATGGTTTTCTCTTTCTCATATGTGTTAATATTAGCTACTTTTAAGATCTTACTTAAGATCCAAAGCAACAGAAACATTAAAAAAAACTTATCAAGAATCTGAATTATTAAAGTCAAAATTATTTTCTAAAACCTGAACAGATGGAGCTGGTGGAGTCCCTGACCATGGCTCCCTTCACTACCTGTTGGGTCTCAACCTTCCCTTGGACCACCAAGACTCTGCTGAGGGCCAAGAGACCATCAAAGTCAATGTCATCCGCAACAACCTGGGGCAAGAGGTGAGGAATAAAACATCTACCTGACTTAGATGATTTAAAGTAATTTACCTTACTTCCAGTAGAGGGAGCACTTGTTTTTGTGGAGCAGTAGATTTTCAAGAGAGATAATTGAGATAATAGTGTATTTGTTTACATGTGGGCGCAGTTCTCACTGTTTGCCTTTCTTTTATGCACAGGGTCCCTGTCACATTGAGCTGCATGCAGCGATGGACATGATATCCAGCTCTCGGCAGACACTAGGAGAGAAGTTCACAACTTTCTACCTCCCCAACTGTGATCGGCATGGCTTCTACAAGCCAAAGCAGGTGAGAACTTTAGGATTTTACGAAACAAAATTCACTCCACCTGTGAAAAGAGACTCATCCTAAAAGCTAATTGGGTGATTTATTCATGTGGTTTCCTATGTCTTTTTCCTATTTCAGTGTGAGTCATCTCTGGTTGGACCTCCCGCCCGCTGCTGGTGTGTCTCTTCCTGGAATGGGAAGAAGCTCCCAGGATCGGGTGACCTGCTCGGTGACTCAGAGTGTCATCAAGAAGTCACTCACTGAAGGATGGACTCCGTTATCACTCACAAACGCAAACATATAGACACAAGCAAATATGTTCTGTGTAAATCTACTTGCAACCACCTGATGAACTGACTTCCTTTCATAAAAACACACTCATTCACACAAAATGTAAAATCCAATTTCAGAGGGGTAATGTCCTCATTTTATTTACATGATGTATGTATCAAACCGTATTTATTCTTACTAGCACGAACCATTTGTCATTTTTAGATTTTTTATATGTTTGCTCATTTTTTTCTGATTGTAAATAGGGCAACACTGTATACATTTGTGTTTCTGACTAAATAACTCCATTGCTCAAAACCACAGGTCCACAGCTCTGCCAAGCCCATTTCAGAGTCTTCTGGATCAGTTTTTTTTTTTTTTTTAATTTATTCAAAACTGGAGCTGTACATGGCACGAAACAACACAGCTGCTCATTCATTCAACGTGTTGACATTGTCTGAATGTATCTCCATTGGCGTTTCCTCAATGGGTATTGGGGGAAATACTTAAAGTGCCGCAAATATGTGCATGGTGGCCACGCACAAACATATCAGGGCTCATCCAAGCCACCGTTAGGCTTGGGATGGGTTGTTCTGCATGTCTACCTCTACTAGTCTCTGCTGGTCCACATGTTTAGCAGAGGATTGCTGAGGGCACTTCTAACCTATTTTAGCATCTATTCAAGTATTTATTATGCTTCAATTGTGTTTCTGCTTTTGTTTGTTGTTGAGAGTTCATATGCAGTGGACCAGATTGTTTGTGTATACTATGCAGGAATGCTGCTATTCTATTATTGGTTTTGTTGAATCAGTGTATATATTCTTCTACAGTAATTCTGTGGATGTGCATCCAATAAAATGTTATTTCATCATCACATGGTCATGTTTAAATGTGTTTTTCAACTGCCAAAAAAGTCTGTTTCATACACACTCAAAGTGAGAGAAGGCATGATGAGGAGAAAAATACCTGGATAATTTTATACTGCCTTTATTAAGTAAAAATAGACCTCTGAGGGTTGCATTTTACATGCAAACGGAGTATTTACTGAAACCGAGGAGAAGTGATGAAAATGATCACTGGCTACACAGAGATCAGAGATAACAGTTTGTGGACTTTATCCCAACAATTCAGCTTATGCAAAGTGACAACAAAACATTAACAACCACAGTACAGACTAAAGGAAATGTCCGTCTTCTTGTGGCTTCAGATCCAGTTTAAAAAAAACTTTATGCGCACTGTAGTGTTTGAGTTGCACAGTCCAGTCTAACTCCTCGAGGAGCAGGAAGCAACTGGAAAAAAATGGAATTCATAGTAAGGCACTGCATGCTTACTCCGAAGGACATATTCATGCATACATAAATTACATGGTTGTTGTGACCACACACAATGTCTTTATAACAAATCACAAGCATACAAATTATGATTACACATCACAAGCATGTACACGTGTGCAATGCCACTTAATTGTGCGTAAATGAATAGCGCACTCATTCAATGTTTGTGACAAATGTCTTTGTGTTTTATATTCAGAATAAGGCTTTTGAGATAAATTCTTTAAAGTGTATCCTCTTCTCAAAAGTTGTCCTGGTTGAAGTTGTAGACAAAAAGCTTATGAAGAATCCAACCATCGCAGAAAAGTACAGCATTTGTCACACAAAGGCTTTTTTTCCCTCCTGGTACTCTTCCTCTGTTCCTTATGCTCTGCCTCTGAAAAAGGTCCCACAGGCAACAGATAGAAAAAGCAAACATCCATATATCGGCTGAGCCATCTTTTGACCTCTCTCCCAATATCCTCAGTGTCTCCATTTGTTTACAATTCTTCTTGCTCTCACTCCCACCTTCCCTCCGGCTTGGTCCTGCTCCTATTGGCTCTCAGAGTTGTAGTACTGGGCGTCTCCTCGCTCCTTCCCATGAAAACCTGGCAGAGGATTCCCGTATTTGTCCACAGACCAACAGAAGCCTCGCTTTCTGCCTTTGGATGGACGGCACTGAAAGTGAAGGAAGGGACAAGGTGAAGGGAGGGAAGAGAAATAGGGGGTGGGGGGTAGAACTCAATGAAGTAGAACAGCAATAGTTAAGAGGCATTAATGGTCAGATTGTGCTGAGTCGACGCAGCCTTGGTTATCCAACACGCTTAGGTATTTTGAGCTGCTTTTATGGTCTACCTCCTGTTACACACACATATAGAGACCTTTAAGGTAAACAGAAACCTGGTAAAATATTTGCTTAGTCTCGTTTGTGAACAACTGAGAACCAAGATCTATTTTCAGAAGCTGGTGGCCAGTACGAATCATCTGTTGCTGATTATACCCCACAGCTCCAAATTATGGGTACTACAAATGACTTACAGAGTCTGTGGAGCTACCCAAGGGCTGTTATTTTACTGCCAATTTTACTAAAGGTCAACCTCCACTCTAGTAAAACATGCAGCCATTCATTTCAAGGGCTAACACAACTGTGCTGCTGCTCGACAAAGGAGTCAGAGCTGATCAGGAAGGGAGACATCCTTACTTAGTTCAATACTTCAGCAGGGTTTGACTGAGAGGCTGATCTGAGTCGAAGTTAGGAATGTTGTTATCACATTACCTTTTGCATAAGAAGTATAGGGTGAGGAGATCTTATCTTCACTGCATTTTGTGAGGACAAAAAAATTATCATAAGGGTTTTTAAATTGTAGCTGCAGCACAAAAGTATCACAAATTGTATGATAGGAAAAACTAATACAGAAATCCAAATTGTTTTCACAGTTAACTGTACAAAGTGTGTTTGTTTCCAGCATTAAATCTGTCCTGGGTAATTTCTTTCCTCTGAAAAGACATTTACTGTTATTAAGAGCTGTATGTTTTTGCTGAAAATTGTGCAAACGTCCAAATTAAACTGACCAACATTAAATGTCTGCCACTCCTTCAGCACCTCAGGGCTCAGCAGCGGAACACTATGTCCATTCTACATAAACAAAGACAATGAGCCTGGCGTTGTGAGGCTGGTTATGAGATGATTGCAGGTCAAGGAGAACACTTCCATTAAGCAGGAGGGACTGCTATGTTATAAGAAAAGCTGCCTCGGTGATGCAGTGGCGCGGGAGCCCTAAGTGCCTCCATATGAATGCGTCAGAACCACTCATTTATTACAACCCGATCGTGGGTGAACCATGTGAGCGTGGGGATGGCTGCAGCTCTATTTCTGTGCATGCTTCTCAAAAGTCCAGCAATTATGGGGGGAGCGCAACGGGTGCCGGTGGCCACCTTGACGTCTGTCTCCCTGGGAGGGTTCCTGTTAAACGGCCATCGTCCCAGCCGTCAACCCCAGTGGGGTTTGGCCCCTGTGGTTCCTGTCTCCAGAGCCAGTGGCTCGGGTCTACCTCACTGGTGTGGTGGTGCAATGATGAGGCTCTAATGACTACCAATGAATACAAGAGGACAGCTACAAATCTGTAATTGGGCTGCAGGAGACCTTAAGTTTGAGTCCCTAGACTTCAGCATTGAATCTTTATTAATGCAGCATGTAAAAAAGGAACTGTGGGTTTCCTTTTTACAACCTTTCAAAGTTGTGAACAAATTGAAAGTTTTTATCAGGTAGATGTTTAAATAATGTGTCGCCTCTCATGAAATTGATGCATGAATCTATAGTTTAGCATACAGTCAATATCAAATGATGGTCCTTTGAATGTGCTTTTTTTTTTACCTGTTTTTTCTTATAGAAGCCCTTCTTGTCACAGTTTGGTATGCGGAAACCTCTGGGGTTGAGAATGTCTGTAATCTTGAGGCTGCTGAGAATGCTCTCAATCTCTCTCCGACAGGGACCCTACGGATGAGGGAACACATAAGCAGTTACTGTATTTTCTCTACTACTTAAACATCTCAGCTCCAACTTCAAGAGTGCAGCGGAATCCATTAGCACACACTAATATTCCATTTTGCAGAGTGATTGTGACATGAATTCTCTGTTGTTGTTTCTTGAAAATAACGTTTACAAAGCTGCAACGCACACTGCTCTGCTGTAATACCTAAACAATGGTGGCTGCAATATGAAAGAAGAGACGGATGAGATATTAATTAGCAGCTTTGCTTTGCCAAAGCTGCTTAGAACTCTTACACTTTACACAAAGGATGAGGGATAAAGTGAATTCAAAGAGCTCAATGAGGGAGCAAAAAGGCTTGTCCTCAAGTCCAAGTACTCCAGTCACTAATCAAAACAGCCAGTCAAAGCACATTACTAGTGTGTGCTCACTTCTCTGGCCAAAGAGATCAAAATAGCAGCAGGGCTTCCCAACAGGCACTCACATAGGCCAATCCATCATTCGCTGGCTCCCAGTACACCCGGCACGCGGACGCCTTGTGGCCAAACAACCGCCTGACCCAGGTCAGCCGCAGGGCCATCGTACCCGCTCGCTGCCATGCCATTCTACTGCAAACCATGCCTGCCAACCATCAGCACCGCTACCCAAAACATTTCATCACCCGTAGGGGGAGAAAAACACCAAAACATAGAGGAAGAGGAGAAAAACATTCCTCCAATATGCTCTGAAGACAGAAACAAATTGGTTTTGGTACTTACATACTCAGGCTCCTGTTTTGTCTCCAGAGAGAAGTTTTGTTGGTCTATGATAAGTTGTCCTGGGAGCTCCTCCATTTTAAAGCTCTGGGTTTTCTTCTGCTGCTCCCGTCCGAGGACCTCTGACTTGACAGAGGGGAAAAAGGGGTGAAGAGGAGGTCTCAGGGGTCCCAACATGGGTCTGTGGGTGCTGGATGAGGTCTGAAGGCCTGAGCCGGTGGAATTCCGCTCATTGTCCTGAGGCTCAATATTCTCTGCTGAAGTTTGAGAACAACATGTTTTTTATTCACAAAACAGACCACAATCTAACATTTAAGGGAAGTTTTTAATGCTTGATTGAGACATATAGATTGTTTTCAGCAAGCTGGAGGCCAACTTGAGGGTCATGAAGAATCCAAGTTTCAGAAGCATTCCCTGAGATGAAATACATCTTTCAATTTTGGAAAGACACTGAACAGAAATATGCAAAATGACTACCACCACTTGATTCCAGATGTGTTTCTTCCATAGACTGTACAAATAATGTTTTACACTAACCCTTGAATCCCTGAAGTCCCCTCCCTTTAAGAATACAAACTAAATAGTTACACTGTCTCTAACCTGAAAGTCAACCTTACCGATATTGAGCTGCACTCTCTTTGCAATCTCTTTTGCACCATCAAATTCTTACTAAAGCTCCACATTTAAATGTACCTATGGTTCAGCCAGTCTCATCCTCCACCTTCTCTTTGCATGGATGAAGAGAATTCATTGAGTGAAATCAATTAGTGATTGTGGCTTTGAGATGGATTTCTATTCTCGTGGAATTGACAGTTGATTACCACTTGTGAACGGACCATAATTGACATAAGAAGTTATCTAACTACTCAATTATTCAATGATAAATAACACATAATAATAATAATAATAATAATAATAATAATAATAATAATAATAATAACAATAACATAATAACACAGTAACAAATTAAGGCCTGTACAGTTATTTTACATTAATATGCATATACAACGATTTTAAGACGTTTTCAAACGTTAACATACAGCTATAGAGTAGGCCTATATAGCATAACGTGCGCACAGAGGACGCATATGGAAAAGGTACACGCACAAGAATTACCTGGCAGTTCATTGACTGGAGGTGTTGGTCTGGCGGTAAGTCGTTTATTAGTAGCGTTTGCACAAATTCCCCGTCCCTCCAGCAGAGCCTGCAGAGGTTTCGTCTCACCGGGCTGATGCTGACAACTCAGTCCGGAGCCACATCTCCCGGTGTACACGCCGCACGGCTGGCCGAAGCTCAGAGCGCAAGTCATGCAGCAGCCGCAGCCCGGTTCGCGGACTTTCTCGGCGCAGTCCTTAGGTAAAGGTTTGCACAAAAGCCGCGCTCCAACTTCACATGGCTCGCATCTGATAACCGGTCCGACCGCACCTGACCTCCGGGTGAACGATGCCAGAACAAAAGTCATGCAAAGTGCGCGAAAACGGGAATCCATTGTGGCGTCTGTGAGCATATGGTGTCAAAGTGAGGAAGCGCACTGTCCTACTGTGTTGACTTTTCACTGGGCAGCTTCTCTCTCATTCACATAAAGCCAGTGCCACCGGACAAAACATCTCAATATATAGACCCCAGTGACTGTAGTCACACCCCCGAATAGCTTGTGGTCTACTGATGAATTGCCTCGACTCCGTTATTCCTTTCTTTAAAACCATCAGAGCAAGTGCAGACCAGTAGAATAACATTTATGGTATGTATGTTGTGTTTATTTTAATAAAAAATCAAATGTAGCAACCCTTTACCTTAGCTGAGGGATTAAGTTGAGGTCTTAATATTCTGAATCTGAACACATTTCAATACATATACTTCAATTGTCAGGTTATTATTAGACACACAGTCAAGGAATTTAAGTTACCCAAATAAAAACACAACAATGTTTTTAAATTGTATCAACTCCCACACAAGTCCAAGCATCTGCCATGCGCATATTCATTCATAGGGGGCGCCTATAGTGTGTATGTGTGTGTGTGTGTGCGTGTGCGTCTCAAGCATTAACTGCTTTCTGTGTGCAGCTTTTTGTGGTTTTTGCTTGGTTGCGTGTTTAAATGTACAAGTGTTGCATAAGTATGTGTTTGCATCTGTATGTGAGTCCACTGATCTGCGGCTGAAGAAGCTGCTGCACATAACCCTGCATGACCCCTAAATGGTTTAAGCACATAATCATTGGCCAATCCATGCATATGATCATTATTTAAAGCTTTGATACAGTACAAGCTACAAGAGTGCAGCCCTACAACAGACGACAGAATGTATACAAAACCAGTGGTGGAATGTTACTAAGTACATTAACTTAAGCGCAATTTTCAGGTATTTGTATGCCTACTTTATCTTCCACTTTATTCTTCTACTGCACTACATTTTCAGAGACAAATATTGTATATTTACCCTGCAGAATAATACTTTACAAAACAAATGTTATTAAATATTTTTTTTATAAAGATGAAGCAACATTATGGGAAATTCTCTTCCTTGACCATCTCAAATATTAAAAGGTTGCTTACATATTCATCTATCAGTATATTATAGTGTACAATATAACAATATAACACTGAAAGGGGTCAATCTGCACAATGAGTGATTTTAATTTTGAAACTTGTCTGTACAGTTTTCTTCTCCCACCACTGTACAAAACATATATGTATACACTATATATAATATAAATAATGATCTTGTTATTCCCCTTATTTATTCCTGTACGCAGATATATGTAGATAAGGTTTATCTGCTTATTTACCTCAAATCTTGGCATTTTCAGAACTGTTTTACATTCACCTGTTCTCTTGCAGGGTTTTAAAAATGGGACAAAGATTATCCAATGATGAGACTTTATAATAAACAGGTTCCATGTGGGCCAGATGAAAGTCAAATCAGCCATAAGATCTGCTGCTATCAGTCTACACAATCAGTTTTGTTTAAAACGTGGAGAATATCCAGCAGCTGAACGTAACTCAAGGTGACCCGCCTATATGGTATTCAGTACTTTTGATCCGTGTAAAATGCACCTCATGTACCTGTTCCTCACACATACAGTAAAGCAGTGGTCTCTGAGCTTGCTGTTAAGACGTGTGACATAGTTGGGCCTGCTCTAGTCATTTGTCAGTGCTACAAAGCAGATTTTAAAATAAGGACACATACCACATGAGTGAGAAAATTCCTGAGTAATTACATCTGTAGCGTTTTTAGGTCCACTATTAATTGGTAACAGATGAGAGAGGGAATACACCAGCAAAAATGTCCAAAATACCTCAAAAGAATAACTGCAGGAGAGGAGAGGTGTACAGTTCCTCTTTGCTTTTGAATTTTCTTGGAAGCCAATGTCAAATCAGTTGCCAACAAGCCCTGGCGTACTGCCGCCTGTTAACAGACAGGTCTACAGCAGAGCAGTGCTCAGTGGAATGCCAAACATTTGTTTCATAAGCTGAAAAAAGACGGCTTATTTTCCTCCCTCTCCTCCACTCAGAGCTCTTTGGAAGGGGGTCTCTCAGCCACCTGTGCATATTCAGCATAGCACAGGAGAGCATCGGGCACAGGGAGTAATGTACTGGAGGAATGTCGTCGCAGAGCAGCCACTCAATAAAGAATGAGTGTGAAGAATTTGCTATTGCACACACAGAATATTACTGTACATGTGTTTAACATAACCTGCTGTCAAAGCCCACGCTGGCCAAACGCAACTGCTTGTCAAATCCTAATGCGGAGCAATTTTCCACTGTTTTAAGATGATTTGGATAAATCACATACACTCGCTTGCAGCTCTGAGAGTGGTCTTGCATTGCCTGTATCTTATTGCACTGAAGCCTTTGGCTAAATATATACTGAATGCCTGCTTCTGGATGTCACACATATTCTCAGTTTCATCTTAAATCTCAACGCCATAGGTTGCTGCTTTGCTTCACTGTGAGCAATTATTTATATAAATATATATCTTTATCCCTGTATTTAGTATTATAAAACTGCAGCTTCAATTATTAAAGGATCAGTCCACCTAAAATTATGAAAAGAAGATTTTCTAGCAGCGCAGATCATTTTTTAACCTGACTCCGCCAGATGGATTGCTTCGCATGAGCTCGCGAGATCAGGACGGTCTCACGAGGCTAGATCATTTTGGCATTTACACATAATATATCTTAAAAATGAAACACCAACATGTCAGTTGCATGTGATATACCTGACTTAATGTGAGAAAATCTTTTTTGTGTTGGGTGAACTGATCCTTTAACCAAATGTATGGTAATCTGATGTTCCTTTGACAATTACGGGCAGGGAGAAAAAATATAGTTTACATTAATGATACATTAGCAGAATTACTTATTAGCATTCCTTTCATTGTTATTCATTATTTTGATGTATGTACTGTAGTGATGGGGAACAGCACAATAATCTGCAGCAAAGGCCAAAGCTCACAGATTGAGAAGCACATAGTTTAATCAGCTGGAGGTCTGCAGAACATGTCTGGGTAGACCCCAGAGAATGATGTGTGCGTGCGCGCCCATCATTCTTAAACATTAGCCAACTCTTTCCCCATACTTACCTGGAATTTGGGATGGCAGTGGGGGTCCAGTGTGTCTGTGAAAGCAGAGAGAGAGTTTTTGGGTGCTGTATGTGTTGGAGTAAGAGGAAGGGGTGGCACTGTTTAGGAATGAGTCTGCCACAGACCACATGTCAAGTCTGGTATGGTCACTGTTATTCTTTTTTTTCTCTCCATAGTCTCATGATCGTCTCTCATATAATTTCCCCCTGTCTGAGAGCTTTTCGAGCAGACTCTAAGCATTGGACGCAAAGGTCTCCATTATAATTAATATGATCATCTTTTCCCTTTGATTCTGCTCTGACCCATACAGAGCTTCGACAATTATTTGATTATTAGATGTGGTTTGAATAGTGGACAAAATAAAGAGCCAAAAGGGGCAAAGGCCACCTTTCATCTAATTCCACGGTCGGTTAATTATTTTTTTGGAGTGGTCTGTTCGTGGAGCTGTCATGGTCCCCATTTCTGGAGGCTTGGCCCCTGAGGCAATCCAAGGCTGTAATTAGGCCTGAGCGAAGTGGAGGATGGAGAGAGAGGAGCTCTCAGCACTCAGCCTGACAGATTGCAGAGTGCTCGGAAGTAGGCTGAGAGTGGCGCCGCTCACATTGGGCCCCGAATCCCCCCTAGACAGTATCACTTCCTATGTTTGTATTTCTATGTCTCGTATAGACACATTAGGACTTTGAACATGTATTCACACATGTATGTACATTTCCTCACATGTGCAAAACATATTGCTCTTTGAGCATGTAGTAACTGAAGTGTATTCAGAAAGCATGGTTTAAATGTAAACTAATGTACTGCCAATAAAGCTGTTTCTGATTGTGCTTGTACTTTTTCATTCATGCTTCATTTGTAATTGTTTTTTCTTTGAGTGTGTGAGAGTGTGATCTACAACAATGGCGTCAAAAGACTAATACAAATGAAAGGGACAGCTACATGTAATTTATTCTTGCACAATCACATATCATTTTCTAACTGACACCAACAGACCATTACTCATACTACTACTCATCGTTAACAAAGACAAAATTATAGTTGGTGGAGGAGGGAATATCCCTTGCAGATGCAGGCCCTACAATGCTCCATTTATTTTATAAGTGAGGGGTGTCAGTGGTTGCAAGATGTGGTTTGATGCTGAAATGAAGAGAAAAGACAGATTTATCACAGTCAGTGTAAAATGTTATAGCTGTCTCTGACAGGTCCACCCAGCTAATCTAATTTACTTTCTGTATTTATGCAAGTATCTTTATTTAAGCCATATTTTACAGGATTCCTTTGTATTTTCCTTTTGTTGTTTAATCTCTTTTGGGTAATTATATGTGTAGTTTATTTTATGCTGTAGTTCATTTTGTTGGTCTATGTTATAGTAGTCTCACTTTGCCAGGCCGGCATCCACACACTGCGGAGCGGAGAAGGGTCTGGTTAGTCCACACAGCATTCCGGGATGGGAGAAAAACATGCTCTGCTTTATTGGCATTTCTTTAAACCAATCACAATTGTCATGGGCGGCGCCGCTGTAAAATAGTAATGCGAGAGAAAACTCAGATTGGACAGGTAGTCTAGCTAGCTGTCTCAATTTACCCTGCAGAGATCTGAGGAGCGGTTAACCATAGTCCTCATAAATACACCAGTTTAAAATTCCAACACAAAGAAAGCGGAAGGAAACGGACATCGGCAAAAATACATGCATCCGGCGGGATTTCCTGCGATACCGGATCAATCCCGGAAGTGGAACATCAAGGATATAGACTAATGTTATAGTGATTTAGTCAATGGAGAGTACATTTAGGTAAATGAGGGGTACAAGTTACCCAACAAGAAACTATTCACAAGTTACAATAATTGGCGAGGAGTACTTTTACCCCAGGGGCTACTGCTGCTGTTGCCAGGGAGTATACGTGGAAAGATTGTAGAATAGCTCAGCTAACTTAATGCACATATTTGCGATTAGGAGGTAAATAAACATAAACAAAACATTATGATTTGGTGTGAGGCTGATCTTTAGTATATTGTCATAAAAAAAAAAAACAATAAACCAGCAGGCTGTCGGCGCAGGACACACCTCCCACCAACCTTTGTAGGTAGTGGAAAGTTGACAAAAACCTACTGCAAACCTTCTATATCTCGAATTCTAAAATATTGCATCAATATCCACTTTTACATAATTAACGTTAAGTTATACATCCAGAACACAACATCCAGTATTAATATATTAAAATGAATACAGTTGGAGCATGATCAACGGTGGTATTGATGGGGTAGAGAGCTCAAATTCACATGACAAAGGCAGCACTTGACCCTACGGCTTGGTTCTTTCCAGGCTTTTCACAGCCATAGTCGGGAGTCATGTAGCACCCATGAGCACTTGCAACCCTCCAGTTACATCACAAACTGTTTTGGTTTGTATGGGACAGAAATGTGGAGCTTTGACACTACATACAATTTGAAATGATTCTGAAACACAAAAATATTAATATTGCATTACTCAATAAAAAGTGATAATCCATTGATGGTGTTGGGCATCATTTTGAGCTGACCTGACCCTACGTGGCCTGATATGGAAGCCCACAATTAATCACACAATGCATTATGAGCTTTTCCGTGTCTGCTGAAAACTAAATCTAGGGGGCCTCAGATTGTGCAGCCATGCCAGAATGCACTTTCTATTTTTGCTCCACAACCTTTATTATGCCTCAGAGGACTGAGATGAGCCCCGAACGTCTAATTAAGTGGCCGTAAAAATCCTTCAGAACTGGGGTGCGCGAGAAATGAGAATGAGCTCCGTCAGCCTGATAAACACGACCATTCACCTCCACATTATCTGCAACGTGAAATTTGATTGGCTTCAGTCTACTAGGAGTAAATTGTAAATGTGTAAATCTGTAAAGTTGATTGGAAAGCTGTTATTTGTTGAGAGAGGCATACTGTATGTGACAGGCTTAATCAGTGTCTGTTATGGGTCCTTGCTCAGGTCAGGAATGTCAACACAATAGCAGTGATTATATTAGGCTACAGAGGCTCATCAGTGGTCGCCATGTAGGTTAATGGTTGGGAAAATAAGCCAGACTCTGCTGTCGGGCATCTTCTTGATTGTTTTTCTTTTAAAGTACATTCTCCTATATCATTAATCAGCTTGGTAAAAGTAAATATGAAGACATATACAGTATATCAAGTTTGATGGGGAATTTTTGCAGTATCAAGTTAGACCTACATAGGCCTCTCATGCTCACACACACTGTCATTATGAAATATTGTCTCCTGACAGGGTTTCTCTGCGGTCTAATAATGTTACTTGGTTTTCTGGACTTTCCCTGGCTTCTTTTATTTTGAGGCCACTACGCACTAAATAACAGAGGAAGACTGGGCTCTGGGCTCTCTGCAGTCGCCACACCTGGGCCTTCGCTTCCTTCCTGCCCTCCCCGGGAATTCTTCACTTTCACCACCTGCAGAGGGACAGTAGTGAGGAGGGGGAGGAGGGAGGGTCTACCCCATTACACCTTTCCTCCCTCTTTGGCTAGGCTATGCAATTTTATTCCCTCTCAGCACCATCAGAGCAACCTGCCCAGGCTTGTGTGGAGGTAAAATCCTCTTTTAGTGCACTTCATAAATGAGACAGTGGACACGTGTGTGTGCACAGAGAAAGAAAGACACCGACAAATGGCACTTGTGTGTCAGCCTTATTAAAAGATGTGATGGTGATCCACCTAGGTTTGTCACCATTACTGTTTCCCCTTTAAGCTACAGCTAAGAAAGTTCAATTTGACTGGGGAAATAAGCCACGTCACTAAACCACTCCACTTGACTGCACATGTTAAGGTTCAAAAGTGTTGTGTTGATAGCATCCTCTGCTGGTTGCAAATAGGACTGAAGGTATTAATTTCTCTACAGTAACACTAAATGTTTTTCCAGCAGAGTTTCCTCATTACTGGCCCTGGGCAGTAGTGTCGTTTTCGGTTTACTTTTCAGTATTGTTAGATTCAGACCTGCAAACTCTATACTACTGAAAAAAGGTGACAAGATAAAAAGAAAATTTCAGTAATTGTAATACGCATGTGAAGCCTTTTGGAGCGTTTTAAGATTATAATACAATAAAACATCCTGTTTTGATAAACGAATGTTTTATTGCATATACATTATTGGATTATAATTATTGATGCATTAATGTGTTCATCGCTTTCATTTTGCAGCTGGTAGCTTAAATGTGGTGCTAATTTTAATTATTTTATGTATTACTTAACATACTGCTGGGTGGCTTGTGGATTTCCCCCTGGGGGCCGATATAGCCAATCAATATGTGTTTACTGATTATATTTTGTATTGTTCATCTGAATCTGCAAAGTATAGGCTCTAAAGCTGATGGATAAATGTAGTGGAGTGAAAAGTATAATATTTACATCTGAGATGTAGTAGAGTAGAAGTATAAAGTAGCAGAAAATAGAAATACTCAAGTAAAGTACAAGTACCTCAAATTTGTACTTCAGTACAGTACTTGAGTATTACTTGGTTACTTTCCAACATCGGCAACTGAGTTGAGAAACGTCCGGAAGTTAGCTAATGCTAGATAGTTTAGCTAACTTCCGGAATGTGGCTTTAGTTTTAACAGTCTGCAATGCTGTTTACATTGTGTTGTTCTGTAAGGCAGCGGCTACTGTGCCGTAGTCTTGCATTGCCAGATCTTCCACCACAGTGCTGCCGAGGAGGGTCTGGCTAGTCCACACAGCATTCTGGGATGGGAAAAAAAACGTGCTCTGGTTTATTGGCATTTCTTTAAACCAATCACAATCGTCTTGGGCGGTGCTAAGCGGCGAGCGGAGCCACCATGCCGCTGCAAAATAGCCTCGGGAAGGAACTTGTTTTGGTACAACGTTTTTTTAAACTGTGCCGTTACATTATGGTAACGTTAGGTAATGAAACTTGACTCACAGCAAACTGTTGCATGCCATGGACAATCGTTCTCGCGTAATACACTTTAGTGTGAGCAAATGTCACACTGTAGCCTCCAAACATGAAAAGTGTAACAATGTACATTAAAACAATAATCTCTAAGATTTTCATTTAAATAATGTTTGTTAAGTCACTATCTGAGGTAAGACAACGGTGATTGAGCCCACTGACGAAAGACCTTGTATTTGGAGTATTAGGAACTGGGTGTCATTGGCGACATTCCTGGGAAAAATCAAAAGTGAGGACCAAAAACACACCTGCAATTACCACGTATCGCCATAGATGCCGCCAAAGAGACCAAAACAGAAAACTTTGAGATTGTAACTTTTCTCGTAACTTCATTATTGCTACAAAAATAAAGGTTTACCTCAAGTTTTGATAGACATATTCGTCAAGGAGTCATTCTCTCCTCATTCCCTTAGCACTTCAAATGAGGCAAGACCTGTGCATGCTGTCTTTGGTTCAGCAGTGTGCGGTAGCAGCATAATGGTGGGTCAGTCATTAACATTAACAATGCACGGTGTGCAGCCAAACATTATTTAAACCCACAGAACTTTACTTTAAATTCTAGTGGAGATCCAAAATTTTACTAAGTTACTAAATATGATGAAGGAAATGCAAGCTAACAACCATCCGTTGGTTTCCTGAAAACGACTACCTGGCAACTGGTCCTGGCTATGTCGAACCTTTCCTTCAAGGGTGTAACACATCACCAAGATTAAATCCATGTTTCATTTTATTTATTTACAGAACACATCAAACAATGCAATAATAATAATATACAAATAAACTGTTCACATGTAGCATGTTATACACAGAGGCACAGTATTGTATGAGATAAGTATGAGGTACAGATAATAGATAACAAGATAACACGTGTATATAAAAAAATCAACAGAAATGTATTGTGTTCCTCTCTGGATAATATGGCTGCCCAACACAAAAAAGTTGAAAGGAATAAAGTTTTATGGTCATCGTCTTATATATGACTAATAAAGTATATTTCAAATCCTAAATTTATTTGTGCAATTCCAACACTGAGAGCTTTTCTTTCTTTTAAGAACTTTTAAAACACTAACACAATTGCAGCATTTGTTTGCTCCATATACTGTAGCAGCCTGTCTTTTTTTTTATTCAAATGAAATGTACTAAATCGAGGATACTGTCCAATATATTTTTGATACTGAAACACTGCAGTGCTTTAGTATTAGTGGCCATAAGCCCCCCAAAAGAGGGCAAAATAAAGTAAAAATTTGGCAGCTGTGAGTGAAACGCCACTTGTACTATCTTCTTTGCAAAGTACTGATGTGTTTTTAACCAACTCATGTCAAATCAATATATATTAGGGTTTAATTAAAATAGTTTTCTATGATTTCTCTCATTTCAACACACACACACACACACACACACACACACACACACACACACACACACACACACACACACACACACACACACACACACACACACACACACACACACACACACACACACACACACCGACACTTTCATTAAAATGTCGCTGACAGCTTTAAAAGTGGTCATATTCACATAGGAGAAAGAAAATTATTTAACAAGGTTTAGAGAAGCCAGATACATGCTGCAAGTGTACAGAAGGATGTGGTTTAAAAAAATAAAAATTTACATTGCATAGATAAAATAAGATAATCCTGTATGAGCCTGTAGCCTTGCCTAATTATACATATTTGCTGCACTGCCTTTCCACATATTAAACTCCAACAAAATACTGCATGCTGGACAGATGCAGCACAGAGGTGCTTCTACATTGGCTACAACTTTACAGAATGTTAATAGCTTAAATGAAGTTTGTTTTGGTTAAATATTAGAAAACAATTACATGCAACAAGGTACGGCTTTCTTGATTTGTCTATAAAAATGCTATGCACAAATGAGAAAAGCAACCATTGTGTTATGTACTTAAAGTATGTTGAGAAAATATATCTAACTGTATTATACATTACAGTTGGAATCAAATCTCATACGATTTTGTTTTTATTCTCTGCTACTTTACAGTTCATTTTACAGGAAAGAAAAGTAACAGCATAGAAGGGATTTATATTTTTCTATTGAAAATTAATGTAATTAAATGTCCTGGTGCTGGTAAGTGATCATTATGCACGTAATATCCAGTTAATATCCCGGGTTAACGCCACCATCTTCAGTCCTTGACATTTTGTCCTTTGTTCAGCCTTTCAGTCTTTATTTCTTGTTTCTACTCTGAGTACAAGTCTGTCTAGGTGATCAGCTCAGTCTGAGGCAGGCCTACTTACTTTTCTGCGAGCCAATCATCACCTTGGAAACAAAGTTGACAATGGCGCTTGCTGGCTGCTCAGGGTCATGCTCTGCAAACAGGTGACATACATTGTCCATGGAAGTGCCAGTTTTCCTCGCCACAAAGCCAAAGATCCTGCAGAGGTGCATAAAAATACTTAATAGCAGAACTGTCATCTGCCTCAAACTGACCACATTCCTTTAAAAAGAACTGCTTTCATGCTGGCTCTGGTTGAAGCGATGTGAAAATAATAATCATTGACTTACTTTGCTGAAGGGCAGCCATCTTTATTCCACCTGTGAGCAGTGAAAGGAGGATTGTTATTAGCTTAGTAGAACTTTCCAACAGTGAAAAGGTGTTGACATACCACACCTGTTTAAAATAATAAAAGGTTTGCCTAACAATAGCCACGACAGACACTTTATTAACTTTTAAATGACACATGTTCAAACTTTAAATCAGCAATACTCACTTTCTATCTTGAGGGTCCAATGCACAAAATATGACTGTATTTACATTGTAATGCCTCCTGAAGAACAGCCTAAAAAGAGACAGGGGTGGGTTATTTTAAGAAAAAAGGTCTCTGCATGTGTGCATGGTATGAATATGCTCATGTTTCACTCACTTCCTCTGGTTGTCAGTGAGGGTGATTCCCTGGGAGGACACCTTGAAGTGGACTACAGTGGAAGTTGGTGGAGGGTTGGAGCTCAGAGACATACTGGTGGCTTTCTGCACCGCCTGGATGCCTGTTAGGGACTCCATCTCCATGGAGCCCAGGTACCACACATTACAGGCTGCAGGGACACACAAATCCAAATTACACGTGGATTACAACTGCTGAGTGCAAATAACTGTAGAGCCTTGTGTATTCAGTGACAAAGTCCATAATAACAGGACAAGGAAAAATAAAAATAATTTTCCCAGAATTGTGCGTTGTGTCTGTTTTTATGTACAGTGCCATCATTGCTTTGTCATAATGTCTATTCAAAGCAAGTGATCTTAGACGCCTGATTACCTGCACCCTGTTTTAGCAGCTCAGCCGCAGAGTTGGTGACTAATTGTGAGGTAGTCTCCACAACATCTTCAAGAGGATCTATAAACAAGATAAGCAAATAAGTAGTGAGATTCTTGGGTGAAAACCACAACAGCTTCATAAACACAAAACGACCTACTGGCCAGACAGCTAAACAGACAGATATGGGTAGACACAAAACCTAAATTATGTTAATTTTCTCTTCTGACCAAAACTTTGGTCTGTGACAGTGCATTGAATGTTTACCTCTGTCAGGTATGATAAGTTTGCAGGGCAGGGCCAACGGGGTGATTGAATGTTGGCAGACCAGTGCAGTTAAGCTTCCTGTAAAACAAAAATTAATCAAATATTGCTGTAAGATTTGATGCTTTACTGCCAAATCTATTTCTCAATTTCACAACAACAGATGAAAACACGGAGCAGCAGGCTGTGGATAAAGTGCCAGGTGCATTACTCGGTCATGTTATGCTGCGGGCAAAATGAACAATCGGCAAATAGTGGTACAATGCACGACAGACCAATAGAGGGCAGTAGGGTGTCTGAAGTCTTTATTTTGTGCAATGTAGCCAAACAGCCAGGAGGGATCTCTGTTGTTAACCAGCTGTGAAGAGAGAGAGAGAGTTTAACAGAATAGGTACTCACCAAAATAGGGCTCATTGGGGCAACCCTTCAAACGCACCCCTTTCTGTGTACACTCAATCAGGAAGTGGCGTACTAATTCATTGGATAGATCGCCTCCTGTAAGAAAAAGGGGCCGATAGAAGATGCAAAAGGAAATGCAACAGATTATTAATTCCTCACAATAGCCTGTGGTCTGTTTCAGTAAAAGCTGTCCTCTAGCTGACAGCCTAGATTTACTCTGACCTAAATAATAGCTCCAAAAACGTATCTCAGAACAACACATCATTTCCCAGCCATTAAGAGTTACATAAAACATAAAATCGCTACATTCAATCTCTCCAGAGATTAATGAGATTATGATTCAAAAGAAGCGCCTCTGAGGGGGAGTCTGTCAGGAATGTCTTGACACAAAGGCTCGGAGAAAGGCTTGCTCCTAAAGGTGGGTTTGGTTTCACTCTTATAAGGAGCCACAATGCCCTAAACTGAAAGTGTAGAGAATGACCATGTCATGATGTCACCATAGGTGCCGTTGGACTGCGTAGGTGTTGAAGGCAAACAACAGGGCAGGTGTGAGTGGGAGATAATATTAAACCTTTGAACGCTGTGGTGGCCTGGTGCAGGTAGGGCATCCTTTGTGCCCCCATGTGTTGCTTATGATAATGTGTATCAGACACAAGTTGGATTATTTATCTGTGTGTGATTTATTGTCCTCTAGTCCTTTTCTAAATAAGAAACATTGATGCGTGAATCTCTATCACCACTCAATCAGTCTTTGGTTTCATGTTGAAACATAGCCAGAGAATGTTTGGCCAGATTCATATCTAGACTTTGTTTTCTTTAAAAAAAACTCCCGCCCTGTATTTCCTGAATATGCTAAACAACCACGCTAGGAAGTAAATAACCAAGCAGCCTGTTTTGACCCCAGTCCCTAGATATTACATCCATAATAGACAGAGTTATGTGGGGCAGACAGCTTCCCAGGAGATGGCCCTGGGATCAGAGTTGGCTTATGGACCCAGCACATCCTTTGTTAAGGGCTGAAACATTAGCTGTACGTCTAAGACTATCAGGCAAAAGGGGTCTGTTTGGCACAACACACTCTCAAGTTCCAGCATGAAGACGAGTACAGTGGGCTGTAACTGTAGATGGCTTTGTGTGCGATTGTCTGATGAATAATTCCCAGGGAATCTGTATTACTGGACCAATCTCTGATATCGACACTATGATAATTGAAAGAATTATTTAAAATACACTTTTTGAGAGCAAAGTTAGCCATTTCCCCTAGTTTCCAGTCTTTATGATAAGCTAGGCTAACCACATCCTGATTTCAGCTATATATTTAACACACAGACATGAGCGAGGTATCAATCGTCATTAAAAGCCAGCAAATATGTGCATTTCCCAAAATATTAACCTGTCGTTATAACGAATGTTCATTCAAAAAGAACAAGTTTAGAATTTGCACTAAGCTATGCAAACAATAAGGCTTCTGTGACACTTTTAATGAACTGGATCTTATTTTGAAACCAAATTAGTTAAACTAGAGATGCACCAACAGACCGTCCGGTGACCGGAATTGGCTGGTTTTCATGTGCTCGGCCATGACCGGCGACTGGCAGGTCAGTCTGACATATGCCGATTTCATGCCGGTCAATGCTACAATTAACTGACAACATAAGTTATACGAGTTACAGTTCTCGCAGACACGGATGTGACAGCACAGTCTCTTTTTCCTTTCTTTCAACTTTTCCGCCGTGTGTCGCGCGTACCCGCCCACGGTGTGACATGTGAATTTTTTAGTTGGATATTGGATGTGAAAATAACGAAATGGTTTTGCACTTTAGATGTGTGTGAATTTTCCACACCAGGAGTAATTTATATAGTTCTATTTTATAGTGATCCATTATCTGTTCAAAAAATGTTCTATGTTCTGTGCAAAATGTTCTATTAAAGAAAAGATAGAAAATAAATATTTGCATGTGCTGTAAAGTTGTTAGAAAAAATGAAATCGGAATCGGCTAAAATCGGTATCGGCTGGCCTAACTCAAAGAAAATCGGAATCGGCCTAGAAAGTTGTAAACGGTGCATCTCTAGTATAAACCAACCATTTAAAACAACAAGTTTGTCATCCACATCTGCTGTACCTTTCTTGGTCTGCTGCAGAACAGATGGTGGGGGAGTAGCCACCTTCATTGCCAGTCCATAAGCCCCTCTGAAGGAATGGCTGTCCCGCACAATGAAGCAACCAGGCTCCTTGTCCTTCAAGACTGAAATGGCTGTGTGAAGAGAAACATAATTGTGAGGTGGCTCTGTAGTTCTGTGAAAATGTTTCCTTTATTTTATTACTTTGGAACAAAAGCCTACCTTGATCCCTTGAGATATCTGGCTTATACCAATATTTTGATGTGTCCTGCACAAATTTTACAGTAACTTGCTTGCTGGCCAGTACATCTGGAAAACACACAATTATCAGCGAAATAATCAGCAGTGTTCATTTGTTTGTGGTTATCAAGCCATGTGACACCAATGAGGGTTTTGGCTTCATAAGGTAGCTTACCTGGCAGAGGTGAGGCTGTGCCCAGCGCCTGAGCTGAGAGGTCAGGCAAAACATTGGGAAAGGGAATGCTCAGGGAGCTCCCACTGTGGGGACTGGAGAACCCACTGAGGGCTGGAGACGCTGTTCCCCATCCCCAATCCCAAGGCCTTTTTTTTTTCAAGAAAAAAGGGGGGGGGGCGGGGGGGGGTAGGGCCCTTTTTTTTTGGGGGGGGAGGAGGGGGAGAGGGGGAGCTGTAACTGAGTCAGCCCATCCATGGAGGTCAAAAGTTCCCTGTCCATGCCTCCATTTCCCAGCAGATTAGAGTTGGTGTTTGGACAGTCCGTGCCATAGCCGTGACTTGAGTCATCCTGCTCGTCAAAGCTTTGAGCGGGACTGCGGCTGAGAGCGTAGCGAGCCATACAGCTTCGCTGGCTGCTTCGGGGAGAGCTATGGGCGTTGGGGGCAGGGTGGATGTGGGGGTGGTGCAGGGGAGGAGAGTGGTGGCCATAGTCCAGTGACATGGAGTGCGGCGGTGGTTGTCTCGTAGAGGGGTAGCCGCTCAGAGATGAGTGGCGGCTCAGGACTGGATGCTCTGGCCAGGACTGGTTTGTTGATGAACTTAACAGAAAAAATAAAGGTCATAAACATACCATAAAAAAAAACATTAGCCAAGTTAGCATTCAAATGTAGCAGCAAAAAGCTGCAAAAGAATGCTAATTAATGTACATTTCTATCCACTACTATTATGCAAATTTTAGGAGTTGGGTGGATCAAGGTAAACAGTTGGTGGCGCTTATTCTTTCATCGTGTGCCATTAAACCATAAACAAGATAACTAAAAGAGTGCCAGTCAAATCTCAAACAATGTAAAAACGTGGAAAATGTGATGGAAATATTGCATTTATATTTATTTCATGTATTTGTTTGAGGAACATTACAGTCTCCTCTTCACTCCACACAGATCAGATGTTTTCATCTGCCGCCATTTTTCATCTCTTCAGTGACCTTTAAGTCACATGCTTTATGTATGTCGGTATTCATTGGCCTAGTCTGTTTTCATTGCACTTTGTCACATTTAGTTTTTATTAATACACTAACTGTTCCAATTCAGCCAAGTGTAAAAATGTGGTAGGAATATTTCAACTTTGTTTTCTTAATTTGTGGTGTTTCCACTGTGCTTTTACTTTATGTGCAAATTGAAAATGTGCATTAAAACAGGTGGATGGAAACAGGCTTATGTTTTTTATCAGTTCAGGTTAGCACTGAGGCAGATGATTTGTAGATTTGTAATTCATTTAAAAGTGCCGCTGGTACTTTCAAACTGTAAATCAGCTGGAAGTCCAATGATTGTTTGCAAAATTCTGCTCTGTAGAAGAAAGAAAAACGGTCAGCCCAGCTTTAAAGTTATGGTTAGGACAGATCTGTACCTGTCTGTCCACTGAAGGGTCCCAACAATAGAGGCAGAGTGTGTAGCACTTAGCGTCCTGTGGCAGTTGATGGTGTCTGGTAAATTGTCGACTCCAACATGACTGATTATCTCTGAATATCCCCGGGGTTCTGTGTCACAGCAGGAAAACAAATCAGAAATTTCAATTCAAGAACATTTATTGACCGCATTCACAGTCAGGTGCAGTTATTGTTTGAAATGTTGGATTAAATAAAAGTAAATACAAATAGATTGGATTGAAAACATACATACACGCACACATATACATATCTACACACACACACACACACACACACACACACACACACACACACACACAACACATATACATATACATATATACACATACACATATACATACATACATATATACACATACACATCTATATATATATATATATATATATATATTATAGAGAGAGAGAGAGAGAGAGAGAGAGAGAGAGAGAGAGAGCTACATATATATATATACATATATACAAGTATTACTGAGACAAACAAACAAGTAGGAGTGTATGATACAGCAAAGAAAATCCCTGCGAAAAAGCTCTGGATTATTTCCAGTAAGAAATCATATCAATATTGGAGATGAAATTAAATGAAACTGGCCTTGAACCCGGCCATCAATCTACATAAAACCAGTCAACAATTACCCCTGCCGCAACCCACAGAGTCAACAAATCAGGCTCCATTGCAACTAGAAATGAAAAGCCTTCTGACATAATTATCTAAAAGCTTTTATTTCAATCAGTCATAGCCCGGGAGCCACTAACAGCCCCGCAATCTAAAAAAGCTCAAGTTCCAACTCCGGCTTTACAGCAAAGTTCTCTCTGGGTTACTTTTATAGGAATAAGAGGTGCAAAGCTGAAATAGTTGCTGGTTTCTTCTAGTCCCTATTTCCCCACTGAGTACACTGAGACACTTTCATGGGGGGAAGAAAAGTTTTTTTTGTGTCATGCCTCCTGACCCACAGTAACCATGGAGATGTGGCAGGACTGAATGTGGTGATTCTTGCCTGGGTGTCTGAGGCAGTAAGAGGCACAGCAGGGGCAAAGATCTGCTCCCAGGCCCTACAACCTTTAGACATATTGTAGATCACTATGGAAACAAGTCCACAAGAGTTCAAAGTAGAATGAAAATGAAAGTAAAGGTTACATTCATGGAGAATTAATCCATATATGTGTGTGTAGTCCACTGATCTAAAAACATGCCAAGTAAAACACAGCTAACTTTATTTAAAAGGCTTAGGAAATATAAAAATATACATCAGTTTTATGTGATAGTTCTATGATAAAGTAAACAATTAAAATCATTAAGGATTTTGGAAAATAATATCAAAGTCCACAAATGTTGATGCTACAAAGTGCTATGAATGCACACCTCTTCCCATCTCTGACAATAGTATAGCCAGGGTGTGTTCCACCTCAGATAAACACCACACAAAAACATCCATACCAAAAAAAAGTGCTCCATTTTAATCTAAAGAACAACACTGTTATGTCTAAAAAAAATTTCTCTACAGGCCGTGACCACTGAGACATTCTCCAAAAACCCAACATGAAGGGCAGAGACTGGCTAGGAATCTCCCTACTTTCCCATGTATGAGGCGTCTTTGTTTGCGGCTTCTGTCTCAAAACCACTAAGATTCTACAAACAACAATGTCACCATTATTAGGTACAGAAAGAGGGACCTGAAATAGCTCCATTCTAGTGAGAAGGGAAATGTGAGGTACACAGCATCTCGGTTAACTGTTTAACTTCCTACGATAAGGTGCCTCAAATCCACAGGCTTAGAAAAAGGTCAAATGATCCATTTTTATTTTACAATGGAATGACATTTCTGCATTTTAAATATATACCGGCAAATTATATGGAGAATGGTTTTCTATACCACTGCTCTGTATCCCAGTGTTAAACACTGCTTTTAAGTTCACAGAGAAAGACCACTATCTTCCCTCAGACTAAAGAATTTCCATAACAGATTCATATGATGTGGTCAGTTTGCCTTTGGAAGAGATCTGGACCTACCATGATCTGTTCTGTAGCCTCCGTAAGATTGCATGCTAGGAGATGGTATTTGCCTGAGATGAGTCAATTCTGACATACTTTTCACTGAAAACACAAAGGAAACAAGGACAGGGACATTTTAACATTTAATTAAACCTACCAAACAAAGCTGGTCACAAATACATGCAAAATCAATTGATAAAAGAAACATATTTACAAGTGAGATGCTTCAGTGTAAATGACAACAGACACAGGAAACATACAGTACTTACCATAAGGTGTTGGTGGAGAGATGGGGAAGGCGGGAGTGGGTGGAGTCATGTCACTCCCGGCCTCAACCCCACTGTCCATGTCTGGGCCCTGGGCCCTGTAGTCAACACTGTCTGTCCTGTACAACAAGGGGTGCTGTAACAAACAACAAACGCATACATGTAACCAACCGTACAGAATAGAATTATTCATGAAGGGGGAAAGAGCCATTATACACTGTGTGGACATGCTGTATTTACCTGAGACTGTGGCACACAGGGGGAGTATGTCCGCTGACCCCTGTACTCTTCTGTCCCCTCCCACCCTGAGTTACAGAAGCCTGGGTGATCCGTGACATCACTTCCTTGGCGACTCAGACTCCGCGTGACACCCACCCGTCCCTCACTGGACTGGACAGCTGGATACACACAGGTAGACAGCAGCAAGCAGGTCATTCAATGTTAACAGATTCACAGGCATCACCGATTTCAAGGAAGTAAAGTACATAACACTGAAAGAAAAAAATAACAGCGCTTTAACCTTTGATACCTTTTAGGAAAGTATTCAGCAAAATGTTTTTTCCCCCAACACTGCATCTTCTTCTAGTCAAGGTACTATTAAAATGTCTGTCTACTCTGAAATGAAGGCATAACAGACTTGGGTTTGGCAATATGGTTGAAAAACATATCATACTATTAATAATGGCATTTTCAATGTCAAAGTCACATGTAAGTACATAAACCTGATGTTCAAAGCAATTAAATGTGTCCCACTATACTTATATTAGTTATTAGTATGTGTAATTCAACAAAACTTTGAGGTACGGTAACATATAATTGACAAGATCATATCATCCTAACATGATTCAGCTGAATTCATTAAATTATAATTCTGATTTATTGTACTGTACTAAATTGAACTATGTATTCTAACAATCACACTGATGTCAATTCAATTCATGTTATTGTAGACTCGGTCAAATGTCTGGGATTGATAACATTTGAGTTTAGTCTGTCCAAGTGACATCACCACACTGCTACTGGTGGGTGTACTGCCTATAGTCATGTTTTGAGAGGACAGCTGAGGAATGCCAGGGGTCTGGCTGGTGGGCTGGAGGGTGTGGAGTGTGTGTGTGTGTGTGTGTGTGTGGGGTGTCAATGTTGTGACTACTCTGAGTGCTGCCACTCATCACTAGGGTGTTAATTTAAGCCCTCCCAGCAGGCTCCGACCTCTCAGCCCTGAAGAATGCTAAAGGTGCAGGAGTGCTAATGCCGGGGATCATTACTCACTTTGTCTGGATGACACAGACAGTGGCATACGTGCTTTCTCTGTGCATGCATCACACGTTTTTATTTTTTTATCTTCAATTATATAAATCAGTGTACAGGATTTTATTCAAGGGGTATGAGAAACAGTCCTGGAGACAGGCAAGCATGGATCTGAATGGTGGAGACAAATTATCTTTCTCTGCAATGACTTACTTTCAGTGCCATTTCTGTAACCTAATATACCCTCAAGAGTTGGGTTGGGCAGTATCAGGATAAATACAGTATTGTGAGGCAATAGAGATTTGGCTATTTCCACTGAGGTGGCTCTCCTTTAAAGTTCTTAGTTGTGTCCGGCTGTTGCAAATCAATGAGCAGGACTGCTTCAAGGCAATATTGACTTTACAGCACTTTTGCATCAATGTAATGAACTCCTTAATGTGTCAGGTATTTCATTCATTGGATTCTCCCAAAACTCTCCAATCTGGTTATTTTTGCTATAAAACTTTTTATGATTTTTCAGAAAATGTACTTCAGCATGATATAGCCTAGTGATATAAAAGTATATAATATATTATAAGATTGTATCCATATTGCTCATCCCTACTAAAGAGGAATCCTATACTGGGACATTCATTTGATCTAACATCATAATAAAACCACAATAACTTATCAAGTCAATTATATGGTTATTAACATAAGCAATGGCTGCAAGAGCATTTTACAAACACATTGTATTAATGGGTCTTGTGCCATAATGTTGTTTGATCAAATGCACGGTAACTGTTAATATAAAAATATAATTAAGATATAATTAAAATGGTACTGCCTTCTAAAAGCCATGAAGTTACTGGAGATATAAGAGTACAAAGAATGTTGCGATGCACAAAATTTCTCCTACAAGCTTTACTTTAGCCTCAGATGGAGAGGACCCCCAACCTTCCTGAGTTTTTTCACCTCTCATCAGTTGCTGTATGTCAGCCCCAGTCCACTTTACACAACATAAATACTATAACCTCACTCTTCCATCTCCTCTTTTTTTTTTTTACTGTGAAAACAATAACAACATAGAGCTGTGGTGCAATCATGTGATGAGAACAAGCAGGAAAAGCATGACTGGTCTAGTTACATGGATACTGGAAGCAAATATAAGCCAAAAAGCACTATAAGAGCTTGAATTGCTTTCAACAGTCAACATGAATCATTCATTAATATAACTTAACCAGCCTTCTTTTATGATAAATAACATTTGCTCCAACTTCATGTTACAACACAGCTGGGCAGAATGACTCTGAGCCATGAATCATGTCATCAATGCAAACAGATAAAGCCCACATTAAAAACAATCCATTACTTCCTACAAGTTATTTGCAAATTAGCAAAAGTTATAGCCTTTGGCATTTGTTTCTTGGAATGACGCTTCTGTGTAGTTGATATGCACAGACAGGTATGACTTTGAATTGGAATGGAAAAAACATTGCTTCAGGCCTCACTTGTTCCTCTCTTGGAAATTCCTAAGGCCTCCCCATAGTGTGCCTCGCTGCAACCACATGCTGGAGTGTGATTCACGCATTGCTAAAACTCAAACAGCTTTCTGCGTTTTCTCTGCCTCACTGGTTTTCAGCTAAAGAAAGAAAAAGAGAGATCCATTGCACCTAGTGTGACTTTCTCAAGTCAATGGTACCAAACTTGATAACCTGTCAGAGTGAGCTAAATTTTATATAAACCTTTCAATCTTTGCAGCATGGGAAAGAAAGGAATTTTGTAATCTTGCAATTTCTATAAATATTGTTGGTAGAAGCAGACGTACAGTTACTGAAACACATTCTGCAAATTCTTTTGCAGTGTTTTAAGATCATAGACTGCCTCCTTGAATATCCTCCTAGGATCTGTCCTGGGATCATTTTCAACATGAACAAAGTGGAAATAACTTTGGTGGATATCTACTTTAGAGTCACTACGTTGTTTTACCTCTGTCTGCACAACAAACTTAACGGCAGTCAAAAGAAGAGACAGTTGAAGATTATAGTAACATATTGATAAGAAATTAAAAGAAATGAGTCCGGACAGATGGAAATGTGGGGAACATGATAAAAAAATATGGAGAGCAATTATTAGAGATGATTCAAATTAAATATGAAAGACATTGTGTGTGTGTTTGTGTGTGTGTGTGTGTGTGTTTTAGGGCTGTGCAATAAATTGAAATTTTAAATCGCAATCACAATGTCCGCTCCTAATGATCACAAAAACAGAGTAATCGAAAAAAACGATTATTTAGCACATTATGTTTTGCAGATAAACTCATATTTTGTCTTGTGTTCTGACAAAAGTTCAAATTTCACAGTAGTAGGTGTTTTCACTGTCGATTTGTTTAACTGCTTAAGTTCAATAAATGCAACATCTTTTCAAAAGTCAATGAGTAATCGTGTTAAATAATCGGGATTTCAATATTGACAAAAATAATCGTGATTATGATTTTTTTCCATAATCAAGCAGCCCTATTGTGTTCTATGTAATGCTTAACACTTTTTCTACACAACAATAAGCAGTTGGAAGGTCTGAGGGAAACATAAGGTTAAGGACTTTGATTTTGTAAATATCTGTATTCATCATGCAATCTCTATAATCAAACACTGAGAGACGGCAATGTTCAGAGGTCGATGACAGCTGCTCTCCCTCTCTTGATGTACGGTCCTGATCCTCTACTCAGATAGCTATACAGACAAGTCTGGACGGCGCTCTTCCCTCAGATTCATACTGAAAACATCTGAAAACCTGGCAACTACCCTGCTATTTCTGCCACTAAAACATGCAAGGTGGGAGAGGGAGGAGGAGGAGTGCTTTGTTAAGTTAACACTGTAGTGAAGGGAGAAGAAAAGATGATACTCTTGGAGAGGAACAACTGTCTATTTATAAATATTCCTAGGATGTTAATTAAAGTTGTTTTATTACTTATATCTTTGCCATATTTATCAGACATTTCTGGCAAAACAACTTCTCTGGTTTCATAATGACTGTCACACATTTCTTTTCACAAACTCACTTCCAGACCACACTTCATCATCACCACCACACCCAGACTGACTAACTGTTAGACTTACCTGTCTGCTGTGTGTTTTTCAGGGTCGCTGCGTTATTATCGTTGAATCGGAGATTGATGCCGTACGAGCATTTGGAGACTGAGCCGTTCACGTGCGTCCCGCCGTTCCTCTTAATGGAGCTGCTGTGGCTCGAAACTGGCGCGAATGTGGGATCCAGGTCCATGATCAGCTGGTTGAGCTGGTCGATGGAGTTGTCAATGTCCATCGTGAGAGATTTGAACTCCTCGTCACGTTTGTTGTTGTTGTTATTGTTCATGGTTGCCTGTTCTTTGTGTGGCGCTGTGTTTCTCAGAGCATCTGTCGTCATGTCCCTGCTAGGGCCCTGTGGCTCAGTAAGCAGGCCTGCTTTGGGTGAACTGCTCCCTTGCTTGTTCCCTGGGTATCTTTCTGTCTCATTTCCATCCTCTGCCATGTAGATAAACTGTTGTGCAGCAACCATCTGCTGCTGGCGAACCCAGGACTGTGTGGAATAGCTTCCCTGTCTGTAGACGTGCTGCTTGGGCATAGGAGCACTGCTGGGATTAGCAGAGGCCACAGAGTTGCTCCTGGAGCTCAGACAGCCCCTTCTCGCCTCAGCATAGGCTCTCTCATACTCTTCCATAGGAGGGGGTGCAGGGTGGTGGAGGTGGTGTTGGCTCTGGCTTTGCTGCTCCTCTCCCCCGGGACTCCCAAAGCCATCTGACAGCAGAGAGTTCTGGCTGCTCTTGTGGCAGGAGGACGACAAGGTCCCTAAGCTGTCCACACTGTGCAGATCGTGACCTGTAATGACCTCATCATCCAGGATGTCCGTTTCCCTCTCTCGGGGTCTGGGGTCTCCGTTGATGTGCACTTGCGCTGGGACTATCTGCTGGATGCCCACTATGGGGCCTTGATCACCCATCTCCCTCAGTGAGGGGTCCTCAAGACCAAAGCCACTTAAAAGACGCTTCAACTGGACCTTTTCCTGCTGGCTGGGGCCCTGGTTAGGCCTGATGGTGGTGGTGGTGGCGGTTGGGGTGGGGACAGGTGTGGGTCTGTCAGCCCACAGAGAAGTGCTAGACAGGCCTGAGTCGCTGCTGACAGAGAGGGCGTGGTCGCTGTGGTCAGGGCTGGAGGTGGCGGAGGTTGTGCGGGCCCCTCTGCCCAGCGTCGCTTCTCCTCCGCTGGGGCTCCTCTTGTTAGCCGCTTTGTCCTGGGTTAGGCCTTGAGATCGTGGCGCTGCAAAATAGAAGAGATGCAGCGCTTCATACGGTCAGCTGGTATGGGCACACGTACACACAGAGAAACACAGACAGCAGAGACTCACGCAGACGAACACAAATGGCACAACACCACAGACAGGACCCTGTTAACATGCACAGTCATGTCAGCTCACAAACCTCCATCATTTAGAATCTGTTACAGACAAAGCTCAACACTTGACTCACCTGACAAACACAACATTCCAGCCAACATAGAGCAAACATCCAACTACAAATAACTAGGACATTCATACATTGAAAGAACAAATATATGTGAAAATAAATATATGTGATAACAAGTGAAACGCCTCATTAGATGTGTCAGGAAAAAAAATCCCTAGTAGAATCACCAAAATTATTAAAATCCTTTGTTCTGATTTGAGTTTATTTCAAGCAAAGATATTCCGCTCATTTTGCCGTAACAGCTTCCACCTTGCCCCAAGCTGAACTGCCAAGGTGCTAGTGTATGCAGCGTCTACAGCAGACAAAGGTGTTCCTCATGCTCACGTTACATAATAGTTGTTAAGTCTTCCGTATGGCGCTACAAGAGGATCTTCAGAGTCTGACCCCTGCATTCCTCACCCAGCTGTGATTAAGGCCACTCTACTCCCTCTCGCCTGCCCCTTGGCCCCCAGCATATGTCCAAACAACCTCCTTAATCCTCAGAAGTTAAAGACATATCACAGTCATTTTGCGAGGCAGAGTCAAATCCATCACAAAAGAAAACAACAAGAATCTAGTTTACCTAGACTTACGCAAAATGATGGCTGGAGAAGAAGTGCGTGTGAGCAGCGTAAAAGTAAGAACCAAAAGTACCAAACTTGCTGTTTCACTGTCACTCTCTCCTTAACAAAAGAGAGCTCGAACATGACTCCTACGCTTCTCCCTCAATTTGCCGCCTTAAGTACTTGCCTTTCAGTCAAACCATGACTGGAGGATCTGAATACCAGAAACGCATGATAAAAAGCTCCCCCTACTCCTCTTCTGCAAAAGTTCCTGTATGTATAGCTAGCCCCCCCTGGCTCACACAAACACACCAGAGGAACCTGCACATGGCCTAGAGCAGACTTGGCTCAGGCCAGTTCCGCCGGGAGTTCTCCAACAAATCCCTCTCGTAACAATCCTTCTGGCAAGGTGCAATCAGGTTTTAGGATGGATGTTTCCCCTTTCTCTCAATGCTGGCCATCTTTCTCTCTCTCTCTGTCACCCCTGTCATCGTCCTGCCTCCCTTTTCTTTTCCCTCCCCCTCATAGCCGCCCATCTGTCTCAAGAAAAAAAAAAAATCTCTTACCTTCGCAGCCACTAGCAGGTAAGCACACAAGACAATCCCAGTCTCCGGTAAAACAAAACTTGTAGAGAAGAGGCAACGCAGACACAAGAGAGCAGACATGGCTTTCAACCAGCAGATAATGGTCAGGGTCAAAACAAGAGTGTATGAATATGTTGGCCCCTGCTTTCTTTCTCTGTTGAGAAGGTGAGAGTGTGTGCACTCCACACAAGGGGGGGGGACCTTGAGATCTCCAAATAAGGGCAGAGGAATGTAAACAAGTGAGGCGGGGTTTCAGAAGGGAGGCAGGCTGGAGGAAAGCAGTAACCCGACCTCTTGCCCTGCATTAGAGGGACTACCCCACTGGGGAGAGAGGGGGGGAAAGAGGGAAAGAAAGAGAGAGAGGGCGGCCCAGAGAGGATCAGAGAAAGAAAACAACATTCCTGCAGCTCCAGATTTTTTTACTCTCTAAAAAGACCCTTTTTCATTAAAGCAATCCTTGCCTTCTACTTGGAGTTCTGAAAAGCACAAAGCCATGTTGTTTTTCTCTCACTCTTGTGTGTCATGAAATTGCATGCCTGCTCTCCTCAAGAACAATATCGGCCCGAAACAGATGTTCCCTAAACTCGATTATGGGGTTCAACAATTGTTTTAAAAACTGTTTTACCTATCAGGATTAACACTGACATTAACAAACCCATGAATGGTTAACCAAGTATGTTCTTTGCTTAAGAAAATCATATAAACCATTTATATCTAGCATTCATCATGTTGGTTGTTGTGGTATGGTCAGTCCCTGAATAATCCACCAATTACAGTGCAGAGAGCAGCAAAACCAGAACCGTTCCTCAAGCTGCTCTAGTGTCGCGGGAGGAGGTCGGGTTGTGTATGCATATGCAATTACCCAACCCTTTCCATTCCTTCTCAGTTACTACCATCCTGCACCTCCTAAATGCCAAAACTGTGAGTCGAAAGCATAATGATGATGATGTTCATCATCATCATCCTTATTTTCTTCCGCCCAAGCTTCTACACTGTGCCTCCGATGTGTAGATGACAGCCCTCTGGGGGAAAAAAATGTGTACAATTTGTACAGAACATGCTGTACAGAAAATGTAAGAAAAAAACTGCATTATGAAAGAGTTAAATTAACATTTTCTCTCAAACCCCTAGTGGTATTATACAATGCAGACAGATTTGAGATATCCATCACTGAGAATTCCGCCTCTAAAATGCCGTGAAGGTGAATAAACATTGAAAAACTACATTTTAAAAAATTCCACAGCAATATTACCTTGCAGAAACAACTTCTCAGTTACACTACGTGATCCATACTTTGCTGTTTTCTCTCTTTTTACAGCTTCAATACTTTGCAACTTTTTTTAAATTGATATTTTCAAGAAAAGTGTATGGTATGAAATGGGCAAGACAATACAATACTCTCAATTGCAGTCCAGTCATTCTTGGTGAGAGGATTTGCCTGCAGCCGTAAGTGTTTGAAAGAGACCGTCATCTTGTGTCACAAATGAATCCTGGATTTTGCTCAGGTGTAACAAAAGAGCAAACAACTTGAATTCCAAGTATTTATTATATCTTTAATGCCCTCATGCCAAATGAAAAAAGCCAAGCAAGTATGAGCATGAGCCATCAAATATATATATATATTTTTTTAAGATTATTTTTGGGCTTTTTCCACCTTTAATTTGACAGGACAGCTAGGTGAGAAAGGGGAGAGAGAGGAGGAAGATATGCAGGAAATCGTCACAGGTCGGATTCAAAGCCTGGACCTCTGCGTTGAGGCGTAAACCTCTCAGTATATGTGCGCCTGCTCTACCCACTGTGCCAACCCGGCCACATCCATCAAATATTGTTAAACCACACTGACCCTTTTATAAACTTTAGGGTCCCAAAATTAATTCTGGTAATCCAACAGAATTCTTGACCAAGACTGTGAATTTGTGGTCTTAGTCTAGTCTCCCTATATATTTCACCAGTACACCTCGGTTATCATGAAGTCTGATAAACTCTCATTTAAGTGCATTCAACAGCTGTAAGCCAAGCTACACTAAAGCCGACAGCCTACTTTGACAGTAAACCAAAGTAAACAACCTTTCTGGAAAAAACTATCTTTTAAAATTCAGCTCTTCATTCACACATGGGGATAAGCACACACTCTCACTGGTGATTGGCGAAAAGCCATTGAAGTAAATTAGGTTTTCTTTTCACAACCTTAGCACTACAGTGGCAAATGTTTTTCAGACTTCCTCCTCCTGACCAACCTCTGAGTGACAGCCTTTCAGAGTCAAACTGGGCCTGCCAGAGAACTGGTGGTAAGAAGATGCAGAATTCCAACAAAGCTCCCAGTCTCCTGTCTCCGATGTAGTGTTTACATGAGAAAGCAAGGCTGTAAATATCCCACATGAATGCTTTGGAATCAAGGCAAGAGAAAAAATGCTCCTTTGTTAATGTCTTTGCTTTTCTTTGATGGATTCTTAAATTTGAGTGTTTTGCTCTTTCATTGCATTCCCAGAGGAGTGCATACAATTATATATGGACTTGTTGGGGTATTTTAAATGAAAAAGAAAAAAAAAAAATAACGGCAGCTCATTTTCATTAAGCTGAACTTAGCTTATAAAAACACTCTGGGAAAGGGTGGATCTGTGTTTTAATGCGGAATAGAGCAACAACCTCCCAGAATAGAGCAACGTGGTTGTTGTGAATTCTGCGGTTGAGTGGAGAGCAACAACCACAGCTAGGACGGGACGCCCCGACAGGGTGGCTCTGAGTCGCAGTCCATGTGTGTCTGTGCAGGCGCTAGTGAGAGTGTCTATGTGTGTGTTTGTGTGTGGGATGGTTAAAGCATGCCTATTCATTTCAAGAAACAACAAAATAGAAATCTCTTGAGAACTAATTGCTCTTCCTCTGAACTCAGTATTCCCTACGTACAACAACAATCCTCCCTATCCTTCACACAGAAACAACACTGCTTGTTATGCCTTTCGTACTGCAACCTAAAAGGTACATTTCAGCTTTCTTTTCCTTTCCTCGCCATAATAAAAGTCTTGATTCCACAGAGCCTGGCTGCCTGGGTTTTAAGTCCCACTAATGAGTAATAACTCCTGTTAGCAATGCTATGCAACATAAACCAAGTTAGTGGTGACTGTGTTTGCATGTTAATGCAATCACACTGCAGTCCCTTAATAACATGGAGCAGAGGACCTGTCACGCTGTGTTAATTCCCTGAGGAAAAAAAGAGCGTGTGTGTGTGTGTGTTTGTGAAACAGAGAGAACACCGGAAAAGTAACAGAGAGAGGAAAGCGGGGGGAGCTCCATTTCATGTCTAAATAACACCCTACTCATACTTCTTCCATTCATAAAACAGTCACTGGTATTTTCACTCAGGTAGAGCCTGATTCATTAGGCAGACCTTGGCATTGTTATAAAGTCTTGTGAGTCATGTAGTGACTAAAGCAGCGTAATTACTGTACCTTCACCATCACAGATGTTCTGGTAGGAGTCCCAGCGGATTAGTGGATCTGCTGTGTTGTAGTCCACAATAACATCCGCCCCATTTTGCCACCTGTCAGCACCTGGACCCAAAAATAACATTCATATTGTTGATGCTGTACCAAGGTGTTTTTTCTTTACCACAAGCAGCATAACAGTGAGTAACATAAAATACTATTCATCATAATGTCATTTTAATGTCTGTTATGGCTCGAGGGAGGACAAAGAAGGATCTGTCTTAGCAGGACATTTTTGTGTAAATATTTAGGGATGCAGTAATTTAATATTAAAGGTCCCATGACATGGTGCTCTTTGGATGCTTTTATATAGGCCTTAGTGGTCTCCTAATACTGTATCTGAAGTCTCTTTCCCGAAATTCAGCCTTGGTGCAGAATTACAGCCACTAGAGCCAGTCCCACAATGAGCTTCCCTTAGTATGTGCCATTTCTGTGTCTGTAGCTATTGAGGAGGAGAGAGAGGGGGGGGGGGCAAGGTTGAGGTTGGGGGTATGGCCTTGACCAACTGCCACTTTGCTTGTTTGAAAGCCATGATGTCTCTCTCTTTCTCATGGGTGGGCCAAATTCTCTGGGCCGGCAAAGCAGAGAGAGGGGAGGTAACCTTGCTCCTTATGACTTCATAAGGAGCAAGATTCCAGATCGGCCCATCTGAGCTTTCATTTTCTCAAAGGCAGAGCAGGATACCCAGGACTCGGTTTACACCTGTCGCCATTTCTAGCCACTGGGGGACCATAGGCAGGCTGGGTGAACTCTTATTAATGTTAAAAAACCTCATAAGATGAAATGATCATGCCATTGGACCTTTAAGAGCTTTCAGTGGAATTGTATCACTGTGGTAGATTTGAAGAGTTCACTTCGTATTACTCAGTCCTCAATATATTTATTATCCACAAATCTTACTATTCAAACAAAACTATGAAAAGAAATCAGTATTTCCTTCCTTTTACTAGATTGTTCAGGTATAGAAGCCGTTTAAAAAGGAATAGTTTAACATTTTGGGAAATGCGCTCATTCGCTTTCTTGCTGAAAGTGAGATGAGAAGTTCAATACTGCTGAAATGTCAGTATGCTAAATATAATGCGACAGCAAGCAGACAGTTAGCTTAGCTACATAAAGACCGGAAACTGCAAGTCTGGCTTTGTCTAAAGGTAAAACATCAATTGTTGTTTTTACACTTTTGTTTTATGAAGGATTAAACCAGATATAGTGAGTTTTAGAGGTGGTGGTACATTTTAGGCCTTTAATTCCACAGGACAGATGAAGACATGAAAGGGGAGAGAGAAGGGGAATGACATGCAGCAAAGGGCTGTAGGTCAGAGTCAAACCCGCAGCCGCTGCGTCGAGGAGTAAACTTCTATATGTGCGCCTGCTCTACCAACTGAGCTAACCCGGCCACAGAGTTTCTTTATCTTTGGACAGAGCCAGGCTAGCTACCCAATTTCATTCTTCATGCAAAGCTAAGCTAACTGTTGATATTGATCTTTTCATTTAACTCTCTGCAAGAAAGTGAATACATTTTTTTTAATTATTATCTATTTATTTGTATCTATTATAATAAAATAGCCTCAGCATATCATGGTATAATAACAACAAATGAAGTCCAAGTTATATTCAAGGTTTGACTTTCCCCCATGATGCTATGGATTGCAATGTCATTGTTGGGGGACAACAATATCACCCTTGCCAGAATATTTTAATTATGCTACAGCAATAGTAAGCAAATACATATAGCACATACACACAGATCCACACAACATCCCACTCCTGTGGGGCTCTGGGGCAGCACATGCTGTGTTTCTTTACCTCTCTGTGAGAGAAAACTTAAAAATATTTTTCTTTCTCCCCCTTCCCACTTCTTTTTTTCCCCTAGGGGGGAAAAAAAAAAAAAAAAAAAAAAAAAAAAAAAAAAAAAAAAAAAAAAAAGTTTTTCTTTCTTTTTTTTCCTTTCCCCCTCTTTTTTTTTTTTTATAAAAAAAAAACTTCCACAAGAACACATTACAAAATATTTTTTTTTTATTTTATTTATTTTTTTAAAAAAAAAAAAAAAAAAAAAAAAAAAAAAAATTTTTTGTTAGGAATCTACCTGGAATCCTCTCTGGTCCCTCGGAGAACACCAGCTCCACTTTACCATAATCTGCAAATCTGGGATCTGGAATTTAAGCACACAGGAATGCCATTAGTGCGGCCATTCAGAGGTGGAAGGACAAATGGTGTTGTCTGTGAATAGGATTCTCTCAGTACACGTAAAATGTTTGGTAAAACAAGATTATTGGTCTCAAAGTGCCAAGTCTAAATTAAGTCCAGACTGAGCCCTGCAGATGCTGCGTGGAGCAGAGGAGTCGCCGTAAACTAGCCGAGGCACGTTGAGACCTGCTCTCAGGGGGTTTTCAGGTCTACCTTTGTTGGCAGTCTCCATGTCCTCTTTTTCAAACATCAGGTTGTAGCCCTGCACTGCTCCCGTGTGGAACTGCAGCCGGAAAATAACTTCACGATCGGAAGTTACGTCACCCTTGTGATAGCATTTAATCTGCAAAAGAAAATACATAAACTGTTGTTATTACTACAATCAATACTGATGTCAGAAACTTTGAAAAGGCTTATTTTTTTCTTTCTACCATGATGTCTCCTTTTAGGAGCTGGGCAGGCTCCAGGGTAATGCATACACGGTCTCTGTGGCCTGGACCAATGTGACTGAAACAAAAACAACAGAGCAGTGATTTAAAGTGAGTTTGGAAGCAATCACAGATATTTACAGAAAGCACTAAGTCAGCATTAAAGTTAGTAAAACAAAGAGGATTTCATTTCATGTATTCCAATATTCTTGGAAGCAAACAAACTACTGTACCACATGTAAAAGCTACTTACTAGATTCCAGATGAATACACTGCTTGCATTCCCTGGTAAACCTTGATGTACGGACGACATACTGAAAAGAAAAAAGATAAATTCTCAAATAAATAATAGTTAATAACATGGCATTAAGTAGCCTGTTAGGATAATATATTCATGAGTAGCTTCTCAGATTGTTTTGCTCACAGCAAGTGTAATAAGCAGTTGTTGAGAGAAAGGGATTTCAGCTCCACGATGTGACGAAGACCTGTGTCGTTTCAGTGAAATTAGTAAAAACAGCTATTTACATGCAAACATGGGAGTGAATTCCCATGGGTTTACTGGGAACTTACAAAGAAGTTCTTCTCTTCAGTTCTGTTTATGTAAATGCCTCTATCTGTCTGAGCATGTGTGTGTGTGTGTGTGTTTGAAAAAGAGAACGATATAAAGTACAGATAAGTCTCCATCTTGTTTACTGCTCCAGCTCTGATGTGGTTATGTCTGGGTTCTTTTATGCCGTCATGGTGGCAGCCACTGTATATTCATTGGGAGTTGCAGCTGTGTATAGTGGTAAACAATATGAGTTTAACCTCCAGTGGCGTCGAAGTTTGGGATCCCATGAAGGATGACGCAGTGTAGGAACAAGGGTGAGGCATTGATCTTCATGGATCCACTTAGAAGACTGTTGAGGATCCAAACATACCTGACATGAAAGAACAGAGATGGATGTAAATAACACACAGGACTGACTATTGGAAGTAATTCCCACAAGCCAAAAACATGCTAAATATCAAGGGTAGTACATGTTTTTTAGGACAATCCGAAATGTGTCAGATAGACTTATTTTTTTTATTCAGATATTTACTGACCACAACTTTGCAAATTTTAGACTGTATTTTACTAAAGGCAACGTTCTTAGAGAACTGCTTGTGTTAAAGGGGTACTCCACAGCAAAAGACATTGCTCATAATTAGTGAAACACAGGGCCGAGATAAACAGGCTTTGAATCCCTAGTGTGGGGGCAACTTCCACAGACACTGGATCCTACACTTCCCATAATGCAACTTGATGACATTTTTTTATTAGACCCTCCTTGCCTGGCAAATGTTCACATCTTGTGAGTAACTCCAGCCTTGCATACAAAAAATGGTAATCTACAAGCCCAAACGAAGATTACCATGGTGACATCACTTTGACATCACCAGGGTTATATTTCTCAGACTTAACAATAGTTTACATTTTGGAAAATTACTCTTATTCCCTATATAGTTAGTTGAGAAGATCTATACCACTCTCGTGTCTTTACGTTGAATGTGAAGCTAGGCAGCAGCCGGTTGGCTTCATATTCTAGCAGCTAGCTGTGTTCCCCTTTTTCAGTCTCCATTTCCTTTAAATCAACATTTAAAATTTGAAAAGATTGGCTTCTTTTATTAAATGATAAAAAGGGTTTTACAGCAAAACATGTTTATATTCCTCACAGCAAAGAATTGCAAAAAGTACCGTCTTGGTTTTGGTACCGTAACTCAGATATCAAATGTACATTGCTATCAAGACGTTTTCATCTGCCATGTTGTAATTGCTAAAGGTTTACCTCACATAAACTTGGGGTGACAAGAAAATTTAGAGGAACTGGAAGAAAAGAATTTGGAGAAACCAGTTCTATCTGAGAGCAATCAGTGTAAGCGATGATGATTCACAGTGATACACAGCATTAAGATGTCACCATGGGGTCCCATTCTCATTACAATGATCCACAATGACGGGCTTTTCAGTAAAAAAATAAATAAAAAATAGACAAACCGCACCAGGACTTGTAAAGTTTTGTATTGAATCAGGTGGGTCTGGGACATGAATGTGTTTTCAGAGCATCAGTCAAACAACACATGGTTAGGAGCATGTTGCTATACAGAAGGGCGTGTTCAAGTTTTGGTTCTTACCGTTTCTGCGAAGGTGTCATCAGAGCTGAAACCTTATCATCGTAGTATTTCCTCATCGCAAAGCGGTCCAATGCCTGATCAGCACTTTGAGGGAGACAGTGAGACACATTAAACACTTTGGGTAATTATGACTCAAGAGAGAGATTACACTCTGTTGCACTATAATTGAATAGTGTTAACCCTAACTTAAATTAGGACAACACACACACACATGCATAAACATGCATAATGGACAAGAGTGAAAGTAAGCGGAGAGACAGGGGATTCCAGCAGAGAGGAAGAGAATGCCAGCCTTAAGTAAACAAGGAAGGGGAGAAGAGGACAGAGAGAGGCCAGAGTGTGTGCACAGCTCTGCTATTCAGACAGACCTAAAACCAACAGGCACTGGAGCCTTTTCACCACAGCTCTGTTTCTCTCTCGCGGACCCTCTCCCTCTGCCCCCTCCCATGAATCTATTCCATTGTAAATCCACCTCATTGTTTTCCTATCTCTTTCTCTACTTCTTCTTGCCCTCTGTCTTTCACATTCGCCTTACCGGCCCGGTCTTCCCCAGTGGGACGCAAACACTAAGGGAAGCGGAATCTAAATCGAAGGCTGATGTGCGCTCATGCCACAATGACTGCTGTGTGAAGAGAGGATCTACATAGTAGTATAACACCAGGCCGCCTCTCCTAATGTTTGCTGCATGTCTTTACTTTAGGACTTAGACAATGACAATGGTTAGAAAATTAGAAATCGGGTTCCTTCATGAATAGATTTCATGAAACTGAGACTGTGGCCAGAAGCTATTGCAGTAACTAGCTTGTTTCCAAGTTGATTCATGCAATTCAATACGGGGTGATTCATGGCTTAAATTGTGTGGTTTCCCTTTGAGTTTAGAAGAAGTGACTTTTCTTTGACTCCGTCTGATTCACCTTGACCCTGAATTAAAGCAGGTAAATAAATCTGCCGCGGTTAGGCAATGACATTTCTTGTGGTCTACGGAATAAGTCTTCATGAACTGTTGTGGGTTGTTGTTGCCGCCAAGTGAGTGGGTGCACTCATATTATAATAAATCCTGAATTCCGAGGAAACTATGGCATTTATAGTAAACCAACATGAAAATGTTACACATTAGTGGTTACCTGGCAGATACGTCGGTGAAATGCACAAAGGATGAGATAACGACACCAATTCGACCCTTGCCACCCTGAAGAAACAAGAGAGGACAGAAGAGGATTTACTACACACGCAGTAAAACTCTAAAGTTTTAAAAGGCACCAAATACTTATTTTCTAAATAATTTTCTTATTGTAAGTGATGGGATCGTACATAAACACAGAATTCTCTGCCAAAATTAGAAGATTATTGGTTATTTCACACAAATCTGTATCTCTGCATCTGTATCTTTGAAGCAAGCATGGCTTATTTAGAAAAAGGCAGTCACTTATTTCCATCCACCTATTAGAATTGAGCTATTTTCGAATCAGAATATGATGTCATGAATACTCAATGTCATAGAGAAATACTTAAAATAAACTATGTTTTCAGGGGTTTAAACAACAAAAAAGGACTAAGGACAAAATAATTACAACGTTGGAGTAATTGCTTGATTATTAATGGAAAACTGAGACACAGCTGATACAACACAACCTGTAGATGCTCACCCTGCAGTGTATAACCACCACATGAAGGGGGTCAGCATTGAGCCAGCTCTCCATTGCCTTACAGATGGTGCAGATCTTATCCAGAGGCGGAGCATGCATGTCGGGCCAGCCTGTATCTAGAGTCTGAAAACACATTACTCATTGTAAACAGACACAGTAGAACTCTATACAGTTATCCAGTACCAATCAATATTATACTGTTTACTGTAGCTGGGTAGACAAAGTTGATCAAAGAGGCTGAACAGAGGTCTTTTGCCGTTGAAATAAATTGTATTTATTTTCGAAACTGATGGATATTGATATGTATACTCATCCTGCTACAACTTTTTATTATTAATTTGTGCTTATTTTATGTAGATGACACAATGTCACATAAACTTACCTTGGGGTTCATTTTAGTGAGATCATGTCTTTTCTCTGACAAGTTGATAATCTAAAGAGAACATACAAGACAGCCCATGACTTAAAATGTTGTCTCTAAGATTATTACATTATGCTTTAACACTGATTCTTACATCAGGTTGAGTGAACAATTAACTATGCACTCTGAGATCAATACTCAATATCCCATGAAAGCCCATCAGCCCTGACATCAATACTGTTTGGACTTTGACACTTCAGCTTTGACATTTCAAGGTGAGACAGCGAGCAGCACACGGACAAGCACTGACCAGGTAATTATCTGCATGCTTGGACTTGAGCATTCGTGTGACATCCTTCAGGTTGTGAGAGTAGATCTCCTCTGTGCACCCACGGGGGAAGGACACAGCGATGATGCGTTCTGTGATGTACGTCAGGTCGAGTTCATATCCCTCCTCCATCCTGAATCCTGGGGCTTACTGTTAAAAACATCAAAGCAGAGACACATGTGGCTCAGGCCCTTCAAAACCTCACACCATTCCCACTTAGAGCAGGTGACTTTGCTCAAGTCAATATTTGATGGCCTAAAAAGGCCAAAGTCCTCAGCTTTAGTCATTGTTTCCAAGTTTGCTGCAGATATCTTTAGAGAATGGCCTCTATTTCAGATTGTATGACAGAGGATGTCTTGTTTGTGCAGAAACGGTCAACAGTGTGAGTCACAAACACTGTAGAACAGTGAACAGGTTGAAACAAAACAATATATCAAGGGCTTTTAACATGAGTGCCACTTATCTCTACTGCAAAAAGAGATACAGTGCAGTGGTATCAGAAATTGAACACCAGCAATCTAGTACCCAATGTCAGTCAGTCGGAGAAACAATGACAAAGACAAAAAAAAACTTTCAAAGAATTCCGGTTACAACCAGTTGCTGTAAATCCCTGAGTGATGGCGTGTCCCTGTGACCTCATGGCCATGCACTTCCTGCAGCGGTCTGGAGAGAGCCTGTCTCACCCCACCACATCCACAGACACAGGCCTTATTCTTTTATCTAGTCATCTATGTATGCTCTGCGTGTGTTGACTGGGGGCATCACTAGATCCGACACTAATAGTTTAATCTTAATAGTTTCAGCTTAATCAATAAATCAAAACAAATGAATAGTTTTAATTGAGTGAATGTGCCAAATATGTTTGTTGCTGTTTCCGGGTTATTCGTTGTGAGGATTTGCTGCTTCTCTGTTTTTTTTTATAGGATTGTCAAATTAATAAATTCTGGTATTTGGTCGAACAAAAGAAACAATTTAAAGTTGTTATTTTAGGATGTAGGAAATTAAGACTGAGGTTTTAAACTATTAACTGACATTTAATGGAATACAAACATTTACTATTCTAAAAAGTATTTTTTTATCCTTGACAAAATCTGATATATTGTTGGACTGATTTGCAAATATTGCACAACAAATACATATAAACATGTATTATATTGTTGTATTATATATTATTCTATATTATATTTTATGTTATTATATTGCTGTTCTATACTGTATATTATGTTATGGTATACTGTTTTATTACATTACTGCATGTACTATGTCTTATTTTATATCCATACAGACAAATAATATGATCAAGTATCATTACGTGATCGTAAAATATATTATTCTGGTGTATGCTGTTATAGTGGATCATATTACATACTGTATACTATACTTTGCGGCTACTAATCACACAACTTTGTCACTTCACTTGGAACATTATTGCAATATTAGTTGCAGTACACTGTGGATACTGCTTGCCTTATAGTTTTGAGTTTAATTGCTCTTGCATAGTTCCTATTTTTTATTTCTATTTCGTATTTCTTTTTTTATCTACTTTAAAGTTAATTTTTTTCATTTCATTTATTTTATCAGTACTTATTATTGTATATTTTATAAATATATTAGATTATTGTCAATAAAGCAAACCAAACCAAATCCTACCTTTTGAGTGAGCCAGAATTAGGCTGTATGTCAAGGACTTAAAAAAACAACTTATCTATACTCCTTTGTAGCATTTTTAAGAGATAACTGATCAATAGAGCTTGATACATGTTTCAGATTTCACACAAATACAAGCACACACTCCCACAAACAGAAACACATTCCTTAAGCTGCCAAAGATATCATCATCCTTCTTAAATGACTCCAAATGTTTGTTGTGATTAAATGACCCACAGTCAAAAATGTGTCCGTCAATTAAGTCTGCAATGACTGCAGGCTACTGCCCAACACTTCGAAGGGGGCCAGAGAGGGAGCCATAAACCAGGGACAGTGCATGGCTTAAACCAACCCTCAGAGCGGAATGAAAGAGGCCATGTGTATGAAGAGGTCATCACTCGGGGAAACAGGGCTGGGTGTTTTGTGAGTGTGTGTGTGTTGGTAGACGTGGTGGGAGCGGGGGGGAAGAGGTCCTCAGGGATTGTTGGAACTAATGGCGGGGTTAGTCTATTTCCCCCGAGACTCTAAGGAAAAACTGTTGACTAATGGGAAATTAATGAACAGGTCAGCCAGTACTTAGGCTCTGTGTCTCTCCAGGGCAGGGGCATGGGAAGAAGGCGTAGTAATGTTTTGGAAGTGTCTGCACCAACTAGAGATGGGAAGGATATCTAACCAAACCATACCTCCGTGTGACCCAGGAGTGTGAAAATATGTACTTAATTAATTTAATAGGGGTGCACGATTCAGAAAATGTAACGATTCGATATTGATTTTTAGGCTCAAGATTCGATTCGAAAACGATTCTTGATTTAAAAAAAACGATTCACGGGCGCCCGGATAGCTCCGTTGGTGGAGCGGGCGCCCATATAGAGGTTTAGGGCCAGGGTTCGAATCAGACCTGCGGCCCTTTGCTGCATGTCATTCCCCCCTCTCTCTCCCCTTTCATGTCTTCTGCGGTCCTATCCAAATAAAAGGCTGAAAAAGCCCCAAAACCCGATTCACAGTATGTAAATGTAGTTAGTTTTCCCATGTGATTGGAGTAGACATACAATTGAAACAATTTTTGGAATTCTATGAATCGATTTTGAATCGGTAGAGCTTGAAATGCAATACAAATGTGAATCGTTTTTTTTTTTGCACACCCCTATAATTTAGGTGTCTTTTTTTTAAGTTTGACACTGGGAAATACACTTATTAATTTGCTTTCATGCCAAGAGTTAGATGAAAAGATTGTTACCACTCTCATGTCTGTGCTGTAAAAATTAAGCTTAACGTTACTGCCAGTAGCCAGGTATCTTAGTTAGCATAAAGACTGGAAACAGCTAGACTGGCTCTGTCCATACCTAGGTAACACCTCCCTACAAGCACGCAGCTTAGCACGTTTAATACATACAAAAACCAAAGTACGGGGGGTTATGTGCTGGACTCTTTCTTGGTCGTGTCTAGATGGTATGCAAAGATTTGCGAGAGTCTTACCAGATGGTTAAGGTTAGGCATTGACCTTGAATGGTTAAGGTTAGGAGCATAGTGCGTTGGGCAGCGAGTGTCCCGCATGTTTTCACAAATCTAAGGTTAACATCTGGAAACGACTCTTTTTCTTAGCTGGGCGCAGTAACTTCCTACTTAATTGCTTACGTCAAGAAATAGTCTGGCACGTGACCACTCCCTTTTTTTCCACTTTCGTTTTTGCATGTGCTATAGGCTGACTTTGCTGTTATCCCCTGTTTCCAGACTTTACGCTAAGCTAAGTTAAGCTAAGCTAACCAGCTGTTTGCTGTAGCTTTCTATGTAAAAGGACAGATATGAGTCTTCTAATCTAACTCTCTGCAAGAGAGTAAAAAAGCTTAAAAAGTCAAACTATTAACGGACATAGGCTAACTATTTTCAAGGTAACTAAACAAAGAGAAATAAAGGTTTCAACCAACTCAAATAAAACCCATAAAGATGCACAAAACGAGCCAATATAAAATTTTAAAGTAAATTGTAAAAATTCTAAACATTATCATGCAGTTTATTAATTTGTCATGAAGCATTCATGTGCAACGCTGCAGTAATAAACAACTTTTTTTTCTACTAGACCTCTCACTTCTCCCACTCATCATTCAAGCTAACATGAGTGACCTGCCCCAGCACGCACTAAAGATAATTGGTCTTTAATATGCACTGACTGCTTTTGTTCCTGGTTTGAGGCGCAGCATTAGCTCACAAAGGCAGAATACGCAGTGCCAAGGAACTACAATCCCAAGCCCACCCATGGCACTGGGAGAGCAAGGCTGGTAGAGGAGCGGGGTAGGCAGAGAGATTCGAGAAAATGGGTTGCCAGATCTACTGTGAACAAGCTGCGACAGGTTTACTGAGGTCAGGATGTTGGGGGATTAGGGTGTGTCTGGCTCCCCCAGCTCCAACCCCTCAGGTAAGAGCTTGGCTAGGCTGCGTGGGTGCTGTCAGCCACGTTCACACATGCATGACCATCACTTGGGACCAGCTCCAAATGTCTCTCTTTCAATCACCCAGAACGCTAAAAATAAGTTAATCAAACATTCCATTTATTCATAAAAGAAATGCAGGGAAGAGAGAACCAGAAGGCATACTGAAGTGCTGAGATGAAGCCTGATTCTATTTCAGAAGCCACACCCTTCACCTGGCCTGTACTGTGTGGGATCTTCCATTTTGTAGTTGCAGTTGAACCACGAGATGAAAGAAGACAGCATCATGTAATAGGACATAAACTGCAGAGACAACGGTCTTAAAATCTAGACTCAGAATCAGTTAGTCAGACCCTAAGGGTTAAATCATGACCTCATAGTTGTTTTCATTTTTGAGTGCACTGTGGTGGTAACAGTTGGCAAAACCGTTGCATGCCTGTCTGTCACAAATAATAAAGACTCTACAGAGCCTGGGGTTGAGCCACAGCAACTCAATCCATTTACGCAAAAGTTTGTTTGTATGTGAGTAGGCTGGTCGCTACTTGTCTACAGCTCTACGAATGGATTTTCCATTAGCGATTTCAGTATGGCCTTCATCGCGCAGATTGCTTTTACATATTTGTACAAACCAGTGGGAGAGGAAATAGAGTATAGAGTCTTTGTTAAATAAGAGAAAAACAAGTTTAAGGTAAAGGATAAAAAAAGTAATTGTAAAGGATTTTAAAGACGTCATGAAATGTGGATATCAACACTGCTACAATGACAAAAAAAGAAAGTTAAGCTGTAATTAACATTTGGGCTGCCACTTTTATTTTGTTATCAATCAATATGACAAGTTCTCATTACGTTAATATCAAAGCCCACCAAATGTCTCAAAGCCAACTAATATTCAATGTTATGAAGCAGAAATGCATTTAATCCTTATATTAGAGAAGCTGCAACAACCCAACTTTAGTCTAGTTTTAGCAAATAAGAGACTTAAATCTACCTAATGGACTAATCCACATTTAAATAGATTGCAAATGAGTATGAGAAGCAATGTGTTTTAAATCAATTAAAAATAACTATAATGTCCACAAACATTACGTCTGCACACATATGAAAGCAATCAAGCCATCCCCCACACACACACACACACACACACACACACACACACACACACTCTGAAATCAAACTGAATTGCTTCTGTTGGCTCCAGCTTCCATTTTATGACAACTCAAATATTTTTTATAGGTCCATTAAACTCAAATTATGTTTCTGAAATGAAAAATGGCTGTGCTGATATTCCTACTAATAGGAGAAAAAAAAGAGAGCACTAAACCCCAACTCAACACAAACTTCCTCTGCTATACACTGCAGTGCTGCTACAGCTACGGATAGAGGTCGAAATCAAAGTGGGGTGATAAAGCTCATCCAACCCAGCATGTAGGAGCTGGCTCAGGTTTGCACCTATGGAAAAAACAGCTACACATACAGTACACTTCTGTCTCTTTGGGAGACTCTGGACAGATTAATGATCTCCTAAACTGTTTGTCTGCAAACCACACTAACACCTTAAGTGCCATAAATGCTTCAGGACGTCTGGCTGCCTGTGGGGTGACTGCTGAATGGAAATGTAAAAAACAACAAAATTTTTTTACTAAATGGCTACATTTCTTCACATTAACTTTCTTTATTTGTTTGCCCAGCACATGAAAAGAACTATTAATGCCTGTTTACCAGTCCATCAAATGACTGGAACAACAGATTTGTTTCTTGCCCTTGTCATCTGGCTGTACCCTCCCCCCTCCTTTTGGTATTTAGCATTCACATCTAATAGCCACCTAATAACCTTGATACCATCAGATTCACTGTTCAAAACTGGCTTGTATTCACACTTGGCAAGAGCTCATGCCTCATACTGCGGGATAACATGTCCACAGTGACATAACGTGCTGCTTGAAGGGCCCGGAGAGGGACAAGGCCCCAGTTTGTTTCGACCTTTTCCTGTCAAGCACTTTGTATGTTTACGCTGTGCCTTTGACACCCATTCACTGCTGAAGAATTGAAATAAACAAAACCATGAGAACTATTGAAAAAAATGGGTAATTTTAGTAAGTTTATTTAGTAACTCTGGAACTCTAACGTGTATTTGTCCCACATTTTCATGAGATATGTTGAAGGGAATAAAAATGACAGCCCTGGGCAAATCTGTGCACCCTTAAGGCTCCTAAAGTACTCCCTAATTACCGTTTTCTATCCCAAGGTCATAGTGGAATGCGTTCCAAAATGGATTACGTTCCCACTCTCACGCTCTCATTCCCTCCATCTCTCGCTTTTTTGCTGTTCTTTCCTCTGGTTATTGCTTCCCTTCTCCTTCCTTCTCCAGGTATCCTTCTCTCCGTTTAATGGCTTACACATGTCAGCCAAGTGGCCGTGGCACTGCTGTGACAAAGTGAAATACCCCAGTGCTCCGTCCATGCTGTTCCTCCCAGGGTTAGATCACAGCGTTCTTCTTAAAGTACACAACCCCAACCCTCTGCCAACCCACCTGTCTAAACCACACTATCAGGATCCCCATTCATCTGTCACCCTACCAGAGCTTTGTAATTACCGCCTGACATTTTGGGTTTCTGTCACACATTTATTTCGCCTTGAGGGGCGAGATATTGTTCACACGACTCTGACCTCAAAATAGAACCACCAACAAAAACTATAATTGCCAGTTCAAAAATGTTTCTCCTGACTCGATGGGTCTGTAATTAAAGCTAATCTCGAAAAAGTTTAGCCTGCAAAATGTTTGAAATAACCTGCATGGTTAATGTTGCTTGAAAGAAAGGTACACAAGAGGGTGTAAATGCAGGTGTGTGTCTGATTTCCAAGCAAGGGAGGGACTGATTTTCAGGTGAAGAAGGCTGTAGCTGTTATGATGTAAGGACGCTTGTACATGTCATCAACAATGGCTGCCTGAGAAGCATAGCCCTAGGGCCACAAATACCACACAGCAGCTGTAGCTCATAGAAAAAAGCCATACTCTCTCGTTCTGATTGTCTCCATCATGTATCCACTGACCAAGGAATCCAAACAGTCAACAAAAGGTTTCTTTTGGAACTTTACAGACAACTGGTTACAAGTCTTCCACAAGAATGGCCCCATATGTTTCACATTAAAAGCCCAACAGTACACCAGAGCCCACAACAGCAAGGAGCCCTAAATTATAGCCATTATATTTATAAAAAAAAAAACTAAACAAAACAACTACACACAGTTCATTGAGAAATACATTTAAAAGCTAAAAAGACCCAAAGAGTTCAAGCCAAGCTTTAGGGAGTTCAATTAAAAAGCTCTAAATAATACTTCTTCACATTGAAAAGAAACAAAAATACAGTGCTTTGTCAGTTTGAATGAGTCTCTTCTCTGTCTTCAGAGTGCTGCTGGAGCACGCGCGCACACACACACACACACACACACACACACACACACACACACACACACACACACACACACACACACACACACACCTGGTTTTAGTAGGATTCTGAGCCAAAGTCAATACAGAGTGCAGTGCCCTGTTTTGCACTTGGAATAAATGGGCAAACTCAATGAAATGAGGGAGAAAAAAAAGGGGAATCAGTGTGTGGAAGTCTAATCCTGCTTTTAAGTAGCTACTGACCAGCCCGACTTTAAAAAACCCTCCCTTGCTAAAGATAGACGTGGCTTACCTTTTCAACCTGAAAGCGAGTAACGTTACTGTGGTTCTTCTTCTTTTTTCTCCTCTGTGTCCCTTTGTCAGTCCGAGCTGCAGGAAGAGAAAGAGTGGGGTGAAGTCCTGATCAAAGAGCCGAGCTCTGCCCGTCATACAGGCTTAGTGCAGGCTGGGAGGCTCATTTTCCTCTGCTGGAATGTGCTCTCAGCTGGACCCGGTGCTCCCCTCGGCTTTTCTGCGGCTGCCGGTGATAAAATGGAAGCCTTTGCACGGTTCTTGAACTACTGTTGCTGCCTGCTGTTGCTGCTCAGCCCCCCCAGCACACTTCCTCCTCCAGTCCAGGCTGCTGCTGCTACAGCCGCCACAAGTCCTGGCATGGGATAGTCCTCCCACTGCGCCGCTAGGGCTGTCTCCCTTGTTCCCTCCCCCTTCCACCCTACCTCCCCTCTCTGCGGCCTCCTCCCTCTGCCTGTCTCCATTTGTTCTCACCCAGACTTCCTCCACCCCCCCCCCCCCAAGACATTTAATCACATAGTAATAAACATATTAGCCTATTCTTACGTATTTTTTTGCATTTCATACTATCCTACTATAGGCTGCATCACCCAAATCAAAGATTTAGGCCTAATAGGCTGTGTTAAGTCAAGTCAGTTTGTTCATGTAGCCCAAAATCACAAATTTTCCCCAAAGGGCTATAATTAGATTAGATAAGATTCAACTTATATATAGGGCTGGGCAATATGGAGAAAATCAAATATCACGATATTTTTGACCAAATACCTCGATATCGATACCGCAACGATATTGTTGTGTTGACTATTGGTGCTTTCATAAAATATTTACACAATGAGATTTTTGATAAATAATCATCAGTAATATGGATATAATGACTAAGGGGGCAAAGGCAAATAATAGAACAGCTAGAACAAGTCTGGTAAGTTCATAAAATGACATCACTTTACTGTAATGCAGCCTTTAAAACCAGGAAAAGACAACACTTATGTCATATTATATTAAAATATCCAAAATGTAAGATGATATCCAGTCTCATATCACGATATCGATATAATAGATATATTGTCCAGCTCTACCCTTTATGTATGTTTATGTTTGAAACTTTGTACATTATGTCAATTTTGTCAATTTTTTTAACTTTTTGATTCATTGGTATAATAATAATAATATGGCCTACATAAATATGTTAGCAATAATAGAGTTGGGTTTACCCTGTTTTGGCCGAAATGCACTTGACCTATCCAAGTATGATGACTTCGTAAATGACTGCCTTTTATTGTTCAAATGATATTCATCAGGTTTATCTAGTGTAGTAAAACGTCCAAATTTCCAGATCGAGGTGTCTGGACACGCAGTTAAAATATCTTTAGGCTACAAGAAAAACATGCTTGATCCTTTATATGTAATTCTTGGTTATCAGTACCTTTATTTATTTATTTATCAGTAGGCTATACGAGACCATTATAATCAAATTTCAAACAGCTCATGCATTGCTAGTGGTTTAGTATGTTAATAATTACAATATCACAGTCCTGCTAATATTACACTATAACCAAAGTGTACAATTTAGTTTTCTACCTCTGTGGTACAACTTTGCTTAGACGGCAAACAGGCTTGCATTCAAACCGTTTTAGCATGACAATTAGTGCCATCCATAGGTCACAATGGATACTGCAGAGCCTCTCCTTATACAGGGAACTGTTTCAGCTTTTTATGCACAATACCGATATACAGCTAGTAAATGAATGAATGAGTAAATGAATGAATTGAAATTGTTATGACAACTTTATTTTCGATCATGTGAGAATAACATTTTAGTGATCATTAAATTTTAAGCTAAACCTCAGCATTTGCAATTAACAATTTTTTTTTTCCAAAACATAAATGAAAACATAAAAGTCAAGCTGCAAAAAACTAAGAGTAAAAAATAGCAATTTTGGCTGCATGCTGATGCTGAGGTGAACAAGCATATTTTGAAATAACAAACGGTTACATTCTAAAACAAAGCCATATTAAGATGAGCTATGAAAAATATATTCCTTTAACATTTTTCTCAGCATTAATCAGCATTAATTAAACCTGCATTAGGTATATAATATTGAAACACCAAATCACCCAAAACTGCAAACCCTTAGAATCAGATTCAGTATTTAAACAAACCTCCCAAAATCTCATAGGTAGCAGAAAATCATTTAGAAAAGCAAACTGTTATGAAAGCACTCAAACGCCATAGGCTGTGCATAACTACTCTAGTTTCATTCTTTCTATGCTGTGTATTAAGAGAGAGTGTTAGAGCTGAAGTTGGTACTGCTGGAGGAGAAGCTATAGCTGTAAGTAGAGGAGTAATCCACACTGCCTCTACGAGATCCACTCCTGGAACCGGCTAGGGAACCAGCCCTGGACCCAGAGCGTGACCCTGGGTTAGAAACATTGTAAGGGCTGCTGATTCCCTTGGTGGACATCGAGGAGGCCTGCAGCATCTTCATACCCTTGCTTTCTTCCACCATGCAGCTGTCCATGGCTTCCTTGTAGGAGATCTTCAGTTTTGTCTTGGGACAGGTCAGGTTCTTCTGGTGATTCCGTGAATCCTGAAGCTTCTGGGCCCCTTGACCATCTAGCCAACCTCTGCGGATAGCCTCTTCAATGGTGACGCGACGTTCAATGCCAGGCTCTATCAGGCCTCCTGTCAGGTACTGAAACTCCAAAAATCTCTGGCCAGCTTCATAGGGCAACCATGTCTCCTTCACTGCCTCTGCTGCAGACATCTTTCTTTTAGTCTTCACATCCTCAAAACCAACATAGGCTTTCTGGGCAGGTTTCAGCTTAGTGCTCATGCTTTCGTCGATGATACTCTGATGGACAGCATCCTGCAGTGACAGTCTCTCACCAGTGGCAGGGTTGATAATACCACCTGTGCTTGCCTGGGCCTCCAGTAGCCTCTGTGCTGTAATAGTGTCAACTATGCCTCTTCGGAGGGCTTCAGACACAGTGATTTTCTCCAAGGTCTCGGTGTCAAATATAGCTGCCACAGGGCTATGGTCATCGAACATGTCAGGGGGAGAAACAGTGATTGAAATACTGTTGAAGCGTTTACGGACGGTCGGAGAAGATGGTCTGCCCTGGGTGGGACTGCTGCAGGTGACCATGTCATCAACGTTGATGTTTGCAATGGTCATCTCTGTGCTGCTGGTTCTGCTGGTTATTTGGTCAGCAATCTGGGTCAAGGTTAGCTTTCCGCTGCGATACTGATCCAAAGACTTCTGGTCAATGACACCGCGGTCCAGGCAGTCCTGGATATCATACTGGGTTCCTGTTTTCCGATCCACTATCACCAAACGTGCAGAGCCATCAGACCCCTTGATAGTTATTTCCTCCCACTCGCACTCCTGCTCCGACAACTCCAGGAAAGTGTCATAGTCAATTAGCTCCCGGTGATAGGCCTCCCTCACTGACATCTCCAGCCCAGTGTCAGGGTCAACGATCACAACTCGCCTCTTGCGCAGGATATTGGTACGGCTCTCCTGTGACTTCTGGGGCTTACTCTTATCTTTGAGTGGCAGGAGTATTAGGCCTGTTTTGCGATCTGTTATGCACCTGTCTTTAAGTTGAAGGTATGTCAGGTTTTCCTTAGTATTAGGGTCAAAGAACCCTTTTGTATCATCTCCTTCATAAGTTAGGATCTCATTCATCTCCTTATCAAAGTATCCCCTTTTATAGGCAACAGCAACATCAATACGGTGGCTCTCTTTGGGGTCAATAATCCCACCGCTGGCAATTTGGGCCTCAAGAAGACGGATTCCATGACCTTTCTCAATAAGGTCTTTCTCAATAGCCTGGAAGAGGGAGATTGTCATTCCTGTAGATGGGTCTTTGTATCCAGTTACTGCCTTCTCTGCAGACAGCAGCTTACTCTTGAACTCTTTTCCTACCAGGCCTCTCTTTGAGGCCTCCTCTACTGTCAAAAACACATTGTTGACTGGATCAACAATAAAACCAGAAGCAGCTTGGGCCTCAAGAAGCTCCAGGGTGGTTCCTCTCATGAGCAGGCCTTCCTTCATTGCCTGATACAAAGGCATAATTCGGTCATTGGCCTCATCATAGATCCCTGCAATGCAGGTAGAGCCATAGAGATAAGACTTTAGCTTGTCTTCAATGTCTCTGCTGGTGAGCTTGCCCTCTTTGAGCTTCACCAAATCAGTTTCATCCAGCAGTTCAGAGTCGACAAGGTCTGTAACAGAGACTTCACCACGGAGACCCTTTACTGTCATGGGCTTTTCTGGACCCTGGAGCAGAAGCAAGCCAGAAACAGGTTCCACTATACACTTTTTCCTTAAGTCTTTATAGCTTATCTTCTGTCCTGTCGCTGGCTCCAGGTAGCAGGTGGGATTTTTGGCCAAAGCCCTGTAGAGCTCCTCATCAATAAGATTGCGATCCAAAGCCAGATCTATTGGAAGGAACACACTCAGAACAGGGTCTAATATGCCTCCAACAGACTCCTGAGCCTGGAGCAAGCGGATGGCTGTGACTTTGTCTACGCGGCCCTGTTTGCAAGCCTGGCCTACAGATAACACTTTGCCAGTGTATGGATCTTTGAAGCCTGTGCTAGCTGCTTCAGCTGTTGCCAAGGTGTCTCTGTCTTCTGTGTCTACAATCCCTCTTGAGCAGGCAGTATCCACAGGCATCTTTTCATTAAATGCAGGGTCCACTATGTAGCCTGTTGCAGCTTGAGCTTCCAGGAGCATTAGGGCACTCTCCGGGCTGAGGAGTTTCTTGTTTTTTGCTTTAGTGAAGGGCATTCTCCCTTGAGAAGTGGATGTCATGCCAGCAATTATGCCAGTACCCTTAAGATTGAGCTGGATGTCCACAGCTACCTCATCCACGCTCTTTTTTCCCTTAAGGAGCTGGTCTAGCGTGGCTTTACTGATTATATCACAGTCACAAAGCTGGTGGGCTGTGACTTTGCGGCGCACCCCATCAAATATCAGCTTGGATGGATCGATTGTTGGGACCTTCTCATCTGTCTGGGTCTGCTTGGCCTGAGCGCTGGGTCTCTGCTGCAGCCTGTGTATCTCTCTCTCCAGGGCATCTCTCTTGAGAGCCAGTTCTGATGCCTCCTTTTCAGAGATCAACAGACGGCTCTTGAACCTCTCCTCTACACTCTTTAGCTCCCTCATGAGCCTCTCAATTTCATTCTTCAGGGAGAGCCTGTCTCGTTCAGCCTTGTCTCTGTCTGATTCAAACTGCCGAATCTGGCTGTCTCTCAGCTCGTACTGGCTCTTCATGTAGTTGAAATCCTTGAGGACAGCATTCTTTTCATCATGCAGCCGCTGTTTGTTGCGGAGCTCAGTCTCTAGTGTGAGCTTGATGCGGGTGAGCTCCTCTTCTATGCGCTGCTGACGAGTCTTGTCCTGCTCCAGCAGTTTAAGCTTAGATAGCAAACTGTCCCTCTGCAGCAGCAGCTCACTGTATTGGCTTTGGGATTCATGTACCATCATGGATGTCTGGGGAGAAATAAGAAAACACATTATTATGTCTGTAAAGGAATGCCAATAAGTGATGCACAAAAAGCATGAGCAAAAAGCAGATTATGCAGAGCCACGACTCTAATGAACTAATTACACAGCATGTTGTAAGAGCCTATCAACATATACAGTTGTTCATCATTTGTAGTATAGTAATAATATTCACAGGCAAATTGAATGTTAAGAATCGGTTATCAGTACTGGTTGAACCAATTGATAATGTATATACTATATATATATATATATATATATATATATATATGTACATATATTTTATACATTAATTAGTATGCAGTGATTAATTGAGATTGTTATTATCGTGTGAGTTAAGTTCAGTCACATAATATGTGAAGTCAAAAGGGTGAACAACATGCATGTCAAAGCAAGACCATTTGTAAGCAAGTGAATTTCAAGTAAAACTCCTAAAATAAGTCAGGTGTCACTAATATAACAGGGCCAGTTTGAAATAATGCTTAGTCTTAATGCAGCCATCCATGCAAAAGCAGACAACAGTAAGTTCAATTATGTGTAGATGATCCTTCAATGCAATCAAAAATACCTCGATTGATTGCTTTTGGAATTTGTCTGTTTCCAATTTAAGCTTTTCTCTCTCCTTGGTCAGGCCATTGATGAGAGCCTGGAGCTCGGCTGTCTTCTTGGTGCTACTCTGAAGCTGGACATGCAAGGCTGAGATCTGAGTGGCACTCTCTCCATCAATAGTGGCTTTGCTAAGCTTTAGCTCATCTCTCTCCTGTCTAACTGTCCTCAGCTCCTCCTCCAACCTCAGTCTCTCCTTGGTCAGGTTCTGTGTCAGAGTCTTCAGCTTTTCGATCTCGGTAGTGTATTCGTTAAGCTGGCGGCTCTTCTCCTCAATGGTCTTATACAGGCTCTCATTGCGTTGGTTGAGCTCATGAGTCCGAGCCTGTTCCTGCTGGAGTTTCTGTTTAAGTGTCCTCAGCTCAGCTGTGACAGCTGCCAGTTCTTGCTTGGTGACTTTATGCTCCTTCAGACTCTTGTCCAGAGCCTCCTGGAGGGCACTTATGTCCTGCTCATACTTCCTTCCATAGTTGGAAGTCTCTAGCTGGATAGACTTCAGTGAGCTAATTGTGGTGGTGTGCTCTCTGCAAGTATGTGTCATCCTCTCCAACTCTGCCTCCATTCTCTTTCTACGTGTGAACTCCTCCTGGGTCGTCTTCTTTTGCTTCTCCAACTCTGCTTCCATTCCATCCAGAGAGCACTGAAGTTCTCGGATACGGCTCTGCAGCCTGACAGAACTCTGCTCAGCCTGGGATTTCTCACTGGTCTGCTTCTCCAGCTCTACTCGGGTGATGCTGATCTCCTGCTCGTACACTTTAAGCTTGTTAATGGACTCCAGATAGGAGGTGTTCTTTGCCTTCAGGTCTGCCTCAGCCTGTTTCAGGTGATTGATTTCCAATTCTAGAGCTCTCCTCTTCTTCCCCTCCTCCTCCAGGTTAAATGTTAGCATGCTGATCTGCCTGGACTTCTCCTGATTGGTTTTGATGGCCTCCTTCAGTTTGAGCTCATCCTGTCCTCCCTGCTGCATGAGTGTTCTCAGCTGAATCTCCAACTCGCTGCGAAGCCTCGTTTCTTGTACCACTGAGGCCCTCTGCTGGCTGGCCTCCTGCTCTGCTCTGCTTTTCTGCTCTTCTGTGTGAGCAATGGACTGCCTCAGTCTCCGCAGCTCCTCCTCTAGATCTCTCTTCTCGGCAGTGAGTCTGTCAACTTGATGTCTCAGTTCTGCTGTGTCTTCTTCTTTCTGCTGTGAGGCTTTTAGGATCGTGGTCTTGGTAACGTGGATCTGTGTCTCATATGTCTGCTTAAGCTGATTAATCTCCTGGGTGCACTGTGTTCTTACCTTTGAGATTTCTGACTCAGCGTTTCGTCGACGAGTCGCTTCCTCGTCTAGCAGTATCTTCATCCTCTCCAGTTCATGGTCCTTGTCCTTCACAGACTTTTCCAAGTCAATTTTGGTCCAGTTGAATTCGTCCTGTTCTTTCTGTCTGCGGCGAAGAGCCGCCTCATACTCTTCCTGCTGGCTGGTGTAGCGTTCCTCTGCCAACATTCTTTTCCTCTTTTCTTCATCCAGCTGGTATTTAATGCGGGTCAGCTGGTCGTTGAGATCTTGAAGCTGGTTGTGTGTGCTGTCCAGGCTCTCCTTGGTAACGCTAACTTGTATTGCTGTGGTTCTCTTCACTTCCTCCATAGAAATGAGCTTTTCTTGTGACTGAGTGAGGTCCAGCTTGCAGCGGGCCAAAGCATCCTCGAGAGACTTGTTTTTCTGGTTACGGTCCTGGATGTCGTCCTTCAGACGCTTTAGTTCCTCCTCCAACATCTCGATCTTAGTGTTCCTGATCTGAGAGCATTGACAAAAGCAGAAAGAGCCTCAGTCAACTACTTTCATATTGTTAAACAAGCCTATTTGTTCATTTATGGTATTTTTTATCATACTATTTATTATTATACTATTATCGACATTTAATGATGTCTTAAATGGCATCACACAAATACGACACCTACCTTTAGCTCTTCCATGTTCTTCAGTAGCTCCCCAAGGAACTTGTAGTAGTCACTAGAGCGGGTGAGTAGCTCTATGTAGTGGGACTGGAGGTCAGCCGCCTGATGGGAGTTAAAAAAAAAGGTGGATGAATACTGAGGTCAAATGTTCATGTGTTAATTTCATACCGGTGAGCTCTTTACATGACGGATGCAATTAGGCAATTAACCTTTAAACTGGTTGTATTACAAGAGCTGATAATATAAAAGAAAATAACTAGGGATGCACCAAATATTCGGCCACCGAAAATTTTCGGCCGAAAATGGCCCAAAAGGGCATTTTCGGTTTTCAGCCGAAATAATAGACAGAGACGGAGCAGAGCCCAGCGCAGGAGATCAGAGCGCAGAAAAAAAGACTTGTCTCGCTGCACCAGATGAGGGGCATGCACCCTCGTTGTCTGATATGTTCAGTGAAATCCTGCAAGAAAGTGCCTCAATTAATAATAATAATAATAACAATAGGTAAGCTATTCTGTTCTCAGGCTACTATATACTGTATGTGACTATCAGATTGTAGCCATATTTCTGCTAGATATTTTTTAAATTTTAAACTTTAATATTAATTTATATATAATATTATATATAATATTAATTTAATTGCAATGCCTTGATTTTAGTAAAGTTAGTACACAGTCATAGCCATAAATGCAATGGTACTAATAATTGGCATAATTTCTTTCGGTCTTTCGGTTTTCGGTCTTGGTTTCCTCTTTTTCGGTTTTCGGTTTCGGCCAAGAATTTTTATTTCGGTGCATCCCTAAAAATAACCATTGTTAAAATTCATATTTAAGAAAGAGAAGATCAACATATAATGATAACTTGAATGTGTAATAACTAATAGCTAAATGAAAATTGGTTTAGTATGACTTAATGGAGAGACAGTACTCATACCTCTTGTCTGACCACAGAAGCGGGAGACTGCAGCATTGTTCTCTTGATAGGAATATTAAGCAGAGTTTCCAGGCCTGAACCGTAGGAAGCCAGCTGCAGCTCATAGTCCTAAAAAAACCCACAACACAACACAGATTATTTGTACAATGCGTGCCTTCGGTTCATCAGCTTGTAAACATCTATAAAAATGTTTTCAAATGAAAAAAAAAACAGTGCACATTAATTGACAACCTACCTTTATGGAGGAAGCACAGATGTCTGCGTTTTTCTGCACAACCTCTACTTTCTCCTTCTTTCCTTTAATTTCAGTGTGAAGTGCCTGTGCAGTCAAAAGGGGACATTCAAATCACTGATTTAATCTGACATGACACTGTCCAGTTGGTGCTTCTTCTCAGACTTCCATTACTTTATTAGACAAGAATGTTAATGATATTATAATAAGCAGTTACTCAAATTATTTTTCTTGGTCTCAAGGGAAAGTAAGCAGAATTCCATAAATCATCTGAGCAACACTTTACACTGCTGCTGTGCTGTGTGTGATGTACTGTATAAAATCCACACCTACACCAAAGCTCACGGCTGTCAGAAGCTCAATAAATTGTCAATGGTGGATATTTCCAATTCAAAATCAAATCAGTTCAGTTAAAAAAAAGGATTGATTACAATATGTTTATGTAAACAAGGAGAGACGTGCCTTCTGTTGGTTGAGGTGGTCCATTAGAGTCTGGATGTCGCTGAGCTTAACCGTCTGAAGGGTGTCCTGGCGCTTCCTGGCATTGTCTATCCACTGTTTCAGCTGAGTGCTGCTCTGCTGATAATGAGTCAGCTGTTTTTCCTGCTTCTCCAAGTCCCACACTCTGAGGAGGAAAGAGTGGGAGGAAGAGGAAGGGATGAAAGGACTTTTTTGGGTGTTTTTACCAGCAACGACGAATGGAGGATGTGAAGACATATTCACAGGTACTGAAACAATGTGTGTACATATACAGACTATCCTACCTGCTGTCAATCTGGGTTTGGATGCGGCGCCAGCGGTCAGACATCTGACCCACCAGGTCTGAGTACTTGGACAAGTCCACGTCACACTTGTGGAAGGGCGCGGAGATTTGGCCATTCCAGTGCACTGCTTTAGCCAGGTCAGACTCCATGGCTGTCAGCAGGTCTCTTTTTTGCTCCAGATCACTCTTCATTTGCTTTATTAGAAAATCACAAAACAGATTAATATCCAAACATTTCAACTGTAACAATACATTCTATTTAAGTCTTATTTACATTTAGAGGTGGGCGCTTTGACAATATGTATGATTATGCCATCATATATTGGATTATTACTACTTTTATTTTAACTGGATTGTAGTGGTGTGTACACGTATATAGTGGCATAACATGGAAACATGGAAATAGTAAAAGTACAAGTACCTCAACTTAAGTACAGTACTTGAGTAAATATACTGGGTTTTGTCATGTGACCCATGTGTGGAACCTCAGCCATGTTTTTTGTCCCAGAGAGGACAAAAAGGATTCAGTGAGTGTTTGTATACGTCTTGAGACTGGAAGAGACTGCAGTTCAAACTAAATATAAAAAGTGTGTCAAACCTTTAGTGTGCTCCGATATTTTTCCACCTCTCGAAGGTCCAGAGAGGTGGTCTCCTTCTCTGTCAGCCGGGCCTCATTGACTTTAATGATATCTTCAGCCTGGAGAAGGCTCTGGAGCAAGGCCTTAAGAGCCGACAGCCTGTTAAAGACACAAAGCCATTACATTAAATGAACTTATGAATTTCACTACATTTAATAAATACATATATTTTTAGTCTTTAATCAGTAAAGCCGAAAGTTCCGGTGCCAGTATTTACTTTATTTGTGCAGTATTTTCTCAGTCATTGTGGGATGAATAAAAAGGAGATGTGATGAAAATAATGTACCTTTGAAGGTAGGCTGGGTAGAGACCCTGCAGGCCTCTCAGTTTTTGGTTGATGATTTCTAGTTCAGAGCGGAGGAACTGGGCATGCTCGGAGTCTGCAGGTATCCCCTCCAGCTGCTTTATAATCTTTTCTCTTAGTCGCAGGTACTCATCATGAATGGAGTCCAAGTCTTGGTGCACAGTCTGGATATGAATATGTCATAATAAGTTACATTTAACATAATCAGTTGCTTCTCACAGTGCTTGGAACAAGAAATGCATGTGTTGTTTTGATTTACAAAAGTGCTCGTTATATTTCATCTATATTTTGCCCATTTTGAAATGGGTTTTTGTCGCAAAGAAGAACTTCATTTTTCATCAGATAGAACAATAAACAAAAAAGTTACACACCTGCAGCTTCTGGATGTGCACTGAGCACTCGTGCACACTGTTGTCCCCCAGGGGAACGTGTAGATGACTGGTGAGACCGGACTCAGCCAGCTCCAGCCTGCGTCGAAGTTCTTGCAGACTGTTGAGCAGGGTAAGGCTGATGGTAGAACTGGCTGGGGGAGGCTGGACAGGGACTGGGACGACAGGGGGCTTGGGGATCTTTGGAGTCGGAGGCTTGGTATTGTCAGGCTTTACCGCTTCCTCCTCTTTATTGGTTGGTGGAAAATGTTAAGAATATCGATTAAAGTGGGAAAATAACAGCAGTATTTTTGCTAATTTAGTGGACTGACAATTTAGGCATAAGGTAAAGACATTTTACACTCACTGTAAGCAGGCAGCTGGATAATCAGTGTATCATAGTAGGTTTGGGCTTTATCAAAGTGGCCCTGCATGGTTTTCTTCTCCTCTTCTCCAAACAGCTCAGAACCTTGGCTGGTACGCATGAACTCTTGGTAGTGAGTCTCCAGTCTTTTGATGATATTGCGGTACTCGTCGGGACGCATTTTAGACAGCTGCAAGACAATGGGTTAGGTGAGGGGTCAGGTTAAACAAAAGAAACAGGAAGTGAGCCAATTCCTGCAGACAGTGTTTCAGATAAGACAGAAACTGAATCTAATTCAGCTTTGCTTGGTATGTTATTGTAACAGGAAAACTCAGAATAAGTTATTGTAATCTTACCATGCTGACAGTGAGCGAGTTGATGTAATTCACGTCTTTGAGGCAGTATTGCCATGAGATGAGACTCTTGATGTTGATGTAGAGCTGATTCCAGATGCTCATGATGGCTTCATAATACTGCTCATTCCTAGTAAAAAGCAAAGGCCATTACTATGCAGACACTACATGATAGACATAATGTAATATTTATCAAATGCAGATATTCATGTTTTCTTTTTATCTGAATGATTACTTGTACATTTGTGGGTTAATGGTTATTTCTTGCCTCTTAGGCTTATAATACCTTTTACAATCTGACAATGTCAGCAAAATATACCATCCCAAAAGAAAGCCTGTTTTCTTATCTAGCTCTGGTAAATTGTATTTATCCAATATATTTATTACATAAAAAAATCCCTGTCAGCCGAACATTTTTAATTGCCCTGACCAATATCTGAACAGGATTTTCATAGACCTACTGTTGGTCTACATTGACTGAATGGTTCTTACTTGTCGGCGAGGCCGATGCTGAGCGGGTTTGGTGGGGGGATCAGCAGACACACAGAGGGAATCAACATGTCCAGACCTCCAGGTCCCGTCACAAGCCACTTGCTGCGCTGCGAGTTATCCTTCAGGATGCCCTCATTCCCTTTTAAAATCCCTATCTGGAGCACAAAACAGAACATATAAACAGAAGAAAATAATATTTGTAATATTCCACTTTTTACTCTGTGTTTGTGTGTGTGCTGAGAGAGAGCATATATCCCACCTGGTCTTGTTTAAAGTCACATAAGGCCTGTACAATGACACGGCTGCTGCTCTTCTCCTCAGGGTTGCGAGGTTTCAGCCTGACAATGGTCTTAGATTTGTTGACCAGACTTTGGACCTGCCTCTTATTCTCCATGACTCGCGCCTTCTCTTTCTGTGAACATGCAAAAATCCGACATGTGTTTTTAAATGAGCCACTGTAAACTGTAAACGTGTGTAAACTGCAACTATCATTCAAAGTTCAAAACTCTACAGAATGAACGCAGACATGCAGAGGCATTCTATTTAGTCTCTTAAAAATAAAGCTGGCCGAACCAGTTAAACAGACATGTCACACAACAGAACCAATAGTTTGAGCATGTATTGTGCTTCACACCAGCAGAAAGAAGTGCAGAAGAGTACAATGATACCTCTAGGTTTTTCAGGAGTTCATTGAGGTTATCCAGTTGGGTGTTCTTGTCGCACATGTACTTGTTTCGGATAGCCTCACACTCCTTTTGCAGCTTCGCATATGTCTCATTGGCCTCCTTGAAAAACTGAAGAGGGCAGCAACAAGCTTTGATTAGTGTTCACATGATGACATGCAGTGCTCTATCCGTATGAGAGCCAGAGCTGAACTGAGCACTTACTTGGCTGTAGGCAGCATTCTCCTTCAAATGAACATGGATACACTTGGTGATCTGCAGCAGCCAGCTCCACTGGGTCTGTAAGGTGTCCATGTAGGCCTGTGGGCGCACACAAAGTCATCAGCACAAAACCAATGAACACTTAGCTCTTTAGGATAGGAAAACATCCAGAAAAAAAACAAAACACCTTACTTCAATCTTATCTGAGGCAGGGTGGTTGTTGTTCACAAGTCCATCTGCTTTCACTTTGAGCTTGTTTAGCTCCTTCTCTTTCTCCTCCAGGTCCCTCATCAGCCCCTGTCAGGAGAACAGAAAGTAAGGGACCCAAAAGGATAGACTTTGGACTCTGAAAGCCAACATACTTAATTGAGATTTAATGGTACAGGTAATACAAACACATCAATTATTAGGGTATAATCACAGCCATAATCTAAAACAGAAACATCCAACCAGGAGAAAAGAAGAGTTCAGACAGAGATCCTTACTGAGTAGCTCTCTTGCTTCCTAGGGATATACTGGTCGATGTTCTTGTCTCCCCAGTCAAACATAAGCTCTTCCTCCTCTCTCTCATTCACCCACATGATGGCTTGGGAGATCTCCCCGATGATGCCCTGAAGGTCTCGCAGCTGACCCACACGGCTGTGGGACATTTTCTGAGACAGACACAATGTAAATTTATGAATTTGATAAAAAGTAACAATGGTGCTGTTGATTTTGACAATCCAAAAAAATACCATTAAAAAAAAAAAAAAAAAAAAGAGTTTGGTTCTTACCTGTAAGCTTTCCCATTCTTGTTCCAGGATGGAAAGGTTGTACTTGTCGCCCCTCTACAAAAACAAGATTTTGGTTTTTGCTCAGTTTTAAATAGGATTACAAAACCTTTGTAAACATGACACATCGAGGACCATCCTCCTCAACAAACAAGATATCTGAAGAAGCAACTGAGAAGAGCTTCAAAACAGGGAAACAGGGTGACCACTTACCAGTTCATCTCTGGCACGGTCTACTTCTTGGCTCCTCTGGATAGAGCTGTGGTTTTTGTTTTGGGTTATGATTTGCTTTTCTATGGTTTCGGAGTCATCTCCCCATGGAGTTGTCTCAATCATGCGCTACAAAATGCAGAATCACAGTATTTATTACCTTTTAAAATGCAATAACTTCAACAAAATTAACCTCATTTGATGAAGAATTACATATTTTGTAGAACGTTACTGTATAATGGTTCATGAAATAATATATTTATTGTGTAGGCTATATATACTTATATATTTATATACTATATATAAATATAGACTTATATATTTTTAAGAATAAGGCATTATTACTTTTTATTGTCAACAAACTCCAGGAAAAACAAACACAATGCACAATTCATCTGTCAATGATTTCTGCCCTTCCTACCTGTGGAACTCTGCCCTAAGCCTATTATTCCTACCAAAGACACAAATACACGGTTTCTTTTTTCTTAAATCTCTGTAATTTCTCTAAACACCTGGGCACTGCAGTGTTTAGCAAATGCTACTCAAACAGGAGTTAATTGTGCATTTCTTGGGGACTATTTTCAGCTGCGAATTAATACACATGTAGTGCTCTAGTCTGCAGGACAGTGTACTGTATGTGGAATTGACTCAAAGTAAACTAGTGCAACATGTCACCCAATGCAACGGTGTGGCTCATAAATGTGTTTTTAATAGTTTTAGGAAAACAATGAAGCTCTGGAGCACAGAGGACTACACAGGCAATCCTTATTCATATCATCAACTCATTGTTTTAGTCTTGTCATGGTTTTTTTCTTCTCAAAAATAGAAAACCCACTGAGCCCTCCCTATTCTTTAAGGCAATATTATTCTAAATCTCAACACATGCACTAGTCTGCCTGCTATCAATTCCCTGACTTCTTTCACTCTTTGTCCTCTAGGTGGCAGCATATCATCATTAAGTTCATTGTTAAGCAGGAAACTATCCCAACTATTCCCCTCGTTTGCAGCACTCACTCAGCTTTGATAAGAGCTCTGCAGGCAAACCGACCTCAGCCAGTCCCTGCTCTTAGCGCACATTTTCTCTCTCTCTCAAAGCCTTTGTTCTCTCACCACTCCCTTTTCCTTCATGACTGCTTGACTGAAGCTACACACGACTTGGCTGTTAAGAGACTGTCAGCATTACAGCTAATGTCCAGAGTAGAAAGGTCAACAAAGTTATATGTTGGAATTTAGGTACAATGGCTGAAAGCGTAACCGGCAGCAAATAGAGACACTAAGTCAAAATGGCAGCAGTAGTGCATCAGGTGATATGTTCCCAGTTTTGGAGTTTAAAAAAAGCAAATACCTACAAAGTACAAAGGCTGTCGCAGAAGAAGATATAAAGAAATGTTTCTAAATCAGATGACAGGGAGGAAATTAATTACGAAATATAAAGGGTGAGGCTTGATGCGTTGACAGAATGACAGGGTGTGTTTTTGGTTGGGTGTGAGGGTGGGGGAGGTAGAGAGTAGAAGGGCGTTTTCCCATGAGCATGTTACAGTTCTGCTGAACTACCACGTCCTATAACAACTGACTCAGCATAGAGTGTCAGAGATCACACTCCTTTACTTCTACTTTTCTTTTTGCCCCCAGCGTCTTTATCTCCCTCCCTCTTTCCCAACTCTGTCTCTCTTTCTGCCTTTCTCTCTCGCCGTCTCTTTCTCAAATGGCAGAGCTCTTTCCTCTTCTTTGTTTCAATCCTTCTTCACCCCCCCCAACCCCTCCCCCCAGGCCTCTTTCACTCACGGATCGGGTTTTGGCAGTGTGTCCAGATGGTTTCAGTTACAGGAGGTCAGAATAAGTGATTCCCCCTCCTCCTACTCCTCCTCCCTTGACATAACAAATGGTGCACAGTACACTAATTCACCCAGGTATACAGACATGTACACACACGCAGGTGCAGCTATTCATTCTGCTCAAACAGGTTATAAAAACTTTTGGTCACAGAGTTTTGCCAAGATGTTTGTGGATGATGCTGTCGAAGAAGGCATCAGACACATTACCCATTTATGTTTTTTTTTTTTTTTTTTTAATGTTCTTAAAAGTCTCTGAAGTATGAAGAGCTCACCTTCTGTTGGGCAATCCAGGCCATGGCATCATTAAAGATCCTCCCCCCCTCAAGGGAACCCACGCTGCCTCTGTTCCGTCGTATGGTCACACTACTGACTAATTGCTGTTGCAAAGCACCATGCATGTGCTGGAACTGTTCTAAGCTGTAGAGTTGTACAAAAAAGGAAAATACTTTGTGAATCTTCTAAGGCACAACGATGGATTAAGAGCTTAAAGAGCTCATCTTGGCAAATACAGCTGAATGACAAGAATAGTCAGAGAGCATATAACTCCTCAGAATTACTTTGTCTTTAAAATGGTTGGTTTAACTACAAAATGAAATTCAGATGCTACTCTAATATTAGGGGTGCACGATTCAGAAAATGTCACGATTCGATATCGATTTTTAGGCTCAAGATTCGATTCTAAATCGATTTTCAATTCAAAAAGGATTTTCCATTTAAAAAACGATTCACAGTATGTAAATGTAGTTACTTTTTCCCATGTGATTGCAGTAAACATTCAATTTAAAAGAAAAGAAACACAAAAAAATGAATGTAGTTTGATATTACTTTATATGTCTTCATATAAAAATAAAAACATATGCAACTAAAAACTTTCAAATACATTTAATTCAAGTATAAAATAAAACTGTTAAATAAAAAGAGCTTTTCGTTCGGTGGGAGGTTAGAGCTGGCATGTTAGTTACTTTAGGTCGTTGTTCGATCATGTCTTTAATGTTAATCTCTGGGTGTACCATGTGAGTTCTCAAGTTTGTGGTGTTTCCAAAATACTTAACTTTCGCTTTGCAAAGCCTGCATACAGCATGATTCCTATCAAGTTCCGTCTTCCCCTCGAGGTTATAAAAGCCAAAATGTGCCCAAACTCTCGCCTTCAATGAGGATGGAGGAGGTTGAATAATTCTTTCTGTGAGGTTTTCCATTGTTTGCGCCGACTAAACTACTTCTGCTGCACTCGTTCTTCTTTTGTAGAAGAACGAGTATATATATATATATATATATATATATATATATATATATATATATATATATATATATATATATATATATATATATATATATATATATGAATTGATTTTTGGAATTCTATGAGTCGATTTTGAATCGGTAGAGCTTGAATCGCGATACGAATGTGAATCGATTTTTTCGCACACCCCTAAACTCTATGACCTCAAATATTGGCAAATTTGACCCATTAACCTGTAGGAAGAATGTCATGAATGAACACGTGCAAATGCAAACATGCAAATACAGCAAACAAACTCACACTGCACTTTTCTTTTCTTACCTCCTGAAGATGTTGTTAGGTATACGCATTTGCTGCAGCTCTCTGCCATAGGCCTTCATCTGCTCCATGGTTTCTGCAGCCATGATCAACAGTTTGTCTACCTCCATGGCTGGACCCCCCTATAAAATCACACAGTATAGACACTGAACTCTAGCCACCAGCAAAATTATACTTCATTTTAACTGGCTGATGATATTATCTGTTTTTAAAAATCTGATATGGCATTATCATGTTGATGCATTTAAACAGAAAAAATTATAATAATGAAGTCAATATCATTCTAATTACCACCAGAAGTGAAAACAAACACTTGAGATCAGTGTAATCTGTGTGCTACACTTACACCCTGGAATATCATATTCGCTCTCTCCAGGAAATCCTGGCACTGGCTTGTCAGGAACAAAGCTTTTTGCTGAATTGCCAGGACACTACACATAAGGACAAAAACAAAACAATACATTTTCAGAGCTCGTAATACGTGTTTTAATCAATCAATTCTATGTACGGCTAGCTTTGTTTTATTTGTTTTTTAAAGTTTTGATTATAGTGTTTCAAATACAGATACTGTTAATTTAGTTAATAAGTTACTAGATTGGTAAATGCTTGTAAATGATCATTGGATTTCATGGAAACTAAAATGAATACTATCTGATGCAACATTCTTAATGAACAACATAACAACAACAACAACAACACCAGTAAAGTGTTAAAATCAAAGAAAGGACAAAGTAGTTTCTAATGAGGCATAATCCTTTAACAATTATAAACTTGTATTTTACTCTAACACAAACTCGTTTATTGTTTTTACTCTGTGGCTGTGGGACATGGAAACAGGTCACCAAAGGGTCACCAATTAAAAAACTAACCACCTCTTGACTTTCTCTCTTTAAAGAGCTTGCAACTCCCCCATGCACATCCTGTATTTTACTTTTAACCTCTGTCCATCATGAGTTAAGAATGTGGGAGATTTTTTTCCACACAGAAAAGGAAATAGTTTGAAAAGCTCTGTCACAGACATCACTGTTATAACATTAGACACTGACATCATGATCGATGATAGCAGTGGGAGGACATTCAAGGGGAGTGTTCACATAATCCCTCTACTGTAATTCAGAATATTATGAAACACATCAGGAGTGATACACCTAGGAGTACTTAGAAACACGTTACGAAATCAAATTAGAAAATACTTCTTCTTGTGTTCTTGAGCTAGCTCTACAGAATTCAGTAACATGGTTGTGCTCTTCAATGGAGCTAGCAGTGGCCTTTATTGGAACCGTTTGGTGACATGTTTCTCTTTAAATGGTAGTAGCCTACTGATAAAGACATAATCCCCTAAAACATTTCCAAATGGATTTTATGGCTTTGCTTGGACACGGTTGACATAATATTTCTCAAGAATTTGCATGAATTTGTAGTTTATGGTGAGCATTTTGTTAACTATAGGAAGAACAAGCTGCACTTTTTTTTTTTTTTTACATGAACATTTAATGGCAAATTCAAACGCATGCTCGTGCCGTAACACTAATTTCAAAGCAACAGGTGATAACTTACTTCATTCCACCACCTCCGCCCGCCGTGCCGAGGACTTGTGCTTTCGCTGCCCCCCCGCCGTGCATGGAGGTCCTGGAGAAGGAGGTGTAGGTGGTGCCCTGTCCTTGGTAATCTCCCTGGAAGCCGTTTCCACCGACGAACACGTCGTTTCGACCTGACAAATCTTGTCGCGAATTACTTCTCTGGACCCCGGTGACCAATCTTGGGTTCGAGCCGTACAAACTCATGTTTGCCGAGTTGTTGTTGTTGTTGTTGTTTTTTATGTTTGAAGAAAGTATTGAAGTTTGAGTCGTTTTTCTCTGCTGTACAGACAGAGGACAGACCGCGCACCTCTCCCCTCACCGTCTCTTGTTGCGCAGATAATGGTTTGCTGTGAATAGACGGAAGCTGACCGCTTTTGGACAGAAACCACACCTTGCTTGTGTTTACGAAACACTCTGCACCCTCTTGCCTGTGTGGGAAGATATAGTGCTTGGGCTCAATGGGTTCTCGGTTCATTCTGCTAAAAAAGTTATGTTGCAATCAGAAGTTGGATTTCTCAGTTGAATTATTAGGAATTACAACATGGGTTTAACCGTACGAATATAGTCCCGTGAAAGGGAGCCTATTTAAAGCGTGTTAAATAGGCTAATTTGGATATTAACAAGTTGCCTATCTTGTTATAAACAAAGACATTTGTTTTCCATCTTCAAAACATGTAGCCTACTAGAGGTTTATACAGACAGCTTAATGTCTGAGACATTTAATCATCTGGTGAATTTGAGTTATGCCTATTGTTACAGTAGGTGCACCTCATAGCCTATTTTGTGAACTCTAATTGGAATAAATTGATCTTTTCATAAAGCTGTTGCATCTATATACATCTAATTTGACTGCAAAAAAACTGGACAAGTCTGCCTTTTACTACATGATTTACATAATTTTTGTTTTTGCATCTGGCAAAGGGACAGCAGTTGAAAATCAGCTTTTGGCCGATACTAACACATTCACAGTGATATTGATCACTGTGCATTTTTCCTGTAATAAAATAAAATAGAAATAGAAATACATTCTAATAATAGTTTTGCTGTGGACTCCTTGTCCTTTCATTGAGGCTCACTGAACCTCATTTATACACCCCCTGAAGAATTATTCTAAACTCATAATGGGATTTCTTCTTACATTTATGTTCCCAACAAATTATCTTGCTCTTATTCTTCTCTGTTATAGCTCAGGAATGTTTGCTCATTTAAAGTCTGGCGAGTAATAACGCCACACACAGTTGACAATAATTAAAGAATACAGCAGCCAACACATTTAATCCCCAGAAGAGTGAGTAGAGATAGTGGTTGAGCAAGGAATTTGTCATCCTGGGTTCAACATTCTTGAGGTCAAAAGGAGTCCATTTGAGAGTTCAGTGCTTTGCATAGCTGCTTAAAGCTGAGCCAAGTCCACCAAGTAGATTTTTTGTTTCCATTTTTTTTCTCACTTTGTCCTCTAAACACACCACACATGACAGATAGGCCTTTTGAAAAGTGAAAGGGAGTGAAAAAGACGAGTGTGGAGGGTGACACATACCTTTTGTCAAGTGTCAGGCAGTGTTTAAAAAAAGTGTGGGAAAAGAAAAGTCTGAAGCATAAACACTTAACAATGCCTGAAGTGCTTTGGTCTTACGTCATAATAAACTCCTACAGCCTTTATGACCGATGCAGAAAACAATAGTAGACTAGGCTGACAGACATATTGTGCCCTCTGGTGTTTTATCCTTGAGCTATAGCCATTGAATCCACACAACTACTACACTACATCACATAGACGTGTGAGAACAGAGAGAGATGGGGGGAGATGGAGGCATGGGTCATGGAAACCAACACCCTAAACTAGAATTTTCAAACCATTTAAGCATTACTATACTTTTTTTTTTTTTTACTTTTTAAATGCATATATTTGAAAAACCTGACCTGACATGTGTGACCTATGTCTCTTGAAAGACCAGTTTCAAACATGAAACACACCCAACTAAAGACACACCCTACATTTTTTTCTCCCTACTAGGTTCAGGTGGGTTGCTTTACATGTTTGCTTTTTCCACTCTTAATGCATGTCCTCCAAAGAAAAGACACTGCAAGACTCAGCATGTACACTTTTCCAAATTTCAGTGTAATAACAGCTTTCGTGCCAAGAGAGACAGACTGAACAGTAGGGCACTGAACCTTGCTGTACTGTTTAATGAGATAGTGAAGAATAGTTGGAAGCACACATTAATTATAAGCTCTTCAACAGAAAGGGTTTGGCCTTATTAAAACAAGACACACAACTCACTTTTCTTCTTCTTTTTTCTTCTTTTTTTGTGCAAGATATGAATGTTTGTGGGCAATTTCAATGTCAAGGCAGTTAAAGTGAGGTGTGGCAAATAGTGCAGGGATGGTTAATTTTTTCAGGTTTTTCTAATACCTGTCTGTCATGCACTGGAGCCAGCCTCTGGTTTATCCTCTTTTATCTTTTATCTCTCTCTTTAATCTCCTTTCTGTCTGCAATGTTCATTTAGATGAACACGCTCAATGGTGTTTTTTGCCCCCAACTGCTCCTTCCAGGCAGCGCTGCGACTGCTGCCTTCAAGGCACGTAACCCTAACCTTAACCTTAACCTTAACCCTAACCCTGACCATAACCAGTGCCTCCCAAAGGTGCCACCACTGGGGGCAAAAAACACAGATAAACGATGAAAACAGGGCTCTTTGCGGAGAAAAAAAAACTTTTTTGACCGTATCTTCAGCTTGGGAGTAAATATTTAACCTAATGTTTGCTTTCTGCACTGAAAACCACTGTGGGTCACTAACTGCTGTATTTCCCGGTTGTGAAGAGAATATTTTTGGCAAAGGTACATTTTTCACTCATGCATGTTTTACCCACACCAAACTGACATCTGGAATATAAAACTAAAATGACTCACACCAAATATATATATATACCATATATCAAAAACAATGCAAGGGCAACACCAGGTTAACTCTCACGTATTATGTCCAGTGATTCACAGTTACTGTCAGACCTGAAGTCACACATATGATATCATTTCCAGACACTGGTACTGATATCATTCACTGAGTAAACAGTGAGAAAAAAACAACCCTGACAGCTGGTTTATTAAATTACGTAGACAACTGACATTGTCATGCTTATTAACGCTGTGATCTGAGTTTCCCCAGCAGCTTGTTAACATACAGATGGTTCCTCAGACGTTCCACTGCTTCAACACTATTGAAAAAGAGTCATGTCTTCAGTGCTGCTTTACAGGACCACTGGTAGATAAAGACAAGTTCTCCACATTGACTACATAAAAAGGAATTTGGCACAAAAAAAAATTGCCATGAAATTATAGATACTGATGATGAATAGTACATTTTAATCTATATATTAGTAGGAAATTCAATATAAACAAATGCCCAATATTTGGAAAAATATATTGGTAATTGTAGAACATAAACTCTTCCCCAGGTCATTACCATCATCCCAAATTTCCGAGAATATTAGGGCCATGGCCTAAGTTATCGACTGGGAAACACATCTACAACATCAGAGGCCATTCTGCAATGATTTGAAGCTAAAACACCTTTGTGTCAACTGCGTTCCCTTTTACTATATTTGCTTATCTGCTGGAAGATTAACTAATGACTCCTTAGAGTATCAGTTTTTTTTATATTATATAATTTATAGTTTTTTCTTACCTATTTAAGTTGATACTAACCCCAAAGTAATAAATCACACAATGGTTCACCAGTCTATCTGTTGGACTTTGAAACAAAGTGCACTAAAAGTTATATACAGTATATGGTTATATATGGTTGCATTGTCTGTGGAAGGATTAGTTGTTTTTTAAATCACAATACGTTATGATACAGTAGCCTACATACGTACATACATAAACACTATTATCTGACTGTGAAAAGTAAAAGTACTGTTGTCTTTTTCACAGCAGAATAGATATGAATCACTCACTGCAGAGTGAACGCTCAGCCACACCTCTGGAATTTTTTTGTTTTACACCAGCCGGTTTATGAGACACAGGCAGACACATAACACATGCATGCACACTTTCACACACACACACACACACACACACACACACACACACACACACACACACACACACACACACACACACACACACACACACACACGCACATTTGAGCTCACTCACAGCATCGCCTGGGCGAGGTCCTGTCCTAGACACACCTGAATTAGTAGGGAGGGACAAGCAGGTTTAAATGATAACAAACAGCACAGTGAGATAGTGTGACGGTACAATGGTTGTCTGGTTTCTGTTGGCCCACAGCCATGCAATATTTTCTGCACACTGCAATAAAACCCATTGTCTAAATGACAGATTTGTAAAGTATGCAGATGGAATAGATCCGGTTAATTGGGTTTCTTTTTGTAAACTTTCAGACAATAGAGCAGCAGGCAAAAGAAAAAAAAAGTCAAATAGGTTATCACTTATATCCTGTCCTTTATTTTGTGAGAATGTTAAACCTGCTTTCAACAATAAAAGAAAATCCCCACTTCAACTTCACAAATGTTAAATTTGTTAAATGTTGTTTATTTTGCATGATTGTTGCCACATGAAAAAAATAGGCTGCAAATGCTGCCATGACGAGAAAGCAGTGCTGTTGCTCCAGTCTGCCTGCAGGGGTCATCAGTGTGTAACTAAACAAGACTCTGCAGGCCATTCAGGGGCCCTCATCATTCCTGGGGCTGCTCAGGACCTAACATGTTTGCTGTGCATGCAGTAATACCTCTGCAGCAATAGCTGTGTGTGTTGATGCTTCAAATGTATATGAAATGTCACGGTCTACTCCAATGTAATGTGTCACAATTTTGGGGTATTTGTTTCTCAAAATAATCAGAAAAGAGAAGAAATGCAGTTTCAAATAGTCAAAATAAATAAATAAACAAATATCTTCACTTGCAGATCTTTGAGAAACTGATACAATTGAAATGTGCATGATCCAACACCTTGAGTAATGAAAGAAGTATGTAATAGCACGTTATGGCCAGGAGGGTGAAGCATTGCTAAACACATTCTGTTCATGAAGTAGTCATCTGGTTATCACATGGTCAGAGAAATAATATAGGCTACGAAGCTAGGGGGTGGAAATCAAACATTATTGAATACCAATATTGAACTCTTTCGTTCAGTTTATCCCACGAGGCTTCCTTAAATCATTTACAATGAATATTACAACACAAATAATCAAGTTCATAATTCAAGACATCTGTGGTCAGGTCAAATCTGAGTGATAATAATACACATAATGAATTCATGTGTTACTGTATTATGTGTGTATTTTGTTTTGTAACCAAATGTCTTATTATATTCACAATAATACGTTAATTTAATTATATGTCTTGCAAAACAAGTGGTGGAATTTCAGTAAAATGAGGACAAGAGATATAATAAAATATACAAGTAATTAATAATCTGAAAATAACAATGTGTAACACAGCGTGTGATGAAAATCTGATGTGTTGCTATAAAGAATGGACCCACTTTCCAATAGGGCACACTTTATAGAGGGTTTATGAGATATGGCTTTATTGACAGGTAATAAACAATGTAATAATTATTTACATATTAATACGAAAACACTTTGGGTTGCCAGGTTGTGATACAAATCAGTTGGCTGCCTGGTGTTTATCTCTCTCCGGCATATTGACCTTTTTAGTTCTTCGGTTAATTAGCAAGAGCCCTACATATTTAGTTCAACCACTCAGCTGTGGGAAAGAGTTGAAGATCATCTGGAACAAAATCCATTAATTAACAACCAATTAACATTTACAACTCAGACAAGATACATGATTAGAGTAGAATCTCCTTATTGATAGTATAATATCATTATTAATGACTTTCTAACATGTATAACTACGAACCTGTTAAATTGAGAAATGCAAGTAAAAGTAGTAATACCAATGTGTACCACAAGTCAAAATGTTACTCAAGTAAAAGCAGAAAAGTGTTAGCGTCAAAATATACTGATATACAAAAGTAAAAGTACTGATTATATAGAATGGCTCATTTCAAAATCACATGTATTGCATTATTGGATTACATGTTGCAGCTGGTAAAGGTGGAACTCATTTTAATTACGTTGTACACTGCTGGGTAGGTTAACATTTAACAATACATTATAATTTATTAGTTGATTTATATTTTGTTATTATTAATGATCTGAATATGAAAAGTAACTAGTAAGGTTTGGAATAAATGTAATGGAGTAAAAAGCACATTATTTTCCTCCAAAATGTCGTAGAGTAAAAGTATGAAGTAACATAAAATGGAAATACTTGAGTAAAGCACAAATACCTCAAAAGCATACATAAGTCCAGTACTTGAGTGAATGGTGTTAGTCATATTTCACCACTTTTCTTTTTTAAATATCGTATTATTGATCTATAAATGCATTGTGAGTAATCTTGAATAAAGGTAATATGGAGAGTTACAAACCCTTTAAGATTTAAATTAGAACATAAAGTATTGTATGGAGCTGCCCAAATTAGGGCAAAAACCTCAGTGAGATTTGGTCAACACAACTGTATAAAGTCATAAGGAAGTAGAAATGACTGCATAATGCTGACTTCTATGACGACCAACAAAGTAGTAGCCTAAACAATAAAGCCTACAATTTATAACAAGACAAATTATTGATTTGCCTTTCTCTCTCTCTTCGATCACTCATGAACAGTCAAAATACAATCTTACTCTGTCAAGCCCATAGCCCTTTAAATGCTGCTTTCAACTGTACACTGTTGTGCCTATACAACAGACATAAGTCATTTTCTCCCATATTAGTGGTTTCTGCTCAAATGTTTGATTACAACTTAGCCTATATAAAGAGTATTAATCTTTTTTTATTATTCACCTTTGCTGGCAGCTAAACAAGTATTGCATGTTGTTTTGTTTGGTACAGAACTGGGCGGGGACAGAGCTCCTCCTCCTACCCATAGGACATCTGTCCTGTGCATTTAATTAATTAAAATCTGAACGTATGTAGGCCTATGCCCTTTTATATAGTCTATGGTATGTATGTACAGGTATGTCTGCAACCTATTCCACAATGTTTGGAACAATGTCACTTGGAAGAGCCTCAAAAAGGCTAATGGGTCTTGTGACTTTCTTGCAAAATTGAATGGAATTCCAATTTCTCCCCAAAATTGGGTGTGGAACAACAGTTGCCATAATTTTGTTGGATTGTATTCTGTCATTATATAGGCTACACATACCATGGTTGCAAGCACATGATTCAACAGTGTACAAATGTACTGGTGTCTTTTTACTGACTGTTATACAACAGGCCAAGGAGCTATGCTAACGTTATTTTTCAGTAGCTCTGCCTTGCTCTAACTGCTGCACAGAAAATGAGAATTTCCATTCCAAAGGGGTTACCAGTGGTAACAGGTGGCCATGTTGAGGTAGAGTCGACAACACAACGCCTTTATGGGCAGGTGTGTTACCTGTGGCTCCCTAAGGAAACACTTCCTAGGGTTCTGCCGACAGCTGCCCGACAGATCAACCAAAGAATGAGACGTCGTAAAAGACCATAAAAATAGTTTTCGTCGTCACTGCTTTAATTTACTGCAATCCGCATTCATTTCGGAGCTCGAGCCGGTCAGACAGCCCCGCACAGGTTTGGGTGGCAGACGGAGGAGGGAAGAACTTCCTGATAATAAAGAGGTGCGTCTTATTTCCATTCCAGTGATTGACTGCGCACGGCTTTCACCGCCGGAGCTGGGGGCATTGACGCATTGTGGAGTCGACAGGGGGTAGCACTGCAACCCCGGCTTCGCTACACAACGGAGGCATCTATCGGCGAAACCGCGATGGCCGTGGTGCAGCTCGACACGGAGGACCATCAACCTGAGAACGGCTTCGTGTCCCCCGATAGTACGTCGGGGCTGCTGACTCGCATCGACGGCTCTGTTCTGCCGTTTCTCGGGGGATTTGGGAAGTACCAGAAACAGCTGATCGTGCTGACATGGATCCCGGCGTTATTCATTGGATTTAGCCAGTACTCTGATAATTTCCTCCTTGCGCAGCCGAACAACACATGTATCCAGCCTTTGGCAAACCTGACTAATCAGACTACAAGCCATTCATCGCTGTTAGACGGTCCAAAAAACACCAGCGCGCGGCCAGCTTATATTTATGCCAATAGAAGTTACAGCGCCCAATACGGCATTCACAATGAAACGGCCAACATGCAGTGTAGCTGCAGTGAGTGGACATTCGAGCTGCACACGGGACTTGTACAGAACGTGGTTACCAAGGTAAGCTGTCCATCTTGACGGTGGACATCCTTTTCCATGTTGTGTTATGCATCTGTTTCCGCCCTAATCATAATATATTTGCATATTAAGAGGGAGCTCTTTGTTGCACTTATCAGCACGACACCCATCAAAAAAAAAAAAAAATCGCACTTTCAAGCAGAAGCATTCATTTAAATAAAAAATGATGTATATTATTTGACTTCTGGATAGTGGTTGTGGTTATGCCCCCATTTGTTCATCCAACTGGCGTACATTTCTTTACAGTGGGTCGTTTAGCACTGGGTCATAGCTACATTCCGTGGAGATTCCCAGATTCGGCTTACATTAGACCTGAAAGTAGTGGGCTTGTGGATATGTGAGAGCATGCACCGTGCTGACAGTGACTGAGTCATCACAACAGCTGACACAAGGTGTGACCTATTGCAGAGAGACGCCGCCATTGGCACATTGGGCAAACCTGTCAGGGCTGGTGGAATTTGCCGGTTGTCGTAATAGACATAATAGACGCGGAGCTTTTGATTTGGAGCAAAGGTCATTAGTGCGCTCTAGAATAATGCAACCCCATCCCTGGCCAAACATCACCCGCCCTATGCTACCCTAACCAAACACCAGTGAGATGTTCTTATAGCTTTCATTGTGGGCATTTTTACCCCGGATCACATCACCATTGTGTTGTAATATTCCTATCTGCACAGGCCAGGCTGAGAAGACAGCATAGGCCTGCAGTCATCATAGTTGGTCTGCTAGCTGGAGGAGGAAGTGTCTTTTATATATCTCATTATGCATATCAGCTCTTCACCCATTGTGGATGCTGCATGATAATATCAAGATATTTGTATTTTTAAGATTCCACAGGGCTCCACGGGATAAACTTGACATTGGTGGAATAACAATGTGATTCAGTATTCATAGAAAATACTCTTATCACAGAATGCAATTAAGACTTTAGAAAGAGTAAATAATTAGATAGTAATGTTCAACGCTCGGTTTTGCTTAGAAAAAGTCTAAAATGTTGATACACACTCTGATAACCTTTCACACCCTTGTGGAGAACGGTCAATTGCATTTCAGTCTGCGCTATCATCCCCTCGGAAGAGTTTGGCACTCATGCCATAATCAAAAGTTTTATCAGGAAGAGTTATATCTGAAGCAAGGCTTTGAAGCTTCTCTGTGCTGCAGGAGGGGGTTGTGGCAGCCTGAGCTTGTGCCCACTGTAATGCCAACAGCCCATCTGCTTATCACTGATAATGTCCCCCATTTAAATTAAGCAAATAAAATGCAACTTTGGCATGTCCCCCTGCATCATAAGCCAGGGGGACAGTTTAAGTCTTGATTTAATTTACTGTCCGCAGGGTAATTTGGGGGGTGGGGTTGCATGAACTAAAGCCAGGCTGATAAACTGATGTTATGGATGGAGGCGTTCAAAATACTCCCATACTGCAGCTGAATATGAAGACATATGTGAGGGAAATCGATTGGGTGGATCCTTATTACTAACAAACAGAAAATGTCAGTTCTCTCATGAGAGAAAAGCCAAAACAAAGAAGTTTCCAATATGAAGGGTTTGGTGCTTAAACACTGTCGGCTCTCCTCTTATGCTGGTGTTAACCTGTAGATACTAATATTTGTGTTGCCTTTGCATGCATACGGATAATGTCATGTTGACACTACCACCACTGCAGATCTGTGTGACGGGCCTGAGCAGTTGGTAAAAGTGTCTCGCCTTCCCTGACCCATGCATTTCACATTCTGACAAGGTCGCTGTCAGGAGAAATTGAATCGGATGGCATGAGGACGAATCCCGAATCAGAGCCAAAATTGAAGCAGAATCGACTCCCCCACGTGTCGTTGGCCTCGTCATCTGTTTTGACGACCTGTCCCTTACTCTTCCAAGTCCCCTTTTTGCCACCACAGAGCAGTAACAAGGATGACACTACAGCAGGAAGTGATGACTCGGCATTTCTCCCTGTGTTTGGATTGCATAGGCATAACTGCACATGACTGGGCTCAGCTGTCTGTGACACTTCATCCCTAAAACCGTGCCAGCACCGACGAAATGCGGTAGTGTCTCTGTCAAAATGTACCAACACACACAATTCTAACCCCATGTTACTCTGTTAACACTTCATATCACATCAGGAAAACATGTAATGTATGTAGATGTTTTCACCTTGTGTCACATAGGGATTGCCTCCAGAATCCGTAGCACGTCTCTGCTCACTCCTTTTTTCTCAGGGCATCACAGAAAGAAGGCTTTAATGGAGGCGGAGGAGGTTGAGGTGGTGGCGAAGCATCCAAAGTGGTTAATGTGGAGACCCATACTAATTGAGTCAAAACTCTCCTCAGGGTACGTCTTAATTGGACTGAGCCTTAGAAATGAGAATGTATCATTACTCAGAGACAGATAGAGTCTCTCAGCAACCTATCCTACTCAGCTCGCATTCAGAAGGCTAGCAGCTGTACACACCTGCCTGAAATAGTGGCCTGAGAACACCATCAAAGCAAATTGATTCCCTGTTGAAAGGTCGGTTCTTGTATAATAATCCGAGACAATTGCCATTTAGGGATTGATGAGGATTGATCTTTGTTCTTTTGTGAACCTTTACTGTAGAATGGCGTTCGGACTGGTACACAAAACCATGACACTGTCATGCATTTAAGCAATTGTTTTTCCTGTTTAGTCTATAAGATGTCAGAAAATGTTAAAAAAAAAAAAAAAGATAATGTCTACAGATTGATTGTTTTGTCTGATCAACAATCTAAAACCCAAAAGATATTCTATTTAAAATGACAAATGAAGCAGGAAATCCTCATATTTTAGAAGCTAGTTGCTTTATAAATGACCACAATGAATAATCCATTATCAAAATTTTGGAGATTAATTTTCTCTTGATTGTTGAGTTAAATTGATTAGTAGATTAATTGGTTAGTCGGTTAGTTCAACAGAATAATAATAGGCAACTATTTTGATAATCGATTAATTGATAATTGTTTAAGGAAAAATGCCAAATAATCTGTGGTTACAGCTTCCAAATTGTGAAGATGTGCTACTTTTCTTTGTCATATGTGATAGTAAACTGAATATCTTTGGGTTTTAGACCTTTGGTCTGACAAAACAAGACATTCAAAAATGTCAGGTTGGGCTTTCGGAAACGTTGGCGTACATTGTTAAGCATTTTCTTACATTTTATAGACCCAACAAATAATTTTTGTCATTGATTAATGACAAAAATTATTAAATAAAAATAATTAGCAGATCGAGCAATTGACAATACAATCAGTACTTCTTCAGTATACATGGTGCAATTGTACACTATGTCAGTGCCATGTTTATATGATTTTTCTTTTAGGTTAGAGTATTTTATAAAAGCGATAAGGACAATATGTTGTAAAAGAACATTGGTGGGTACACCCAGACCCAGTATCACTGTGCTGGAAGTTGCACACCCATAGATCTGAAAGATGATACTGTAGTTGAACACCCATACAGGCCTCTCTGCTCTGTGTCCCTTCATACTGTTTACCCAGCTGGTTGGCTCCTTCCACAGACCCCAGATCAGTGTGGGACACTTTGGAACTGTCTCAGCTGTCGAAAGGCGATGACCCCACTGCAGATACCCAGTCAGCACACAATGACAGCCACTCACAGCGTCAGCTGGGAGGAAAGACACTTGTGTGACCCAAAGATAAAGCTCTGTTGAAGCTCTATGTGTGTGTGTGATAAAAGTGTGTGCTGCAGGCTTGTTTCTGATACGTCTTTTAAAAGGGAGGGGTGAGCGTTGTGGGTTGTCTGACCCACGGCTGTGTTTTTAGGGTTGTGTGATGGAATTTAGGTTGCAAGAGTGTTGGTCGGTTGTTAATACATATCAGGTCTTTTGGTGACAGATATGTGTACTCATGGTTCTTAACTGTCAACAATAGGAGGCAATGAATAATAGATTGATGGGAAAAGGTTAGTTGTTTTACCATCTGTCACTGTTGGTTTGCAGGAACAAACTGCCATCAGCTAACTTGCCAAACATGTTAGTGTTTTTCATTTGGTGTGTTGTATAGTCCGGATGCTACAGTAGTTTGACAGTTATTTGAAACATGGTCACACCTAGATAATATAAACTTGCTCTCAGGCTGTAAGTCCCTCAGGCTACATCTCCAATGTCAGATATCAGTGTGTTGTTTCCTTCTTGTTTTTTTTGTTTTTTTACCCCAAAAGTGCCATGGAAAGAAAGTATGTGTAGTATAGATTTATCTTTTTGTTGTCTCTTTTGTTATTCTCTCTCACCCTCACCTAAGCTACCACAACATTACAGGATTTTAACACTTCGGTGCGGCAGTGTTTCTAAAACTAGCACTCGGAAGCAGTAAAAGTCTGATAACCACGGTGACGGTCTGTTGCTAGGCAGTAACTATGCAGCAGTCTCTCCATGTGTTTTCTCCTCACAACTGCTTTTAAGCATCTCTATCCCTCTCTCTTTAGCTTTTAGTTATCCTTACCCATACTTTCCTTTATTCTCGGCATTACTCTCCCATCTTTTTGTATATTCTGTTTCTACATTGTAGAATCTTTATTCCTTCCTCCTCATGTGCTTTCCACCATCACCCTCCCTCCTTTTAACCCCCCTTACCCACCGCCTTAGTTCAATGAGTGCAGAACTGTGCAGCTGTAGTTGAGAGCGTCTTCATCTGAGCTAGTAAGACTAACTGGTGTAGACTGATCATTGGTGGCCGGTCATTTGAGAGAGGTCAACGGAGCGCCCTGGGGATTTTAACTGATTTGCTTTTGGCCCTTCATTGTTCTGCATTTTCTGTCGGCCGTTAGCTTTATATGCGTATAAACCAACTCTTCACACTGACTTCTTGTCATTAATCCCAAATGAGCAAGACAGTAGCAAAGTAGCAACTGGCAGAAATAGGGGGCATAGCAGACAAGCTGCGAGGATTTGACTTTGACTGAATCACGTGCTAATAGTGTGGATGCCATTAATGATTGTGTATGAGACAGTCTGCACAGTCACCAAACTGTATCCACCATGCCGCCGGTCTGTCCTTCATCCACTCCTTTCATTTCTATATTGCTTTTCCTTTCATTTCCACTACTGTCCCTTCTGTGCATTTAATCTATCCAACACCATTCTGTCCACCATACCTTTTCTAATCCACTTTCCATTATTCCACTACCACTTTTATGGTTTCTTCTTCCTCCATGCCACTCCTTATCCATTCCTTTCATCACTTTCATGCATTCTCCACTCCTGGTTTCTCTGTTTCTCCTCTCTCTCTCTCTCTGTTTCCTCTCTCTTTCTCTATGTATACTCTCTCTTATATATATACTCTCTCTCTCTCTCTCTGTATATATATATATACTCTCTCTTATGCTATATGCTATGATATATGTATGTATATATATATATATATATATGTATATATATATATGTATATGTATTCATATATATGTGTGTATGTGTGTGTGTGTATATATATATATATATATATATGTATATATATATATGTGTATATATATGTATATGTGTGTGTATGTGTGTGTTGTGTATATGTATATATATATGTATATATATGTGTATGTATATATATATATATGTGTATATGTGTGTATATATATGTGTATATATATATATATATATATGTGTGTGTGTTCTGTATATATGTGTGTATTATCTATTATATGTTATTGTGTGTATATATATATATATATATATATGTGTATATATATGTGTGTGTATATATATGTATATTGTGTGTGTATATATATATGTATATGTGTGTATATATGTGTGTGTGTGTGTATGTATATATATATATATATATATATATGTGTGTGTGTGTGTATATATATATATATATATATATGTATATATGTATATGTATATATGTATGTGTATATATATATATATATATATATATATATATATATGTATATGTATATATGTATTTTATATATATATATATATATATATATATATATATATATATAGTATGTATGTATGTATGTGTATATATATATATATATATATATATATATATATATGATGTGTATATATATATATGTATATATGTGTGTGTATATATATATATATATATATATATATATGTATGTATGTGTATATATATATATGTATATATATATATATATATATATATATATATATATATATATATATATATATATATGTATGTGTGTATGTATGTGTATATGCACCTGCTATGGCCACTGTCTGCTTCTTGCTACCGCTTCTGTCGAAACAGCTGGACAACCTAATGTCCACCTTCTCTGTGGAATTCATCTTCTGTTCCTCTCAGGATCAACTATATTACTAGGATCATTGAATAATAATGCCAATGGTAGTAAAATTGCGGGTTCGGGTAGATTTGTTTAGGTATTACGTTTCTTCCTACAAGCAGTTCACATGCACATACTCCACTGGGGTTTACAATTGCTGCTGCACCTCTACGATCATTGCTTGTGCTGTGTACAAGGTCTGTTTTTCAAAACTTGTCACTACTGTGGAATGGGGTGGGGGAGGAACTCAAGCATACTTTATTAATGCAAAAGCAGCCTTATTATTGCATAGTGCATTATTTGCACTCAGAAATTCCTCTGTTAAGAGTTTCAGTAGACAAAGAAAATGAGGAGATTCAGAGTTGACTGTAATAAGAGGAGGCATAAATAAATAATAAAATAAAAGACAGTTTATGTACACCCAATGAATTCTGACTGAGGAAATGATCAGTATAATATATGATTTAATCCCTGATGTTGATTTGCAGAGGACAAATGAGCTTCGCCAAGAGAATCACTGTTTTCAAGACCACTTATATTGTTTGGTAGTTACTCCATTGGAGAAAATCTAAAATATCAAGCCTGTTTGGAGATGCATTTTTTGGGGATTATTGAGCTGAAAGATCAATATTAAACAATGATCAAAACTGAATATAATGTTTGGAATGATTAACAAAGGAAAGGTAATTGTTGGATGAATGACATATTAATGTTCCTATTAGATGAAATACCAGGAAGCCCTGTTACAGAAGTCTACCCTTCTCACATTTCAGTGTTAATGTGTTTTGAATGGTGATAATGCCTAATAAGTCAGTCAGATCTAGTGTAGAGTTAGTCAATATATAAAAACAGTTTCATCTCAAAAAGATATATAGCTGTTGCCTTTTTCATTACCATTACCCATCATACAATTCTTGGAACTAATGCCTTTGTATATTTGTCTCTACAGTGGAGTCTGGTGTGTGACTCTGCATGGAAAGTCCACATCGCCAAGTTTTCTCTGTTGGTGGGATCCATCTTTGGATACCTGACGTTTGGAATCCTTGCTGACTGGTAAGATTTTCAGAACAAAGTTCTTGCACAGCATACAGTTTTATTTACAGGTGTGTAATATCAAAAACTATTTATTTTTTTAACATTGAAGAAAACAAAAATAAGTTTTACCTTGCTCCGTAGGTTTGGCCGCCACCCGGTGCTGATCATATCGGTGTTTTTCATGCTGGTGTTTGGTCTGACTGTGGCCTTCTCTGTCAACGTCCCCATGTTCAGCACCCTGCGCTTCTTTGAGGGCTTCTGCCTGGCAGGGATCACCCTTTCTCTCTATGTCCTCAGTAAGTCTTTATCGCTCAACTAAAAGCTCTGGGCCAATTTACCTATTGCTAAGCCCTACCCCGCTTGTTATTGTTACTATGCCTGTCGAGCTAGCACAGTACATAGACAGTTTACCGAATTTACCACTCAAAATTTATCGTAATTTTTGAAACGATAGGTCTTAAATTTAACACCACAGTATACGAAAGCAGGATTCACATTTCTAGCCAGCCACCATCGATTTTGTCGGCTGAAATAACAGCTTTCGCTAGCAGACTTATAATAGCTATCTGGCTAATTGGTTGAAAACTCAATTTCGAACAGAATTTGTTATGTTTCCAGCTTACTTGTTACGTGTTGTTACTTGTGGAAATGTTTTTATTTAAAAGACATGACTATCCAAACTCAACTTTTAAAATACAGAATCTCGCTCTCACTGGAGTCCCAATCCCATGTACACAACCTTAGCATGTTGACAGAACTGGTTATGGTTGTAAGCTATCACTTACAATCACTTTTCCTGGGAAGGGTTTGGCAACATTTGGTTGAAAAATGAGTACTTATCTGTGTTGACTATGAAGGTTGAATATTTTGCTGACACATTTTGCTTGAGGCCTTTCAGGAAGCACTTGAAACGTTTGAAAGTGTGTAGACAATCCTAACATTTCACTGTTTCACTAAACAGAAGTGCTGAGGAGGAACAACACTAGCCTGGTCCTACCAGACTCTTGTATGTTTCATTTGTACAGAGAGTCTGGCCACTCTCCGTTGACAATTGTTAACTTTCTTGAAGGCGGGTACTCTGTTGAAGTTTAAATCTATTGGATCTGCCCAGAGCCACTCTGGATCTGCCATAACCAATCACTAACGTTTGATCGTGACGTATGTTATGCGCATGTGCAACAAGAGGGGATACCGACAACTATTGGCTTATATTTAACATTAGCATCGCTAGTGTTAGCCTTAGCCAACTCCTTCACCACTAACGGAGCAAGCTGGAAAAGCTAACTTTTCCCGAACCCCGGGGGAGGAGGGCCACAACATCATGTCCACCATCACAACTCAGCAAATATTGTTCTTGCTCAGGCTTTAACTTGTGGATATTCGGCAGCGTTGCCACAACGGACCAAATGGCTTCGCTCACGTCTTTCTACCGCACGTCCTCAACGTCATCGTTCTCAGCCACTCCCTCTGTTCGCTGATTGGACTGCCAAATATTTGGCTGGAGAAAACCCAAGAATATACTGCAAACCCAGATGGAGTACTGAAGGGAAATGAAAATTGAACGGAAGTATGTAGGAGGGCAGAGCCAGGCTAGAATTACACCGCAATAATGTAGCAATACTTTTATGGAAGATCTGTTTTCCTTGGTAGGGCTGAGTAAATATTTCAACATCATCATTTAAAAAATTTACATATCATAAGCTAGGAGAGATATTTTCATTTAATCAACATCTTGCACAGCATTACATTTTACATACTTGAATTCTTGTTTAATTTAAGATTGTGGCCCACTAAAAGACAAAATAACCATTTTGATTAATGTGATGAACATACATTTTTATCATTAGGTTTTGAATAATGATAATCTATGCAATATTAATTTAACCTGTACCGCCCACTCTCAATCCGTAGTATCCTCCCACTCATACTGTTCTTATTTTGACCAGATGCACCTATTCAAAAGCCTATTCTACTTTAATTCTTGTCTTTAGCTGAGGATAGCATTCAGCTAGAGTAGAGTAATTGTGTTGCAGTGACCTCCTAACATTCATTGAATTGAATACCATTGTTGGAATAAATTCTCATTACAGAACAACAACCAGTACCAGCCCATTTACCCTTGAAGTGAACTCTTTAATTTTCATTTAGGTGTACCAGCATGTGTCTTTTCCTGAGATTTTAATCCTTGTTACTGCTAATCAATAATCTGATAATGGCATAATGGGTTGGTGGTGGCGGGGGGGTGTTTGTGGTAACTTGTCTTTAATATAGTTTCACTCATCACTGCAGGAGGAGACTTTAATTTTCTCAGAAATGAAACCTGTCTGTTGATGTGACCTTCTCTCTGCATAGTAAAGGTTTGATAGTGTCCTGATAATTGGCAATGCAGTTAATGCAATGTTCTCATGTGGTGGCAAAAGTGGAGGGAAGGGGAAGATGAGAGGGAGGGAGCAAGGGCGAAATGATGAAGGGGCCCTCAGTGTCCTTGTCATTCTGATTTAGTCCACATTGAACACCTTGAAAAGCTTTGTCGCGCTCCCAAAATAGGACCGTTTATTCTGTTCCTGGGACAAAGGAAAGAGGGAGGGACAGAGGGAGGCAAACGGGTGTAGTTAAGCTGTACATTATGGTGTCCTATCAAATCTAAATTAACTTGACATCTGCGTCGCTTGTTTTCACAATATCCCACAGTTTACGGCTTAGAAAATCAGTGGTTCTCAACCTGGTGGTTGGAACCCAATAGGAGATAGTGGGGTCAACATTTCTCTACATCTCTTTGTCTAACTCTTGATTTTATCTTATGAAATGTAGAATAGTATTCAGATTTAGTCTGAGACTACAATAATCAAAAGAAAGAATAGGAATGTGTAAGTTGTAAATATGTATAGCCTCATGTTAAAGGAACACGCCGATTTATTGGGACTACAAACTGGGAACTATATTCTCAAAAGGTGAAGCACTGCAACTTCTGCTACTTGGGCGGAGTGATTTGCTCGCAGCACCTGAGAAGTCCCGTGGTGAGGAGCAGAGAGTAACAATGGTGCTTTTCAGGTGTTGCGCTAATCACTGCGCCCAAGTAGCAGTGCTTCACCTTCTGAGAATATAGTTCCCAGTTTGTATACAGTTAGAAGATGGCTGCGTCTCATGTGACCTCGTTATTTGTACACCCTGTGACTATACAAATCACAACATGTAAATAGGAAAATGTTGGCGTTATTTTGTCACTTATTGGGAGCTGTAGGCTAGATGGAGCCAATTACCTCCATGATCTGGGCTAAGCTAGGCTAGCGGGGGGTGTGCGTCAGACAGAGTTACGACACGCACGGAGATGAGAAGGGTATGTATGGACTTATCTAACTCTGGGGGATACGGTGAATAAGCTAAAGTCCCAATAAGTCGGCGTGTTCCTTTTAAAAGGTCCACTGCTAAATTGTACAATTCAGACTTGACACTGCAGTTCGTAGTTTATATGTCTGTGTTGTTTCATCTTGTCATGTACTAATATGTGTCCGTTTAATGTGTTGGCCATCATTAAAGATAAGATTCATCTGACATCTGTTCTGCATAGTGGCGCAGTGAACAATGCAACTTCCTTTTATATAAAGGCAGATTTAAATGAAAACATAAGTCATACGCCTCTTTAATGATTAAATGCCAGAGCAGCTGAGCAGTAGCTGACCATTCTGACTAATAAAAAGGAAACAGTATTTGAATATAGACAGCATTCCAAATAAACTTAATTTGTTTCTAAAGAGTCCAATTACTGAGTCAGAATAAAGATTTATATTTTCTCCTGTATATTTCCTCCTCCTTGCTTTCTTCTCTTTCTGTAGTTCAACTTCTATTGTTATTCTATCTTTCTCAGTCTCTACTTAAAGTCTACCTTCTTTACCTCTTTCTTTTGCTCTACCATTCTCCTATTTTTACATTTATTTGCACTTGCCATTTTACCATACAGTCTGCAATCAAGTGATTGCAAAGTAAATCGAGCGGTCACGAGTAATCTGTTGTAATTGTATAGGCATTCGTTATCTTTATTCTGGTAAATGCAACACTTTACCCTCTGCAGTCATATTCAGGTACCTGTGTGGTTGCACAATGGCTTAGAAGTTGCCAAGAATATCTTAAATAGGTTCAAGGTTTATGTAGCTTTATAGGCAAGTAACTCTAAAGGCAGTATTTGTCTAACCTTGTTCACCCTGACAAGCCCAGCATTTACCACCAAGACCAGGATTGTGGAGTCTGGTTAGATAACCCATGTTGATCCATTTGCATCAACAGCAAACACAACTTTACGGTTCCTTGATTCAGGCTGAAACAGGTGATTATATTTCAGGCTATCAGTTTCTCATTTAACAATCATGAAACGATCAGTCAGCCACAGACCTGTCAACAAATTAGACAAATATAATTCTTCCTCACAGTTAAAGCAGGGTTTCCCATTTTATTTGGGTACTTATTCATGAAATAATAATGAACTATAATAATAATAATAAAAATGTTCTTTTTTTTTTTTTTTTACTAATCAATGTCCTAATGATTCTTTGGAAATTATACCTCTGTCTATGAACAGCTTGCTGAAGTACTATATAGTGACGTCAACTTGAGCAAGGCTGAGCTGGAAAGATGTTTGTTTGAGATTTGCATATTTCTATAGGTTTTTGTGTTGCTATACCGCTGCCCTTATTTCTAATCATGTGTGGCCTCTGTCACATGATATTTACCCTGCAGCCACTCTGTATCGACAAAAACTCCACAAGAGCTGTTCCAAGAGGACGAGCACAATCGTTCAATAACCCATTACTGGAGAGGATCAATTGTTTTTATTTCAAGCCGTTCTGTTTAGGGTATGTATTGCATTTGCATGACAGTTGGCAAAAGCTAATGTTTATTGTATTCCTGACACTGTGTCAGTCATATGACATTTTCTGCATGTAACATTATAAACCACATGACCCTCCTTTGTGGCTTGCTTTGTTTAGCTCTGCTTACAAAGAAAAGTCGGGGTCAAATCCCAGCTTCGGATGTGTTTGCACTGGAGACAATACACTAATTCCCCCTTTCTCATCAATTCATGTGCAATTACATTTTAGTTCATGGATCTTGAAGTCTGGCCACAATTGTATGCTGCCCTTATAATAAAAAAAATAGCAATACAGTGATTGCAATCCGTGTACATTTTATACATCCTTGTGAATAGGGTATTGCAGTAATTAGAAGACAACTCCGACCTGCCCCTGCCCCTTGTATATGACCTCATTGTGCCCTGGAGGTATCAATGACAAAACCCATTGAGTTTTCAGTATATGGGTGCTCTTTGTAGAGCAAATTGCACACGGCTACTATCCATTCTGCCAGGATGGCCTGTCGAAGTCAGGCCCACTGCAGGGCCTAACATGGCTGATATGATGTGACACTTATATGCTAACTGGCACAAAGGGACACAAGACATAGGGAAAAGAGAATTGGTTGCCAGGTGGTTTCAGAAAAAGGGAGAGAGTAGTGACTAATAACTAATACGAGTAGGGAAAAGGTGTAACGTAAAGACTGAGAGGAATGTTGAAACGGCATATGGATGGAGAAAGCAAAATGTTTCACCTATGATTCTGAAGAGTGATACAATTTCACCAATACTGCAAGTGTTTTTTGCATGTGTGTAACATTAAGCCCTTTCATGTATAAACTAGGCTAATGGATAGTTGTATGACAATGATCTATAGTATGTTGGCTCCAAAGTATAACAGCAGAATAGCAAAGCTGATGGCTATAGAAAGTCATCTGATGCAGTGCTGCTATTTATACCCTAGTGCTCAATTAGCGTGTGCTAGCTTTTTTAGCATCACAGCACCAGGCGGGACAGGCAAGGCTCATATAGTACATATAGCTTCGCATCATGGTGCTGCTCATAAGGTAAACAACCTCACCACCCCAACCCCCGACCCTCACCTTCTACTCCCCTCACATACAAACACAAACCGCACATCAGCTAGCTGAGTCATGCTAGCTGGCTGCGATGGGTGTTTGGGAGAGAATTGTGATCAGCTAGAGACAACGTGATTGTGTTCTGGGGCATTGGGCCAGAGCTTGCTTTTTGTGTGTGCAGGTTATATCATGCATCCACATCAGCTACTGTATGTGGGGCTAAAATCAGATGCTTGTCTAGACATACATTGCTTTTTTCCCTGAAATATTTATTCACACTAAAAATATGAGTTTGATTGAGTATTATTACAGAGACCAAAGTACACCTACTGTATAACTTAGTGAAACAGTTGTGGGTTGACGTGAGGTTTCTCTCTACAAAAATGCCAGCTGAAGTGTGTACATGTATGCATGAGCTCAATGGTTTTCATCTCACATCTTTAATTTCCCTAAAAGCAAATATTAAATTTTAATAAGAGGCAGGATGTTTACTTTGAGAAGTCTGTATAATGGCCTTACAGTAAAGAGCAAATGTCTTGTTTTTGCTCACTTTCTTGTCTTAATCCGTAGAGGCAAGCCTATACATATCAAGGGTGTGTGTGAGAGAGAGAGATAATATACATAGCAACGGCCTGTTATACATAGCAGCTCTTCAGAAATAACAGGCTGTAGAATGCTGTAAGTGACCAATCAGAATTGAGTATTCAACAAAGCTGTGTAATAAAAAAAGAGCTTTATAACTTCCCTGTCAGTAACCTTTGACATACAGTATTCCGGTATGCTCATGATTGCTCTCTGTGTGATTATTTACATGGAAAAGGTTTTATTTTATGGATGATGTTCTGGGGCAAACTCATGCTAATGGTTTGGGGAAATGACCAGCTCAAATTGTTGCCACTTATGTTTTGACAAGGAATGGTGTGTTCTTTAAGGTTTATTTCCCTTTCTCTTGATATTTACTGTACACATTGTTGATTTCTGAGGTGTTACTTAAACTAGCTGAGGGATATTTCCCAATATATTATGTTTATGTTTCTAGTCCTCTAGATAACTAAACATTTAAAAAATATATAATATCAGTGTCAATTAATTTGGAAATCTTCAATTATTACTATGTGCCACAAAATGTCAATAATGGAGCAACTAAACTAACTAACTAAATATGTTTTCAAGCTGATTTAGTTTTGTGGTTTGCCTCGAGCCCTGGCTAAAATGCACACATAATTTTTTTTTTGTCCCAAGAGGCTTGGATTTTGTTATTCACTGCTTATGGAAGCTTGTCACATCTGGGAGAGAAGACAATGAGAGAGAAATGGACAAAATAAGCATCAGAGAGACAGACAGAGGGTGATTGTTAAATGTATCACATTTTCGTTTAGTCCATGAATGTTACATGACCCCATATTAGCAAGTGCAATTTCTAAAAGAAAATAAGTCTTGTATTCATGTCACTAGGGTAAAATTACTGCTGACATGCCCAGACACTCAGACTGTATTGATTGGGGTAGTGTTTGCTGTCACTCCTTTTATCATAAATAAATAAATACATTTTACTTGAAACAAAGGGAGGGGAAGTACATGAATGTTATATGATGATGGATGGCCTGAGATACAGTGGTATCATAGCAAGGAATCAGTGATCTGATGTACAATAATTAAATGAGCACCATACAGAAATTTGCATGTATGTGTATGGACCACATAGAGATACATGGTCATATAGATATGATTATATATAAAGCATGTGGCTGTAAAAGGATTTATGTGCCATACTCAGCAATAATATGACCTGTATTTACTGTTAATAGGAATGTGTGTAAGTGAAAACATTCAAAAATAGACCACAATACGGGCAATTGAGAGCATTTCCTTTCTTTTATTTAGGAATCATATTCATGATGCAAAACCAAAACCAAATGTTTGGTAATGTGGCAACACTCATTTACTTCCTCTCATCTCATCTGTCCTCCATAAGATTTTACGGAAATGGTCATGTGTGTTCCCCAGCTGTCTGTGTGCATGCCTTGTGATGGTAAAGTAGTGCTCCGACAGGATGATCTGTGGTGCAATGCTTTTCTGCTGCAGTGTTATATCAGGCTAGCCAAGCCAGTCTTGTCCTCTTTCCAGTGTTGCCTGTAATGAGGTGCTTTTTTTTCCTCGTGGTGCCCTCCTATTACCACAGGCATTAAGCTCTCTGCACACAGGTGAAGTGCAAGAGGCAGCACAGAAAGATGGAAGCTATATGTGTATTTATCTGTGTAAATGGCTTTCTTTGTGGCAATGTCCACAAAGATTCCTTTTTGTTGGTACAGTCTGACAGACGGCATGCTTTGTTTGCTTGCCTTCTTCCCCTAACCTGTTTTGCTCGGTTTGTGTGTAATGTCAGTGATGGATATCACTGGGTTTGGCCTGATTCGAGTAGTGCGTGCCATATCTGGACTCTGAAGATTGAAGCTTTTCATTTGCTATCATATGGCTATGCCTCCCTGAGGACAGCAGCTAGGCCCACCTCACATCACTGCAGAGATATTGTGCCATTAAATGGATGTCACTAAAGTGACTTTTTCTTCATTCTGAATGTTAACAAATGCCTAGTCTCCCATTGCCAGACCTTCCTCCACGGCACTGCAGAGGAGGGTCTGGCTAGTCCACACAGCATTCTAGAAATGGGAGAGAAACGTGCTCTGGTTTATTGGCATTTCTTTAAACCAATCACAATCATCTTGGGCGGTGCTAAGCGCGGAGCGGAGCCACGATGCCACTGCAAAAAAGCAAGGAAAAGAAGGAACTTGTTTTGGTGGAAGATATATAGATAGATAGATAGATAGATAGATAGATAGATAGATAGATAGATAGATAATTTATTCATCCCGAGGGAAAAATCTAGCTGCTCTAGCTGTGACCTGAAATATGGGTTAAGGTGAGCTGTGCACACCCCTCCCCTCCTCTCTAAGCAGGGTAAAATTTCCCTTTTGTGCAGAGTTTGCGTTTTTGGTTGCTCAGTGGACTTCCTCCCCTAACAAATTAGGCTACATGCGTATCCTACATCTGTTATTTGTCTGTGTCTTCATTTTAGGAGACCACTTCCTTGCTTAAAGGCACACTCTGTGACCTAATGGTCGTGGTCAAATTTTTAACCTTTGTTGTCTGTGAGAGACATTGCATGACATAACCACAAGCTATCTCATGTTGCAAATTCCTGAGTGAAGTCCAGTGATTGTCAGAAACAGCATGGGCAACCTTTGCACTTTCTTGTTTCAGTTCTTCTTTAGTCAGGCTGATGGATCTGTTGTGTTAGGGCAACTCTGGACTTAGTCTTCTATGTGTGTCAGAGTACAAGCTGTATATCAGTCACTCTTTGTGTGTGGGAGGAAGGGGGTGGCAGTGGTGAAGTGGTGGGTGTAGTTAGGACATACACACTCCCACTTTATCAAAGAAAAATACTCTTCTGGTAGTGTTTTACTTATGGTTTGATTGCAGAAAATTTCAGACTACACAGATCAAAGGAAAGTGCCTGTGGCTTGTGGCTAGTTGGCATTCTTTTCACCTCCAGATAAGGGACTAATCAATGAGTATGACCTTATTCTTAGTCAATAGCCCCTTTTCAGTACTTGGAAGAAAGGAGGACACCATAGGACATTTGTGAGCTAAGGCAATCACACTATATATAAGAAAAGCGAGAAAAAATACTGTGGAATCTCCCTTGGGAGCATTCTTTGGTAGTTACTTGCCAGAGCAAAATTGTAAATAAACTGCAGTTTGTTCTTGCTCATATGTACCCAGAATCCCAATGATCTACCTTCATTATAATTGGCTTTTTGGATGACTACATTCTGTTAACATGTGAAGGGTACATTAAGAGAAATGTGTCCTATTCTCAGAGACTGGTTAGCTGTGGGTTAAACAGTGCTGTGCACTCACCCCCACACTGTGTGGTCACTATGTTCCACTGAGGATGCAATTTGCCTTCACCCAAAAATCTCTTCGATCTGCAGGAACTCTAGACCAAGGTTCATTGGGTCCTAATCAGGGAAGTGCTGTTTGCTGACAATGTGCACTGGCATGTCACTCACAAGAAGCACTCCAAAAACTCATCAGCAGTATGCACATGCCTGAATTGAGTTTGGTTTCACCAAGCATTTCCATCAGTGACCACAGCTTTGAAGGTGTGGAGCTTTAACCAGGCAAGTGAACCAGGCCCGTGAGCTTACACCCAATAAGTACATTACTATGTAGAAGCAAGACTTGGAACGTGAGCATCTATCAGGAAACAGACAACAAATTAAAGGCCTGAATATGTTTGTGGAGAAACCATATAAATGCAGATGCGTCCATACAGGGCACAAATGGGCCCTGGTTTGGAGTCTGAAAATGATGAAAATTACGTGAGTCATTAGCCTTTACAGTCACCCGATCTCAACCCAATTACACCCATGGGAGATTTTGGATGGTAGGCTATTCACCCCATCTTCGAATGTGGCCATTTTCTTGGCCATTTTTCTTTTCTTCACTAATTTGAATGGGTGTGGCTAGGTAGCTAGCTATTAAGAAAAAATGACATTCCTTTTTTTATTTCCACCAACAAAGCTTTGATTGGTTGACAGCGGTAAATGAGCATAACAGCAGACTTATTTTAATTGCTGAACCAATCAGAGATGTGTGTGGTGATTCAGAAGTCTGAAACCATTTGGTACCATTCACCCTGAGGCATGAGAATTTACAGAAGTTCAGGTAAAAGACACGGAAGGAGAAGAGGGAACACATCTGCGGGATGTCAACTGCAACACAGCAGCACTTAATGTTTCACCTGTAACACCTGCAAGTAGGCCTGTAGCTCCAGACTCGAGAAGAAGTCATAGTTATGCCATAAAAATCAATCACAGCAAACAAACCTTGTTATTTTTCAGTATAGAGAAATACTTAAGAGTCTCCCTTATCATGAAGTTATACTTAACAGACCGAGTGGCCAGGATAGACAGTGAAGTCATGGCACCAGGCTATATGGACATCATGTGACCAGTAAAAGGTTGTGACATTAGCCTGTGTGTACAGGGCGTGGCTGCACTGAGTGCATTTAGTGGTCAACCAATCTTTCACTTGTAAAACAATAGGCCTTCTTGACTGAGCTATGTACTTGACAGAAGACTAGTGAGCTACTGTGGAGTGTACCAGAGAGTGTGATTCATATACTTGTTTTGCCAAAGTCAGCAACCCAGCTAAAGCTTCTTTGGGGATTATCTTCATTATTAATTGGCTATTGTTTTGATCAGTGATGATGTCATTTCCACTTTGTACAGCACAGTGTCCAAATGCATTTAAATGGGCCTATTCTCCAATAGCTTGTATGTCCCACTTGTTTTGTCCCCCACCCCCGGAGATCCTCAGTTAGCATCGTCTGTCAGTTTCTTGTATGTGTCATCAGATTAATTAATAGATTTATGTCATGAGAACACAGGCGGCAGCAGGGCATTGTGGGAATGCTGATCTAGTGGGTTGTGGAGGATTAGGGTCAGCAGGAGTAAGGAGCTCAGAACTCCTTTCCTTTCCACAAACTCTGGTCTTCATTCTGCAGCACCATATACACAACACATGCCATATTGTGTATATATATATATATTTACACTTATTTTAATATCTTTATATCAATGATATAGTTTGTAGTGTCATATGTCTGTGTGTGTCAGCAATTTTTTCATACCTCACCCCAGGATCTACCCTTTCGGTCACAATGCACTGGCCTGTTCAGTGCACATGATGCCTTTATAAATAACCGAAAAATTCAAATCCCATGCAGTCTGTAACCAGTGAACCGTCACTTTTCTCCCAGCAGTACACAGAAAAGGGGTCTTGGGGTTAGTTGGTTCAAACTCAGCAGGTCTTGCACCCATCGCCCTGCTCTCAGCTCATTGGCTTTGTCATTCCAGCTGTGATAGTGTCTGTGAACAGAGAGCATTATTCATGTCCTCAGAAGGGGGCAAGTCCTAATTGAAATTCCGGTCTTTTTCACTGAAATGAAGTGGGGCCACCGACACCCACTGTATTATGCTGGCCCTGTCACCTTGAAAGGCCCATCTGGAGACTGTTCACATTCTTGGGCAGCAGAAAAGACCCATTAGAAAACTAAATTGTTAAATATAACAAAAAGGCATGAATGTAGGACAACAGATTTGGGCATTCCGAGAATAGTAGTATTACAGTGAGGTTCACTGTTCTATGGTTTGATGAGAAGCCATTCTCTACACTGCAGTAACTAAAGGGCTGGACTGTCTGTGGTTGCTGGCTGCCCGTGTGGTGTGCATGCTAATGGCTGGGTGAATGAATCAGTGCCATTCTGATAGAGGAGAATTGAGTACAAGGAACCTCTTTCTAGTTAGTTCACTCTGACAGTAGCCTATTGTCGTGGCCTGTCTACTGTCTCCGAACAACAACTGTACATGGTGATTTATCAGGGTTTCTCATTTTTTATACACACAAAAGATTGTGGCAATTAAGTATTGCCACTTTAAGTTTCTTTTAACATAATATTTGTTTAGTTAAACAAGTGTTAATCAGTATTAGGTGTTTCCTGTGTTTAAAAGTCACCGTTTTAATACAGTAGTAGTCATAATGTAAGTTGGCCTGGGAATTGGGTCTATGTGTAATAAGGACAACGTAAACCTCTATTCATGAGCATAATCATCGCCGACAGGAACCATGTTCTGGCTTGTCTGCCTCACCTAGGCACAGGTTGTATTCTGTTTTGATAATTCATCTACTCTGGCCTGTTTCTGTCAGCATGAGGAAGAAACAGCTAATGGTTAAATCTCACGGAAAACACTGGATTGGGTAGCACCAGTTATTTGGGAATCCATTACCATAACTCTCTTTTAAGTTAACTCAACTCTAAACTAATTAGCTTCAAAATAGTGAATTACTAAATGGGCTTGCTACCATTAAAACTTAAGAAATTACTTATCTGGAAAAGTCTAAATAGGTTTCTCGGAAACGTATGTTGCACTTTACAATAAAAAGCAACCAGCTATGTGTACTGGATGTTACTGTAGCATCCCGAGCTGTAGCATAACTTCCAACGATTACAGGGGCCAAACAAGACATTAAAGGGCTAGATTTACTAACACTAGCGCAGTTTGCGCTGCGTCCGTTTATGCGAGTTCGGTAATAGCGCACGCTATGCTTCCACAGTTTGCGTAGTATTTATCAACCCTGACACCCATCAGGCAATCAGCGTCTTTCTCCGCCCACTATACCGTAAATTGCGCTGTAGCAAAGCGGTACTGGTGCTATGATATGGCTGAGTGCAGACTGCGATATTCCCACTGCTGATGCTATGACTGTTTGAAATGATCCTGATGCCAATATTTGTAATGTAGCGAGGAGTTTACGCTGAGTGGGAGATTCAATTTCATCTTTGATTTCTTCCAGTAACTCTAATATTGCATGGCTGCTTGATCTGTAACGCTAAATTATGTTGTGTTCACTGACAAAGTGTGATTCTTCTGTTAAAAATATTTTCAGCCTCGCCTATGTCTTCGTCTTGCTCAAATTGCTGTTGCCATTTCACCAGCGGCATAAAGGTCTACGAGGAAACTCGATTGCGGCTGGTTTAAAGAGGCGGAGAATTTCCCCCGCAGAATAGAGGCGCGCTCTTACTGACAGTCTTTGTAAATACCACGGAATATATAATTAGGTGCACTTTGCGCTTATCCTCCCACCTTTTGGGTGGAACACTTTCCCCACGACCCTCCCACGAACGCATATTGAAAGCGCAACTTGTCTCTTCTCGCTCATGTGGCAGACAATCTGCGATTTTACCCAAGTGCGCCCTGTTTGTAAATAGCCCGCATCGGTTACGTCCGTCTTTGCGACCAATTAGCGCCTGGAAACAGGCGCAAACGGCTTGATAAATCTAGCCCTAAAGTGAGGCTAACTACCAATGCTTTGTAAATGTATGTATTGCTTTATTTAGTATCTGTTTTAGTATATGTGTTTTAGTATATGCATCCTTGGAGAAATATGTGTTTCAGATTTCGTAGTATTCATGCAGTTTAGAATGAGTGGGAAATAAACAGTTGTGTTAACCTAGCTGACGTTTTTATGTCACAGCCTCATCATCGGCAAGACATTTTGTAATTTGTATGTTGTTATTTTTCTAAAATGTAAATCTTCATCTCCATCATTGTGTCAAATATGCCGAATATAATATATAATATTTGTTATTAGTATAATAAAATACTAATAACTAATTTCTACCTAAGAACAATATCACATGCTGCAATCTCTTTTAATTTACTTTGTAAACTAGTAACTAGGCTAAGTTTGAATTTACGAAAAGCTGGTGTCATATTTACAAGAAACCTTGAAAATGGGTTATTTTCCTTGCTGTCATACATGCCCATTTTGTGTCTTTTGGTGTCTGTTGCAGAAAAACCTATTAACACTGTAGTTTCTCTTTCTTTTCCTCTCTGCCAGGGATTGAGCTGTGCCTGCCAGGATGGCGTTTTTCCATGACCATGGTGGCCAGTTTTGTGGTGTTGGGTGGTCAGCTGCTGATGCCCGGGATGGCATACCTCTGCCGGGACTGGCAGGTACTCCAAGCTGTCATCATCTGCCCCCTGCTACTGATGCTGTCTTACGTCTGGTAAGGATAAGAGACGAGCATCACTTTGGCACTAACCCGTCATTCTGTTAACAAGATGTTTTACAGTTTAAATTCTACATGAGACTGAAAAATGTTACCTTGCACGGCAGCTGGAGTCTCACGATATCAAGAGATCACACAAGAATTGCGAGATCACAAATCACAAGATAATCCATCTTGTAAGGCTTCAACTTATTCGTTTTTTGTCTGAACTACCAGCTTACCGAACCAATCAGCGTCCAGTGAGGAGCTACTGACAGCTATTGGCGTGGTTTAGGTGTGTGTGACGGCTGCGACTGTTCGTTCAAAACAACAATAACGGATGTGATAGATATATAGATTGATTGATTGATTGATTGATTGATTGATTGATGGTTCATCCAATCACCTGCCAGGTATATGTTGTAAACGCCTGCCCTTTTCCAAATTCCAATGACGAATTCTCAGGTGGTTCTGTGTAACAAACCGTCTGGCACGTCAGGTTAGGAAATATGTGCCATTTGCAATTAAACTCTACATGTGTTAGATTCTAAGCAACCAGTGATTTAATAATCCCCCCCAAAAAATGCTTAAGCAGATTTACATAGTTCAAACAAGAAACCAGAAAGTCTTTTTCACCAGTGAATTCCCAGCTGAATGTTTTTTTGTTAACTCATTTGCGGCAACCTTTACTGTGAGTGCAATCTCTTTTTTCCAAAGCTCCGGCAATAAATACTTGTGTATTCACCTCCAAAAGTCCATTTATTCTACCATGATGCCTGCCTGGTCTCACAGAATTCTGTGTAGAAAACTGTTAACACCGCATTACGTGGTGGTGGCATAGCATTAAGAGTGACTACGGTAGCGAGTATGAAAGCCCGAAAATCCGCAGAGGGAGGGTGGTTGGGGTGGTGGATGGGTCAAACACAGGACTTTCACCCAGGAGACCGGGGATCGTGTCCCGTGTGTCACCTTTCCTAAACCCAACCGCCGCTTTCTTCTTTTACTAAACCCAACCGTCCCGTTGTTGTCCCACGTCCCATTATTGTTTTCCCAAACCCAACCGTTTATTCTTTTCCTGAAGGCAACCGTCCCATTGTTGTCCCGTGTGTCATGGAAACGTAAGCCCACCCACGACCTTTTCCTTAACTTAAGGGGCCGTGTTCATTTCACGGAATTCTTCTGTGGGCCCATCATGGAATTTTTTGCGATTCCATGAAACTGCTACAGATTTTGAGTTAAGGGGCTGTGTTCATTTCACGGAATTCTATGAGATCAGGTTTGTGATGCACAGTGATCAACACCACTGCTGGTGTGTACAAAGCCAGCAGAAGAAAATCCAAAAATATAGATTTTTATCATAGGTTATCAAAGGCCTTAGCTTTGTTCAATGCTGTGCTGGAATAAAACAGACCCAGAAACAGTCCAAATCACTAATCTGATCAAAGATCAATACTGGTGATATGATGCACTTCAATCAGAGTAGGACACTGAGGGCCAGATGTACTAACGCTTTTGCGCCCACTTCAGGCGTATTAGTTTTGCAATGTGCGAGTAAAAGCATGGCGAGGTATGTACAAACAGGCCGCACTGAGGTAAAAGCGCAAACTGCCAGTTGCGGGGACTGAAAATGGCAAATTGCGCTTTTCCGTCATGCATATGCATTCATGGGAGGGTGCAGGGGAAAGTGGGAGTTTCCCATAAAGAGATGGGAGGAGAAGCGTAACATGCGCGCAAAAGGCTTCATAACTTACAATTTCGTAGGCAACAGCAACTCCACAAGTCAACTCAAGCGACTGAGTGAGCAGACTCAGAGCCGGAAGCTCGCAGACCATGGGATTCATTCGAGAACTCACGAGTCCTCGTTGATTCATGAGCTGTCGGTGATTCATGAGTTGTCGGGTGATTCATGAGTTCTCGCGCGAATCAGCAGGCTACATGAGTGGATCTGATTCAGACGAGCGAGTGAAGTCTCTCCTTGAGCTCAGAGTAAAGCAAATCCACAACAAAAGCTATTCTTTCACTTCTGAAATAACATACAATGTTCTGCATGTAGCCTAGCTAGGCCTACTGTAGGTTTGGTTTATAAACGTAGCATGTTAAAATGCAATTAGGTCGAGCAGACAGTCCGAAACATTACAAGCTCGCCTCGGCTTGGCTGGCTCGGCTCGCAAACAACTCATGAGTTGTCGACAACTCACGAGTCCTCGATGACTCATGAGTTGTTGATGACTCGTGAGTTCTCGCAGGAGTCGGTCAATCCCGCGAAACAGCCGAATCAGCCGGCTACGTTGTCATGAGTGGATCTCAGACAGTCCGAAACATCTCGGACTGTCCGACAACTCGTTTTTTTTTTTTGTCTTCAAAAACCTTTATTATTCAAGTACAGATACACATACACATTGAAAACAGTAAATGCATACATACATGAAAAAGGTGCACATGGAATTTACGTTAAAGAGGTTGTAAGTCATTGTAAATGTTCAGAGTCCGGATGCTTTCTTATTTGTCAGTCCTATTAAAGTTTCAAAATATAATTTCATGTCATTTTTAAATGAATATTCGGTTTTCTTTCAGACCATTTACATTTATGGATATAACGTTTTCCAAATAAAATTAAAAGATTCTAAATGAAAACATGACATTTTATCCAAATCAAAAGCTTGCCTCGGATGTAGCATACAATACTGACAACCCAGATCAGTTTAGTGAGTGACTCAGAATAACCCGAATCCTTAAAAGGAATCGAGTTTGCCAGGCCTAATAGAAAGATGCGCGCAATTTACGGTATAGCAGGTGGAGAAAGCCGCTGATTACCCGATAAACTGCAGGTTTGGTAAATACGACGTAAGCTGAAGTATCACAGCATGCGCTTTCTGCGGGTTGGCCATGGAGCTGATAACGCTACATTCGCAAATGTACATACATCTGGCCCAGAGAGAAGAACCGATTTTTTTACCATGATTCAGAGCAGAGGTAAGAAACCTTAGGCATACATCAGGGTAGTCACTGCACAAACAACAATAACTCAGCAGTCAGGTGGCTAAGCTGTGGAAAGGGTTTTGTTTGTCTGCTTTGATGTGATTATGGCCTTGCTGGCTAAAAAAACTCAAGGACATGAAGCGGGTTGTGAAACAGATATCACACATAACACAACCTGCAAGGTGCAGGGCAAGCTTTTACTGGCAAACCAGCCAACACTTTAGTCTCTTTCTGCACATGTAATAGGGCTGTCCACACAGCACACACTACTGAGATACACAAATGCATCAGCGACACAGCCAGCTGGAGTCAGGCTTCACAAAAGGATTTTGGGAATTCATTCATTCTCTTGATTAAGCCAGACAGCGTTTAAGGGCACAGATTGGATCCATCACTGACAAAGTGGCTGACTCTGCAAATATAAAAATACAGCTGATTGGGCTGAAGAGTTCCAACACAGCAGGTGATCTAAGTTTGCTGATTTGGGAAAACAACTTAAAACCACACTAGTGCAACATAATTAATCCTGCACTTTTACTCACATAGACCGACTGTTCCAGAGAAAAGCAACCAACTGAGGCAACTGTGGCATTGTTTTTGCTGACTGTCTTTGAATCGCCATATGGCTGTGAGGAGAAACCTGACCACTCACAAGAATGTTGCCACATAGTACAACTACCAGATAATAAAGCATGGGAAATGAAATCAGGGATGGGGATAGCAATGGCTGGCAGGCATGTGTTTATTTGTTGTTCCCACTGTAAAGACATCTGGGAAGGCTATTAGGTATGTAAGTGTTTGCGTGTGAACCAGGTTTTGTTTTGTTTGTTCAGGATACAATTTCTAAACTTAGCTTACCAATACGGTTTTCTTTTCTGCATTTAATAAAAACAGAAACAAACAAGATGTGATACTTCTAACCCTGATTAAGAGAGATTTCAATCTGCCTTTTTAAAAGGAGAATTAATTTTGTTTTGACTCATCGTTTTGACAATTTTGTCTTATTAACGAGGACATCCCCCGTCTTTTCGACAGGATCTTCCCTGAGTCACTGCGTTGGCTGCTGGCCACTCAGCAGTACTGCCGCTCCAAGTGGATCATGGGACACATAGCAAAGAAAAACCAAGTGAACATGGAGCTTGACACCGACAATATCCTCACAGGTAACGAGATTAACACTAATTCTGAAGAAATCAGCATTAAAAGACATCTTCCAAGCTTTCTGTTTTTTTTCTTTTCTTTTCTAAAGAGCTGGGTAGTATCCCCAGCTGTGCTTTCCTCAATAAGACAGATTGACAAGGTTATATCTGCTTCCTGTCTGGTTGCCATAGTAACGGACCACTCCAGAGGTAGCAGTGGGTGTTGAACATTGCATTATGACACACTACAACGTTCAGTAATTTCATTATAGCCTGAGTGGGGGGACATGAGCTGACAGGATGGTGTGCGGGCGGCAGATGGACGCAGGTCATGCTCTTTGACCCCCGGGTTAACTGTGTGTACCTAAGACCTGCCAGAGGCAAAGAGCAGAGTGAACTTTGTTGTTGATAAATGTTGTAGCAGATTACATTTGTATTAAACTTTAACCCCACAGTTGACTGTGGTAAGTTTGTCTTGCTATTGCTCACTGTATTTATCAATCAATTTAGAAAAACCAGTGCTACTGCTGGGAAAAGGCTCAAAGAAGAACCACTCAGTGTGAAATTGGCTGCATCTTTTTAGAATTTGGAGACCGTGTGCTGATGCAGCATTGAGAAAAGTGCAATGCAACCGATAATAATATATCCACTCTTGTCTTTATGGTAACTGGCTGTCCTCAACCCTTCCTGTAATATTTACTTTTACTTCTAACTGCTCAGCACTAAATACAACGTTAGGCACTAAATGTAATAACAGCCGCTATAGCAGAGCAGTTGAGCAACTTTTTCAAGCACTCAGACACGACAGATGCATGTGTAACAACTTATTAGGTCATCTTTGGAAAGGAAGCGGATTGATTTGCATATATCTCAGTTGGGATAGTCTTACTCAGAGGTTTGTAGCTGGGCCAGGGGATCACCGGAAAGTCTGAGTGGTGCAGCCCGAGATAACCTTGAGACGGCAGTGTGGAATGTTGTCACATGCCTGAGTCAACATACAGTACTGCAAAGCAGAGGTGTGTTTCTGTGGCAACGCGCAGACTGATACAAAAACATCCGCCATTTGCTATGTCACATCACCTGCGGGATAGGGCGGTTTCCCTCTCATGAATTGGTTTGGTTTCTACCTGTCTCACAAAGCAACGGGAGACTGGTGTGGGATGAAACGTGCTCACTCAAATATACATGTGGACTTTTTTGTGGCTGCAATGAATCAGGCGTGTCCTTGTTTGAATTTAGAGAACCCAGACTGCTGTCGAACTTTCTTTGACCTGAAAACTGAATTTGACATGATGATTAACTAGATTACCTAGAGCCTGCTGGATACATAAGCAGGCTGATGACATTGGCTGAGAACACCTTATTACAGATATGTTGGATTCACTGTACTGTATACGTTGGCTGATATGCAAGCAGAATTGTGGACCACATAAATATTTTATAGGCTGCGTTTGTAGGTATTTTTGACCCTTGTTTTTCTGAATACGTGTGTAAGATATTTTTGTTGTATTTTGTATATTATTACAATTAAAATGTAATTTGTATAATTTCATAATAAAGTTTATTGCCCATAATTTGATGCTATCTAATGTTTACTCTTACTGCCATCCTCAATAGAGAATTGAATTGTTACTGTAAATATCCTCATTAAATGTCTTTGTTAGAGCCCCTTTTCCTCATTTTTGGGTAAAAAAGCGCCACTAGGTACAAATATTATAAACATTTGATAGATAAACAGATATTAAAATGTCAGTTCTGCCTTTCTGTTTTAGTATACTGCTTAAGTCCAACAAATTGCTTGTTGAATTAAAAAAAACTTTTTTTATTGAACAAAGTAACCATGGAACTGAACACAACGGATGATAGTTAAATGTTAAAGTGCCATTTGTACTTATTCTCTTTCAACTACTAAAAATATCCCTGAGTGTCTTTATTATTGTGCACCCCTAATTTACATAGCAGTCATAATACATAAACCATAACATAGACGTAAACTTGTGGGAGAAAAAAAAATCTATACTTACAAGAACACAACACAAGGTATTTTTTCTTTTTACAGAAATAATTATATGTTATGATGCGACAACATAGGATAAATAATAATAATAATAATTAATAATAGTAAATAATCATAAAGCCCAAAAAAATAATAATGCATTCATGCAGTGTCCAAAATAAGCAGGGCAGAAATGTAGCCTATTTTATATACATTGTTGACCATTGCACTTTAGACTACTCAAAATGACCACACTTTGCATTGCTAGACCGAAAGTTATGAAATAACTTAAAATAGATGTTATGCTCAAATATTGACATGGGCCTCAACAGTCCGATATCGGTCAGACTCGAGGATTAACATGTTTGCTTGTTTTCAGAACTGCAGAGAGCTCTTCAAAAGAAACCCAAGAAGACATGCATTGTGAAAATGGTCGGGACGAGAAACCTGTGGAAGAATATTGTTGTGCTCTGCGTCAACTCGTACGTGTCTTTTGTATTAGTACTTTGAAAAACAGTTTGGACATTTACATGTCATGGTGCTTATCTGTGTGGAAAGATATGAAAACTAGATAGAGAAAGTGGGTGTGTGTGTGTTTGTTTTTGTGTGTGTGTGTGTGTGTGTGTGTGTGTGTGTGTGTGTGTGTGTGTGTGTGTGTGTGTGTGTGTCGGGGCGAAGCAATGCCAGTCAGAAGCTCCATTTTGAGCAGTGGAGATAGCACTATTAACCTGGAGGCTCGATACAGCATTGATCAGTAGCTCTCAATGCTTTTGCCCTTCCAAACTGTATGTGTGCTGCTCTCTCTTATCATCTCCGGTGGGATCTCTCCTCTCTCTCCTCCATCTGAGACCTCATCTCCAGCTAGGCTGACCCAGCTTTAGCTCTGCTTCAGTGCACGGTATCCTTAACTCCCCAAGTCAGCATAAATTTTACATGAGCTCTGTCCTTATGAAACATTAGACAATTTGGAGAGAGCCTGTGTGAATGTTTGCTCCTGTTTTTGTGTATGTTTGAGAGGGTGTGTGTGCCTCTGTGCCAATAAGTCAGTGTTTACATGTGTGCAGTTTCTTTGAGATAAGTTGAGATGAGAGAAAATGTGATACATCTCTTCCGCCTCCTCCCAACCTCTTCATCTTTTAGATTTGCTTGGATGTATTTTCTCTGTATCTTCTCCCCTTGTGTTTACAATGTTGTCCATTCCTTCTTTTTCTTTCTTTTCTACCATTCACTTATTTCTCTCCTACTGTACTAGTATCCCCTAACCTAGACCTGTGTATGTTCTTTACCTAACAGGCTAACAGGCTATGGGATCCACCACTGCTTTGCCCGCAGCATGATGGACCCTGAAGCTCAGGAGACAACCATGTTCCATAACTTCTATGCAGATTATTACACCATGGCAGGCATTGCGCTGGCATCATGCATGGCGCTGTGCCCGGCGGTTGGCCTAATGGGCCGGCGCGGTGGCCTTCTTATGTTTATGATCATCACTGCCCTGGCGTCACTGCTGCAGTTGGGCCTGCTCAATTGTGAGTACTTTATGAGTAACGCATGTCCACTTAGGATGATACCACAGGGATGTTGTTTATTGGCTTTGAATATTTGTGGCAGGCTGGTACAAATCTATATTTTTCTTATTACCAACAAATCCAATTAAAAGACCAAAACTGGCAATGACCTGATACTACTACCAAAAATGAATAATGTCTGTGTACCCAAAGCCACATACTGTATATCTTATTCCTCTGTGCCATAGAGCTCCATTGTTGTCCAAAAAATATATATTTTTTTAAATATCAATGAGCCACAATTTGGCACTAGGGGACATGCTTCTTCATTACAATGAACATGTGACTGATGTTTCGAGTCTACATACACATCCTGCTGCTGGAAAAACTCACCAGTGCACCAAAAGTGTGTTCATTCATGGCAGACAATAGTCCACAACAAATGCATTATTTACTCCTGTTTGCTAAAAACAACAGGACCCCTCTCATTTAGGGAATTGTTTAGCCTTTTTAATAAATGAAACATATTTGTGACACATTTTTAAAGTGTATGTTAAATCGTATTGAAAGTACTTGAATTAACTATTAAACAATTAAACAATTAAATGAATACGTAAAATAGAAAAATTTGGCGGTAGGTTTGACACAGTTTGTGAGGAAGCTGTAGTCCGAGAGCAACTTCTATCATAGCGGAGGTTTCCTGTCTGGACAATGACTCATCAGTATTGTTTATTGACTTTCAGTACAATCACTTTATGACGATATGATCATATTGCATAGCACCTTACAGAATTCTGTAAATGGTTCCAAGCTAATTAAAAAGTAATGGCAGAAGTCATTGCAAACACCCCGATATTTTATTTTTGAATCGATTTTTCATTTAATGATATATCTTGATATTGAAAAAATATATTTTTTCATAATATTGACTTCAGCCATCTTGCTTGTGTCTCCTACACGTAAAGTACATTATGTAAGATCTTAGTTTCCTTTAGTTGTTTTTTAATGGAGTAGTCGAACATGTTTACAAACTGTTTTGGTCAATGTGTACTAAAAAGTGTTCTAGGTGATCAAAACCATGCACAAGTCAGTTTATTCAGTTACAAATGAGCGAGCCATAATGTTTAACCTGAGTCAACACATCAAGGTTATGCACATGATTCATGTTCCCCTTTGAAGCTGTTGATGTTGTAACTGTGTGTGTTGACAAGCTTTGCTCAAAATGTGTCCATGTTTTTGTTTTTAATGTTTTACTCCAGATTTTAATTGAATTTACTGTCAGAGCACATGCGATGATTTTTTGTTGTTGTTGCTTTGAATCTCTCACTGATACATATCTGTTCATTTCTCTCATTCTCCTGTAGTGCTGGGGAAGTACAGTGGCCATCTGAACATAGGTAGGATAATCTCTTTATTTCTATTCTCCTTGAGTCTAGTATTTGAGTTGGGTTGATAAGTGATCAATAATTAAGTACTCTTGCATAGTTTTATCAGCTTCACACTCCTTCAAAGTGTGAATTGAATTGTGTCATACCACTTACACCTAGGTTGCTGCATTATCTTGATGAGCTTTTAGGAAATGTGCTGCAAACAGACATCCTGCAATATTTTATTAGGCATATACAAGCCCTGCAGAGACACATAATGAAGTCCTAGATTTAATTATGGCTAGCTTTTCACTATATCATCCCCCTTGTGTTGAACAGGGCGAGTCTCTTTGCTATCGAGCTGTGAATCTCACAAATAGCCTTCTTTTACTGTTCTCATCTGTTTATCAATGTCTTTATCATCTCCTCACTAATCCCTCTGTGGGAAGCAAGAGCTGAAGCACACTCCTCTGATCCACTTTATGCCATATTCAACACGTCTTATTCATAAAAAAAACACTGTATTCAAACTAGAGCTGCCTATCTTTCTCTATAATACCATTCAAATTTCATTTGTTATTTTTAAAAATATTCAAATAATATTCAAATATTTAATACTCAAATGCAGCCAGTTAAATACACTACTCAGGCTTATGCATTGTCAATGCCACTATAAGGCCGGTTACACACTGCCTGCGTGGCGTGAGCATGGCGTTTCTGTTGCGTGGCGGCTGCGTGGATTTTTCTGTCTTACACACCAGAAACGTGTCTGACGCGGTGCTGCTGCTAGCCTTGTCTGGACACATGTATGTTTGTCCCTGAATAAAATGAAATACCATGTTAAACATAAATATATACTGATTTGATTACAACAAAGACCAACCCGTTCTCATTCCGAACTCGTAAAATAAGTATGTTTGGTCAGTGGCCTTCAGCGTCTGATGCGACAAAAAAGTCACCCTTCGGCGTATTTGTGTAACGTACTGGGGAGAGCCGCAGGCGTCCTCCCCCGCTTGCTGGAGTCGCTTTATAGAGTCGCTTTTTTCTTTCCTCCCAACGTGTCACAGAACCGTACGCCCACCCACGACCCTTTCCTAAACCCAACCGTCCCGACCAAGCGCGTCAAAAGGGACGGCAATAGTGGCAACCAAGCACGTTTACATGAGACACTAAAGGAGACTTTTAACGTCAATAAGAAGGAGAAAGGCTCCTGACCAAACGTCCTTATTTTACGAGTTGGGTGTGAGACAACATCGGCAGTATTGACGGCAAAATAGGCTACAGAATATTTTGTTCTGTATGGACAGATTCTTTTTTTTATTACATTTATATCTGCATTTATATCAAAACCTAGAGACTTTCAAACATCAACATGTCATTTATTAATATGTATTCGTGTCTAAATGACATATAAACATCTTTTCCTATTCTACTTTGCCTGGAAATGCTTCCAACACGCTTGCGTGTCGTGTGAAAAATAGGCATTGGTTCTATTTCTAGCAGGCACGCGTTTTCGGTGCAGCTCGTGTCACGCAGGCAGTGTGTAAGCTCTAACCTGTTAACATGGGAGCTGAAATATAAACGGACACGCCACGCAGCTGATACGCTCTTGCAACACATCCAGTGTGTAACCGGCCTAAGTATGTGGTTGTTGTTGTTACATGTTCTGTCCACTAGAGGGACTTCTAACATTAACCTGGCCTTGAAAAAGTTGCATGCAATGCACCATGACGTAGGTACGTCAAACACAATCAACAGAGAACTCTGTAATGAAACATTATCTAACATGTGTAGTGCTGTGGCTCTGTTGTAAAGGCTAACAGTGCTCGGTTAGCACAATGACATCATGTTAGAAAGCACAGCCGAAATCATAAACTAAGTAACAAACGATGCTAACGGCATTAATACCTAAGCCAAACGGTGCTGTCAATACTATTTTAGTGATTTATAAGCAACTTGTTTCTTGCAGATACAGCTATTAGAAGGTAATATATGAAGTTGAAGCTAACTCTGACAGCTGTAGGGCAGCTAACATAAACTTTAGCTTTCTCCATGAAGCTCCCAGCTAAGCTAACGTTACTATAACTCGCGACCCAGTTAGGAAACAAGAACGAGCTAACTAATGTTAACATAAGGACTTTGGTTGACGTACTCAGTAATGGTTACATTTATTAATTAGGTACACAGTTGCTTAAAAATTCAAATTATTATTGCCCTTTAAGCTTCCATATACCTTTATCCTTATTTGTTTTCTTTTAAGCCATCAATCTGCTAGGGACTACAGATGAAAATTAGCCTGCATGGCCAAATCTGGCACATTTACATGTTGGACTCTGTGCTCATGTTGAATAATGTTGGTTGTCCCTTTTTAAGTAAAGAACTCATTTAAAGGGCAACTATTATATAGCATTTTCAGGTTAATACTTTTAGTATTAACCTGAAAGTATTATTAGTAGTATTTTGTGTTTGTACTAGAACATGTTTACATTTTTTAATGTTCAAAAAACACTTTATTTTTCTCATACTGCCAATGGCTGCTGCACCTGTATTCACCCTTTGTATGATACGCTCTGTAGGAGCGCCTGGCTATTTAAGCCCCCCTCCCGACAAAGCCCAGTCTGCTCTGATTGGCCAGAGTGTTTCCTGGAATCAGCGCTTCACTCCACTGTTGTTTCATTAGCAGGGGTGTCGGACTGGGGGGGGGGAAGGGGACTGAGTACCCAGGGCCCTCATGTGAGGAGGGCCCAAAAAAGATGCTAGAATGAATAGCTGTGGATGCGGGGAGGGGCCCATAGAAAATGCCTTTCTACAGGGTTCAGAATTATGTGCTATGCCCCTGTTCACTAGTATCAGCTGGAGCTACAGCAACACAGAAAATAGCAGGACTTTGTACCGTGAAAAATCATCAACAGCCCCCCCCTCCAGCCCTTATTTACATATGCCTTTTATAGACTACACAGTTTACTGAATACAAATTGCCATACGTGTGTCTTCTGCTTTATCTACAGATAGCTCAGTTACGCTGAATAAGAACTTCTCCATCGCCTTCTCCATCATCGGCATGTTCTCTTCCCAAGCAGTCAGCAACCTGAGCATCTTCTTCTGTGCTGAGATCACACCCACTGTGATCAGGTAGGCCCAATGAAACTTTGGGGTGACGAAATGTGGAAACGAAAATGTGTCGACATTTTAAGTGTTTCTTCTACACCTGTTTTAATGTCCTGATTCGTTTATAATTAACTTGATACAGTGGTTGGTGTCCATAGCATCACATATTCCTGCAGATGGATTAGCTGCTCCACCTCCTGTCAAAGGAGGGTATGGAATCATTGACTCTCGCGGTTCAGTGTCAAATGTAATCCACATCTTGTACAAATTAGCCATCCCCTTTGAGAATATATGACACAGCACTGGATGTTCATTATCTGGGGTTATGTAAGGGGTGTTGTTCTGCTGACAGTGCTCCGAGGGTGGCCTCTGGTGGTGAATTTAGGCAATTACAGGAGAGGAAGGGGACTCCATGTAGAGGAGGGCGTTTGGTAGTGCTGCAGCATACATCAACAGAAGAATGAAGAAAAACAAAACAGATCTTCCCTTTTATATGAATGAATATATACGATATTTCAGTACATGTCGATTGGGATTCACTTTAATTGTAGTGAACCGTCTTCCCCTGTGGCTAGTTTATACAAGGTTCATGAGGTTTTTAGGTATGTGTGATCATAAATCATAAAATGAAAAACATTTTCCATCTCACCATAGGGGTGGTGGGCTGGGCCTGGTGCTAGCCAGCGCTGGCTTCGGCATGCTGACTGCGCCCATCATGGAGCTCCACAATCAGAAGGGCTATTTTCTTCACCATATTATCTTTGCCTGCTGCACTCTAATCTGCATCATCTGCATTCTCCTGCTGCCCGAGACGCGCTTCCAGCCCCTCCCTGAGACCCTGGCTGATGGCGAGAGCTACACCCGTCAATCTCTCCTTCCACCGAGGAAACCTGGAGAACAGCGCCTCCTGCTGGCTCAATCCGAGAGCAGTAGGGACTACACCAGAGTACATGACACGCCGCTCCACGAAGCAGCCGCCACCGCGGTGTCCACTATGGACTCCACCGCCTCATCAGCTGTTGATTTGACCGTTCTGTCGGTCGGAAATATGAATGCTCCCACATTCATGGAGGTGCACCCTGGCAAGCCTGAGCTTAAAGACCCCAACGGTCACTCAGTTTTATCTTTATCCACAACCCCCATCACAGCCGTGGGTAAAGACGGCATCATACATGCCAGTAAAGAGCACCTGCTGTCTTCCACTCCATTACACAAACCCCCATGTGTCACAGACCCACTTTTACCCGATGCCGAAGAACCTCCAGCAGAAGTCCTGGAATCTGTTGAGCCATTGACAGATTCTGCCATTCCTGAAATGAATGACATTGGTCCTTCCCCTACAAAAGAGTCAGTCACTACCCCTTCCCCTCCATTAGACCGTTCCACTCCCCCGGTCCCTCAAACTGTGCCTGCCTCCCTATTGATCTGCACCACACCCATCATCGAGCCCCTGCCTAGCTCCACCTTAGAATCCCCCAACACAGTGGGAAATGAGATCGACAGTAGAGCCCCAAAATTCGACCCACCTTTGCTAGAGGCCGTTAATGCCACTTTAGCAGACTCCCCTACTCCATCTATGCATGACAGCCCCCCTCCGTCCCCTACCCCCTCTCCTGTTCCGATAACAGATTGCAACATTTCCACTGACCCTCCACCCTCCATTAGCACACACTCTGACATTCCCATCAAGTCAGAAATAGTGGAGTCATCTACATCTACTCCTAGAGACTCCCCCATACCGTCTGTCATAGACCCCCAACCACCACAGTTAGACTCTACCTCTCCGTGTGTTAATGTCATATCCTCTCGTTCCCCTACTCCCCCTAGCCCAGTCACTGTTTCCCCTTCACCCACTCCCCCTCCACCCATTGAATCAGGCCATACACCCTCAGCGGCCTCTTCCACTTCCCCGGTCATAGGTATTCTCAACACTACTGCACCGATTCCTACCATTCTCCCCGTCACAGACATTCTGCACACCTCCACTCCGGAATCTACCACTCTGACTGTTCAGCCCACGCAGGATTCAGCTGCATCCCTTGCTGTAGATTCAGCAGCAACTTCCATCACAGATTTAGGCGCTACAGAAGCAACTCGCCCCTCTCTTATGGTCTGCACCGTCTCCTCCCCCATAGACTTTGGCGTCCTTTCCATCAGGGACAGTGCCAGCACAGAAAACAACACTGTCAATGGTGTGGCGTTGTTATGATCCAGTGTTGCAGTCAGGAGACAAAGCTTTATGGTTGCATGAGGAAGCAGCCCACGCCACACAAATAACCAAGAAGGGGGCGAGGAGGGGGGCACAAACTGTCCTACTCAGACTTCAGGCACTTACTGAAGATTGTCCTCACCTGGAGTTGAGTAGACATGTCTTACAGAGATGCTGTATGTTTCTCAATGTCCCCCCCCCTTCCTGCATTTAGCCAATAAATGAGACCACGCAAGTGAGAGAGTGCCAGAGGCTGGTTTGTGACAATATGACAGTATCTTCTGCTCTTTATGAATGTCACTGGAAATCACCAGCCTATAAACTACTTTGATGTAAATGAATGGGAAATCACTGTCTGTCATTTTAAAGAGACTTACAACTATACCCACAATCACTGAGATAACTGGCGAGAATACAATGATGCTAAAAACAAACAAACACAAATCAAATCAATGGTACTTTTGCTCAAATGAAATGTCTGTCCAACATATTTATACAAAAATATCGCCTTACCTGTATGGACAAAAAATCTGAATGTTACATCATACTTTTTGCCGTTACAGAGGTAAACAATCCAAATTGGAGTGATTTTTCTAAATAAAACGCCAAAAACTACTCTGACCAAAATTAAATGTAGACATTGTGCCAAAAAAATTAGTATTAGTATTTGCCTGTTGGGGGAAATACCGTTTAGTGCAGTCCCTGCCATAGACTGTATGTGGATTAAAGTGAATCAGATGAACCCTTTTCCAAAGTTCAGAAATACAAAATAAGTAGTAAATTGTTCATCAAATTATTGAAAGACTTAAAGCTATATCACCATTTAATGAATTAGAATTGAGAGATGAGATCGAGATTGCTAAATTGCTTTCATGAACACGTGGTTCATTGTATGAACAGCGATATTAGAGAAAAGAATGACCCATATTTTGTCGGTCTGAAAAAAACTTATTTTTCCAATCGTTTCAGTCAATGGAATTTATGGTATGCAAATGCTTTTATTTGTAAATGTGATATTGTAAGTAAATGCATAATTAGTTGTTGAGCTTGATTAAGTCTTTTTTTCTAATTCAAAGTATTTCGAATAATCTCCCATGGCGTGCCCTTATTGTACAAAGCTATACTACATTCTTACAGTATTTGTGGCACCTCAGTGTGATGCCACCTTATTCTTTGCAGTTGGGACAAAGCATGAAAATAATTGTGAACGTGTCAGCAAAACAAACCTTAAAAGCAAACCTTAAAAATACACAAAAGCTATTTTTAAAATGAAACCAATGGATGACAAAATGTTCGATGTGATTGCCAACTGTCACAGCAAAGCTAACCTTTAGTGTGTTTTCCAAATCATGTTCTCGTTCTCTGTAGTTTATGTACATATGTCAATGTGTTCATACATGCACAACTAAGTTTACCTTACAAAAAAATGCAATACATCATATATTTGTCAAAAAGACATTTTAAAATACAGGTCAAATCCTTATTTATAGGTAGAGTAACCTAATCATAATATTAAATTGAAAAACTCTTGCTTAAGGAGGCACTTTCTCTTCCATAGCCTGTGTCCACCTGTGGACGGCGTTATACTTGACTTGTGTGTAACTTGACCGTTGTAATTACACACGTCATGCTTTGGAGGTTGTAATGTTTGCCAGAGAAAGATGTATGATTATGGATAGACCATTGTTTACAACAACAACAACAATAATAATAATACTACTTATAATGATACATACTAATAATTACACTTTACTGTAAAACTCAAGAGCCAAGTGAATGATGTCTTGTCAGTTCAAATGTGATACAACTCTCTCACAGTATGTCATATTACATTCATCCAGGGAGTATTGGTGATCTCATTAAGGTGTCATCCAGGAGTCAAAGACAACACCAGACTTGTGTTGTTCACACCATCTGGTGGTACGCTTATGAAGAACCTTCCAGGTACTTTACTCACCAAAATCCTCTTTTGCTTTCATCTAAGTCAAATGTGCACAGACAAAGGCGCTGCATGTCTTTAGGTGTCTGAATGATTGCTTCTTTTTTTTTTTTACCTCAAATGCAGCTTGAATCAAAGTATGAAAGCAAATTTTTTTCTCGATTTAATTGATCTTTCAATAGATCATCAAGTCAACAAACTTCCATTTAGTGAAAGATTCATATGAACATTTAATGTCTTACATGTCATGCTGCTAAGCCTCAAAGCACAATGCCCTGCAATCATGTGAAGTCAAATTTAATGGAACTTGGCTTGACAGTAAAAAAAAAAAAAAAAAAAAAGGGAAAATGGAGTGGGACTTTGAATACAGAAATTCTAGTATATTCTACTAGTAACTCATTAACTTTTGCAATAGACCCACATGTAATGTACTTTGTGGAAGAGTGTGTTGACACTGGATGTATTAAGGAATTCTTGGCATCTGCAGTAAAGAGTGGGTTGGCTGTAGTGGTCAGTAGCTTCACATTACTCTGAGTCTGCGTTGTCTGTGAGTATTGTTCTCTCTGTCTCAGTGTGCGTATTGCAAAAATGTAACTGTGTATTGCAAAAAGCCACATGCAGCAACAGTGTAAAGACAGTAACAAGGCACAATACAACCATTGTCTATTCTAAGATCTGTTGCTTCCATTTTCAGACCTCTCATGCAGCTATTTCACGGTGCTGATTAAGAGTAATTTATCTGGAGTAATATTCAAGTACAAATCTGTAAAAGCGATCCAAAGCAATGTTAGCACCAGCGACAGGTTGGACTAGGAGACAGTGACCTTCGGAAAAGCAAAAAAAACAACTGGTTATGCCTTTGTAAATAGTAGATGTGTGGAAACGCCCAGCGTTGCTAAAATGAAGGAGCATAACATGGACTAATGAATAGTTTTGAACCGAGATTAACTCCCCAGTGTACACACATTTCAGGTTTTGCTTCTCTCAACTGTGCGACTCAGATTCTCCTGATGGGAGTTTTGAATGAATGTAAAAACCATGGATTGTACCATTTATAATTTCAGATTGTTTGGTTTCATTTTGTTTTTGTTTTAACAGACATAATGCACTTGTATATAAGCCATACCTGTTGTTAAAATAAACCACTATTTATTGATCAACTATGGATATACCCGAGTGCTTCATTTTATAGCATGGATTTTATTAAAAGTAGATCCTAGGCAAAACGGCAGTCAAATAGTTTCACTGCTGGCTGGAGGGCTTGTACCTTTTTTAAAGAACAATAAAACAGGGAGTGCATGACTGTTTGCTATTACAGTTTTATTTTAGTCATCCAATATGGTTTCAAAGGCTAGATTACCGAGCGACGAAATGTCCCAGACCGTCAGGGGCACCCTGCCAATTACTTTGTGGTGATATGATTAATTAGTGGTTCACAAGGGTTGAGCTGAAACCTTTCAAATCCAGACTAGTCTGAATCTGTTTTGTGTTCTCTGTGTGCGAGTCCTCCCTTGCTGCACAATATATAATTAATTACCAATTTGTTTGGTGAAATGTGTCACTATAGCACAATTAACAAGGCTAAGAGTCCATAGCCATGCTGGCTGTTTAGGCACAGAAATGCTTTGAACTAAATGCTACCGTCTGCATTCACAATTGTGAACCACATTAGTGGGGCAAAAGGAAAAGTCACGGGATCACCAAAGTCACTAGGATTCATCCTATGTGGACAATGAATGTCTATTAAATGTAATGGCAATCCAACAATCCATCCAATAGTTGTTAAAACATTTCAGTCTGGATCATAGTGGTGGACCAACATCAGACCAAAACAGCCTTCCTTGGAGCCTTCCAATGGCAAAAAACTACAAACCAATGGCCAGTGTAGCTCCTGTTTTTTTTTTACCCAATCTTGAGGACCTGTATTATAGAGGGGCCCTGCATGTGTTATAATCTAGTTTAAATACGTATTTAATATTTCAGTTAAAGTGCTGATATTGTGCTTTTTGGCTTTTCCCCTTTCCTTTATTTTGTTATATAGATTTTTGTGCACATTATAGGTTTACAAAGTGAAAAAGCCCAAAGTCCACCCCAAAGGCGCTTACCATCTTCCAGAGAAAACACTGTTCACAAACTGCTCCAAACCATACCTGCCAACATTTGGTGCTGGGTAATCATCAATCAGTCATTTTTCCCGCCGTGCGCTACATTAAAATCAATGCGACACACCTTATAAAAAGCATGGAGGTTGTCGATATGACTAGGTAAGATGCATGTAAATTGTTGCGCCCATTACTGTTGAAATTTACAGCTATATTTCGATTTCTTTGCGGCAACACCACCTTCACCTGCCTTTTTTATCGGCTCGTTTTCGTGTCTGAACTTTCCGCGAAGCTTGCGCAGAGATCAACTGCGCAACTGGGTTTTGGGTTGCCAGGCTGAGGTGACAAACGGGTTGAAAATTGTATATGGTGTGTGGATTGTGTGAATAGGATGTGTTTCATACAAGATCTGGCAACTGGTCAACATTAGACAAACATATTGGTCTGATTATTTATAAAGGAGTTTGGGCCATGCAAATTACGGGAGTTTCCCGGGAGAAATAACAAACCGGGAGGGGTCCGGGAGAGAGGGCTAAAAAATGGGAGAAACCCGGGAGTGTTGGCAGGTATGCTCCAAACTGCTCTATTGTAGTCCAGCCTTTACTTCCGTGACAAACGTGCGTCACTTTGTAACACATGTTATACAGTAATGCTCGCCTAGCTGCTAGCGTGGCACTCCCTAATACTCTGCTACTGACTAGCTAGTAGTAATTACTGCGCATGTACGACTCCCAACAAAGATGGAACAGAAGTGAGATGTCTCACTCTGTAGCTAAAACAGAGAGCTCAACCCACAGGGTGAAAAGAGGAGCTGCAGCAGTGTGCAGTACAACAAATATATTTCTGAAAATTAAACCACATAAACCTATTCTGGTACAACCTCTAAATACAATTATGAACCTGAAAATGAGCATAATATGAGCACTTTAATAGTATGCTTATGTGGTTGATTAAATTATTAACTAAGTCTAACTGACATCTGGGGCAGGGTAGCAGCGTAGAACTACTGGTTGGTTTCTGGGATTCCGGCCAAAATGGGTTGGGGAACATCATGTGTAAGCCCCAATGGATGACCACAGCTCATCTTTGTCCCCTGAGCAAGTTAATCCGGCCCTGCAGCATTTTCTTAATTATCAAGAGCATCTACATTATTCAAACTACAACAAAAACATCTATGAGTTAGGGTTACAATGCCTAATAAGAATGTCCAATTATGTTTTTCAACCTGAAGTTTGAAACAAACAGATTTATTTTTATAGGTTAGCTACTCCTGAACATTGTAGACCTATTCACACAGTCCTAATTGAATCAGCACAAAAAAATAGGCAACATTTCCCCTGAATGGGACAGGGTGATGTCAGGAGGATGATGCGGCATGATCCTCTAGACCACTGCATCAAAGCCGAGCGCTCCTATTGGCAGACAGGGATATTGGGATGCTGCGCTGTGTGTAACGTCATCTGACCAGCAGCACGTTTATCTATCTCGCCGGCTCAACACTCGCTCTAGAAATGTGGTGCAGATTTTGAGAAACACAACGGCAAGAGACGGAAGACTGGACGCCGGTAAAGTCGAGACAGGACGCTCTCTGCCCGCATCCGCAACGCACCATGAGGGAAATCGTTCACATCCAGGCTGGACAGTGTGGAAATCAGATTGGGGCGAAGGTATGGATATTGTCATTCAATTTAAGAAGGGGGATGCATGTACGTACTTCTAATTTTTAATGCGGAACGTGCCACGTGTTAATGTTTCAGTTTTTATTGTTGTTGTTGTTGTTGAATCATTTATAGACTCGAGTCATTTAAATAATTAGTTTGGCGTCTCTTGGCCATTTATAAATAACCATCTCCTTTTTTTTTGTTAGAGATATTGAGATTTTTTATTGATATTATTTATTGTTTATGTAACCTATGTGCAGGGTGCGGTTCAGCTGGGCTGTGCAGTGATGTGGATATTGAGATTTTTTAATTGAGATTATTTATTGTTTATATAACCTATGTGCAGGGTGCGGTCCAGCTGGACTGTGCAGTGATGTGGCCCCCTGCTGCTGCATGTCATTTAGTCACCAAGCAGAATGCGCAATCACTAAAATAAGGCCTGACAGTACGCGCTTTAACTCGTTTTCACACCATGTTATGTTGCTAAATGACCGCAACAACTGAAGTTCATATGATTATGTTTGTTCCATCTTAGTTCTGGGAGGTGATAAGTGATGAGCATGGCATCGATCCAACCGGTAGTTACCAAGGTGACAGTGACCTGCAGCTGGAGAGGATAAATGTCTACTACAATGAGGCATCAGGTAAAGTAAAACAGGGGAAACAGTATGAAAGTTTTAAATAAACCACATGTTTGCATCTGAATAATTTATTATTCCATAAAGCTTTGTTTCCATTGCTCACTACCCTTGCATGACCTTATGCTACACAGACCTCATTTGAATGCCACAGTATGCTCATATCATAAATTTAGCTGCAAGGGGAAAGTAGGTCCCACAATGAGTGCAGGGAAAAATTAGGACAGTGAATCTGCTAAAATTTCTCTCTCTCTCACTCTCTCACTCTCTCTCTCTCTCTCTCTCTCTCTCTCTCTGTCTCTCTCTCTCTCTCTCTCTCTCTCTCTCTAGGGAGCACAGGTATCTGCAGTCTCTGTATAGCTGACCCCGAGCTCACTGTGCCTTGGTCTCATCTCAGTATCTGATTTTTTTGGCGTGGCATGTTGAAGGTCATTACAAATGCATCGCGTGTCATTCCTCGCAGCATTGAACAGTCAAACAACGACGTTCAGTAATTATGCAGCTCTGAAGCTATAGTGATTCGGTCTTTGAACCGATGCTGTCAGAGGACAAGTCAGTGCAGATCTCGATATATGTGTGTAGACAGGACTGAGATTACTCATCGCCTTTGCGTGAATGAAAGGCCTGCGCAAGAGGCACATCTAAGCCTAAGCAGCATATTCACTACCACTAACCTATTTTTCTAGCAGCAAGCATTATTGATTCTTTGTTTCTATGTTGCATGCTGGCATCAGTGTAACCTACTTGGTCACTGTTGCATCGCATAAATTCATTTCTCCCTTTAAATTAAAAGAATAGACTGGAATATGTTTTCAGAAGCAAGCTACATTAGGAATTACACAGGCAAGGAAAGGGAAAAAAGAGGTATGGGTAGGGGAAGATTGCTTTGTTGGAATGCATTCTGCAGTGCTCAGCACTTTGTGAGCCCCACTGGTCTAGAAGAAGCAGTGCAGCATGCTGCAGCAGTTTGCTGTAGTATCCTTTAAACAAAATGCTGTTTCCCTAAAGGATTACATTACTGTACAGTACTGCTGTATTCATATGCCTTTAGATCGGTATAATTATGGAGAAAATACTCTTTAGAGTTTTTTCTCATGGTTTACTACAAATGTTCTGACATCATGCACACTGAGACTGCCGATATATTACTCCACCCTTCCATCCATTACCTCTCTCTGTCCCTCTATCCTCTGCTCTTTTTCATCCAAAGGCAGCAAATATGTCCCTCGTGCCATTCTGGTCGACCTGGAGCCAGGAACCATGGATTCAGTTCGCTCCGGCCCGTTTGGACAGCTATTCAGGCCTGACAACTTTGTCTTTGGTGAGTAGACATTAAATCATGTCAGTGCTCACACTGAACCAACTGCACATACAATATGTGTGTGTGTCAGCAGTTGCTGTCATACCCTGTAAAGCTGTGCTTCGTTTCACCTGACAGCACTGTACAGCAATGTATTTTTCCAGCATAAAGCCTCCGCAGTCTCTCCGCGATGGACCAGTAGTGTGATGCATTGTCCATGTGCAGCTGAGTCAGACCGAGACAGCTTTCATGGTGACTCAGCGAAAAATATATATCTACTTAGAGATGATGCTGCAGTCCTGCTCACAAGTGAGGATACAAAGGCCAATAAACTCCACCACAGGATGACTCCCAATTATAGAATTATAGTTCACCAGAAATATAATTTACCATGTCTGGCTCTTGAAGGAGCTAAATAACTCATGGGCATTTACTAATCATTACACGTTTTATTTTCACATTTATAATAAATAACATAAGGTATTTGAGTGGCTGTTTCTAACAAGGAATACTTTATGAAAATGTTGTAACAAATTGCTCTATTAATGGTTAATACATGATTTATTAATGCTCAATAGATCCTTACATCAAGAAGAACACTAAGAATTTACAGCCATACTAGTTGTTCTGTCAGGCTGTAGGAACAGTGCTGCTTTGAGCTAAATGCTAATGTCAGCCGTTTCACATGCTAACAATGACAATGTTAATATTTTGATTGAGCTTTTTAGCATTGTACCTTGTATTTCCTAATTGGCAATAAATACAAAATAAAGCTGGAGCTGATGGTAATATATGAGGCAAATTTAAAGTTTGACCTTATGATGGCGCTACATAAAATGAGGTGTTCATTAAAGTTATTAGAAATAATCTTGAAGGGGACATGAATGTCTATACCAAATTTCATGGCAATCCAATAGCTTTTGAGACATTTCACTTAAAACCACAAATGTCAGTCTCATGGTGGCGCAAAAGGAAAAGTGAGGGTATCACCAAATTCATTAGGATCCATCCACTGGGGACCATGAATGTCTGTACAAAATTTGATGCCAAACCATCAATAAAGACATTTGTTACAACTTATAAAACCGTTATAAAGTATGCCTTAGCAGAAAGCGGCACCATTATTTGTCCAACATGATTTGTCTTTAAACATTGCGTGCGTCATGCAGGTCAAAGTGGAGCAGGAAATAACTGGGCCAAGGGTCACTACACTGAGGGAGCTGAGCTGGTGGACTCGGTGCTGGATGTGGTGAGGAAGGAGTCAGAGAACTGCGATTGCCTCCAGGGCTTTCAGCTCACCCACTCACTGGGCGGAGGCACAGGTTCAGGAATGGGTACACTGCTCATCAGCAAGATCCGCGAGGAGTACCCCGACCGCATCATGAACACCTTCAGTGTCATGCCTTCCCCGAAGGTGTCTGACACTGTGGTGGAGCCCTACAACGCCACTCTCTCTGTCCACCAGCTAGTGGAGAACACAGATGAGACCTTCAGCATTGACAATGAGGCCCTGTATGATATTTGCTTCCGCACCCTGAAGCTGACCACACCTACCTACGGAGACCTCAACCACCTGGTTTCAGCCACCATGAGCGGGGTGACTACCTGTCTGCGCTTCCCTGGCCAACTCAACGCTGACCTCCGTAAGCTGGCTGTCAACATGGTGCCCTTCCCCCGCTTGCATTTCTTCATGCCGGGCTTTGCGCCCCTTACAAGCAGGGGCAGCCAGCAGTACCGTGCCCTCTCCGTGCCAGAGCTCACGCAGCAAATGTTCGATGCCAAGAACATGATGGCAGCCTGCGACCCTCGTCATGGACGCTACCTCACTGTGGCAGCCATCTTCCGCGGCCGTATGTCAATGAAGGAAGTGGATGAGCAGATGTTGAGTGTGCAGAACAAGAACAGCAGCTACTTTGTTGAATGGATTCCCAACAATGTCAAGACCGCCGTTTGTGACATCCCTCCCCGTGGCCTCAAGATGTCCGCCACCTTCATTGGCAACAGCACGGCCATCCAGGAGCTGTTCAGGAGGATCTCTGAGCAGTTCACAGCCATGTTTCGCCGTAAGGCCTTCCTCCACTGGTACACCGGCGAGGGAATGGATGAGATGGAGTTCACGGAGGCCGAGAGCAACATGAATGACCTGGTGTCTGAGTATCAGCAGTACCAGGATGCTACCGCTGATGAGATGGGCGAATATGAAGAAGATGAAATAGAGGATGAGGAAGAAGTCCGCCATGATGTTCGCCACTGACTGTAAAACACTGACATGACCCTCTGAGAGAAACAAAATGTAAATTGTTGTTGGACAGCGCAGTGAGATCATAAGAAGTACGCTACAGATGCAGTTGTTTAGCTAAAATTATTTTGCATTTAGATATGGCTTATACTGACAATAATCATGTTGTGTAATCACGAGTGGTGTTAGAACCTTAAAAACATGCAAGAACCATAGTAATTGATTTTCCAAGTCATGCTTTGCCAGTTTAAAAAATAAGTACAGTCTTGTTCTAAACACAGTTTTGTAACATTTACCTCAACATGCATCCACTTTCTCAAGTCTCCAATAAAAGATCCAGTCCTGTCAATACTTCATGTCATGTTTTTACTTGATAGTTACACAGGTGTAAAGGTGAAGGGCAGACTTGCTTTGCATTTATCACAATATCCTTGTTTTATTTGTAATGTATGATATGTTTACACATGAGACATAGTTTTGTTAAGGTATGATGATTTTTTATATTTTTCTAATTGTCAACAAATTCCATGAACCCCCAAAACCAACACAAAATTGAAGCTACCTGTACTATCAAGTACTGTATGTGTAGTCGTTTGTGCCATAGACCTCCATTGTTCAGAAACTATTAAAAACTGCACGGCTGAACTGGGTGACATGTTCCTACATTTGAATAATGGTATTGTAGTTTATTTTTAGTCAATCCCACATACAGTCATAGTGCAGTAAATACTACAGAGCCCAGCTGTTTTAGGAAATTATTTAGCCATTTCTAAAGCTTGAAGAATATATTCGTGATCAGTTTTTAAAGATTTACATCTTCAATATGAAAGAATGGGCTTTAGTGCCACCAACAGGGTAGGGAACTCAGAAAGTAATGAAGGACAGACACTGCATTGGTAATGTAATGGGATTTGATGACAGTAATAAAAATATAGAATTTCCTCAGCCTTAATCTTTAATGTACTGAAAGTACAAACGTTTAGCTTTGTTAAGACCAAACATATCTTTAATTTATGCAGAGAGTCCCCTTAATATGACAAATAGCTACCTCTTGTGATATACATGTTGCAATTAATACAGTTGAGTAACCATAAGCCTGGAAAGTTGACAAAAAATTGTTGAATTTAGTAAATGTGCAGAAGCCACTCTGAAAATGTGATCTACAGCATTTTTATGCAGATAGGGATTGGATTGACACACATCCAAGCAACCAGGGAGGAGCCCAGTGACAGTAATTGAACAAATCTTGACAGAACATGCAGAGAAAGTGATAGCAGAATTTCATACCATGCATTAATCACTTGTCGCTGTCAAGATATGACAACGACGTGATGAAACTTGATGCTGATAAATGCTTAGGCCATCTGACAAGACAAACGAGCACACAGTGCTGTTCAGACAGGGCAGAAACTGTCTGTTACTAATCTCTCAGGGTTTAAATATGTTGCACTTTTGGCCACACCCCAATCAAGGCTGTCAAAGCAAAAAATTTACACTTGACAGCTGATAAAAAAACATCTGCTTTGACATGAGTGATGGCCAAAAGAGCTAAACCAAGAAATAAACCTAACCCAGACAGACTAGCGGAGCAGGAATTTTTTACCCTGAGCCAGAGGGAAAAGATGCTCATTACAACAGGCACTTTGGTATTTCTTTAGTGGGGAATTAGATTTAAATCATGTTAACTCTTCTCCTCTCTTTTTGAAGGAATGAGAAGCAAAAGCAAATATGGATTTAAAACAAATGATCCCAGTCAGAAGAAAGACAAAAAAGGAGAAGCAAAAGAGACAAAAAGAGGAAGTAAACTTTGCAAGCTAGAACGGATATCAGTAACAAGCTGTCAGTCAGAACACCTCAATCAAGCCAATAACTATATTTCGAATTCCAGATCAGAATGCTGTGTCCACTGACAACATTTAAAAAAAGTTGGGGTAGGGTGGCATATTATCTAGATGACACTTGTTTTGGTTAGACTTTCGTATAATTCCTAAAAAGCAATTAAACCATATACATTGGCTAAATACTCTTTAGTTTTGTGGATTTTTAGAATTATGTAAATATATACACAAACCGAACAATGTCCCTCCACAGGGAAGAAACAGAACAATTAATGGGATAAACTACATGAGATATTTGATGAGACGTGTATAGCTATAAGCCCAAAAATACCTTTCATGCTATTTTTGTACATTTTGCACAAGCAAACATTTTAATGGTTAAGTCATATTTAAAATAATTTTGGATATCAATGGTACAGTAGAGAAAATAGAGAGGATTATTAGTTTACTCTTTAATAAGCATCAAGATAATCAGTTTCAACTCAATGCGTCCATATTTATAATTAACTTTCCCCAACTCATCTGTGGTACCTGAGACTCTATATTTGCCCACAATGATACATATCTTAGTGCGTTTTTCTTACTGTGGGTATTGTAAAGAAGACACATTACAATACTGCAGTTTTTACTGCAGTATTGTAATGTGTAATGTCACACTGCAAGTTTTAACACTTTTTATATATATAGCATACATCAACTCCTCCTATGCGCTGTCAAACCCATACCATACCCCCATCTGTTGACGCATGGCTGGTTGTTTTGATATCTGAGATAGTGGTAGAACGTGTTCTTTGACCTGCGTAATCTTCCTTGAGGTAAAACCGGAAAAACGGAATCCTGTGTTACTGACTTTATCTTTGAATGCAAACAAAAAATAAATAAATAAAAATTCATAAGAGCTAAGTCTCAGATCTGATTAGAAATATAAAAAAACTGGGTTTTGAGCAGCCACATTTCTTTAAGGCCACTCTTTGGCCATTTTCAGACTTCACCTGCATTGTAAATGAAAGGGGAAACCTGATATTTTACATTCTCTTCTTTGTTTATCATAAGCATGACTGAATCTTTTTTAGGTCCGCTACAAAGGAACCAGTTGTATCTGATCTACATAGGCATGCCATTGTTTACTTAGACAAGCAACGTTTTCCTGAAAGTCTCACTGAATGAGGCATGTTTTACTGATAAGGAAATAAGTTGTAGGTCAGGAATGGATTGTTATCAAACCCAACATTCAGTTGGCCTGAAAGGTTATTGTATGTGAATTTGACAGTTTCTTTGACTGAATTTTTCAATTCAACACAACTCCACTGCTTTTACTCATCAAAGTCTTTACAGGAGTACCCTTGATAAATAAATGCTGCCTTTACAGAATTTGCTGAGGTTTTAGTAGAAAAGTTGACTGCAACTTGGCATTATATAGACGTTATAAACTATTTTAAATCTAGTATTTCAAAACACTATACTGTATAAATGTATCAACCCTTTTAGAAAGACTACTTTACATAACAGTGGAATAATGTATTCGTTTACAGCTGATTAGCAGTGCAAACTGCTAATTTTAGCATTTTTTTTAGATGAAAGATTTTTGTCTCTTTAAACAAACTATTGTATCATCCAAACACATACTGTATGCCTTTGCCCTTCCAATGCACTTGTTACAACACATATTTGAAACAAGGAAATAAGGGTCAATACAACAACTTTTTTTCTATTCAATTTTATTTCGACAGGAAGTGCAAAACCTATATGCTTAAAAAACTTCCAGTATATCCTATATTCATACAGCACATTAGAAACTACAGATGAAAATACATATACATCGATAGCAAAAACAGCGTCATTGCACCAAATGTTTTCAGTAGTTTTGCAAGCTCATTCTTGATTACTTTACCTTTCCACATTATGGATATATAATAAGACCGATCCACATACCCAAATTATGTTACCACTAGACAAACACACACACAATAAAAACAACACAGTAAAAGCCTTTATCCCACGGCCTTGTTGAATACTGATTCTGATTGGTCAATCGTGGCTTTCTATGGTTGGCCCATGGTTGCCATGGACGGAGTTCTGATCATAGATCATTTTTAAATCAATAAAATCTGTTTGAAATCAACATTTGTGATCATGAGAGAGGGTGGAGGAAACAAGGATCGCTAACAGCCCTAATGGCAACAGTGCAAACAGAGCTTTAGAATAGAATAGAATGAATAGAATAAAATCTTTTCTTTGGCTCACCAGCCATACAAGACAGATAATACAGCCGAAATCTCAAACATAATAAGTGAAGTATAAAAGATTAAATGAAGCTTGTTAGCTCCATAGTTAGCACACTCACTTGTATCATCCTGTTTGGGTTCTTATTCACAATAATGACCACCTCTCTCTACATTATCTCTTACATAATTCTGGCACAATATAAATTAGAAAAAATAGGGCCAACACATTTAACATTTTACAGATTTGGCACTTAGATCTTTTGGAGTTTACACTTGGCTTATTGTAAAAGCACAACTAAAAAACCCACACATATTCCATAGAAATAATAAAAAGAGTGCAACAATAGAATTGAGAATTTGTGCAGTATTCTCTTCTTTGGCTTATAGTCTGATGACTTTATTGTCTACTGATACTGAAACAGTCTACTCCCTTCTTGGTGCACTATATCATTCAAACACTTTGGTTCTTCTGCAGAGGGTGCTTTCATCACTTGTACATTACAAACAGCATTTATCTATGTTCCAGTATAACTCAGCAATCTAAAAGGTCAGCAGAACGGCTTATGGCATGGCGGAAGCTAAAATATTCCAAAATGCAACCAAAGCATTTTTACATCACACCACACTATGAAAATATAGTACCCAGAGCACTGTTCCAAGCCTATATGGATACATGCAACATTATAGTAACTACTTTGTTATACCTAGACTTTAGTCACTCTCAAAATAATTGTGCTTCTCAGACTAACAATTTACGGTATAATTAGAGTAATTTTTACAGGCAAGTGACTGAAGAGCTCTATGCTGTGTTGTTCTAATCTAGAAAAGCAATAAGTAAGATTGTATCTGCCCCACAGGACAGAGTGATCATAGTGTATATATAACAGTTTATTAAGAGTATTAATCCGTACCAGTGACATGATTATTTGTCAGGTGCTATGATTTTGCATCCATTATAATAACCTTGCGAGCCTTTAGGAGCATCTATCTGACACTTGCATATAGCTGTAATCGGACATGTAGGGGCAGGTAACCTTTTTGTTTATAAAGTTCTGTTATATTTACTTTGGCTGTTCCTGCACTGAAGCCATGCAGTTTTCTACCTGAAATAAATTGAATGGTTTTAAGTCATTTGGTGCTTAAATGGGCATTCTTGGGACTAGAGAAAGAGGGGAATTACATTTTGCTAAGTATTGGACATGCAATGCTTTTTATGGCCATGATAGTCATGTAGTCAATGCCATGTGTTACACTGAGCAGTAGTGTTATCACTAGATGTGAACAAACAGTATTGCCCTTTTGGTTAAGCAGACTAAAGTATGCTTTTTACCAGGTTACCACAAGTTATCACAATATCTATCTGTATGGCCATCTACTGTATGTATTTACATACTGTAGTATATTTTAGTATACTGAAATATATTTCAGTATATATCTAAACTAGTGTGACTAGTGTATATGCTAAACAAAAGGGCTGCTTTACGCCCTTGTACTAGATTCAATATTCCTCTCAGTGACAGAGACCTTCTTACGTTGCACAACCACTCTCTGGCTTCCTTTCAATTTGGGTGTGGCTGTCACAGTAAAGTCCTCATTTGATCCCGCAGAACCGCGTGAACCCAGTGAAAAACTCTCAGTTTGAACATTCAAACCTTGACCTCTTACCTCCAAACCCTGCTCTGCAGACCTATGTCCTGTCTGAACAAAGCCCTGTGCTAAGTGTGCACCTTGCTCTCCCCCTGAGGACCCGTTCTCCACCACTAACACCTGTCTAGACCTGGAGTGGGTTCCTTGTGAATGGCCTTGTGCTACCTGCCCTGTCACTCCACCCATTCCTACTTGCCTATCTACAAGGACCACACCATGAGAACCTTGCAGGCCACCAACCTGCACCATCCCCTGACCACTTTGCAGGCCACCAACCTGCATTAGCCCCTGACCACTTTGTAGGCCACCAATCTGCACCATCCCCTGACCACTTTGCAGGCCACCAACCTGCACCACCCCCTGACCACTTTGCAGGCCACCAACCTGCACCATCCCCTGACCACTTTGCAGGCCACCAACCTGCACCAGCCCCTGACTTAGCCCAACTTGGCCTACTTGACTCATTGCCTGGGTTGGTGCCCTGGTAAAAACACCTTGACATGCCAGCGTTTCACTTGGACATGTGTACGGTGGGAACGGTGGCTGAACCCTGGGCTCTCTCAGTGATTCTCTCCTCATGCACAATGGTGGAGGATCCAGACGCTACATTGGAGGTGTTGAGGGTGTTGATGTTGGCGTGGTCCCTGTCCCTGATTTTTTCTGTGTGAGTATGGACATATGTGTGGGTGGAGGGCCGGACAGGAGACACTGGTCTGGGTGGAGAGAAAGAAAGCTCTGCATCCACAGACTCCGTTACCAAGGTCGACCCCTGACAAACCTCAGCCAGGGTTTTGAATTTAGGCCCGAGATCATTGAGGAACGCAAGGTCATTATCATTCTCAAGAAGGCTGCAGCAACCTATAGAACCTGCCAGGGACTCCTTACCCTCATAGTCATAGACCAGCAGAGCGTCCTTTTGCTGGGATTGGTGTGCAGCATGGTTGGCTTTCTGCAAACAAAATAAAACCAGAATATATTGTTGTTACAAACTTACAATTCACAATGTTAGGCTTTTGTTAAAAATCATTAAACTTGGATTTTGTATGTGGTGTTTTATGTACTCACACTTGAATAATACTCCTCCAGGAACTGATCAGATAGAGCCATCCCATCAAAGGCCCCAGCCCTGTAATGGGAGAAATTATTTTCTTGTCCTGTCATCATCCCAGCATTACTGTAGTCCAAGCCCCCCTGCCAACCGGAATGGTTATATTGGTTGTAGAGGCGCATGTCCTCGGCTGTCATGGTGAAAGTATTTAGGCCCCTGCCGAAGGCTGCGTCTCCCCCTGCTGCAGCTCCAAATTCATTCAGTTCTCCAAAGTTCCCCTTTCCCTCATAGGTGTTGATGTTTTTGGCATTCATTGTGCCACCATCAACTTCCACTGGGATATGTAAAAGAGGTACTTCCTGTGGGGAAAATGTGAGATCCCATCAGAGATGCAGCATTTTGGGCACATTTGGTTGACACATTTTAAAACTAATACTGTATAGAAGTATTATATGCTAATCAAAATACCTTGTCTTCTCCCTGTCCCTCAGTGTGATATGAGATGAGCTGTTGCTTCGTATCATATGGGATGGCCTTGAAATCTCCAATAGCTGCTGCACCTCCACACAGGCAGAACAGCAGCAGAAGGGGCAGCACTGAAAATACACATTTCACACTATGTCAAGAGAAAGTCTTATGAAAGTCTATACTGGTCAGGTTAAAATAAAGTCCACCGATCAATCAGTGAATTACTTTCATTCAACAGAGGGATAATACTCATGGGTAGACAACAGATATTTGTGTAATGCATGATAGAGTCATGATCTGCCTCTTTCAAAAAATTCCAGTGAATCACTGGACTTTTCAGATTACTTTTTTTTTTCAGATTACACCCATTTTTCTTTTCTAAATGTCTCCAAGCACGCTGCAACATGTCAGGTTAGGCAACCATGTAGAGGAAAGTTAATGATTCTTATCAAAACACCCAACCAGGAAGAGAAGGAAATAAGGATTACTCTTACTCACATAGCAGAAGCAGCAGTCCCAGGAGCAGAAGCAGGACACCTTTAGCTCCAAAATCCACAGTCTTTGCAGTGCGCTGCGTACAGGTTTTAGTGACATCATGGCAACTACACACAATTACGTCCATCATCTGAACATCAGCACATGACTTTCCCTGCTGGTCTTTGATCTCCAATGCCACTTTGTATGTGCCTGGCCACAAGTTGGCTTGGTCTCGCAGAATGGCTGTGGTTTCTAAAGAAAGACGAGAACCACGTTTTAAAATGTGCTGTGGGAGTTATAAAGAAGTTTGTTTGTTTGTGTCTTGTAATATATGACAGTGCTTCCTTTCTTTATACAGACGTGATAAAACCAAGATGGACCTTTTTAACTACAGACAATTACTTGTTATGGCAGGAAAAATCAGAGATGAGGCTTAAAAAAAGTAATCCATGCCGGTGATTAAAGATGCACAATAGTATTTCCCTGAAACTAGAACACCTACATTATGTTGAATTCAGTAAAAAAAGATAAGTGATTTCCAATTAGTTTTGCAATTATTCTATGTGCAAAACACCCCTGGCTAAGTGTATTTGCAGCAACATTACATGTTTATATTAATCACAGAAATGTGTACCATCTGAAGCAAATTAAACATATACATTGTAATGACCATAATCTGCTTGCAAATCTAATGTGGAGTTTAAAACTAGAGCTAAACACTAAATTTGTCTAAAAATGCCTCTTTAATGTAAACCTTGAAGAGCACTAAGACCGAATGCCCATGTAATGCAAATTGGCTGGAAAATTGCCATGCCCTAATTGTAACCTTACCATTAAGATACTCCACTTTCCATCCCCCCTGGCTGCTCCCCTGAATCACAGTGAATTCAAATGGTGCAGAATTGGGAAACTTGTCTTCGTCTATGGCTGTGGCGTAGATGACACTATCCTCGAGGCACATGGTCTGGATTGCAGTGGTCAGTTTCGGACAGTGATCATTAAAGTCCTCCACCTGAATGGCTATAGTCCCTGTGGCAGTTTTTGAGGAATCATCTGAAAGCCAATCGAAAGAGTGATTATTATTAAACCTGCTGTGCACCATATCAGCCCATTGGAGAATCATTTTTTTTACAGAACTCACCATTGGAGATGCATATAATTTCAGCATAATATGTTCCATTGATCAATAACTTGGACTCTCTGTCAGGAAGCTTATTCAGCTTGATCTCTGCCGTCTTCTCATCAACAATCAACCAGTTGCCCTCATCTTTGAATTTAGCATACCTATAAATATGAAAATCCATATATGTGAGGACAAAAAAAATGCTATTTATGTAAAATACATCAAATCAGAGACGCAAAGAAAGATATCTATACATCTGCTGTTTAGTGACTTTTGTGATCTTTCACTATGTGGCTGTACCTTACGTTGGTGGCTGTTTTTAGTGTGTCACTGTCAATAGCAGAGTAGGTAGTGATAACTTTGTTGATGAAGACAGAAGACTGGTCCTCAGAGATAGTCACCACTTTGACACTTGGTTGGAATCGGGGGCCTTCCTTCTGATTGATCACATTGATTTTAATGGGGTAGGTTTTTGGGATTATAGGCCCAGTCATCATCCCACTGCCAAAATTGTATGCTGCTTTGTTAGAAAGAGCCACTTCCAAGTTGAGCGTCTTTAGTTCCTCATAGTCCAAGGCCTGCAGATTAAAAGGATAATACACAGGATATGCAGTTAGCCTTAGCTTTTGAAGTAATGTTTACTCTGCTCATGGAACCACACTGTTGACAATTTCAGTCCATCAAAATTAAACTACACTCTTTTACCTTGTGAATCATGATAATTCCCTCATTGGTCCGATTATCAGTAGTGATAGTGAAATAGCCTGCCTCATTCCCTGAAACAATTTCATATACAGCCAGCCAGTTTTCAGTGTAAATCAGATCCATGTCAACGGCTTTGATCCTCATCACTTCTACATTGATAGTGTTCTCCTGCACACTCCCTTCATACTGTAAAATAAAACACACACAAAAAAAGTTACTTTAGAACAACATTATTATAAAAGCCAATTTAAAAAAAACAATACATAAAGGGTTGGTTTTGGTAATTGTGTCACACATACCGATTCTTTTTCCAGGGTTGGAATATTGTCATTTATGTCCAGAATTTTGATCACAATTTCTCCGGTTCCTGACAGTCCTCCGTCTTTTCCACCCATATCTGATGCTTGTATAGTCAATGTATATGTATCCTGTGTCTAAAAAAAAAAAAAGACCAGATATACAATGCACTGATTAATACATTCTAGTTTTTAGTTTCCAGTAAAAGTCGTTGACTAACATCAATATGATTCTGTCTCAATATTTGGTTAAAATTGCTAAAAAATGCACAAAATGCTACTTTCTCATTGACAGTGATTCAACAGATGGAAAATAGAAGATGTTTTCATAGTGTGATGATTAGAAATGGTCTCATCATCACTGTGTGATACTGATCCGATACAGTGTTACAAGTTGAAAGCTCTTCCAATGAATATAATTGGTTGTACTGGACGACAAGAGAAGAATTTGCCTCACCTCTCTATCTAGAGTGCTTTGTCGAACAATGACCTCTCCAGTTTCAGAGATGATGGAGAACATCCCAGCTGTGCTACTCTGCCCCACAATTTTGTAGGAAATCTTGGAGTGGGGTGTGTTCTCTTGATCAGCATCAGTTGCTATCACTTTCATCACAACAGTATCTAGGAATCAACAGAAGGAATTAAATAATACATCAGTTCATTGAGTGCATGTACAACTATATTTGCCTTCACAAACACACTTGTCTTAAAATACCTGCTGCACTTGATTCATTGACATATCCAACTTGCTGTACTTTAATGATCGGTGGGTTGTCATTTACATCCAAAACAGTAATATAAAGGTCAATATCCTTTTCAGCAAGGGTCCCATCAGTGAATTTTGCCAAGCCTCGTAACTACAAAAAGAGATATCAGAAATACATTACCATTTCCTCAATGTACAACTTGAGGGTATGACTTTAAATTCTTTAGATTTTACACAAAGGATGTTTAAGTGCTCTTACATGATAGGAGGATATCTCCTCTCGGTCCAGAATGGAAAAGATTTTCACGAAGCCAGTGTCACGGTCAATAGCAAATCTACCAACAGGGGACTGGTCAACACCAGGCCCCGATAGATAATACCATATTGTGGTGTAGTTCTCCTTATCAGAGCGAATCTGAAAAATTTAGAAAACAAACACCAAATGAATCCACCTGATCTGGTAAGATCTTACAATTACAATTAATTCACTAAATTAAAAGGAAAAGTGTACAGATTATTTACTGTCAATTTTATTATAAAATAATACATTTCATTTTTTCACACAACTGTATTCTATCAAATAATATAATAATTTCAAATGAATGCTACCTGCATTCAGATCATGTGAATGCAAGCATGTGGCATAACATGCTGTGGCGGAGGTATAGAACTAAGCGCATTTTACTCACTCTGAGGTACTTGTACTTTACCATTTTACTATACTCTACTTTATACTTCACTACATTTCAGAGGGAAACATTGCAACTTTCACTTCACTAGGCCTATATCTATTTAAGAGCTATAGTTAGTTACTTTTAAAATGAAGATTTTTACATACAAAACATATGATCAGTTTATAAAATATGATCTATTGTTAAGGATTCAACTCCCACAAGTACGTGAAATAGTTCAAATTAGCTCCACCTAGACCAACTAGAACATTAAAGTACCACTTACGTTTCAATACATCAAAAACAATGATAAAAACTAATACAAATACTATAACACTGACAGTAGCCACTCTGCATTATGAGTACTTACTTATTTTGGATGCAGGACTTTTACTTGGAATGGAGTATGTTTATACTGTGATATTGCTACTTTTAATTACGTAGATGTTTTGAATACTTCTTCCACCACTGATGATATGTACTTAACTGAAATATGGCATGTAACCAGTTTTTGCTCTGATGAGAACAGCCAGCAGTGTCTGAACTGACTCATTATGAACATGGAAGTTTGTCAGTGTCATGGAGCTGTTCTTACACACTCCGTAAGCTAAAGATTTTAAGCAAATAAAAGTTGCCTGGGGATAAAACCAGTGAGGCGGAAAATACAATCAATGTACTTAGTGTAACTACTGCAAGAAATGGAATGTTGGTGTGCCGACATTCACTGTCTGCATGACTGTGAAAACATGTTTTAAATACGTTTAAAAAAGAATTAGGATATTCAGTTTTAATAAAATGCTTCAGAAATAAATAAAATAAAAAGTATACACACTCTAGCGATATGATCCAAGGTTGTGTAATCGTGGTTCTCCACGAGCTGTCTGGGAGCTATGATCCATTCTCTTTTCTGTCTGTGAAAGCCTTTTCCTTCTGCCTCCACAGGAACGAGCTGCAGGTAAAGAAAGAGGGAGAAAAAACGTGATCATTACTAATGTGTAACTATACAAAATCTTCGCATATTACTGTTGCTCCTGAGAAATAGGCCTACACATGACCACACAAGTTTACCCATTAGGCTACCTATTCATTTTCATCACGATAGGTTAGGCACATTGGCGATCTCAGAGATCTTTAAAAATAAAAATAAAAAAAAACTTGATGTTTGCCTACAGCAAATTGACTATTTTAATGTCAATAAAATGGCCTGTTAAACAAATGTACAGAATGCCAACTTTAACTATGGACAATCTACATAACTTTACGTAACATAAAAAGGCTTAATATCATTCATAGTACAATATACATATGTAATTGTCACAAAGCTCCACAACTCCTCTAATTTGACGTGACATATTTATCAGGGATAATCGATATGTGATTATGACTTGATCAAGACTTGAAAAGTTTCCCCCTCATCTGGGAAAGCTGCTTTACTGAAAAGAACATAACAATACGGAAACCTTACAGCACAAAGTTTGTGTCCATGTAGACTGCGCATTTAGTTTTACTTTCCAATCTTTAGCTTTAGCATATCTACACGACGACTGCAACTACGCGTTGCCTACAGACAAACAAATCCGGAGAGTTTAATCCCTCACCAGAGGAGAGCCACACCTGTGTAACACTCCGATATTCTACACACGACAGGGAACATCTAACAATAGGGATCGTTTACTTACCGTTATTACGCACGCCAGCAGAATAAAAAGGCTGCATTTCAGCAGTGGAGCCATCAGGCTTGGAAAATGTAAACTTTATTAATCCGCCTCTTGAGGTGAAATCGCGTCAAATCTGCCTTTGACTGTAGTCGTTGGTTTCGTACAGACTTTGACCCTTCGGAGTGGAGGAAGAACTTTTACAGCGATAGGCGGTCCCCTCTGTCTGATTGCTCACCAGCTACTGATAACAGGCGGAGAAAGGGGTGGTTATGTCCACTGTGTGCATAGCTGTAATGTGTGCAGTCTATTGTCTTTGACAGTGCAGGAGAGAAAAATAAATCTCTCCAGTATTGGCAACAAAATGTGTCCAAACCTGACACACATTGTTAATGATCAATGTGAATGTTTTTTTTTGTGTGTGGATAAAAACAAGGCTTAAAATAAGTTCACTTTTTGACTTTGCAGTATAGGATTACATCTTTTTATTTGTGATTTTATGATGATATGATTTAAATAATTAAAAAAAACTATTGCCCTTTCAGACCAACTTCCTCACTCATCTGTAAAACTTCCCCTGTGCCTGTGAAATTCCCAAAGAGTGCAGCACTCATAAACATTCAGCTGCACAATGGACTGTGGGTGTGTGTGTTTGTGTGTGTGTGTGTGTGTGTGTGTGTGTGTGTGTGTGTGTGTGTGTGTGTGTGTGTGTGTGTGCATGTAGTTGTTGAGTTAGTGAGTTTATGTTGCCAGGATACATGAAAGTTGTACTCCCCATAGTCAAAGGTGTGTGTGGGAGAGGAAATACAGTACCATTTTTTATCTTGCCTGATTAGGCCACTAGTTTCTACAGGAGTTATGACATATTAGTCTGACAGTGAAGCTCACAATTCACTGGAATTCTGCAACCTGTGCGTTATATTTTTAGCAATACTGTATTCGTCATTGACTTTCTCAATCAGCGTCTAACAGAAATATGAGCACAAAGGTGATTGCGTGGAAACAACGCTCCCATTTGAAGACAAATCCTGCATGATTTGCACCTCAGATAAAGAAATACTTCTACTGTGTCAGATTGAAGCTAGCAACTTTCTTTATCACAGTCTCAAAGTTATTAATGTAACACAGATTTGATAGAGATAACAGAAATGTTAACAGACAAAAGTTTTTGACTAATAACTTTACATTGGGCTTACAGTACCCTGAAAACGCAGAGAGAGAGAGAGAGAGTCATGCCTCAAGAGCTGGGTGTGTCACGTCTGTCCAGTTTGAGTGACCAAACCGCTTTTGGAGAATGCAACATTTCAAAGTCCTGAGAAACATTCATTCTAACAACACTGCTCAAATAACACCATCCTATTGGTTTGTATGTAATTTGACAGAGCAGTGACTGTATATGCTCAGGTATAGGTTCAGCATATCAGTAATTAGGAATTAGCTGCAATCATGCAATGTCTTAGTCCATATTAAAACAGTATGCTGTAAGATCTTTCAGTAGACACATGACACATTTTCTTGACAGCTGAATTAAAATATAATGTAGTAGACCATCCAGCTCAATCAATCAATCAATCAATCAACCAATCAATTCTGGTTTAGATGCACTCAGTTGACATTTTTTTAGATAAGCCTACATAAAACTGTGGTCTAATATTACAGCTCTGCATTAAATCCTCAGATTTTGTTGAAACTCTGAGAGGTGTTGATTCAACTTTATTTAATGCTGTCAAATCGTATTGTTTCATAGGCCTACTAAGAGGTTTTTCTAAATATCGTGTCCACTCCATTTTTAAAGACCAGGGTAATATTACAAACACCTCTCAGTATATAGCAGTACAATTCAAAAGCGAAAAAGTACCATGAAGTCAACATCTCTTTGTTTTTAACTAAACTTGAACCCACCTTCATTTAGGTAGTATTGCAGGGCTGTCGTGGTAGACTGTTAAGATAGGATATAAGATAGGCATGCCTGGCTGTAATACACTGGTAACTTAAATGGTAACTGGCAAGCATATATTTTGTGACATTTGATTACAAAAACAATGAATGCAGTTTAATCTGACAAGTATTGCAAATGACAGCTAATCGGACAGCTATTAGTCGTCACATTGTTCTCTCGAAACACAAATACCGGTACTGAGCATTGAATCTGACGTGAATGTTCCGCCCTGCCTCTCGCTGGCACTCACGCAGCAGGAGTGGAGAGAAGGGTGGAGTAGTTGCATTAGGCAAGACACTTTTTTACCGCAGGCATATGACACATTCATAAACAAGAACTGTCTCAGCTTTTTTAACTTTCAAATATGCCATCTGAAAGTGAGCACACACAACTTGTTGTAATCATGCAGGTGGTTTGCTCCATCTAGCTTTCACAACCTCATAGTGACACACCTTGTGTAATACCTGGGAAAATAATAACAGTACTGAACATGGGTGTTCAAAAAGAACACACACACCCTGATAAAATATTTTTTAGCTTCCTTCAAACTGTAGAGAAGTCATTAGGTAATGCTTTGGTTATTTACAGGATCTGTAGTGACTGATTTGACCACAGTATATAACAATGAGTGCAGTGTGGGAGGGAAAGGACAGACATCCTGTCACCAATAGAATAGGCAGAAACACAATGAGTTTATCTTTTCAAACATACTCTTTATGTGTAATATATGAAGCCTGAGTACAGCCATAAGTATCTTTCATTTTAGTGTTGGAGTGATATATTTTTGCTGAGTCTGTTTTGTATTTTCCGTTAAGACTCTTTCATCAAGTCCACGCCCATGACTCACAGCAGCGCTGGTCTTCCTGACATTTTTCTCACCTTTCCTGTTCCTGCAGCCCCACGTAGTCTGACTTCCCTATTCACTTTTTTTTAAACCAGACCTACCCCATTACAGAAGATCCAACTGGGACATGGTTTAAAGGACACAGGCCCAGTGTTGCTGGCTTTGACCACTCTCCCTTTTTATCAGCAGTTTATAGAGATAGTGAGCACAGCTTCGCTGTGGGAGCAGAGCCTCCCCCACAGCAGGCTTCATTCAGAACACATTCCTGTGGCGTTAAGTGAGAAGAGCAATGCTGTTTCTCCTACCAGAATGCTTCAGTGGAGCTGCAGAGGAGAGAGGAGGGGCACGCAGGGGTCACTATCTGTGTCATCAGACAAACAAACAAGGATAATGCCAGACAATTCTAAAACATGGACACTTGTGGCTTACATAACTTAAAGCACCTGCACAAGATTTATAGAAATCAATATAATATACATGCAAGTGCTTTTTTATAAACATTTGTATATCATATAGTACAACAATCATACATTTCCATGGGAAATGATAGTGTTTAGCTTGGTTTTGATTCATTAGTGTAGGCTACAATGTATGACAGAATAACTTTAGCTAGGAAGAATATTTAAGAAATATTTCCCCCTGCTGGCAGAAAAAAAGGTATAAATGCAAATTTTACGAGTTGAAGTGTTCAGTATGTTACAATAGCAACACAACACTGAGCACAGCCCAAAGGTGCTTTCGCCTGGGAGAGTCTGGGTGTGGCAGCCAAGGTGTGTCTGTGTTGACTCACGGCCAGTAGCGACAGACACCGCGGCTCAGGCTCACACTGAAGTCTGCCTGTCCTTTATTCAGAGCACTTGTGCAAGAATCGACTGGTTTCTTCGTCTGACGCCGACACAAATCCATCAACTGTTGGACGATTCACTACTGTCGGTGGAGCTTCCTCCATACGGACATAGTCCATGAAAAGTTTTCAAACATGGCGAACGTTTTAATTTTCAACATTTGCCTGGTGTTGGTAAGTGCTTTCCATTTGTGTTTGATATCCTCTGATACAAAAGTATTTACCGATACAAATGTAACGTTGTACGAGTATCGTGTTAAGCTTCTAACTGATACTAAAGATAAGTAGCCTATTGATATTATGCAATTGCTTTTAGTGTAAAACTTTCCATTCTTTTTTATTTTATTTTTCGATAAGCCTATTTGAAACTCACTTTAAAATCGACTTTTTACTTCAGATGTTGTCCCGTGTGGAGTCGTGTTTTATCCCGAAGTCTCTGTACATAATTGTGCCCGACACAATTCCGACTGGACACAAAATCGCAACAGGTAGCCTACTGCACTTATTATTTGTTCATTAATTATTTATGGAAAAGTTTTCTCCATTCCAGGTTGTCTCGGCTTTTGTTTTGTAGCCGCCTTTAACCTTTCCACCTTTCCACTGTCCCTGTCTTGGTTTTCAGTTGAAGTTGCTGACTGCGACCCCGAATCAATGCACTTAACTTTGGAGGACCGACGTTTTACAATAACGAGTAATCGAGCAATAGTAGCTGTAACGCCTGTATCAGTGGCACCAGGAGGGCGGACATTTTCTGTGTGGGCTCGGGACAACAGTGGACTGGAAAGTGAGATGGTAGTTCACCTTGTCCACAGTGCAATACGGCAAAAAAAGGTAAGACTATGCATGCTTGTAACCGTTTATAGCAGGTTAAACATGTCAGAAGTACCTTTTCTTGTTTAGTTTTTTTTTTTCTTTTAACATTCCTGACCTGTTTGCATGTCACAGCCCACAGGCTTCCTGAAGCGCTCCAAGAGACGTTGGAGTCCTCCACCCTTCAACATTTTAGAGAATGATGTAGGACCTTTTCCAAAAGAAATTAACAAGGTAATCTTAATTTTGAAAATATAGGTAAATTATAACCTTGTAGTGTATTACGTTTACAGTAAATGGCCTTTCAGTCTTTATCACAGCATTTTCAATACAAACAAATCCACACATTCTCTTCACTTTCCTGTTTCTGCACTTGCCTCACTTTTCTCACATCCCCCCCAGATTATGTTATTCACACACCCAGACACACCTATTAATTACTTTACTTTTCACCATGGGCGATTTTAGACCCTTTTTTTTTTTTTAAATCAATGTTACTTCATGTGAGTTACAAACTTGTCTGTTAGTGACAGAGGACAAAAAATTACAGGTTCAAAGGGCTTGAAACAGGTTTAATATCCTGTGTCGCTGTAGCCAATGCTATGCACCTGTAACCATAGATATAGATGCCTGTAACCCATTGAAGGGTCAACAGAAACGTAGTTTTGGCCAATCGGAGGTGGTTGTGCCAGACACCTGCCTTTGGCTGAATCTAATCTGTCAGAGGGAGAGCAAGAGTGTGGTTGTTAAGTTTAATGTTGGTAGTCCCCACAGAAGAAGTTGGTAATTTCATGGCGCAGATTAGAACCCAAATTGAAATGTGAGCAACTAAAGTTGCTGAATGTTAGAACACTGTGTCAAATTAGTCGTTATTACTGTGACTTATAAAGTGTCAGGTTTAGTTCCATCATATTGTTATTTATTAGTGTCAAAAAACTTTGACATTGTTGTTCAGTATAGCTCAGAGGTTGTCGGTTAATGAAATGACTGATTTAGCGGGGGGGGTGGGGGGGGGGTTTAACACTTTTGCATGCACTGTATCCGTGTCAAATTCTCATTAGGGGCTGAGCCCCCCTAAAGGTTTGATCCTAGAATCACCCCTGATTTCCACTGACTTTATGCAGTGATTAATTCCTTTCATGTTTTTATACCCGTACCAGATGGACAGTTTTTGTTATCATGTTTGATTTTTTTGGTTTCTGTTATAGATTGTATCGGACTCGGAAGCCAAGCACCAAGTGTACTACACCATCACTGGACCTGGTGTCAATCAGAATCCAGTGGGATTGTTCAGTCTGAACCCTGAAAGTGGAATGTTGATGGTGAACAGGGCAATTGATCGTGAAGCGTTCCCATCATTTACAGTGAGTGTGAAACAGGCCAGCGAGTAATGATTATTTCCCTTATCCCTTATTAATCTCATCAATTGCTAGGTCTATAAAATGCCATTAACAGAAAAGAGGCCCAAGGTTGGAACAAGATTCTGTTAATAAATGATATTAACAGATTTGGCTATATTGTGAAACCAGAATGTTTATTAAGTTGATTTGACCCTTAAGTGAAATCACTAATATTTTTACATCACACTTTTTTCACACCAAATTACTAATCTAACATTGAAAATAAACGAAACCATATGATATCCTCGCACTTTCTTGGGGTATTTTTGTGTGGGCTAAACTTGTAAAATTGAATTTGTTTCATCACAGTTAACAACCAGAGTTTTCGACATATTCACAAAAAAGGAGACAGACTTACCTTTGGACATCCAAGTAGTTGTAGATGATGTGAATGACAACGCTCCAACATTCGTAAACCAACTACAATTCACTGTGCCAGAGCAAAGCGTCACAGGTAAAACAGATGAACACATAACACACACCAGTAATCCTCAGTTTTTGACTTTCAGTGTGGCTGATAATAAACTCGATGATTGTTTTACACCACAGGGACAGTGGTGGGGAAGGTGAATGCTACAGACAGAGACCTAGCAGGAACCCTCCACACCACGATCAAGTATTTTCTCACAACTGGGTTAGACCTGTTTGCCATCAACTCACAAACGGGTGTCATCACCACAGCAACTAACACCCTGGACAGAGAGGTGAACACCAGCACCATTATATTGTGATTTTTCTCTGAAATACGACAATTATAAAATCTTGGTCTCTTGCCTCATCTTAACATGTTATTTACCTTTTTCTGGTATCATTTTGTCACATTTATTTCTTTAGGCAAAAGACAAGCATATAGTGACAGTTGTAATCAAAGATATGGAAGGTGCAGTAAATGGCCTTTCAACCACAGGAACTGCAACCATTACTGTGGGAGATATCAACGACAACGTGCCCACTTTCACAAAAACATCCGTAAGTGATTAGCGATCACTTACAAAAAGATTGCACATCTTGAAATAATGTCTTAATGTTTTGTGACTATAAAATTAAACCCAACAGGTGCATGTTATATTAAGTCTTTACCAGTGTGTTTTAAACTGGTTTTACTGTTATCTGATTTAATAAGTAACAACTTTTTCTTTCCTGTAGTATGCAGTTGATGTCAAAGAAAATGAAAGTGAAAAACTCCTCCTCCGAATTCCCGTTGAAGATAAGGATTTATTAAACACACCAAACTGGATTTCGAAATTCGTCATTAGTAAAGGAAATGAAAATGGACATTTCAGAATAGATACTGACCCCAAAACCAACGAAGGGCTTCTGTATGTCTCAAAGGTGAGTGAGATTTCATATTATTTTTTTAAATCAATATGTAGTTTTGTGTATCTGCTTTTTAGGGAGCCTATTGTAACATTTGGCCAGGGACTGCAGATGAAAACTAGCCTTTTGGCTAAACCTGGCATATTTACAGAAATGTTTATTAATATGCACTGTCCCTGTCAAAAATACATATGAAAACATATGATATAGAGAGTCCTTCCCTGTTTTTCCAGCCCTTAGATTATGAGCAGAACAAAAATGTAAAGCTTGAGATTACGGCACGTAATCAAGCTGACCTGAGTGGCACCACGGACCCATTGAGGTCCATCCCTGTGGATGTCAATGTCCTCAATGAAGATGAGGGTCCAGCATTCTCGGCTCCTACTATCCGCTTCACTGTCAAAGAGAACACACCAAACGGCACACTGATAGGAAGTTACATAGCTACGGATCCTGAGACCAAGAGCAGCAACGGCATCACGTAAGCATTCTTACTTTATATTGGTTTTAAAACAATTAGCTTTCCTATGTTACAATATGGCTGATAACAGACACAATTGCAACTAAATCTCAAGATCCTAACTCGAGTACAGTATATGTTACTTCTCTTAAACACTGGAGGGCAGACTTTCACTGCTGAAGAATACACAAGTACTTTTTCCACCCTCTCTCAGGTATTACAAGCTCACAGACCCAGCCTCCTGGATCAATGTCGACAGAAATAATGGAGAGCTGAGAGTGGCAAACACAATTGACAGAGAGTCACCGTTTGTCCAAAATGGAATTTACAACATCACCATGAAGGCTGTTGATACTAGTAAGTTGCTTGTAAAGGCTAAACATTTCCTTTTAATGACTTCTATAAGCCATGGACTCCATTATGACAAAAAAAACATACTTATGTTCCTCAGATAATAGCATAAGCTCAAGTACATCTCCTGTACTTCCATAATACTGCTGAACCTGATTGACTGATGAAGAGGCCTCAACCCTGCGCTGTTGATTAATTTCTGACTCACATCTATTACTGGTTTTATAAACACTGTGTTTCCGTTGGGTTTGGCAAAAATACCAAATCAAACTGTCACCAAGAACTGTGGTATGGGAAAGCGTGAAGTATGCATGCCAAATTAACAGAGACATCACCACTTCGTGCCTTTTGATTGTATTGTTAGAAAGTAATCAAGAACACCAGCTCCACCCTCAGCAATATCTGTCTGAACAAACAGCATGTCCTGACTTTGTCTCACGTGGGAACACCTGTTATTACGATGTGATGTGACAAGTCATTTCTGATGACTCACAATTCTCTGATGTGATGGTGAAAATTGGCCTCACATCCCAGATGCTTGTTAGAATTTAAAATGTCGTCATAATTTACACCCAAGTGATGGCACAATGCGACCAACTTGGTCTATCAAGTTTTTTTTTCTCTCAGTGTCGACATGCCTTTTTTTTAATTATCTTGAATCATTTCTAATGTAATTCCAATGTATTTCAGGCTCCAAAACAGGAACAGGAACAGTCATTATTGTGGTGGAGGATGTCAACGACAACATGCCAGTGATCCCCACCCCCGAGATGGTGTTGTGTGAGAAGGAAGGAGAGCTCGGCTCAGTGCTGGTTGTGGCTGAAGACAAAGACCAGAAACCCTTTTCTGACCCCTTCAGCTTTAGTCTGCCACATGGTCATGATGGCAAATGGTCCTTGACAAAAGTTAATGGTAGGTGGTTGTACCTTTATTTGATCTACATCCTTATAAAGAATGTCTTTTAAACAAAATACAAAAAAATTGTCGAGACATTAACAAACATTATTGAAACATCTGTAAAAGAAATGTGCAAACTACTCACAGCATAAAAAAGTTTCAGTTATTCACTGAAATGTTTAGGGACAAACACGTTATTTTTTTTGCAGGTTTGTGTGAATAAACCACTAACACAGTGGCCAGTGAACGAGCCAGAGTCAGGCATAAAGCTTGTAAAGCTTGTAAACAATACACAATTACAAGTTAAAGTCCTGCATTCAAAATCACATGTATCTATGTATTACAGAAGTATCATTGGCAAAATGTACTTATAGTTTCAAAGGAAAAGTACATTTCATGCAGCAGAATGAGCCGTATGTTATATATATTACGCTACTGGATCATTATCATTGATGAGGGTAGTTTACTTTGTATCATATTTTAAGAGCTTATTTTATGTTAGCTGTCAAATAAAAGTATAGATATAATAAAAGAGTAAAAACTACAAAAATTGCCTTTTAAATATAGTACAGTAGACAAATAAATTAGTCGACAAAGAAAATACCCAAGTACAGTACTTCTGGAAATGTAAGTAGTTACTTTCCAGCACTAGAAAGATATTAGAGTTTTAAAAATCTGATAACGATATATTAGACAATATATTTTTAACATGAATGCAAAGCATAAACATTTTTTGACCTTAATATGTACTGAGTGGGACATTTTACAGTTGAAAAACAAACTTGTGCTCCCTGGTGGACAAACTATGTAATGTTGACTGTTTATAAAGTGCTGCAAACAAATTGTATCTTTTGTATGGTAATTTCTCATTAGGCGACATATGTGCTGATACAATATATGTATGATAAGATATGACATAGATAATACTATTTACCTTCCACTTTATCAGTTGGGCTCTAGTATGTGTTTGGGACATACAGAGTATACATCTTGATTATTTAAACATAGATTTTTTCTGTATTGGCAATGCTTTAAATAAGATTTAGCATACTGACTGTTTTGACATTGTTTGCTGATGTTTAAGTGGGTGTAGAAGTCATTTTTATTCTATGTGTGATTGCAACCAATTTGTATGCTGTGTTCGAGTTTTTGTTTGTTATAGTGGGTGAATATTTTGATACAAAATTACATTTTCGGGAAAAGTTTCTTTTCTTTTTTTTAAACATCATAATGAACACTTACTTTGATCTGTCCTGAAAAAATAACTTTAGTGTTCTGCACAGTGTTGTGTTTCTATTTCTTGGAGAAACTGGAAGACTCTTTATAATTTTGTACACGTGTTTCCTCCTCAGGCACAGCAGCTATGTTGAGGCACATCCAAGAGCTCCCCACAGGGATATACCATGTTCCCATAGACGTTACAGATCTGCAGGGCTTTGGTAAAACACAGACGGCGAAAGTGAGGATCTGCCAGTGCAGGAATGGAGCCTGCTTGGACAAGGACCACTCTGTGTCATTAGGGCCACTGGCTTTACTGGCTATGCTGTTGCCTCTGCTCTTCCTCCTACTGCTCGGTGAGTCCCCCACTGCTATACTATTGCCAGCAAAATTGTGTAGGCTACGCTGTGTAGATAATAAGCAGAATTTGTGTGCTTAAGCATGTAAATTATAATGCCATTATGCTCACTCTTGTACCTACCATATGTGAAGCACTGTTTGTTATAAAATGCACTCCTTGTGCATTCATTTTTAATGTACTATCTTTTGTTATTGCAGGCCTACTGCTTGCATTTTTCTGTGTGACAAAGAGAGAGAAACTAGAATTCGAAGATGTAGGAGACAGTGGTGGAATCCTGCTCAAATCAAACACTGAGTCCCCAGGGGAAGAAGTGGTAAGGACATAATAATTAAAGCATTGCCTGGGCTCATACTCTTGTAAAAAAACAAAAACAAAACAACAACATATTTTTATCTTAACTTTTTTTTCTTTTCTTTTGCCTAATTTATTTAATTGTTACTCGATTGCTCTCTCTTTTTTAAATGTTGTTTTTCTCTACAGGATTCAAGCCTCATCACTATTCCCACTACTGGGATTGACCAAGCAGTGAAGGGCTCAGTGAAGGGGGTGAATGCAGGATGGACTGGGAACAAGAGCTTCAGCACAATCGGAGGCCAAAGCACACATGGGAATGGGATGTATGGGGCATCCGGTGTTGTCACATCCGATACGCAAGAGTACTATTCTGGCCAGTATGATAACCAATTTGGTAATCAGTCTGGACATTTTGGTATGGGTAGCGGTACAAACTTTGACAACAGATACCTCGCCCAGGACGCAACATTTCTTCACAACTGGCAAACAAATGGCCGCTATATAAACAAGGTAATGTTGTTTTATCGTAAAATAAAAAAAAAGTTGGGGGGTGTCTAAGAGTGGAAAGAAGCACAAAAGTGGGAGAAAGTGGCAGAAATAAATGTATCCAGATGTGTACACCTTTCATTCTCTAAGATGTAATAACTACTTGGTTATCTGTAAGAGATAGGTAACTCTCACGTGTAATATAATCTTGATCTCTAAGCCATAATAGTATCTTCCGTAAACTTTATTATTTCTCCAGGTCTTGGTGAAAGAAAATTGTTTCTCTGTGTAATGTCAGACTTCCAGTCATATCCTGAGCAGCTTTGTGTTATTATCACATTGTGTAGTATCTCCCCTCCTATCGCTCAGGCTTAGTCCACCGCGAGTAACAACACGCTTCCTCTCTCTTCCACTCTGTCTTAAAGAAGCTGGCCTATTTTGGAACAGAGGATGGACGGTACGCAGATGACCTCATCCACTCCTACGGTTTTGAGGGGGCGGGCTCTGCAGCTGGCTCTGTGGGATGTTGCAGCGACTTTGGTGACAACGATAACCTCGACTTCCTGAACACGCTCGGACCAAAGTTCAAAACTCTAGGAGCTGTCTGCAGAAAGACATGAACAATGAAGCTCAAAAGTAAGGCATAAAAAATTATTGTTTGGTTCCGGTTGGTTCTCAGTTGAGGTCATGGGTCGGTAGGGAATTTATTTTATTTTTATTTTTTTCCAAGTGGCAGCAAGGGATAGGTAAGGATTTTTTTTTCAATTTTCCTTTACAGTAGCGATGGATACTCTATTTTTTCATAACATAGCTTGCCTGTACTACATGTACTCCCAGCATGTTACACACACACACACACACACACACACACACACACACACACACACACACACACACACACACACACACAAATTAACTGTTACTAATGTAGGCTAATTAAAAACTGACAGGAGCCCGTCGCTGGACGCACCGGAGGACAGAGACACAAAGTAAACCCAGTAAACCTCAGTAAACATTTTCATAATGAGTTCATGATCTCAATTACTAGTTTTAAGTCTTCTGCAACACAGAATGATGTGATTGCCAGTGAAAGTGTGTAACGTAACGTGGCTCCTCCCTCACTCTTCCCTCTTGTCTAAAATCGTCACATCCGCAGCCAGGATGGCTGTGCCCGTTACGGCAAACACGACGACTCATAGCAGATCTCCACACACCAATGGGTGACGTCACACATGCTCTATACAGTAATATTAACAGTCTATGGTTTAGAGATGATGTGACCGGCAGGTAACGTTAAGGGAGCTGACACACCAACCAGAAGGCCGACCCTCGGCAGAAAAGCCAGTCGAGATGATCAGTTGTGTCCCCTAGGTCCAAAAAAGTGCTACAGAACAGACCAAAAAGACGAGAGGAGACGAGACGTAATACATCTCTATAACAGCAGGTGGCGCTAATCTGTAATGTTGCCCAAGAAATGAAAACCGGCAGCTGATTGGACTTGGATTTGTGTTTGTTTTCTCCGGAAATTCAAAGCCAGACTGTCATGGCGGCCGTTCAGAATACGATCTCATATTGTACTAAAATAGTTCACTGAAACGTGTTTCTGAAAACATTTTAAGCGAGAAATAGGCCATGCAGTCTTCATTTCTGCTCAACAAAGGTCAGTTTAAAAGATTTTCATCAGATTTTGAGAGACTCTAGTCACATCATCCCGCTCGTCATTTCCGGGTTAGTCCCGACTGCCCTGCTGCCGACCGAACATGTCAGGTCGGCCAAAATGAACGCCGACAGCCCCCGGACTGACGACGGCACGGGACACACCGAACAGATTCGAGTCACTGACCTCGCCAGACTGTCTAACGGCCGAAAATCGGCCTGATGTGTCAGCACCTTAAAGGTTAGCTGCTACCATAGCAGAGCTGCAAGTAAACGCTGAACTGAGCTGTATGTTTTCAGTGTTAAACACAGCTGCAGGTATTCATGCACGACTGATGACTAATTATAGTTCTCCTCAAACTTTTTATTTGTGTATTATTTAATTTGTATTATTTCTTCCCCAAGCTCATAAAATAAATTTGATAGGGTTGGTCGGAAACAAACCATTTTTTTTATGCCTAATGATGTTTACTTTTCACTGTACAGGATATAGACGGGCCTGGGATCTGAATGCTTGGTATTCCCCGTGAACACAAATGAGAAAAAGAACAAGTAGATGGCGTCAGTGTGTGCACACTGCTCTATCGCTTTTTGTTGTTAGTTTGTTTTGCTGCTTTTTGGTAAATGTATTTTGCACTGAAAACTATGCAGAATGCTGTCAGTTGTACATAATTTGTGCCGTGTGTTACTCAGAGGCTTGGTTTCCCATCTATCCATCCATTAGCCATACTTGCTTCACATTGTATAAGAAGGTTGGGGGATTGTTATATTGATCGTTGTATTGAAATATGCCTTGAAGGGCTGCAGGGTTTTCTATCTATTGTAAGAGTAACAGAATTGGGTATTTTGGTTAATGTTAATAATCTGTGTTCACAGTAAATGATACAATTCTGCATTTTTGCAATTGCTTGCTTAATTTAATAGTTTTGATGACAATTTTTTAAAGAAAAATAAAACAAGTAAATACCTAAATGGTATAAGACAATAATAAAACTGCCGTCTTTAATATTTTACATGAACATAATTCATTTCAAATTGCATGCTTAGAACCTTTACCAGTTTTAAACAATAATGTTGATTGTCTTTCACTGGTTTTCCAAATCATACAGTATTTATCTGTGCAATCACATTCCTCTGCAGCTCTTGACCGTTGATTGGGCGTAGTTTCAGCCCTGTGTGTCACCGAGGTTGTTGCAATATACTGCCAGTAATCACATGAAAGTCAACGCGAGGGCGGGAATGTGATGAGTAAGGTATAACTGACACACCCTAGAACTGTTTGAATACAATACTGACTAGACACAAGAAAGAAAAAAAGCTAAAAGGATCAGAAAAATGTCCTTGATCCTGCAATGAAATCTTGATATTCCCATATGTGTTTATTAAGTTATTGAAGTTGTAACTTTACATGGTCATTAAAGAATATGTCTCTAAATGAACGTGTGCTACTGTAGTAATACTATAGCAGATGTAGTTTTATAGAAGTCTTGGTTTAATTTAAGGGAATTTCAAATATCATTTATGAAATAAAATAGTTATTGAACAAGTTATTTTAAAGTTAACTGTAACTCAACTATATGCCCTAAAGGCTTGCTTGCAGCTTGGACCCCATTTTACAGTATGATCTTTATTAGCACTAACTTGTCAACAACAAAAAGATGCTTCTCGTACTGTTTTGACTTTTGTACCTTGGCAGAACGATAAAACAGAATGTTGGAGCAGAAACAGTGGTTCATCGTGCCCAGTGTCTGTGTGTACTCTGGTGAATGATTGGCACTCTGAGAAAGAATTCACTGTAGGGTCAAATCAACGTTGCTTCCAATTAATCATTGATAACATTTAAAATGGTGAAAACAAAAGTAAGAGTGTGCAAAAAAATGTATTCACATTCGCATTGCGATTCAAGCTCTACCGATTCAAAATCGAATCCAAAAATCGATTTATATTTTTTAATAAAAAAAATGAATTTTATAAATTGTATGTCTACTGCAATCACTTGGGAAAATTAACTACATTTACATACTGTGAAAATCGTTTGTTAATCGACTCTTGAGCCTAAAACACGATATTGAAAAAGAATCCTATCAAACACTGGAATGTTGTTAAAAATACAACATTATCTGCACAGATTACAATAACACTGTTACAATTATGGGAGGATGGGAACGAGATGGGAACATCAAGGGTTTTGTTGAAAATCCAACTGGGGCCAGTTAGGAGAATCTTGAAAAGCCACTTAACTCATAATAATAAAAAATAATCAGTTAACCCAAATATCTAAAGAAGGCATTCCAAGAACAGACGGCAGCTTGGTTACTCCTATTTTACCAATTTGTCATTCAGTGTGGCGATGTGCAGCAATCGACACAATGTCTATTTAATGCCTCTTTTTTGTCCCGCTTCTAGTCAAGGAGCCTTGCCAACACGTGCACACGAAATACATAAAAACGCGTGTAATGACCAGGAATGGTGTGCTATTTTTTTTCAACGAGATTTGCCGCACGGTTTTCACGAAATCGGCAAAAACGGCGCAAAATTTCCCCATAGACTTGAATGGGAAATCTTCGTGAAATTGCTTAACATCGCTCAAAACAACCCCTCTTTGGGGCCATACTGTATCAACATACTTTAATGTAGACACATCATTAAAAGTTTAAACCAAAGACTTTGACATTTATTGGGCTGAATGGGCATTCTGATATCAAGCACAGTTTCTACCAAATCACAGTTTATGTATCGTCCAGTTTTTAAATGTTTCAGATTTTCCAGTGTGTGTGTGTATGGGACCGGAATGTTGAGAGCTAGAGGGTAGGACAGAGGGTGAAGCTACCATTCTCTGAATTATTTCCAAACAAATTCCTCTCTCCCCTACATTTTTCATTCTTCATACCTCATTGTTGGTCAAAATATAGGCAATCTTGTGCTGGTCGCCGACATGTAACTGTGGAATCCACCGGACCTAAACTTTTGGATGTCTTCCTACCAACTGCCGATAGAAACAATGAAATAAAATGGAGCTGCAGTACCATTCTCTCAACTTTCTTTCCAAACAAATTGCTCTCTCCCCTACAGTTTTCACTCTTCATACATCATGGTTGGTCAAAATGTAGGAAATGTTGTGCCGCTCGCAGACATGTAACTATGGAATCCATCTGACCTACATTTTTGGCTCTGTTCATACCAACTGCTGATAGAAACAATGAAAATAAATATGTGGAAATACGCAGATGGTTCCCTATTTGTTACCTGCTCTGTGTCACATATATTTAACACCACAAACATAAAAACCACATCAATGCGTTCGCCAGACCTTTATCTTTGTTGTGATGATAACATTTTGCCGTTTGGACCGTTTTTGAATTACAGAACAAACTTAAGAGGTATAATTATCATTAAATGGACATGTTTAACCCATGGAAGATATCACCCCCTCCCTCCTCTACTCCCTCACTGTGGAAATCACCATAGCAACAACTTCTTACACACACACCTCCTATCATAGAGACTCTTTACTGTAGGCTGTGTTGTCCTCTCTTTACAGGACATGTCAAACAGCAGAGTAAATGTAGCTCAGATCAGCAGTTACTAATGATATTAACTATATACCTGTGGTGACGATGACCTTTACTCAACCATTGTCGAATCACTTTAGCAACACGTACTGCCACAGGAGGAGGAGAAGAAAAGGAGAGGACAAGAAGAGGAGAGAAAGGAAGGAGAGAAGATGAAGAAAGGAGAATAGGTGTTATTTTTCAGCTAAAATGTTGTCATGATGGAGTAACTGACCAACTGACTGACTCTTAACTGACTTCAGGCCTCAACACCAACAGCTGTTTTCACAGAGACGAGACTTGAAGAGAGGAGTATGAGCGGAAGGAAGGAGAAGAAGTGTTATATGTCAGCTAACAGTGGCGGTCTCTAGCTCAGCCAGTGAGAGTGTTCTCCCCATGTTGGCTGAGTCCTTTGCAGCGGCGCAGGTTAGAATCTGACCTGCTGCCCTTTGCTGCGTGTCATCCCCCATCTCTCTCCCCTTTCATGTCTATCCACTGTCACTTCATAATGAAGGGAAAAGCTCCAAAAATAGTCTTCAAAAAAAAAAAAAAAAACACCAGACTCCATGTAAATAGTCATTTTAGCATCGTAAAACACACATGCATTTGTGGTGTCTTACAAGCCCAGCCATCCATTCCCTATTCCTATTGTTAAACAATTAGGCCGGGAGCCAGGTCCACTCCTCAGGATGTTTTTTGCTACCTTTTTTTCACTATTATTTCCTATTATCTTTTACCTTGGGCCATCACAAGTTGATAATGACCACCCCCAACTCGGCCCCGTTTGGTCTCAGGGGCCACAAAACACCCTTTTTGGGAAAAGCTTTTGGCGGAATGATGTAATTGTGAATATTAAGGTACTGCAGCTACATAAATGGTCATATAAACTTAAAATGTTGCATGGTGTATCCTGACACATAGGGGGAACTAGCAGAAAAGGATTCTGGGGATTGTTGACTTTTTGCTGTCAAATATCAGCCTCAACATACCCCAAAAGACAAAAAAATGTCTGTCCGCCTGACAAATTGTCATCAAAAGGGATCATTTTCAAGCATTTTATTATAGACGTCACTGCCTCAAATGTACATTAAAAACTTCCCAAGTTTATAAGCTTCAATTTAAGTCCAAGATGACCTTTCTATCTAGAGGATTACAGCTGGTATAACCAAAGTTCTCCACTGTACCTCAAATCGAAGAAAACAGAACTTTCAAGCATTGCCATTCCATATGGGATTAAGCATATTTTTTGCAAGAGTTGAGATTTGACTTATGTAGCCTATTGCTATACTATATGAAGTGAATTACCTTACAAGTGAATAATATTAAGCCCCTAGGTGGACTGGGGTCATGGTGTAAGATAAAACAATGGTAACCAGGTTACACACATAAACACACTAACCAACCAACACACTAACCCAGTGGTGTAGTCTAATGTATTGTAGTTGGTATGCTGGGCCTTTTGGGGGGGCATATCAAAGTGTGGGGTCTGGGTGTCCTCTCCCAGGTTTATTTTGAGCACCAAAGACTACTAAAGAGAAAACGAAGAAAGATCAAATTAAAAATAGTATTATTTTAATTAAAAATAGTAAAAATAGTATTATTTTAATTAAAAATAGTATTATTTTACTACGCTACTAGGAAAAATCATGCCATAATTAAATGTGAACTCTAAAAGCTTAAATGGAAATACTTAAATTAAAATCTCAAATAGAAACTAGAACTTCAAGCAGTTATGAACGGGTTCCAAGCCTCCCTGGCGCCAGTCCCCCCTGGCGCCAGTTGCCCCTGACGACGCTAAGAGCCCATGGAAGCGGAGCCCGCGAAAGGAGAACCCAAAGCACGATGGCGGCGAGGCAAAAGTCAGGAAATTTGACCAAGTGCGAGCTCCAAAGTCTGTAGTGAAATGCAATTGCAAATTTCCTCTTCATCGCGTAAAAGGCCAAAACACTTCTACCTCAATTACAGCGCCCCCTAAAGGGCGATCATCACCAAATCTGATGGAGAGCCGCAGAGTGGTATGTCCAACAATAATCTCAAGTTTTGTGACTATAGCATTTACTGCAGCAGAGATATTTCATTGCAAATTATTCCCATTTAAATGCATTGATTTATTTGCCAAAAGGCTTCTACATTCATTATAGCGCCCCCTAACGGCCGATTTTCACCAAATTTGGTAGTGAGGCTCGGAGTGGGATGTCGAACAACAATACCGAGTTTTGCTCCGATACCTATTAATTTGGCCGAGATATGCTAACGTTCGTGTTTTGTGGCTAGCTACGAAAATTAGTTTGCTTGTAAATTGCGAAAGGTGAAACATAGCAAAATTCTTTTGATAACTTTAGGTCAGGTCCATATGGAGATGCTACCTGCCAAGTTTCGTACCATTATCTCGTACGGCCTAGGACGAGTACAAAATGTTGGTTTTGCGCATTGTGCGATATTGCGAAAAAACTTCTTAGCGCAGATGGGCGAGGCCTATGTCATCAGACTCAGATGGATTCAAGAAACACGTGGATATAAAAGTTTATAATCTGCGATGTAGACTGTGGGAGTTATAGGCAAAAACACTTTTTACGTCATTATAGCGCCACCTAGTGGTGCATGTGTGTAGTTGCTCACATTAGTGTAAGTGGTGAATCCAAATCTGGATCCCATAGGCCACGCCCACTTTGACGAATCAGTACCCCACTGAAGGCGTGGCCTCAGGAGCGGGCCGAGATGGTACACGCAAAATTTCGTAAAAATCGGATGAGCCATTCATGAGATATAAACTTTTTGTACTTGTAGCGCCCCCTAGTGGCCAATTTTTATGAAACTGTTTGGGGAGCCTTAGAGGGTCATGCTAAACAAGATTCTAAAGATTTGCGATGATACCATTTATTTTGGCCAAGATATGACAATGTTTGTGTCTTCGTAGCTAGCTACACAAATTTGGTTGTGCGTAATTCACGAAATTTTCATCCGACAAAAATTATTTTGATAACTTTTTGTCACGTCGGTCTGGAGAGGCTACCTACCAAATTTCATGCAGATGGGTCGCACGGTCTAGGAGGAGTACGAAAAAGCAGGTTTACGATAAATCGCGATTTTTCACGCATAAAAGTCTAGGCGGAAATGGGCGTGGCCTATATGACGTGATTCAGTTGGATCCAGTGAACGCGTAGATGTATGGTTTTTGAATATCGGTTGTACGGTGTGGGAGTTATAGGGCCAAACGCGTTTTTTCTGCTATAGCGCCACCTAGTGGTGGAAGTGGGTGAATTCTTTTGTCCGAGATCCCTGCAGAGATCCTGAAAACGGCTTTTTCCAGCCTCGGGCTTGGACCCCTAAAAAAGAAATAATTTTATTTTAGCCTTTCCCCTTTATAATTTTCAATTTGACATTTTATCTTTTGAATTTTATGTTTTACATTTGACATTGACATTTTTATGGAGGACTAAAAATGGAAAAGGAAAAATAAATAAATAAATAAAAGTAGAAATAAATAAATAAATGCAGAAATATAGTGAAAATAAATACATTTTGGTAACATAAATGGCTATTTCTGTATTTTTACATGTATTTATTTATGCATGTCTATATGTATTTATTTATGTATTTATACATTTATTTATATATTTATTTATTTATATATTTATTTATTTATTTCTACATTTATTTATTTCTACATTTATTTATTTCTGTATTTCCACATTTCTACATTTATTTATTTCTGTATTTCCACATTTCCACATTTATTTTTCCCTGCGCCTGTATGCCAATTGAGTGGGGGGTGCCAACATCAGTCTGAAGAAGGATTGGTTAGCTGGGGGCCGTATCGCTAACCAGACAGAAGCAAACGATCCATCCATCTCTGGACGCAGGCTACCTATGAATGCTGCAGCTAGTGTGTAATAAGGTGTGAAACTGAATTACTTGGCAGGTAGCTTGTGACTGAATTAATAGTAATTTATTGTGTTTGTGCTGGTTGCACAAAGTCCAGTCTGTCAGGAAATCGTGTACATAATTTTCCTTAGTAGGAAAAGCAAGGTTTTTCGTTTTTGGGTGCGTTTTGTGCAGGTGAAGTGAGCAGACTTCACTGCCGCGTCTGTCACCACACAATCGACAATAGACCTGGAGATTTGTTGGAGTCTCGGATGGGATTTTGGAGTAAGGACAATGTGAGGCTGATTACCGATGCTGTTCCCTCGGAACCCACCACCATCAAAGCTTTCACCTGAATCTGGCGCGGGCAGGACTGGAGGACCAAGTGCTACCACTTGCAGAAAATCCTGCACCGAAAAAGAGCTCTTAGCAGAGTAAGTCTTACTTTTAATTCTTGTAACTCTTAATTTGGCTGATTTCGTAATGTTTTAGTCTAATAATTTCAGAATAAAGAACTAGTAACATACATGTTAACTTGGCTATTGCATTAACAAACATTTGGTAGCTGATGATTTGATGACAGGAGTAGCTAAAATTGCGTCTGAAAGCATTCCCTCATCTGGAATAAAAATGCACTGATTGTAAAATCCTAGCATCAGGGCTTCATAGAACAGGTTTTCGTAATTGTCTGCCTTGACATCAATGCAGCTGGCATTAAGCTAGCTATGAGCTGTTTGCAGCTAGCTAGCCCAAACACCCCCGTTTTCCCCGCATTTTATTAAGCTATCTTTGAGCTGTTGGCAGGCAGCTAGCTAGCACAAACACCCCCGTTTTCCCCGCATTTTATTAAGCTAGCTATGAGCTGTTGGCAGGCAGCTAGCTAGCACAAACACCCCCGTTTCCCCGCATTTTATTAAGCTAGCTATGAGCTGTTGGCAGGCAGCTAGCTAGCCCAAAACTCCAGTTTCCCCTGCATTTCAATTCAGACCGTTCTCCCGCACGATTTTGTATCCCAGTAGGCTACTCTCTGGTAATTTAGAAAGTCCAAATTGATATATTAATCAATATGCTGAAATCTCCTAGATTTTGCCACTAGAGGTTTTGACACGTCAGAGCTGCTTTGGTTTTATTTCTCTTTTTTTTAAATTATTATTTCTGATCCAGTTGGTAACTAAGCTTGTAACCTATTTTTGTGAGTGATTTTGAACCTCCATGTTTTTCAGATTTTGGCAGAGAGTGCAGCCAGTAATGAAGGGATAGATGCACCTAGCACTGTAGATTTTGAAGAGACAGAGGGCTTCTCTCTACAGGATCCTGGACCATTAGTGCTTCATCGTGGGTCACAGTGCAACATCAGATGTCTGCAATGCTCATCAGGTAGTGTAACTTGTATCTATCATTAGCTGTATATGACACATAAACATTTACAAATTACTTCTAATGGTAGGAAGAATACATTTCATACTGGACTGTATTGGGTTGTGCATGTGTTGTGACCACTCTCTTTTTTTTTTTTTTGCCTAGCAGTTTTCCTTGGACTAGGGTGGCCCCTAAATCATGGCTGCAGCTGTCGCCGTGGTCCTGCTACGCCGTGCAATTCCCTGCTACGTCCTGTAACGCCCTGCTACGCCATGAACTACTGCAACTACTATTTATAGTCGTAGTTCAATTATCTTTATTGTGACTATTATTGCCACTGTTCATCACACCCCCAACCGACACCGTCAGACACCGCCTACCAAGAGCCTGGGTCTGTCCCTTTCCTCACCACTGTCACACTGAATGCTTGCTCTTGGGGGAATTACTAGAATTGTTGGGTCCCTGTAAATTATAGTGTGGTGTAGACCTACTCTATTTGTGACTTGAGTGTCTTGAGATAACTCTTGTTATGATGTATTAAAGTTGATAAAGATGAGACTTTATTGATCTGGTGGTGAAATTCACAAGCTACCTGCCAAGTCAAACTTCTAAAAGTAATGCAAAAGTAGTGTAAAGTACGGTGGCCCTGAGAGGCCACAGCACGCAACAATAAGACAACACATGCAAATAAACCACAGCACGCACTAATAAGACAACACGTGCAAATAAGACAACACGTGCAAATAAGACAACACACACTAATAAGACAACACGCACTAATAAGACAACACATGCAAATAGCCCACACCACAACGGAAGTGTTTCCAGGGGACACTTTTAAGTGATGCACACGTGCCTCAACCATTGGCTTTCCGGTACATAGACAGACCAACAACAGGACAATTTTAACAATTCTTGCCATTTTATTCATCACTAAATTCACTTCTGAATACATTTTAGGCGAGAAATGAACTCTTTAGATTTCGAATATAGGCAGTCTTGCGTAAATCGTTGCCGATTGTCAATTTGTTTCTAAGTTTTCGGAATTGAGAATTGAGAAGCTCCATAAAGTGACGCGACAGCCAGCTATCGCCTGCCGGGGCGCTAGCTCGTCGCTCAGACAGTCCTGCTCAGAGACCCCGCTCTAAGCTGGAGGTCTCTCAGACCGGTCTCGTAAATAAGAGGCTTTTATTTCACCGTTGATGGATTATTTGTTTAAGTATCACAACACATGTCCATTTTAAGAGTAACCTGTGGTTAGCTGCATTTTCGGAGTTAAACTCCACAAGCGCTTGCAGGCTTAACAACCTCGCTGGCCGGCCGTCACACACACACACACACACACACACACACACACACACACACACACACTCGCCGATACATAATAATAAAATACTGAGCACCCTACATGCACTGTAAATGCCTAGGGACAACAGATGGAAATTAGCAATTCAAATTATAAAGGTTGGTGTCTCCCCTTTAGTCTACATAACATGTCATAGCATGTTACCACTTTATGTACAACTGTTCATTTATCATACAGACTGAAACTCAACTTCTAATAAATCAGAAAAAAAATACACCAACAAAAAAGTATGAGCTAAATACCAAATCTAATGTATATAGCCTATGTCATAATTTAAACAAGTCTCCCGCATCTGCCTGCTGCGCTCTGGCCGTGTGTGTGTGTGTGTGTGTCTGCATAGGCGCGGATTTATGTTTTCCAAAGTGGGTGCTCACGGGCGCACGTCCTAAACAAAAAAAAAGGAGTCAAAAATTGTTTGCATTTCAGAACGTTAGGAAATGGACAGCGGCCGACGCGAACACACACACCTATTAACTCGATAATAAAGCCGTAAAATAGGCTTTCAACTCAGGACAGCGCCACTTCTCACAAATACAGATAGGATTGAAGATGAGTAGTTAAACTGGCACGTAAACGCGATCAGCTTCGTGGGAAATTAAGAATCAATTCCACCAACATAACCAATCACACCATGACAGACGCTCCACTCAGCACCAACTGCTATGTTTAATTTTAAATGAATGTAGCCTACTGGTAGTCTGGCACATGTAGGGTGCTCAGTATTTTATTATTATGTATCGGCGAGTGTGTGTGTGTGTGTGTGTGTGTGTGACGGCCGGCCAGCGAGGTTGTTAAGCCTGCAAGCGCTTGTGGAGTTTAACTCCGAAAATGCAGCTAACCACAGGTTTATCTTAAAATGGACATGTGTTGTGATACTTAAACAAATAATCCATCAACGGCGAAATAAAAGCCTCTTATTTACGAGACCGGTCTGAGAGACCTCCAGCTTAGAGCGGGGTCTCTGAGCAGGACTGTCTGAGCGACGAGCTAGCGGCCCCGGCAGGCGCTAGCTGGCTGTCGCGTCACTTTATGGAGCTTCTCAATTCCGAAAACTTAGAAACAAATTGACAATCGGTAACGATTTACGCAAGACTGCCTATATTCGAAATCTAAAGAGTTCATTTCTCGCCTAAAACATATTCAGAAGTGAATTTAGTGATGAATAAAATGGCAAAAATTGTTAAAATTGTCCTGTTGTTGGTCTGTCTATGTACCGGAAAGCCAATGGTTGAGGCACGTGTGCATCACTTAAAAGTGTCCCCTGGAAACACTTCCGTTGTGGTGTGGGCTATTTGCATGTGTTGTCTTATTAGTGCGTGTTGTCTTATTAGTGCGTGTTGTCTTATTTGCACGTGTTGTCTTATTTGCACGTGTTGTCTTATTTGCATGTGTTGTCTTATTAGTGCGTGTTGTCTTATTTGCAGGTGTTGTCTTATTTGCACGTGTTGTCTTATTTGCACGTGTTGTCTTATTAGTGCGTGTTGTCTTATTAGTGCGTGTTGTCTTATTAGTGCGTGTTGTCTTATTTGCACGTGTTGTCTTATTAGTGCGTGCTGTGGTTTATTTGCACGTGTTGTCTTATTTGCACGTGTTGTCTTATTAGTGCGTGTTGTCTTATTAGTACGTGCTGTGGTTTATTTGCACGTGTTGTCTTATTTGCACGTGTTGTCTTATTTGCACATGTCTTATTTGCACGTGTTGTCTTATTAGTGCGTGCTGTGGTTTATTTGCATGTGTTGTCTTATTTGCATGTGTTGTCTTATTGTTGCGTGCTGTGGCCTCTCAGGGCCACCGTAGATAAAGCATTACAATTCAGAGACATTAATATTGTAATATAACTAATTACTCTGAAATGACAGTAACTAGTAATCTATAATGAACTGTATTTTGGAAGTAACTTGCCCAACACTCCTAGTTACTATCAATGAAATTATGAATACATTTTATACAACAAGACACTTTGTGATTGTGTTCATTTTGTGAAAACAAAATATATTTATTGATTGCCTCCCTTCCACTGGAAACTGCCTCCTGATTGCGAACACAACACAGCTGGTATTGCCTTCCTGATCTCCCTGCCCAGAAACCCATATGTTTATCGGACCACCTGCCTGTAGGCTGTGTATCGGAATTGCCTAGAGAATGATAGGGGTGCAATGTTGATATTAATAATCCTGTTAACATAGTCAATATGATTAAGAGTGATAGACTTATTTGATGTAACATTTTCAGTTATTCTATTCCATAAAGGTATGTATGCACATCAGAGTTTAAAGGGGTGATAGAATGCAAAACCGATTTTACCCTGTCATAGTTGAATAACGACAGTTTGGTGGGTAAATAGGACATACATAGAAGCTCAAAATCCCACTGACACCCCTTTACTATGAAAATCTCATATTTTGAAACTGCCTCTGAAAACGGGCGAATCCCAACAAAGCTGAGTTGCTTGCGCAAGCATCTCAAAATCCGGAACCTTAAGAGAACAGTCACGCCCCAACATTTACATAGGCTACACAACTGACCTGAGATCAGGTAGTTTTCTGAATCTAGCTAGGTCACGCAGATCTCTGCTATTCCATTACAAAATTCACTTCTGAAACTTTTTATGCGAGGAAATCAACCATATAAAGCTCGAATATGGGCCGCCTTTACGAAAAGGATGGCTAATTGCAAATTTTCTCCGACTGTGTGTCGGAGTTTAGTGCCGGGTTGGTGCTGCCTGGGTTGCTACATCGCCGCCCTGACCGAGTGTGCTGCGAACTTCCCACAATCTTTTACCGCAGCCCGCAGGTTCCAGTTAATCTTATAATGGGTATGTGTGTTGAGTTATTTAAACAAACAATCGGAAAATAAAGCCTCTTGTCCGCGAGTCTCATTGATAGAGCGCGCGGTGAGATGGAGTCCATCAATGAGAGCTAGCTAGCCTCCTCCTAACTCTGACATTCACAAAAATACATTCAAGTGTTAGCTCAGCTTTGTAAGACCTTGAGGAACCTGTAATATTCGTGCCGTGACGAAATTCAAACTGTAAATATACTTTAGTTATGGACGCGAAGAGTGCAAGCTGCGGTATTTCCCCATTGTAATTAATGGGACATATAGCAAGCAGCTGTCTCAACTACAAAGACGCCTGCATGCGTTCATAAAAATGCCTTAAAATCAAATCGGCACAACGGTTAGCTTTATAAGACATTGGGGAATGATGTTGTATATGGGGGTGGACGAAATTCAAACTGTAAATATAATTTAGTTATGGCGACAATGTAGCTAGCTAGCTGCGGTATTTCCCCATTGTAATGAATGTGACATATAGCAAGCAGCTGTTCGTCCTACAAAGACGCTTTATGCGTTCATAAAAATGCCTTAAAATCAAATCGGACACAACGGTTAGCTTTATAAGACATTGGGGAATGAGTTGTATAAGTGGCGGATCGAAATTCAAACAGTAAATATAATTTAGTTATGGCGAAGTGTAGCTAGCTAGGCGCGGTAATTCCCTCGCAATGTAATGGAATGGGACATATAGCAAGCAGCTGCTTGTCCTACAAAGACGCAGCGTTCATAAAAATGCCTTAAAATCAAATCGGACACAACGGTTAGCTTTATAAGACATTGGGGAATGATGTTGTATAAGTGGCGACGAAATTCAAACTGTAAATATAATTTAGTTATGACGACAATGTAGCTAGCTAGCTGCGGTATTTCCCTATTGTAATGAATGGGACATATAGCAAGCAGCTGCTCGTCCTACAAAGACGCCTCGCGTTCATAAAAATGCCCTAAAATAAAATCGGACACAACGGTTAGCTTTATAAGACATTGGGGAATGTGTTGTATAAGTGGCGTGACGAAATTCAAACAGTAAATATAATTTAGTTATGGCGAAAGTGTAGCTAGCTAGCATAGTATTTCCCCATTGTAATGAATGGGACATATAGCAAGCAGCTGCTTGTCCTACAAAGACGCCTCGCGTTCATAAAAATGCCTTGAAATCAAATTGGACACAACGGTTAGCTTTATAAGACATTGGGACATTCAAAACCGTAAATGTATTATTAATAGATATAGTTATGCCGGCAGCTGGCCGCGGAGCCCCGTATGCAGTATCCACAAAGGGTGACTTTGCCCTGGGTATGGAGCGCCAGTAGGCTGTCGCTTTGGTCAGACTGTGTGGAGCTCCTAAAGTCCGACACGTCTTACCAAATTTGCAATTAGCCATCAATTTTTGTAAAACGGCCCATATTTGAGCTTTATATAGTTGATTTCTCGCTTAAAAAAGTCTCAGAAGTGAATTTGGTAATGAAACATTGCAGTGTCTGGAATATGAGATTCTGTCGCTTCTCTAATGTATGTGTATTGGGGATTCGCTCAACCAATCAGCGCGCGTCTCTAATGTCTGCATATGGCAAGTCGCTCAACCAATCACCGCGCAGCTCATCTAAATATTCATGACCAAGGAACAGTGTGAAATACCCTATATAATCATTCTATCACCCCTTTAAAAATCTGCTAATCCCTCAGCATTAATAATGCACATTAGATTAGATTAGATTATACTTTATTGTCATTGTGCAGAGTACAAGTACAAAGACAACAAAAGCAGTTTTTGCGTCCAACCAGAATTGAAAAAAAATCAAATATGTATAACTAAGTGTAAGTAATGAACAACTTGTACAGATATGTGCAATGTAGTAGGAGTAACATAGTAAGAATATAGATATATGCAGGGTATTAACAGAATATAAGAAAAACATGGATAAATATGGATATTCAGTATGAACCACGTAGACAGATATGTGCAGTGTGGTAACAGTACCATTGTAGTGCAGAAACGGTAACGTAAGAATAAGTGTACTGTATGTGCAGGAGGAATAGTATGAAGTGCAGTAGAATATGGCTATATATAAGTAGTTCCAGTATGTACATTAATTATTTTGATACAGTTTGTTATTTGTGTAGAAAACTGACGACTATAATAGAAGTGTATAATAATATAATAGTGTTATAAATGACTCTCCTCTAAACATACTCCTGCCTGAAGTTGAGGTATGCTACCTGCAGCGAGAACAGGTTGAGGCAGCAGGCATCAAAGCCGGGATGGAGCGTCAGGCAGGTAATGTCCGTGGCCGGGACTAAACCCTCAACTAGTGCCCAGTAGGCATCCACCTCTCGACAACACATGCTGTCCACCGCCGACGCCATAGCCTCACAATGTCCGCACAAACACCTAGCCAACAAAACGATTATGTGCTAGTGCTAACCTGCTTCTCTTAATACATCCATGGCTTGGATGGACTCCACAGCGGAAGTTATTTTATCACAATTTTATCTCAAAATATCGTTTAAGGCGGTTATATATTCCTCCAGTTTTGAAAATCTAGTTTATCATTAATATACACTATGCTGTATAGGGGTGTTCAACCTGCACATAAGCAGCAGAGTAGGCTTCCTTGTACCAGTGAAATCAAGGCAGTAGTAGTAGATTCGATCACATCGCTCTAACCAATCCTCCTTCAGACTGATGTTGGCACCCCCCACTCAATTAGCATACAGGCGCAGGGAAAAATAAATGTGGAAATGTGGAAATACAGAATTAAATAAATGTATAAATGTGGAAATACAGAAATAAATAAATGTATAAATGTATAAATAAATAAATAAATAAATAAATAAATATATAAATACATAAATATATAAATATATAAATAAATAAATAAATACAGAAATATATAAATAAATGTATAAATACATAAATAAATACATATAGAAATGCATAAATAAATAAATAAATACATAAAGAAATAGCCATTTATGTTACCAAAATGTATTTATTTTCACTATATTTCTGCATTTATTTATTTATTTCTACTTTTATTTATTTATTAATTTTTCCTTCTGTCATTTTTAGTCCTCCATACATTTTAAGATTCACCTTTTAGATTTCGATTTAACATTAAGCTTTTCATTTAGAAGTGACAGGTGTCAATTTAAATGAGGAGGCGTGGCCCAACGGCTGGTGGGAGGGTCTGAAACGACTTCCAGCTGACAGCGGTTGCTGTGAGTATTACTGGCCGCCGGTAAGCAAGCGATCCCGGCCACCGCCAGCTGGCTGTCACCTAAGACTGGAGCTTCCAAGTCCGACAACATATCGGAGAAAATGTGCAATTGGCCATCAATTTTAGTAAAACTGCCCATATTCAAACTGTACACAGTTAATTTCTCGCATAAAACAGTCTCCTTACAAATGGGGCACCATTTGAAAGGGAACTAAACAGGCTTTCCAACGGTATAAGATTTATTGCCAAAAAGCATTGTTACCACAGAGAAATAATCTACCAAACACAAATTTCCTTAATTTTTGTGCTAAGTTTCTATGCCCTAAAGGCTTTTCTTACAGCTTGGACCCCATTTTACAGTATGATCTTTATTAGCACTAATTTGTCAACAACAAAAAAATGCTTCTCGTACGGTTTTGACTTTTGTACTTTGGCAGAACGATAAACCAGAATGTTGGAGCAGAAACAGTGGTTCATCGTGCCCAGTGTCTGTGTGTACTCTGGTGAATGATTAACTGGCACTCTGAGAAAAAAATCACTTTAGGGTCAAATCAACGTTGCTTCCAATTAATCATTGATAACATTTAAAATGGTGAAATTCTGTATTTAATAAGTTTAGCTACATTATGCACAGACCTCCATCGATAAATAATACAGTATAACAAAAGTATTGACAGCCACATTAAAATCCCCCATCTGTTATTGATGTTATGCTTAGGCCAATTATGGATTATTAAATTATAAATAATATAAAAAAGGATTGGTGCTCGTGAACAATTCACCGACTTTTGTTTAGATGACATGCAGACAGAGGTGTCAAAAGTATTCACATTCATTACTCAAGTAGAAGTATAGATACTAGGGTTTGAAAAGACTTCTGTAGAAGTTGAAGTATCAACTCAAGCTTTTTACTCAAGTAAAAGTGTAAAAGTACTGGTTTCAAAACTACTGAAAGTATAAAAGTAAAAGTAATGTAAGGCAAGAAAAATGCCATTAAGGACAAAAGCTTAGCCCGCCCCACATGGGCCTACAGTGCACTACCCCATGTCCCCAAAAAACATTTTTCTAAAGGCCATAATGACTATAATATTATATTAAAATCATACCTGCAAACTCAGAAGGGCAGAAAAAGGTGACCCTCTCTCTCTCTCTCTCTCTCTCTCTCTCTCTCTCTCTCTATTTAAAAAAAGCACCTTGTTCAATTGTATTTGTATGTTCAAAAATATAAAACAATAAAAAGTCGATCTAAAAAAAAAAAAGGAGCACAAGGCGACATTAAAGAAGGGCTTGTGTATTGCTAAGGCCTCAGGGTCCAAATTAAATGATTTATTAAAAATGTAATAACAATAACTTATTTCAGGCTGAGTCTGTGTTGTTTTTCAGACAACGGCAGCTACAGTCTCGTGTTAGAATCCTCTCCAGTGAAATACAGACACACTTTTTACATACTTTTACACACTTTTTTGTCGTGTCTTATAACTAAGGTAAAGGACACACACAATATTAATACTCGTGGCAGCATATCTGACCGGTGTCCTTAATACATTTAAGACAGTGTTAGGGAAAGGAACCTTTGCATATAGGGGCAGTTCAGTGGAACAAGTTAGATCGTCATATTAAAGTCATTTCCAGCCTGAACTCTTTTAAAAAGAGCATCAAGGTCTGGTTACTAGAGAGGGTTGCGGAATAGATTAAAGGGCAAGTTACTATTTTTATTTATTTAAGAAAAATGTTTTTATGTTATGTCATTGATTGTCTTGTCTTGTCCTGATGTGTGTTGAGGACCACAATGGAAATAAGTCTTGAACTTTATTGTGTTTTTATCCTCGATTGTATTTGATGTCCTTTTATCATGTGTAAGGCACTCTCTTACAATTAAATAAATCAAATCAAATCAAAAAAACGTTTAGCTGTCAGCATTTTAACCATGTTTACTCCAGCTGCTAGCTAACAGTAGGCTAACGTTACCGGCTGCCAACTGTAGTGTTAACTAACGTCCCGTGCGGCGATGTTTCAGTTCCCTCTAACGTCCGTTTTGAGCATCAGAGAGAAGCGCAGTCATTTAAGTGGCACCTAAATAAGGCACCGAAATCCGCTTTGCTATTCGGTCCAGTAGATAAGTCGTTAAGGCACCGGTGCCGTATTAGCACCGGGTCTGTGCAGGTGCGATGGATCGCGTACAAACCAATAGGGTGTCGGAATGGTATATGTTTATACTTCTCATCCAACCCCAATCAAATTCACTCTATCCGGATGGCGCGATTTATCTGGATAGGTTTTTTTTTTTGTGTGTGTGTTTTTAACGATGACAAGCCGGAATGAAAACAAGCCAAACTGAAATAGGAGTAACGAGGAATTACAAATCTAGAGTTGGAAATATAATTAGAGGGTTTAGAAAGGACCATCTGTCATGTGATTGTGATGATGAGAATCAAAGATGACAGTGGAGAGCAGGAAAAAAAAAAAGGAAATCAAATATTGTAAAGAAACTGGTCTCGTGCTACAATCAAACACTGGAATGTTGTTAAAAATACAACATTATCTTCACAGATTAAAATAAAACTCACAATTATGGGAGGATGGGAACGAAATGGGAACATCAAGGGTTTTTGTTCAAAATCCCACCGGGGCCAGTTAGGAGAATCTTGAAAAGCCACTTAACTCATAATAATGAAAAATAATCAGTTAACCCAAATATCTAAAGAAGGCACTCCAAGAACAGACGGCAGCTCGGTTACTCCTTTTTTACCAATTTTTCATTTTAATTACTATCCTGGGCAGAAATAAAAGCTTTTGTGTATAACTGGTATCCCAGAAATCTGAAATGAAAAGCTGCAATGATTCAAGTTCCTAGGAATTTTTGGACACTGTTGAAGATAAAAAAGTTAAAACCATGCTTATGTTTTAGTACAATATACTTTTAGGTAAAAAATGTAACTTAAAAATGTAAACTGTTGTGTGACTGAGTGAAGGAATGTTTCAATACTGATTAAGCCTAATCAGCATTTGTCTGCCTCACCCCAAACTCAAGCTTCTAAAGAATTAATTACTTTCCGCACTATAAGGCGCACCGGATTATAAGGCGCACCTTCAATGAATGGCCTATTTTAGAACTTTTTTCATATATAGGGCGCACCGGATTATAAGGCGCATAGAATAGAAGATACTGCAGTCAAACGTTTGACTGGGGTTGCGTTATGCATCCACTAGATGGAGCTGTGCTAAAGGGAATGTCAACAAAACAGTCAGATAAAGTCAAACTTTATTAAGCGTTCTGACAACTCTGTTCACTCCCTCCTTATAGCATTTAAATCTAAGTGGTCCGAGAAAATGGCGATTGTCTCAACCATTGACATATGGTCTCAACGTGGTCCCTGACATGTTGTCATCGGCTTGTCCGCTTCCATTGGCCATATCAGAGGCAAACCTGAACGGATTGGCTAATAATGTAGCAAGCTGGGCAGAGAAGCTAGCGGCGATGACAAGTGCGGAAATGGAAAACGCGTTTTTCCGTTGTGATTCGGCCAGAAACTTCAACATTGTGAGGCGAACAGATCGTTTTGGAATATAAAGCTTGGATATTACATTTCCTTGGACTCTTGTGGATTTATGAAAATCAAGTTTTGGGCAAAATACCACTTTGTTGCTGAAAGGACAACGAAATCAGGTATGGATGCACTCTCGACACCTGCGCAGATTATGGCTGAATTGTTTTATTGTAAATTGTTTACTTTGTAACAGTTGTGTAACTGCTATAAATCATCGTATGCTTTGTATGTGGGCTTAAATTAATCATTAGAGGCTAAGCTTTCAATTGGTGTGTCGCATGGCTTTATATTTTGAATATTTAATGCTTTAAAGTTATAAAAACGCGAATGAGTGGAAGTTTTATCGAGGTTACAGCGACGCAGTGTCCCGTCAACGGGGCAGTGATCCTTGAGAGGTTGATCCATATATAAGGCGCTCCGGATTATAAGGCGCACTGTCGTTTTTGGAGAAAATTAAAGGCTTTTAAGTGCGCCTTATAGTGCGGAAAATACGGTAGGTCATGTCTGTTATTCAGTATGAAAGTAGATGCTGTAGAAGACTCATTGTCCTCACAGAAAAGGTAACTGTTGTTCCTGCTTTTTGGGGAGCCACTCCCTGCTAGGCCAGACTTGATTAAGACAAAGAATGAGTATTCCTGTAGTTTAGAAACAATTGACACCGCCTTGGTAAGATCCTGTGACCGGGTGTAGCCTCAAGACACATAGATTGGGGATTTACACCTTTTCTTTTGAGAGACATCTGACCAATAGGGGAAGATTTCATTTGAGGAACCACCCAGGTGAAGGGAATAAATGTGTGATCCTGAGAATGATTCAGGGCTTCAACTGTGACCCCGCAAGGGGAAGCATGTTGTAGTCCGCTGTTTGCAGTGTATTGTTTTGTCATGTCGCATGTCTCGGGACTGATTGATGTAATTCCTGAAGAGGAGGCATGTCATTTCAGTCCACTGCGGGCAGTGTTTCATGTTTTATGTTTGATTGTTTTTGTCATGTCGTTTTCATCGTGTTGTTCATTAAACCTTTTGCTTAATCTTTCAATTGGACCCAAGCCTCTCCTTCCTCCTCAGAAATCAAACGAACACGTCTTTTAGAGACTTTCTTTACAACACCCATTTCTGAGTTCCATCCAAAGTATTTACCATGGTTACCATGGGCCAGATATTTAACATGCTGGATATGAGTATCTCTATTGTGCTCCTACTAACAAACTGGTCACAGTGATGAAACAGCATTAAGGCCTAGGAGTTACTTGAACAACTTTAGTTCATTTGACACATAGCTTATTTATAGACGTGTACCATTCAACTGGTGTGAAATGTATCATTGAAATCCAAACTGAGAACCAGGGAGGAAAGAGGTTGACGTGCCAGTATCAGATCTTATACCATAAATTACCTCGTTTGGCCTTACTCTTTCACTTCTGTACACTGGCTTATGTTCACAAAAAACGTAGATAGTGCAAAAAAAAAAAAAAAACATTTTTGTAAAGGCCTACTGCACAAAACAACATGCTCAGCTGTCCTAACATATGGCGTGTGTGTGTGTGTGTCATGGTAGCTGCATGACAAAAAAATTCCTTCGAGGCAATTAAAACGACAACAAACAAGAGTTTTAGATCATTTCTTATTATCAAGTGCATCCCTATGTAAACCAATGGCACTGATAAGCCACATAATTCAATAGACCACTTTGTGTGTCCACCCTTATCAGAGCTGCTTGAGCCATCACTTCCAGTCACTTCTGTAAAGATGCTTGTAATTAGTTTTTGGCATACTGCGAAAAACAATCTTTCCAGATACGATGTTTTCACCCTCCACCAGTGAGTCCGAGGACACTTGGCTCCATCTGAGTTCAATATGGAGTCGTGCCTTCAGCTGCCAAGAAAGTGGTCCACAGAAACTTCTTAACTTGACTTTAGCTTTAGGAGTTGTAGTTTTATATGGCATGTGCGAGATATTTCAGTTGCTATGAATGCACATGACAAAGTCATTTCTTCATTGTGTGTCTTGGGAAAGCACAAACCAGGTCTAGTATATATGGAATTTAAATAGGTTTGTGAATAATTAAACAAACACCTTTAGTATTTACAGATACAAATGTAACGTTTGAGTATCATGTTAAGCTTCTAACTTCTGTCAAAACTAAAGAGAAGTAGCCTATTGATATTATGCAATTGCTATTAAAGTAAAACTTTCCATTCTTTTTTATTTAATTTTTCGATAAGCCTATTTGAAACTCACTTTAAAATCGACTTTTTACTTCAGATGTTGTCCCGTGTGGAGTCGTGTTTTATCCCGAAGTCTTTGTACATAATTCTGCCAGACACAATTCCGACTGGACACAAAATCGCAACAGGTAGCCTACTTCACTTATTATTTGTTCATTAATTATTTATGGAACAGTTTTCTCCATTCCAGGTTGACTCGGCTTTTGTTTTGTAGCCGCCTTTTACCTTTCCACCTTTCCACTGTCCCTGTCTTGGTTTTCAGTTGAAGTTGCTGACTGCGATACAGAATCAATGCACTTAACTTTGGAGGACCGACGTTTTACAATAACGAGTAATCGAGCAATAGTAGCTGTAACGCCTGTATCAGTGGCACCAGGAGGGCGGACATTTTCTGTGTGGGCTCGGGACAACAGTGGACTGGAAAGTGAAATGGTAGTTCACCTTGTCCGCAGTGCAATATGGGAAAAAAAGGTAAGACTGTGCATGCTTTTAGCTGTTTACAGCAGGTTAAACATGTCAGAAGTACCTTTTCTTGTTTAGTTTTTTTTTAACATTCCTGACCTGTTTGCATGTCACAGCCCACAGGCTTCCTGAAGCGCTCCAAGAGACGTTGGAGTCCTCTAACCTTCCACATTTTAGAGAATGGTATAGGACCTTTTCCAAAAGACATGGAAAAGGTAATCTTAATCTTGAAAATATAGGGAAATTATAACCTTGTAGTATATTAGGTTTGCACTAATTGGCCTTTAAATCTTCATCACAGCATTTTCAATACAAATCCACACATTCTCTTCACTTTCCTGTTGCTGCACTTGCCTCACTTTTCTCACATCCCCCCCAGATTATGTTTTTCACACACCCAGACACACCTATTAATTACTTTACTTTCCACCATGGGCGATTTTAGACGCTTTTTAAATTTCGTCTTAGCCCCCCTAAAAATTATAATGTCAAAAAACTTAAAAAAAAACTTCAAGTGAGTTACATACTTGACTGTTAGCGACAGAGGACACACAATTACAGGTTCAAAGGGCTTGTAACAGATTTAATATCCTATGTCGCTGTAGCCAATGCTATGCACCTGTAACCATAGATATAGATGCGTGTAACCCAGTGAAGGGTCAACAGAAACATAGTTTTGGCCAATCGGAGGGAGTTGTGCCAGACACCTGCCTTTGGCTGAATCTAATCTGTCAGAGGGAGAGCAGGAGTGTGGTTGTGAAGTTTAATGTTGGTAGTCCCCACAGAAGAAGTTGGTAATTTCATGGCACAGATTAGAACCCAAATTGAAACGTAAGCAACTAAAGTTGCTGAATGTTAGAACACTGTGTCAAATTAGTCGTTATTACTGTGCATGCACTGTATCCGTGTCACATTCTCATTAGGGGCTGAGCCCCCCTAAAGGTTTGATCCTAGAATCGCCCCTGATTTCCACTGGCTTTATGCAGTGATTAATTCCTTTCATGTTTTTATACCCGCACCAGATGGACAGTTTTTGTTATCATGTTTGATTTTTTTGGTTTCTGTTATAGATTGTATCAGACTCAAAAGCCAGGCACCAAGTGTACTACAACATCACTGGACCTGGTGTTAATCAGAATCCAGTGGGATTGTTCAGTCTGAACTGTGAAAGTGGAATGTTGATGGTGAACAGGTCAATTGATCGTGAAGAGTTCCCATCGTTTAACGTGAGTGTGAAACAGACCAGCGACTAATGATTATTTACCTTATCCCTTATTAATCTCATCAATTGCTAGGTCTATAAAATGCCATTAACAGAAAAAAAATGACTGTCACTATTTCCTAAGACCCAAGGTTGGAACTAGGTAGAGTTATGTTTGGTATTTTTGCCTAAAAAACGATTTAAACTGTTAATAAATTATATTAACAGTTTTGGCTATAGTGTGAAAACAGAATGTTTATTAAGTTAAATCATTAATATTTGACATCGCAGTACATCACACTTTAAATGACTAATCTGACATTGAAAATAAACGAAACCATATGATATGCTCACACTTTGTTTCATCACAGTTAAAAATCAAAGTTTTTGACAAATTCACACATATGGAGACAGACTCATCTTTGGACATCCAAGTAATTGTAGAAGATGTGAATGACAACGCTCCAACATTCATAGACCAACTACAATTCACTGTGCTAGAGCAAAGCGTCGCAGGTAAAACAGATGAACACATAACACACACCAGTAATCCTCAGTTTTTGACTTTCAGTGTGGCTGATAATAAACTCGATGATTATGTTTTACACCACAGGGACAGTGGTGGGGAAGGGGAATGCTACAGACAGAGACCTAGCAGGAACCCTCCACACCAAGATCAAGTATTTTCTCACAACTGGGTTAGACCTGTTTGACATCAACCCAGAAACGGGTGTCATCACTACAAAAACTAACACCCTGGACAGAGAGGTGAACACCAGCACCATTGTATTGTGATTTACTCTGAAATACAACAAAATCTTGGTCTCTTACCTCATCTTACCATGTTATTTACCTTTTTCTGGTATCATTTTGTCACATTTATTTCTTTAGGCAAAAGACAAGCATATGGTGACAGTAGTAATCAAAGATATGGGCGGTGCAGACACTGGCCTTTCAACCACAGGAACAGCAACCATTACTGTGGGAGATATCAACGACAACGTGCCCACTTTAACAAAAACATCTGTAAGTGATTAGCGATCACTTACAAAAATATTGCACATCTTGAAATGATGTCTTAATGTTTTGTGACAATAAAATGAAACCCAATAAGTGCATGTTGTCTTTACCAGTGTGTTTTAAACTGGTTTTACTAAAATATTGGTTATCTGCTTGGACAAGGACCACTCTGTGTCATTAGGGCCACTGGCTTTACTGGCTATGCTGTTGCCTCTGCTCTTCCTCCTACTGCTCGGTGAGTCCCCCACTGCTATACTATTGCCAGCAGAATTGTGTAGGCTACGCTGTGTAGATAATAAGCAGAATTTGTGTGCTTAAGCATGTAAATTATAATGCCATTATGCTCACTCTTATACCTACTATATGTGGAGCACTGTTTGTTATAAATTGCACTCCTTGTGCATTCATTTTTAATGTACTATCTTTTGTTATTGCAGGCCTACTGCTTGTAAAGAAAGACAAAGAGACAAAGAGAGAGAAACTAGAATTTGAAGATGTAGGAGACAGTGGTGGAATCCTGCTCAAATCAAACACCGAGTCCCCAGGGGAAGAAGTGGTAAGGAAATAATAATTAAAGCATTGCCTGGGCTCATACTCTTGTAAAAAAACAACAACAACATATTTTAACTTTTTTTTTTTCTTCTATTTTGCCTAATTTATTTTTTACTCGATTGCTCTTTTTTTTAAATGTTGTTCTTCTCTACAGGATTCAAGCCTCATCACTATTCCCACTACTGGGATTGACCAAGCAGTGAAGGGCTCAGTGAAGGGGGTGAATGCAGGATGGACTGGGAACAAGAGCTTCAGCACAATCGGAGGCCAAAGCACACATGGGAATGGGATGTATGGGGCATCCGGTGTTGTCACATCCGATACGCAAGAGTACTATTCTGGCCAGTATGATAACCAATTTGGTAATCAGTCTGGACATTTTGGTATGGGTAGCGGTACAAACTTTGACAACAGATACCTCGCCCAGGACGCAGCCTTTCTTCACAACTGGCGAACAAACGGCCGCTATATAAACCAGGTAATGTTGTTCTATTGTAAAATTTTAAAAAAAGTTGGCGGTGTCTAAGAGTGGAAAGAAGCACAAAAGTGTGAGAAAGTGGCAGAAATAAATGTGTCCAGATGTGTACACCTTTCATTCTATAAGATGTAATAACTACTTGGTTATCTGTAAGAGCTTAGCTAACTCTCACGTGTAATATAATCCTGATCTCTAAGCCATAATAGTATCTTCCATAAACTTTATTATTTCTCCAGGTCTTGGTGAAAGAAAATTGTTTCTCTGTGTAATGTCGGACTTCCAGTCATATCCTGAGCAGCTTTGTGTTATTATCACATTGTGTAGTATCTCCCCTCCTATCGCTCAGGCTTAGTCCACCGCGAGTAACAACACGCTTCCTCTCTCTTCCACTCTGTCTTAAAGAAGCTGGCCTATTTTGGAACAGAGGATGGACAGTACGCAGATGACCTCATCCACTCCTACGGTTTTGAGGGGGCGGGCTCTGCAGCTGGCTCTGTGGGATGTTGCAGCGACTTTGGTGACAACGATAACCTCGACTTCCTGAACACGCTCGGACCAAAGTTCAAAACTCTAGGAGCTGTCTGCAGAAAGACATGAACAATGAAGCTCAAAAGTAAGGCATAAAAAATTATTGTTTGGTTCCGGTTGGTTGTCAGTTGAGGTCATGGGTCGGTAGGGAATTTATTTTATTTAAAAAAATTTCCCAGTGGCAGAAAGGGATGGGTAAGGATTTTTTTAAAATTTTATTTTCCTTTACAGTAGCGATGGATACGACCTGTACTACATGTACTCTACCAACTTGTGTGTCCCAGCATGTTACACACACATACACATATACATATACACATATACATATACATATACACATATATACACACACACACACACACACACACACACACACACACACACACACACACACACACACACACACACACACACACACACACACACACACACACACAAATTAACTGTTACTAATATAGGCTAATTGAAAACTGACCGGAGCCCGTCGCTGGACGCACCGGAGGACAGAGACACAAAGTAAACATGCCTCTCTGACCGGTACCGGGGGGTTAGCGGTTAAACTGAGCAGAGGACAAAGCTCAAGCTAACAGGCTAACGGCTTATTAGCCAAACACCGAGCGGTAACATCTGCAAAGGTTGGATCAGTGAGCGCATTAATATGCTCGGTGTGCGTCTTATAACAAAGAGAGCGAGCAGCCGCCGGACTCTAACATCTGTTGATCCGTGCAGGACTTCACTATGAGCGGACTGTTTAGAGCATTGACTGTAAATATTAAAGGACAATGCATCTGCTTCGGCGAAGTGCTGCAAATGCGGAAGTGCCTCAAACCTGCATTCTATCTAAATGCCAGCAGGGGGCGACGTGCGGTTGCAAAAGGAGTTTGGTTTCTGTAGAAGTCTATGAGAAAGTGATCCACTTCTCACTTGATTTATTACCTAAGTAAACATTTTCATAATGATTTTATGGTTTTAATCGCTAGTTTTAAGTCTTCTGCAACACAGAAGGATGTTCATGTTTTGAATTATGGTCTCGTTGATTTTAAAATCGGCGATAAAGCAGGGGGTGTTTTAGGGCGTGGCTATGATGTGATTGCCAGTGAAAGTGTGTAACGTAACGTGTCTCTAAAATCGTCACATCCGCAACCAGGATGGCTGCACCCGTAGGCTAACCGTGCGTTCATGGACATCGGAAAAACGTTTTTCCGAGTGAAAATGTCATCATTCACGTAACTTCCTGTGGGAATCAGAGGTGGGAAACTCGGGCTGGATTTTGATAACCGAGTTCCCCAGTTGGTGACGCGTTGTTGACAACTGACGTTTGATGTAGGCGACTTTGGTTCACTGAACATATTTTAATGACAATAAACTGTTTATTGTGGACAAATGCCTCTGCCAATAAACATACACAGACATAATATGTTTCAAATTATTCATAAATAGGCCTATGTATAAAAAAACAACACATTATCCGTGTCATTTCCCGTTGGTTGTCCTGCAGATAACATAAACAAACACCTGGCGATGTGCTGTTTGGATGCTCGTATAAGAAAACAGCACAAAATCTTTTGTTATTGTGGCCTCCATGTTTTCACACACCTGATGCTCTAGGCTACGGCCAACCGTTGTTGGCAGTCATGCAACAAGTTGTTATGCCAAACGGCAATATAACAGAAGAAGAAGAACACGCATCCCGACCAGATCCCGACCATGTGAACGCTGCCAGTCGGAAAAACAACGTAACCACGGGGGCGATCCCTGTTATTCCGAGGTGGCATGAATGCGCCATAACAGCATGCTCGACGACTCATAGCAGATCTCCACACACCAATGGGTGATGTCACAAATGCTCCTTCCATTAATATTAACAATCTATGGTTTAGAGACAATGTGACCGGCAGGTAACGTTAAAGGTTAGCTGCTACCATAGCAGAGCTGCAAGTAAACGCTGAACTGAGCTGTATGTTTTCAGTGTTAAACACAGCTGCAGGTAGGTGCACGACTGATGACTAATTATAGTTCTCCTCAAACTTTTTATTTGTGTATTTATTGAATTTGTATTATTTCTTCCCCAAGCTCATAAAATAAATTTGGGTCGCACGTAAATTGACAGGGTCAGTCAGAAACAATCGTTGTTTTTTTTATGCCTAATAATGATTACTTTTTACTGTACAGGATATAGACGGGCCTGGGATCTGAATGCTTGGTATTCCCCCTGAACATGAATGAGAAAAAGAACAAGTAGATGGCGTCAGTGTGTGCACACTGCTCTGCTATCACTTTTTGTTGTTAGTTTGTTTTGCTGCTTTTTGGTAAATGTATTTTGCACTGAAAACTATGCAGAATGCTTTCAGTTATACATACTTTGTGCCGTGTGTTACTCAGAGGCTTGGTTTCCCATCTATCCATTATTGAATTATATTATTAGCCATACTTGCTTCACATTGTAAAGGAAGGTTGTGGGATTGTTATATTGATCGCTGTATTGAAATATGCAGTGAAGGGCTGCAGTTTTTTTTAATCTATTGTAAGAGTAACAGATTTGGGTATTTTGGTTAATGTTAATAATCTGTGTTCACAGTAAATGATACAATTCTGCATTTTTGCAATTGCTTGCTTAATTTAATAGTTTTGATGACAATTTTTAAAATAAAAATAAAACAAGTAAATACCTAAATGGTATAAGACAATAATAAAACTGCCTTCTTTAATATTTTACATGAACATACTTAATTTCAAATTGCATGCTTAAAACTTTTACCAGTTTTAAACAATAATGTTGATTGTCTTTCACTGGTTTTCCAAATCATACAGTATTTATCTGTGCAATCACATTCCTCTGCAGCTCTTGACCGTTGATTGGGCGTAGTTTCAGCCCTGTGTGTCACGAGGTTGTTGCAATATACTGCCAGTAATCACATGAAAGTCAACGCGAGGGCGGGAATGTGATGAGTAAGGTATAACTGACACTGCCTGGAACTGTTTGAATACAATACTGACTAGACACGAGAAGAGAAGAAAAAAAAAAGAAGCTAAAAGGATCAGAAAAATGTCCTTGATCCTGCAATGAAATCTTGATATTCCCATATGTGTTTATTAAGTTATTGAAGTTGTAACTTTACATGGTCATTAAGGAATGTGTCTCTAAGTGAACGTGTGCTACTGTAGTACTACTATAGCAGATGTAGTTTTATAGAAGTCTTGGTTTAATTTAAGGGAATTTCAAATATAATTTATGAAATAAAATAGTTATTGAACAAGTTATTTTTTTTTAAAGCCAATTTTTTGGGGGGCTTTTCCCTTTATTACATAGTGACATTGGATAGACACGAAATGGGGAGAGAGAGATGGGGGATGACACGCAGCAAAGGGCAGCATGTTGGAATCGAACCCACACCGCTGCAGGACTCAGCCAACATGGGGCAACTGGATGAGCTAGAGGCCGCCCCAGGTTATTTAAAAGTTAACTGTAACTCAACTATATCCCCTAAAGGCTTTGCTTACAGCTTGGACCCTATTTTACAGTATGATCTTTATTAGCACTAACTTGTCAACAACAAAAAAATGCTTTTCGTACTGTTTTGACTTTTGTACTTTGGCAGAATGATAAACCAGAATGTTGGAGCAGAAACAGTGGTTCATCGTGCCCAGTGTCTGTGTGTACTCTGGTGAATGATTAACTGGCACTCTGAGAAAAAATTCACTGTAGGGTCAAATCAACGTTGCTTCCAATCAGTCATTGATAACATTTAAAATGGTGAAATTCTGTAGATAACAAGTTTAGCTACATTATGTACAGACCTCCATGAATAAATAATACAGTATAACAAAAGTATTGAAAGCCAAATTGAAATCCTGCATCAGTTATTGTTGTTGTTATGCTTAGGCCAATTATGGATTATTAAATTATAAATAATATAAAAAAGCATTGGTGTTCGTGAACAATTCACATACTTTTGTTTAGATAGCAAGCAGATCATGCATCAATGAGATGAATGACAAATCATCTAAAGCTGGAAATATAATTAGAGGGTTTAGAAAGGACCATCTGTCATGTGATTGTGATGATGAGTATCAAAGATGACAGTGGAGAGCAGGAAAAAAAAAAGGAAATCAAATCTTGTAATGAAACTGGTCTTGCACTACGATCAAACACTGGAATGTTGTTAAAAATACAACATTATCTGCACAGACTACAATAACACTCACAATTATGGGAGGATGGGAACGAAATGGGAACATCAAGGGTTTTTGTTCAAAATCCCATCGGGGCCAATTAGGAGAATCTTGAAAAGCCACTTAACTCATAATAATAAAAAATAATCAGTTAACCCAAATATCTAAAGAAGGCACTCCAAGAACAGACGGCAGCTCGGTTACTCCTATTTTACCAATTTTTCATTTTAATTACTATCCTGGGCAGAAATAAAAGCTTTTGTGTATAACTGGTATTCCAGAAATCTGAAATGAAAAGCTGCAATGATTCAAATTCCTAGGAATTTTTGCACACCCATTTCTGAGTTCCATCCAAAGTATTGCATGGTTACCATGGGCCAGATATTTAACATGCTGGATATGAGTATCTCTGTTGTGGTCCTACTAACCAACTGGTCACAGTGATGACACCGCATTAAGGCCTAGGAGATACTTGAACAACTTTAGTTCATTTGACACATAGCTTATTTATAGACGCGTACCATTCAATGGGTGTGAAATGTATCATTGAAGTCCAAACTGAGAACCAGGGAGGAAAGAGTTTGACGTGCCAGTATCAGATCTTATACCATAAGTTGCCTCATTTGGCCTTACTCTTTCACTACTGTACACTGGCTTATGTTCACACAAAACATAGTTAGTGCAAAAGAAACATTTTTGTAAAGGCCTACTGCACAAAACAACATGCTCAGCTGTCCTAACATATGGCGTGAGTCTGTGTGTGTGTGTGTGTGTGTGTGTGTGTGTGTGTGTGTGTGTCATGGTAGCTGCATGACAAAAATACCTTCGCAGCAATTAAAATGACAACAAACAAGAGTTTTAGATCATTTCTTTGAGGATTATCAAGTGCATCCCTATGTAAACCAATGGCACTGATAAGCCACATAATTCAATAGACCACTTTGTGTGTCCACCCTTATCAGAGCTGCTTGAGCCATCACTTCCAGTCACTTCTGTAAAGATGCAATTAATTCTAAAGCAGTAGCGTGAAATTAATTTATTGCTTGTAATTAGTTTTCGGCATACTGCGAAAAACAATCTCTCCAGATACGATGTTTTCACCCTCCACATGAGAGTCTGAGGACACTTGGCTCCATCTGAGTTCAATATGGAGTCGTGCCTTCAGCTGCCAAGAAAGTGGTGCACAGAAACTTCTTAACCCCCGGTTGACTTTGGCCTCAGGAGTTATAGTTTTATATGGCATGTGCGAGATATTTCAGTTGCTCAGAATGCACATGACAAAGTCATTTCTTCATTGTGTGTCTTGGGAAAGCACAAAACAGGTCAAGTATATATGGAATTTAGGTTGGTTTGTGAATAATTAAATCCCTGAATGTGTGTGGCTGCATGCAACAGGCCTTATTCAAATTATTGTGATGTATTCATTAAAGTGACTGTAATCATGCATTGTTAAAAAATAATTTACGTGTCACTAATAAAAATAATTTACGTGTCACTAATCATACAGGATCCATATGCGTTTTCCTTGTGAAAAAGCTTTTACAAGATGTTATTACTGTCAGTGCCACTAGGTGTCACACTTACACTCTTATCCACACAGGCTGTGGAGATGGCTGGGGGGTATTTATATACATTTCAGTCAAGACACTTCCTCTGTCTGTCACAAGTGTAACCAAACACCTGAAATCACTTCAATTAAGCTGGGAAGTCACGACAGCCCAGTTAAAGTGAAGTGATGAGACAATTTGTGTCAGGAGCCTTATTGTGCTCCAATGTGGCATATGCCAGACTGTACGGTTATTGCATGCTTTTAGTCACCTTCACTGATATTTGGTGTCACTTATCTAACAAGATCTGGCTTCTCATTGCACTGCCATGCTCATTGTAACTAAAGTGAGATTGAAGCTGACCACCACCTCCCAATGATAGGGTGCTAATCTATGGGGCAGAAACTGCCAAGAGTGATGATAGTTAATTTAAAACTCACACTTGTAATGATTCCAATATTTACCCATTTCTAAACGATTATAATATTTTCCCACAATTAATTTAAATCACAGATCAAAGAAGGATCATGTTATGCTTTTGTCATTTAAATGGAACAGTGTTTTATTTACAGAAAGCACACACTAAATAACAAAGAGTAGAATTTAATTGCAAAGGTTATTATTACCATGCACATTATATGGTATAATCATGACGTCTATTCTTACCATTTGGCAGAATGTGCTTTACATTTTTCTATGCAAGAGTTTTAATGACTTGTGACATCATTTGTTTGATGTATTGTGCTTCTTTCTGGAGTTGCCATCCATGTCTTTCACATTCAAGCGAAATGTGCAGCTTACATATTAATTAGATAAATCTGTTTGGCAGCAGAAAGCCTCAGTGAGACATCTGGGTCTTAATTAGTCAAAAGGATTCAAGTGATGAACAGTCTAAAGAATATGTGTAAAAATGCTAAGTTAACTCATTCAGTTACACCCATGACTATTAACAGTAGAATACCTTACATACAGATTAAATATTCATTTGCCATTCATTTCCTATTTCTCTTTCATTTGTTTTTTGAGATGCAGAGATGTTTTTTTTAATGATTTTTAACCTATTAACTGCTTTCTAAAATCGTTTTTGTTCTCTCTCATCTCTCATCGATCAGAGATATCAATTCATCTCCAAAAGGCTTATGAGAGGACTGACCCTGGTAATTGTTGTCTAAATAAATATGTCATTAGTCTCCCTGAATTCAAACCTGCAGTGTGGAACTTTTGGGATTTTACATGGTAAAAGCATAGGCGGAAATGAGAGGGTACTGGGGAATTGTTTCAAAATTACAATTACATGAAACCATTTTTGTGTTGACCTCTTTTCCGCCCAGTTAATGGCAAAAAAAGATATAGGAAAGTAAAGAACATAGCAAGATGAAAGCTTGACTTTCATCTTATTTTTCCTATTGAGAATGTAACATTAGAGAAGGAACTAAGCTGATGCATTCATCAAACATGTGCTTCACCATTAAGTGTCCACCACAGTAACAGCCGGGAGAAAGAAAAGCCTCAGACTCATACTGTATCGAATGAATGGCTGAGGTTGACCACTAGTGAGTTCATTCATCTCCACAGCCACACCTCTGAACCACATCAAAAGTGTTTAGTTGTTTGGTCGAGATATCTCCTGGTGTTTGTCTCTATTTAACAGAAATATTAATGTGCTATGAACTAGAGGGCAGGGTCCAGCAGCAGACATAGTACATGCAAAAATCATAAGGCACGGCTCCTGTTCATTATTGTTCTTCCAGCTGAGGCTTACAATACAGATTGCACTCTGGGTTAGGTGGTTATGCTTTGAAAAATGTTCTGAGCGAAATTCACAGCTTGTCTTGGTCTTGCTGGTGTGAAGTTGAAATTTCTTCGGCAACTACAGTACTGTTTGTCAAAGTGCTGCACAGCATAATCTGTTAAACGCATACACTCATATAAAAAATAAAACAACAAAAAAAACAGCCGCAAACAAAATGATTACAGACAACTGCTGCAATCTCAAAAGGGCGCTGTTGGTGCTAGAAAACCTTCAGAGAAAAAAGAACGGTTGTCACATGAGTTATTTTCCGACTAGGAGCCTCATGTGACGATATTTAGCTCAGTGGCCCCGTTACATTTATCGGATGGAAACAGAAAGAAAGAGGACCTGACAAAGTGTTTTCCTCTGTAGTAGTCGTAATCAAAGTCAGCCCTCTGCAAAATCTTACTGTCATGTTCCACAAACTGCTAGAATTTAACAGCCGAACTGCTAGGATTTAACAGCTGAACACGCAAGGATCAGCAGAGTGCGAGTTGAGTAAAAAGAACGAGATAGACGGGGTTAGACATGCTGAGGAGAAATAGGCGGGGGGTTAACAGGTAGATTAAGAGCATAAAGACGAGAGGCAGAGTGCCCGACATACACACACAAAGAGGTGAGACAATTTCCAGGTGGCTGTTTGTGAGTTGATTTTGGGGACTGCTGTTGAGCATTAGGTCGGCACAAAGATGGAGGCTCACTCTGGTTCCTAGTGTGTAACCCCTGTAGTGAAGATCTATAAGACTGATTAGACCACCTTCTGTGTGAGCTGCTGCTTTTGCCTCACTGCCATTTTCTTGGCAGGCTGCAGACAGACACTTCAGCAGACTACAGAACGCAGTCTCACACAGGGGTTATGCCCTGATAACCGCACAGTCTTAGCGAGCAATTTAATTGGCCCGCTGCACATTTGACTTCAGGGAATGTTTTGACACTGTAGGTGTGAAAACAAGATGAGCTAAAGGTTGTAGCTGTAGCTACAAAGCGTGCAACCAAATCTCAGCCCCCTCAGTTCTCTGAGCTCAATGGCCATAACAAAAAATGTGCATATTGATGAGGATACTTTACTAAGTTTTAAGCCATGAGTAAACATTCAAATAAAAAAATAAAATAAAAAAAGGATTATTTTACTAAACGTAAACATCACAATTTTTAAGGAAGTACCATTTTCTGATGTATTTTTGGGCAAATATATGCTTATTCAGAGCTGTATATCAGTCACGGAGGATCTGCATCAGCAAGTGGGGGAAAATACGTCACAAATGCACACACTGCATGTATAAGAGCACGCATAAGAGTACAACTTCATTATCTTTGAATAAATATAAACATGGAAGTGGCAAAAAATCCAATGCTGCACAGGAGCAAATCTCCTACTAAGCCCTGTGACCACTCTGTTGTTTATTTATACCAAAGTCTGGAGAAGTTAAACCACACCGACATTCCCTACATGTCGATCCCTTTGATGTTCTAAGACTTAGCTCAAAAGACATTTTTTTATATCCACCAACACTGATGCTAAGGGAATACAATTTATTGATTTGCTGTCAGACTTGGATCAACATGGTCCTATCAGGAGGCTCGGTACATAAAAACACAGCCGGTGGACGGCGAGCAGAGCACAAATAGACCAGCAAATGATGATGTGGACTGTGGAAAACAAAACAAGCGTTGACCCCATAGCTCATTCGGCTGGCTCAAAGGGAGTAGCATCACACAAATCTGCTGTGCTCCGTTGGGTTCACTTGGCTTACATTCCCAGACAATTGGCAGCTGGGTGATAGGCATATCAGATAGATATCAGACCTGATTCAACTGAATTAGTAAATCAGATAACCAATACAAAATGAATCACAAAAGCATACTGTACTTTTACTGATCTATCTTGTGTTCCATATTGTAAAGCTGCAGATGGGGCAGTCTTAGTCAGGGTCCTCATTCAGGGTCATAGTGGTCTGAGGGTAGAAGCTCCCCCTTGCAACGCCTGGTGTATGTATTCTTTAGGCAGGGTAGGGCACCGCCTATTTTTTTGTTCAGCCGAACGAACCGTCTTCGAACGAACAGCCATTGTTTTTCACCCCTGTTTCCCATCTTTGTGCTAAGTTAAGCTAACCGGCTATTGGCTGTAGCCTTGTATTTAACGGACAGATGTGAGAGTGTTATTGATCTTCTCATCGTAACTCTCAGCCAGAAAGGGAATACACATATTACCCGAAACAACACATTCTATCTTTAAAAATTGTGAAGGTACATGAATTGATGTGGTATGTATTTACGGGTACTGGTAAGAATATTAAATAATCCACAAATCCAGGCTAGTCATTTCATCCTCCGTCTCAATGATGGCATTGTAAACAGTGTTCATGTTACAAAGTAATCTACCAGAAAAAGTGCTCTTGTACTTATTTGATTCGTCGATGCAGTGCATTGTCACAAAATGTTGCATTGTGCTAAGTCAGATTCATCATTGATCATTTTTATTGAAATGAACAAAAGGGCTGTGTGTTTGTCGCAGTGCTATTGCCAGTTTGAACACGGCCTTGATGCTTTTGTTGCCATAATGTGTCATTTCTAACACCTGCTCACAACACACACCTCATTCAGCAAACAGGCAACCTTGACCTATTTGCTTTACATGCAGGATCACTTGTTGCCCTGGTTGCTATGCAATACTTGACGCTATGCCTTTCCCTTTAAATAAGAACAAAGTTCCTTTTTTTTCTCTTTCCCCCCAACCAAAAAAACCTCTTCTTCTTCTCTCATCGATTGCCACCCCAACATCCCAGAAATCACTCCGTCTATTGTGAGTGGCAGGTAAAGGAATGACGGAGGAGGATAAATCGATGCAAGTACATTTGGCAGTCATTCCTTTCTTCTAACCTTTCATCCTTTCCACCAAGAGGTCAAATCAAAGCCCCATCATCAGCGATTCCAAAGATGTGGAATGAATTGTTGCATGTTATATAGTGCGAGACGTGTCTAGACAATATGCAGGACCTTCTGTGTGACCTTTTTTACCGAATCGGGAAAGCAGACTTTTCCTTTTTTGAGGAGTTCTTCTAGCATTTCCTGCTATGATATAATATGATATTTATCATATTGTGTTATCTCATTAATTGTGATGTATTTCCGGTCACACAAATCATTGCCTTTGTGAAATTATTTCAGCACACTGTGAAAGGGAACACATTTAAATTCAATCCAGGCACTGACTCATTTATTATGTGCATTGTGATTAACTGGTATTGACTGGAGGAAGCCCCCTTGCATCCTACAAATACAGGAATGACCAACACCTGGGGGGTCTGACCTTTCGAGCTTCACTGTCTAGCTCGATGAATCCCTCTAAGATCAAATGAATGCATTACCAGGCGCCTGTGATTAATTACTAACAGGGCCCACAGCAAATTGCTGCCACAGATGACAGCTAGTGTGATAACATTTCTTATCAGCGACCTCCATCACCCCTTCCATAACTCACATAGATCACACAGCCCTGATTTAGACCTTTTATGGAAGGCATTATTAATGGAGCCATTGTTGCTATATGATTGAATCCATGAGAAGAATTTATTTTCTTGGGGAAAAAAAAGGATCTAAAAGGATACATTTAAAAAAGGAAACATGTTGTACGGACACAGAACCTGGTTAAGATCCAGCTGTAATCCAGAGTCTTTATGTTTTACATAAATTGTGCTCAAAGTCGCTTTAAAAGGTAAAATATTCTGTGTAAATATAAGATGCTATTTTTTTGTGCGTAATTAAATCAAATGGAAGACATTCAAAAGATGCCTGTTTCGGATTGGCTGATTGCTTGTCCTGTGGTATTGCTGCTTGCAGCTTTCTGGGGAACCGATCATCCAAACAACTTCACACTAGACACTGCGCTTCATTGGGTCCTGAGCAATACACCCGCCATGACATAGTTTGCTCACATATCCAAGTCGCGGCTACTCACGGTCAGAAATTCCGGTGAAATACACTCTGGTTTGCAGGAAAAAAAACACCAGAATAACACCAGAATAGAGTTTAAGAGAATGAGATAATGCATCCAACAAAATATGTACATCAAATTCAATATGAAAACAAAGTGCGCATTAGTTCACTTTAAAGCTCAACATAAATGAAATGAAACATGGCTGAAATACATTATATCTAATTCAGCGGTGAAAACACAATTTAGCAGCCTACAATATCTACTAAACCATTTTGTAAAGTTCTCATCTCAATCACAAGCCGGCATAACAAAAACGTAAAGCTTGTTTATCATCAACATTACAGTGGAAACTGCTTCTATTAAAACAGCTCGAGGGTTATGTGGGAAAAAAACATTACATTGTATTCCCAGTTGCGGACAGTGTATTTATGAGGTAAAACATTTTCCATTAATATTGTGGAGACTAATGGCTGTTAACGGCTGTTGCCAGCAGAAAACAGATAAAACCCTGTATAGCTCCGCTGCTTTCAGCCCTCAGTGTGTTTAAAAAAATTATACTTATATTACATACCTGAACACAGCATTCCAGTATTTAATTAGAAGAGCCCAAACGCACAACCTCATTCTCTATATAGTCACACATATGTTGCTCATCTAAAAAACACATGACAACCTTAATTATTCATCTGAATAATTATTTTATAACATGCCATGATCAAACCAGATGAAGAAGCCTAATGTGATCTTATATACATTTCATGACATAGTAAATGAACGCAGCACGCCAGCCTGCACATGTGTCTCTTTAGAACTTTATAAATTATGTTTGTGTCTCTGTGGGATTATCCAGCTAATGGATTGAAAAGTCCCTGGGCAACAGCAGCATAGGCACACAGTAACTCAGTCCATAGGCAGCAAGTAGCCATAACAATGGAGAATAGGGCAGATGAAGGTTGCATGTAATTACACCTACCCTCAGGCTTAATTAGGTCACCCTTAAGTGAGTATTGTGTGATATTGTGCCTGTGTGTTTTGGGCCGTGAGTGCATGTGTGTGTGAATGCAATCTCCAAACAAACCAGGAGTTCACGTCCGTGAGTCACAGGATCAGGATGAATATACAGTGGGCTGCTGAAAAGTGCCTCTCTACCCAGCTGAGAGCTTTTGGTGAAACATTCTTGTGCAATGATTCACACACACACACACACACATTCTGGTTATGAGTCAAATCCTGTTTTGGGAAACGATGTTTACATGGAACATGGAGGTTTTTTGTACGCCTGTGAACAAAGTTATTCACGTTTTTGATTATTGTTTGTTGTCTGCGCAGACGTGTATTCAACTCCTCAACATCGCAGTCAGTCTCTGTCATTTCTATGACTCTAGGCCTCATGAGTGCATTATCTCAACAGCTCTGAGACGCTGCTGCATTGTAATGCGGCGTTGTGGATTTGACTTTTTCATCTTATCGCTAGTAATGGAAGATTAGAGCTTATCGTCATATATTGTTTGTTTTTCTGACTAACTCCTGTGTGACTCCAGTTGAAGAACACTCCCTGCAGATAGCAGACAGGGAACAGATACCCGGATAAAGTTTACCTGCTTTAGTATCGTGGTTTCTTTTATAACAGTCCAGCTCACTAGTTTCTGCAAGTGCTTATCTATATTTCTTTAAACGGTATTTTATATGGACTGCATAGACATTCCTGTAGTATTGCAGTTGTGGCAAAATGTATTGTTTGTGTCAAAAACGATGTTTTTACATAAGTCTGGTCATGTTTGAGGGATAAACTTTATAGTCTTGTCTTGCATGTTGGAGAGACTAAAACTTCACACCCACCTACTTGGAATTCAGTTGTATTGACTCTTTTCAGATACTGTCATCACAGAGGAATGGCTGGAGCTACTCATTTAATCATATTGAAATTATTCCAAGGTGACATTACTGTCTGCATTCCACATGTTATGCTGTTTTTTCTTCCACTGCTTCCATTTTTCATTGTCATTTTAAACTGTCAACCTTTTGTCCTGCGCTCTCTCTCTTGCTGTGTCCTTGATATAAGTACCCACTGCTTCTGTCTGAGAACACGATTATTACCGTGCATGGCTGTTTGCTGAGGGAAAAAAAAGAGAGAGAAAAGCTAATGATGTTGGCTTGAGCTCAGAGCTAATTAAAATGCTATAAATATGGTGGAGGTAGGTGGCAAGATTGATGTAGTGTGTCAGAAGTCCGGTGAGCAGGGAGGTGCGCAGAAATGTCTGGGCGATCAATACAAGCATAGTGAATGCATGACACTGCATATGCATTTAATGAACTATCAGTTTTATCTGTTAATTACACACCAGGACACACCTTAGCATTCCTCACACTGTGCTAAACCTGCCTGGCTGTCCAGATAATGACCGGCTATTTCACACAACAAATCTGCAAACGGTGGGCACATTCCTCTATTTTTACCTGCTCACTTTATCTCTCCCCCTCTCCTGCCTGTGCTTTCATTTATTGCAGGTAATTCTCCATGCAGCAACACACTCCACGCTATATCGCTAAATGTAATGCATTTTTTCTTTTGTCCCTTGACCGCCTAGTTTAGAGTAGCATCGGTATTCATTCTGCAAACATTGTGTCTCTAAAGATGCCAGCGGTTTCTCAATGTGCTGGAAAAATTGTGCAGGCAGGCAGAGGGGGCAAGAGCTAATTGGCTAACAGGTAATGTTGGAAAAAACGAGAAATACAACTCTTATGTTAAAGCCCACCATAGAAATAATCTTCAGCAACTGAAGTTGTTTTTTTAAAGAGCCAATATTACTGTCAAAGCCCTTTTGGAAGTGCTTATGTAAAACTGAAACAAAGTAATAATTCAATGGCCATCTTTGCCCGTCGAAGCCACGATCACAATGAGATGATTGCTGATAGTGGAGTAGTAAAATATCTATCAATGCTTCTATTACACTAGTTACTCTATAATAGTTCTTTTTAAAGAACTTTGTGCCATTTCATCTTATGGCTTTGAAAATCCTGTAGAGTAAGCTGTGGTATAATCCCTTATTACAGGAGCAATTCGTCTGTGATGGTGAATTATTTTGAGGGTTAAGCTTTGCATATTATCTCGCACAAAGTAGTTTGTTGTGGGGTGAAGAGGTTATATTGGACGCAGACAGTTATGTAATTTACTGTGAAATATGAATGACAAATAGCGGTGAATAGGACATAATACAAAACCCTTGCTCTACTTTATTCATTAACTGCCACTCATGGGTCTCTAACACCAACATTTTTATGTCATCATATGTCATAATTTTCAGCGGTAAAATTACCATTGATACCTAGAAAGACCAGCCAGTTTGTATCAGTTTTTTCCTCTCTTGTCACTTAATGTTTACAGTGCTGTCCATCAATATTAGAACGGTCTTTTGTTGGCCTATACTGCAGCACATTGGATTTGAAAGGATGTGAAAATGAAGACTCAGCTTAAATTTGAACATGTTTACATTCACATTAGGGCTGCACAATATATCGTTTTTTTCTTTTGTGCAAATGTCGCAATAAACACATTTGCGAAAGGCTACATATCGCGAAAGACACTCCGAGATTTGTTGTGTTAGTTGAAAGAAAATATCAGTAGAAAACTGCACTTTAAAATGTAACTGTCATACTTTTTTTAGTGGTGCCTTTTATATTCTATTCAAAGTTCAATTTGTTCAATAAAGGAATGTTGGAAATAATTTCCTTTCTTTTGTTTCAAATTCAACAAGCAATTTGTTGTATTTTAGCAGAATACTGAAAGCAGAAGAAAGGCAGAACTGAGTACACTTTAACATCTGTTTATTTATCGCAAATAGCATCGCTATATTCAAAAACGATATCGCATATTGCATATTTTCTTATATCGTCCAGCCCTTATACACATTTTTTATACAGACTCCTTATGTTAGAAAGGACTACAGGTCCCCCACTAAGGATGTAAACACCTCCAAACACCCTTAAAGCTGCTCAAAGGTTTTATTTGAAATCCAGTGTACTTGAGTAGAGCACAATGAAAAACACATCACAGGCGCCTTGGTAGCTCACCTGGTAGAGCGGGCGCCCATATTATAAAGGTGTACTCCTCGACACATCACTGTCTTAATAATTGCGGACTGCACTGCAAGGTATTGACATACTGTAATTGGCATGCACACACACAGGTACTGAATGAGTTCAGGTTTTCTTAGCTGGAAGAGGTTAAGTAGAGAGCACAGGGACAGTGAAGCCTTGGCTGTAGTCAAAGAGCAGGGGGCTGGGGCTGGTGATAAGTTACTATTCTTACTGCAACCCTTTCAACATATCTGCCTTGTCTCTCTGGATTACATTATCAGAGGGATATCTTGACAGTTGCCAGAATTCCCTTCACACAGCACAATCCTAATAAGACTGTTTTCTTTTTTTTTTTTTGGTATGCTGGTTGGTATGGATACGAATGAATAAATGAATGCTGTTTTTTTTCAAAGAAGCAGAATATCCCGCTTTCACCATTTTTTTTCTTCTTTTTCTTTTTTTTGTTTAGAAAAATGCAATATCATTTAAATTGGATTATTGTAATGTGGTTAATGGTGGAGAGAGTGTGTTTAAACAAAGTCAGCACATTGTGGGCCAAATTTAATTCTATTATATCTTCTACTTCATTATCTTACAGTATTTTGTCAGTAGCCTTTTGTATCTGAAAAGTTTGTTCCAGACTTCAGCACAATTTTCGGAGATTTTCTCTTTCTCTTCCTCTTTGACACACAGTACTACTGTCACCTCTGGGCCATAAGGTCAGTCTCTTGAAGCTGACTCCAAAGCTCCCCCCCAACTGTCTTCCCGTAAGTGCAGTTTCTGTTTATTTTTAAACTCCAGCAGCTGCATCTTGTCTTTTCTTTCGCTCTTTCTTGAAACTCTGGCATATGTTCAGATGGGCTCAGATGGAGGAGGCAAAGCAAACATTCCTCGCCTTAATGCACTCCTCCCCCGGAAGAGCAATGGAGAATAAAAACTGTAAAATATAAAAGCCTTGTGTTTGTTTGTGATACTGCTGGTGATGGCTGTTATTTACATAAAAGCATTAGATATTATGTGACTACCAATTATTTGTGTATGTATGAGTCACAAACGGTGACCAACATGTGCCTCCTGTGGACTCGAGGTAATAATAATAATAATAAAAAAATTTTTTTACATTTAATTTTATTCGGACAATGCACATTAATCATTTCTGTAAATGTGTTTCAACTGTTTTCCTAGTTACCTAGCATGCATGTCTTTATGGTGGGAGGAAACCAGAGCAACCGGAGGAATCCCACGCAAACACAGGGAGAACAGGCAAACTCCACACAGAAAGGCCCTGCTCGGACTGGGGAGCGATCTCTAGTGCCAACTTGCTGTGAGGCAGAAGTGCTAACCACTGAGCCGTGCATGGGGTGGAGCCATGGCTTTACTTAAAGCTATAGTGCGTAGTTTCAGTCTTCCCCATGAGGAAAAAACAACAAAACTTTCGGCGCATCCACATGATACAAGCCTTCCGTGATCGCGCACCGCCCCTACACATCCTCCACGCAGTTGCTAGTAACCAAGGAGGACACGGAGGATTAAAAATCATGATCTACTCTGCAGAAGCGGTAATTATCTTCACTTGAGTCGCCAGACGACACTAGTTTCTGAACACAGCCATACTGAGAAATACAGAGAGAGTTTTGTCTAGCTTTGTATCAACTCATTTGTCAATGGCTTGAATGTAACGGATGTTCATTAATATACAAAAGTTACGCACTAAAGCTTTAAGCACTAGGGAAGATGAACATGCATACGTAAAAGGTATCCTATACAGCATACAAAACAATAGAGGAAAGATTGACTACAAACCTACACTTGAACAGGTGTGTCAGTTGGCCCCTCCTCAAGATTTCCCATCTTGCTAGGAGTTCAACTTATTTGTATGTAATTCAACAGTTTGTTTGTTTTGTAATGTTGTATACAGAATTGTAGGTTGTTAGGTATATCCCATGTTGTGTTTTACATGAAATTATTAAAATAACAAATGCCTTTAATCACCTCACGGTGGCACTGTGACGCAACGGGTCTACAGCATTGCTATCAAGTTGTAATACTATTATAAAGCGGGAAAATTGCCTGAGTCAAAATGACTTGGCAAAATTGCCCTGCAAGCCAGTACAGACTATTCCCCCTGCTGACCAGGTCAAAAGCCTGACAAAACAACATGTCAATGAGGTAGAATTATTTGCATGGCAGAAATATCAACCTGTTTTTGTCAAAGCGACCATTTGAACAGGCAGAATCACCCTGCATGGCTGAAATCTCTCCCTGCCTGTGGAAAATCAGGCTGCCTACTCGGTAAGGAGGAAAGAGCAAAGATCGGTTGGCCAATGGTTTAGCCAGAGGCAGGGCGATATTGCTCTGGTTAGCATGTCAATTTGCAAAGAGGCAGGGCAATACGTTTGGCATGCAGGGCAATTCTACCTGGTAGGCAAGTTGTTTCTACAGCGGCAGGGAATATTTCTGCCTTACAAGGCAACTCTGCCTGGTCAGCAGGTCATTCTGACAGAGGCAGAACAACAGGGCACGAAGGCTGATTCTTTTACGGTTCTAGTTGAATTCTGTTAAAAAAAGAATGGCTTGGACATAAAAAAGTGGTTCAGCTCTGACACTTACTGTAGCTGTCTTGACATCAAGTTCCTGCCTCACAAGGAATCTCGCTTAAAATGGCGGTCAGTGGAGTTGATAATGGATACAGCAGGCAACCTGCAGAAATAAGAAAGCCACAGGCGATTAGAAAAAGGTGCCAAAGAAGGCTAACGTTACTCAATTATGTGTGCGTGTGGTTCAAATTAAAATCTAATTTAAGGTAGCACCAAGATAATAAAAAAAAGTGTGTTTTATTTCTTTAATTTGCACAACTATTCCATTCCATTAGACATACGTAATTTCTGCTCATCATACACTGGGTGAAAGTAGCGCCCCAAAGGAGAGCTTTTTTAATTTAAAGTAATTAGTCCTGGAGAACAGGGATGAGCAAGCGTGCATGCATGTGTGCATTTCTGTACATGTGGGCGAGATAAGGAGATAAAACGAGAGGTAGAGGAGCAGGGGGAGATTGCAATAAGGAGGCACTTGTTATTTAGTAATTGAGTTTTGTATTGATTCCAGTGTATCATCTTTAAAACTATTGGACAAAAGAAAGACAACATCTCTTAAAGATTGATTCAACCTTTTCTATTCAAACATTTTTCTTAGCTTTTCAGATGAACAAACCAATGCAAAAACCAATACATGTTTTCCTCTCTTTTTCAGGTTTACGCTCTGCACCTCTACCCTGCCTTATTTGTGGTCATTTATAATCTCTTACTGTTGACACTAATAAAACCTTCAAATTACTCTGTTCGGTCAGTGTCTAGAGATAGATAAAAGGTGCTGAAATGTAGAGCCATATAAGTGAGATCCTGCTGGGATGACCTGACTGCTGCCTACTCACTTACAAAGTTATTAGAGTGACTCACAATTTGGCTGACCACGCTCATGCCCATTTACCAGCATTCAGAGGCTATGTCAGCATACCAGCCTCTGACTCTGATTGGAATGATTGTGCTCCACTCTGTAAGGGGTTTCATTGATCAGGCTTTGTGACTCATGATTTAAACAGGAAGACACAAGTTCAAACTAGCAGAACTAATAGTCTAGCCAAAGAAAAGAATAGAGTTCTAGAATTGCCATCAGTGTGATCCAAAAAGAAGGGCATCTCTGTTGAGCCACACAAAAATATCCCCATATACCAATTAGGCTGCTGCGGATGCACATACAGAAACAAATCACAGATACAATTGTTATTAATTGAAATACATGTTGATAATAAGGTTCCAATCTATTATCTTTTTTCTGTTCTCTTTGTGGCAATGAGGTCTGTGGTAGCTTATCGTAGTGCAACTACTAAAAGTGGTGTAACCCATTTTTGCATCATATCAATACAAATTCCTCTGTTCTGGCATTCACGGCAGAACAAGGCATGTTAGAAGAAAAGAGCCTGCAAGTTCTGGGCGCTATTTTAATCAGGAGAGACTTTCTTTAAACTAAACAATCCATTTTTATTCAATTACTATCATGAAGTAGTATATTTAGAGGGGTAGTGATGCCGTGATTAAGTCAGGATATTTCCCCCTGGGGTCTATAGACACTGGTGGTGGTGGTGGTGAAGAGAGTTGCTGAAGACCTGGATGATGTGATGATATGATGAAGCCTCGAGGTGAATTTCGTGCTGAAATGACAACTGGCGGCAGCAGATAGAAACACCCATTTTAAAGTTTAACAGCAAGGACATGATTGGCTAAGAGAGATTGTGGCAAGACCTGGTTGGACTACTTGGAGTTAACCCCCACAGAGCAGAAGCCGGAGGGAGAGAGAGGCAGAGAGAGATGAGAAAGAAAGAATAAAGAGTAAAGTCTTTCTGATTGAACTTTCACTAATCTTCATTAAAAATGCTTTCAAAATCAGAATTAGAATTATATCAGAATAGCATTAGTTCTTATTAATTTTTTTATTATCAAAGTGCCAATTCTTAATGATTTTTTTTTTATTGTAGCTCCATTTAAAGCACACATTTGTAGTATTATACCTGTGAAGGACAGCAGAATCACTTATCTAATCATATCAAGGCTACATAAAATAAAAGATTCCCACACACATTCCTTGATTTAAGGCAAAGAAAAGTATTCTCACACTTTCTAATATATTTTCTTTTGTATGTTTTCATGTTTGGCAAGGTCAACTATAATTACAGAAGATTCTTGTTTACATTTCCAAAGATGTGGTCATAATTACCAACTATACATATCTTATAGGGCTGGGACGATATGCTTTTATCCAGATTCGATTCTTTCACAATACATGGGTGCCGATTTGATTTGTATTGCGATTTTCTTTAACTTCTTTAACAAAAACAAAAGTTGACTACTACACTTATAGAGACAATATATCATAAGACATTCTGAGAACTAATTGTTTTCTAAGAAGAATGCAAATGTCATGTCATTTGTAAAGAAGTACATAACATGTATTTTTGTCATTTTCTGCTTTTGGTCTGTTTTGCTGGAAACGGATATGATGTACCGTCAGCGGTACTGTATACAGAAAATATTTAGGTAAACATAAAATAAAGGTAGTTGGTAAAAATAAAAAATATCAATTCTAGGGAAAATAATTGAGTTTAAAAATCATAGCAAAATAAATCACAGTACACACGATTTTCTTTTTTTTTTCACCCCTAATGTCTTATATCCAGAAAAAGCCACACTTAGCAATTGTGATGAATCAGAATGAATAACGTTGTGAACTGATCAACGGTTAATTGAAGACCATCAGAGTCTTTCTGGAGTGTGCTCTTAGACTATGGGAGCGTAGGAGTGGTGTTCTTGCTGGGATGGATGCACCAAAAAAACAAGAAACATTGGTCACTCTCTGTAGCGCTGATCACTGACTCCCATGTTAAGGGAAGCAGAGAGTGGGACAGCCAGCCACAGACAGCAATGCGCTCAGATAACACACCCTGTCAGCGCTGGCCGCCCTGCCAGTTTGATTAAACTATGTACATCAACAGGCCTGCACCCTGGAGGCCCTGGGTAACAGAAGGGCATGGCTCAGTGGAGTGGGTAAATGGTGTACACTGCTGCCTTTTGCCAATACTTTTCACTGCTGCTTTGTGTCAGAAAAAATATAGACACACAGGTAAGGACAAGTGGTGAGATCTCAAGTATAATTCTGTGGCATCAGAGCTGTGAGAGCGATACCAGCTGGCCTGTGAATGGTTTAGACCCACTGTGCTGCTGATGAATCTCTGCTCTGCTGTCTTACCAGGGAGTCTTTTATCTACCACACCACACCTGCAGAACAAGATATTCTCGAAATCCATCTCCTTCTCACCCATGTTGATGTTAAAGACCACTACCAAGAGAATCTCACATGATGCCCGAACCAGGCTGGGAGGCCTGACCCAGATATGGCATCCCAGCGTCACACCCACACCCACACCCACACCCACACCCACACACTCACCCACACCTCACCCTAGCAGTAAAGCTCGACACCTCTCTCACGCTTGCACACAGTTCTTTCTTTTCCCGTCTCTCCTTCTCACCCCCTTTTCCTCTTTTCATTTTTTTCTATTTAGCCATCGAAAAAGCTCTCCCGGGGAATAAGAATGAGACTTGCTAAAAGAGTTGCAGAGTGTGCCTGAAGAAAAATGTGCAAGCGTAAACTAAACAGTGAAGCAGTGAAGATATTGCTCCAGTTGTTCAGCAAATTTGTTTTTTACAGTATATAATTATGGTAATTATAGAATTGTTTAGAAAAAACCCATCAGAGAAAAATAATGTTCATTTATATCAATGACAATGCTTTAAAGAGTTTAAATCTCCTAGGTAAAAATTAGAAACTCTCGTTTTCCTCCCTAAATGCAATAAACAGCTCCAGTATTTCCCTTTTAAGATTTCAGTTTTTCTGCAGACAGCATACAGCGTACATGGAATGAAATACAACCAGAACATCAAATATACACAAAATATCTCAGAATTTTTTTTATTAGGTGTGAGTAAAAAGTGCCACCTTTGAGACTGCAGACGTTAGTAAATGTTAGTTCTACGGTGAATGACCTTCACTAAAATTGCACTGCCAGAACCTTTTTGTTCTTGTGACCAATTCCACAAAGAAAAAAGGAGAAATACACTGAAGTAAGCACCAGTAAATCCAGCCGGGCCACTCAGAATGAGAAATGCTATGGGTAAGAACGGGCTAATTTATCAGCATTAAGTCAAATAAGGACGAGGTAGAAAGAAGCGGTGGAAGTGGAGGGTTGGGGTGAGTGGAGGAGATAGTGTGGGCTGAGTATACATCAGTAGGACAGAAGCATTTCAAAGAGACATCAGCAGATAATGACTTCAACCCCCTACATCTTCACTAAGCGTACAGCGGCTTGTGGCACTCCAACGGGGTCTTCAATGTACAGTACATTGAAATGATAGACCTTAGAGGCAAACACATGCTTTTCTCAGTCCATCGCTACTCATTTCATCAAATGGCCTGTATTTAGAAAGTGGCATTAAATTCAAGCAATCAAAATAGCACAGAGGATTTACCGTGTCATGCTAACAAAGATTCATTGCTCTTTCTGTCTTTCTTACATACTGTTCACATGCAGATACATACATGCTTATTGCCAGCCACACACACACACACACACACACGATAGCAAAGAGACCGCCATTGATAGCGACCGTGACAGATTCATCAGTGGGCGTTGGGCGTGGGTGAGTGTAGGCGGACATGATTTAATACACACTGAAGCTTACTGCAGTGAGACACGATTGGCTGTTTAAAACATTACTTTTTGTTATAATCTTCTTCTTGTCTGAAAATAATTTTAACTGTAATATCTTGTTTTTTTAAAAATATTTTTTTTTTTTTTTTTATTTTTTTTTTTTAAAAAAAAAAAATGCTAGATCAGATCTGCTAGACATGTCAACGTAGTTAGGTTTAGGCATGAGGAGTGGGGATTGGTAACAGTTAGGGTAAGAATAACAGGGTAAGCGAATCAGAGGCAGAATAAGACAAAAAATAAGGCAGGCCACGAGGCACGTCCTGTGAGGTAGACCGATCTAACATTTACCAAGAGAAACCCTCCATAACTTTTCCCAGAATCCCTCAGGCCAAAACAACAACTGTGTACACAGGATGTCCCATTATCTCTGGTACACAACAATGTGAGGTGTAATGGACATTGCAGCCTCTAGGGGTCACAAGCAGGGCTTCAGTTATAGTTGAGAGTATTAGAATTTGATGGGAGTTTGTTGATTGTCAGATTGTGTCCATGTAAACTGAAACATGGCTTTAATTCCATATGCATTATTTTTGTCTATTTGTATTCTTTAATTTCCCTCAAATGTTTTAAATCCTTACTATAATTTATGTGAAATGTGCTGTATAAATAAAGTTGCCTTGCCAGTAAATATTATTACTGTTAGAGATTATTTGTATGTGAATTATTGTTTAAGATTCATAATGTTAGGATTAAATGGAATGTACCCACAAGTTGCATAATGTCCACAAAGGAACAAACAATAATAAAAAGTAAAATCACAAACTAAAAATCACCAGAATTGAGTAAAAAGGGTTTCATAAGACAGGTGCAATATGTATAGCTTTGCTTTGATTAAAGGTCATCTCTCTCCTTTGTGTCTGTGATAGAGTTTGCTCTGGGCTCCAGCTGGGGTTCCTGACAACATCATGCCACGGTTTATTCCCCTGCTCAGGAGGACAATCATCTTTCAACCCTGCGGTGCTCCTTGTAGTGCAAGACACAGAGAATAAATCACTGCTGCCCAGCCCAGAGAAATGGGAAGGCTGTTAACAAGTCCAAGAGGGGCCCACGGTGCAGTCCAGAGAGGGAGTCAAGGGTCAAGGCTTCACTGCTGGGTGAGTAGGTGGACTCCTGTCCAGGTAGGCTGGTACAGTATTTGCTTGTGCAGTGGCTTACTGAATTCTTGAATGGTATGATTTTGACGGTTTCAATTCAGAGCAGTGGTCAGTAAATGTATATATTTAGGCTACTTACACATTCAGTCAGTTTGCGATCGTTTGCCACGCTTCCTCTCGCTGTTTCATTACAGCAGTTTCTTTTTTTATATATTCTCCATTTTAGCATCAGTAAATCTGTAACAGATAAGTTAAGAAAAGCCGTGAACGCACATCTATCCGAATTACTTCAGCCTGGCTCGACCTAGTCGCTCCTCCTCAGCCTGGTTTGGCCTTGGTGAAACGCACCAAGCCAGGCTGCACAGATTAGACTAGGTCAAGCCTCGCTTTATTGGTTATCCTGGATTTATAAAATTCAGCTTTTGTGCAACAGCCCGCAGGTATACATTTGGTCTTTGTTGAATACGAAAACCAGCAAAAACTAGGCCTTTTTTTCACAGCTGAGTTTTGACTTCTTATAGTAGAAAAAAACAGAGGTGTTACTCATAACATTAACAATGACTCCGTAACTCACGACAGTGTGAGAGTGAACCAGCAGCTAAATAGAATTTAGCCATCATTACCTTTATTATTTACACCTATGCGATACTGTGACATGTCAAAAATGTCTTTAGTGGAGAATGCCTATCAACATTTACATGTGAAAATACACAGATGCATATTCATATATATTTCCATGTGTTTACACACAAAAACTGCATTGAGAAGGAATTAAATGAGTGGAATAGAATTAAGTGCCTGCATGCTGAGCACCTGCCTGTACTTGGTTAGTTAGTGTTTCATTTCCTTGTTAGGAGAAGCACTTTGTGTTGCCTCGTTCAGATTCTTTAAATCACTGTAAAATGGTGAACGGTGATAGCACAAAAGCTGCGTTATGGCTTTGTTTGGAAAAATTATAAATCTGTGGATTAGTGCTTCCAGTTTCATTTGACCATTAAATTATGCCTTTAGCTTAAAAACTTTCACAGATAACAGCCACATTTCCTCAGATATTACAATGATAGCAATCACCGAGGCTTGGCTATATAAAAAAAAAAAGCTGCACTCTCCATTTGCAGTCTGACCAATTTTAAGCCACTTTGCAGTTACAGCAAAAACACTGCCCAGTCATTTGTTTTTAAAACAAAGAGAACGCCTTGCTAAACTTTTTCTCCCATAGAAGTTATTGCAATCCAAGGGCTCTGATGAAAGCATTTGAAAACTAATTCCCACACATGCATGAAAACTAGCATCTTCCCTCTTGTCTAATACCCAGATTAACATTTTTAGATATGGCATTTCCCCCCCCCCTCTTATCAGCACAATACAGTGTGAGATAATTATATGCCATAGCACTCCATTGTCTGTACAAAACACTTCTTCAGCTACTTCAATCAATATCAGTTATGCTGAGATGGATAAACAGTTTGCCTGATTAGAAAATAGGGAGTTTCATGAGTGTCACTGCAGGTGGAAACATAATTCATTCATTGTTAATGAAAACACAGTGGTGTCTTAATGTCAATTTTTTCAAAGCACCAGGCAGACCTTTACTATATTATAATGAATATCTAATTATAAATCTCTATAAATCTATGAATATCTATGTAGACAGATGCAGACGAGAATGTGTGCTTCTGAACCCCCACAGAATGATTTACAATGATTAAAGAATGTAATCAATTGCAATGTATCAGGACATATCTGGTCATTCTCCTACTTAACCTTTAACCTGCTGTCTCTCTGGTATTCCTGCGTCAGGAGCCTTCACTAACACTTCTGATTCTGAACACATGTTGTCTGACGCTGCTAATACACTAAGACTTAAGCATAGGACTTTTTGATTAGTAGTGACCTTATTAATTCATGATCAATGTGTTATCTTGCAGTGTGTCTGAACCTGCCAAGCCAACTCAATATCACCTCTACTCAAAAAGTAATGAAAAGGATGTCAAAGCAGTAAAACATTTGACTTGAAACCTGGCCAATACAAATCCTGTCAACTTGAGCCTGTCGCTGATGTGCAGCACACCAATGAATAGTGACACGAACGTGTGACACTGAAGTGCAACTGAGTATTATATTTTTTTTACTAGCAATTTCCTTCTAGTAATTTCCTTTGTAAAAATGCTAGGTGTTTTTTTTAAATAGTATTTTGGTGTTATTTGTTAGTATTGTATTATTTGATCATGAATCCATTAAATAGCTCCTATGTATTTCCAAGTGCAAATCTGGATGTGGTTAAAGGCTTGTCTCATTTAACACTACATCACATTAAATCGAACATACGCCTAGAGCCTAGAGTATAAGTTATCCTCATGTAGAATGGCTGTGATGAAGCTCCTCTTAACTCCTGTTCCCATTTCAATTTAACTGGCCAGTTGCTTTGATGGGTAGCATTGCTTGGAATATGTCTATCAGTAAGAGCTTCGTTTTAAAATGGCATTCTTGGTACCCACCTTTGTCTACAAAACAGCCTGAATTTTTCCGGGCATTGATATTTTACAATTTCAAGTACTGAAAACATCGAAAGGTTCTCTGTTAGCTGAGATTGTGGGCAGTGCAGGCCATGGGAGTAAACAAAAGTCACTGTAATGGTTCTGGACCTATGTTTAATGGATGGCTTTTTCATAGCATAGCACATTACCGTAATTCATTTGTCCATAAAAAGATCCACTCGGCCAAATTATGCTCAATTAGTATAGCCTGGTTCCAGACCTCTGAATCACCGCCTACACCTCCAAAGTGCTCAGTGATTCAAACAGGTCTGGTGTTGTACCCTTTGACAGCTGTTCGAGAAACAGATAAAGATTGAGGGACATTATCTTCCTATAGCTAGCTAGCAAGCTAAATCCTTGTAGAATAGTGACAAGAAAAAAGGGTCGCACAAATGTCCATAAACAGATGTATAGGATCCACACAGCTGTACAGGTTGTTGTAAATTGACTTACAGAAATAATATCTCTTAAATTGTCATTTTTGTTTTTAATTGTAAAACTGCTAATGCTACAGCATTGTCCGTGTGGATGGAAAAAATGATGTCAATGGGACAGGCACATCACTTGTTACTGATGGGTTGTGGCTGGGCAATATGAAGAACATCAAATTATCATATCTTTGACCAAATACCTCGATATAGATATTGTAGAGTTGACAACTGGACTTTGACAAAATATTGACACAATCAGATTTGAGATAAATAATCATCAGTAATGTGGATATAATGATTAAGTGGGTAAAGGCAAATAATAGAACAGCTAGAACAGCCTAGTAAGTCCAGAAAATGACATCACTTAACTGTAATGCAGCATTTAAAACCAGGAAAAGACAACACTTGGGTCATATTACAATATCACAATATTCAAAATCTAAGACACTAGCTTGTCTCATATCATAAAGAATTGGCTACCATGCACTCAATATTGGAAAAAAATGAATTAAGTAAAACAAAATAGCAATTTAATCTAATTATAAGACTGCAAATTGTACTGTGGTGAGTATACAGCAATATCATATTCTGGCATGTTGTTCTATGTATATGTTCCACAAGGCTCCTCTGAACATCCCTGTTGCATTAAGCTGCTGTCTACTTGCGGCCTACATTTAGCTTAAATGGCTCTTGTTCTCGTCTGACTTCTCTAACAACAAAGCAGGACAGCTGTCGACTGGATGTTTTTTAACGCATCTTTTTCTGTAAACTCCTAGAAGCACAGTGCATGAAAATCCCAGGGGTGTTTGTGGTCACAGGGTTTCTGAGATGCTAGAGGCATATCAGGCACCTGTCAACATACCAAGTTCGAATCACTTACAATAGATCACATCTTGCCTATTTTAACATTTAGTCAAGCAGTAAATGTACCGGCCTAACCTGTCTGCATGCTTTATACTTATATGATGCATGATGCATTTACCATCCCATGTCTTGTCCTTGGATATGCTTATTTTCTGAAATGTGTAAATTATGTATTGGATTTGCGACAAGACTGAACGTGAATATCAAATGTGATGAAATTGCAATCAAGTACAAATCTTGCTGGGAACACACACACACACACACACACACACACACACACACACACAGACACAGACACACATAGGCATAGGTTTACAGTAAATTATTTGAAAATGATTTTTTTTTTAATTGTAGAGGCAGGCAAACGGCAAGATTAATGTGAGTTTAACCCACAGGTGACAAGTGTCAAATCACCAATTGGGTGAAGTATCAGCCTCTCTAGACTGCAGTAATAAGTTTGGAAATTCACAACAGATTGTTTTGATATTCAAAACTTCGGAAAAATCTGAGTAGCAATGCACGCATGACCAAAAAGTGGAAAGCAGAAACAGTCAGCCAAACCCCCTTCAGTCCAAGAACACATGCAGTTTGGTATGGCAAAGCTATTAACATAAACACTGATAATGACTTCTCACTGAGAAACAGGGGCCCACAACATGTTTTCCACAATAGCTACACCATCCAATTATCTACAGATGTTAACTTCACGGAATGCTGGTTCACCACATCTGTTTGTTGGTGGGAGATCTCATTATAACATGCCTCTTTTAAACCCCAGCATCAAGCACTGCTTGGCACATTTTATTGCAGCGTGTTGAGCATTTACAACAAACATTCCTGACTGCTTGAAAAGTTTGCATGTTAGACCTGATGACTTCCAACAGTCAGTAAAATTCTCCTCATCGCTGCCGATTACAATCGACAGTTTCCATGTCGACCTATCCTCCATGTTGTATCACTCAGTACCACAGAGTCACAATGGTTATTTTTCCTAGACATTGGCCCTCATTTATCAACCTAACATAGAAACCTGCGCAGAAATCATCTTACGACAGGCTTCACGTGTGATTCATGAAACGTTCGTATCACACCAATCAGAGCGTAAGAATGGACGTACATTGCAAAAAAAAAAACCCCCCAACAAAAAAAACCTAAAAAAAAAAAAAAAAAAAAAATAATATCAATGATAATAAACTGTTTTATTGTGACAAATGCCTCTGCAAGAAATACAGACATATGTTTTATAAATAAATTGGTATAACATATAAAACAACACATTATCCGTGTCTTTTCCCGTTCGTTGTCCTGCAGATAACACAAAAAAACACCTGGCGATGTGCTATTTGGATGCTCGCATAAGAAAACAGCAGAAAATCTTTTGTTATTGTTGCCTCCATGTTTGCACACACCTGATGCTCTAGGCTACGGCCAACCGTTGGTGGCAGTCATGCAAAAAGTTGTTATGCCATTGCCAATATAACAGAAGAAGAAGAACATGCATCCCGACCATGTGAAGTTGTTATGCCAAACGCCAATATAACAGAAGAAGAAGAACACGCATCCCGACCAGAGGTGGATCTTGAAACCCTGACATCTCAGATTCATTTGCACTAACGTGTGTACTATTTGGCAGCCTGAAAAGTGGCATTAAAGGCTATAGAAAGAATGCGGAATGGAAAGAGATCACTGATGCAGTCAACAGTGTTGTCCTGGTAAATCGGACTCCAGCTGAAGTTTATTTAATTTATACATCCTTGACATATGTATGCTATAGTCTTAATAGTAATATACAGGCTTATATTGCAATCTCTTAGGCCTACATGGTGTATCGATATTTAAATAAACACACAGTAGCGGAGTTTATGCACTATCTTTTATTTTACTTGTGTTTTTTTTCACGAATCAGAACCAGGCAACCGTGTGGTTGTGAGGGAGAGCGCGTGTCCTCTGCAGATGAGGCAAAACTATGAACAAACACAACATATTGTATGTTATGTCAAAGTTGAACCAATAAGCTGGTCTGTAAACCGTGATTGGTGTTTACAATAGGATAATCATTTTGATTTACATGTTCATTCTCTCTTAAAATAATGATGTTGCCACATTTCCAAATCCCAACAATTTACTTAGTGGCTAAATTGTTATTATTAAAAATAGGATTGATAAACAAGTCTGAAAATAAGACCCATATTGTAATAAACTGTAGTCATCCTTTCATTTTCTGTGGGATCACCAGAACTAGTATTCCTCTCACATTACCGTGATTCTTTTGAAAGTTAATATAAAAACAAATGTCCTAATGGAGCTTAAACTGGTATTTAGGAAAACCCAAGAGCAAGTTTCACAATGCAGTGTAACATTCCCTGTTTACCGTAAAAAAAAGTCACCCCTTGAAATGCAAGAAGGGGTTCCCTATCCCCTGCGAAGAACGTTCAACACCATGCTATATTTGAAAATATACCTCTCACTCAAATTACGGAAAATTGCAAAGTAGACATTCCCGCACGTCAAGGACACAGTTGGAGCACGTGTGTGAAACCTCTTTATTTCACTATACCATCAGGACATGCGATGTCAAGCGGAGGTCCCATGCTGATAATATAATTGGCTCCTTGTATGGCAGAAGCAAAAGCATGACACCGTGCTCCCTATGAGAAAGATTAGGAAATTGAGCAGTGGCAAAACCTTGTTGACGTGCACACCTGCAAACATTTGTGACAAGTTACAGCGTTAGAAGGTAATTGCTGTGCTTCTACAACAAAACAGAAGCAAGAGTAAACAGTGAAACAAGAGTTTGCAGTACTGAATTAGACATTTCAGATACGATGTAATGTCAGTGTAATTTTTAAAGAGACCTCTTAACTTCTAATAGTGCAGATCCTACAAACAGGGCCTTAGAGAGGCCACGCTGCATTTTACACTCATTTTTTAAGCAAAAAAACTGAGGCCCCTCAGGTTAACAGCATAAATCACTGTTGAGTTGGAGGTTTGTGATGAATTTAGATACACTGTTTGCAAACGGTGCCCTCTATAAGGATCTTGTAGGCACGGAGGCAGCGAAAACATGACCTTTAAAAGCTGCTTTGTTGAGCAATCCATTCTTGCATACACTGCAGTACCCAGCGTCCGTGTCCCCTGTAGAATTAGGTTGATTGAGCATGGCCTAAATTGGATCAACCATATCTTGCATGCTGGAACCCAGGGCCCGTTAAATCGCCTGGACTGTGAGGCAGCCAAATACTTGGCTGTTTAGTTGGCGGGACAGTTTCCAACCCAAAGCCTGGGATAGTTATAAACCCATGGGTCTCTGGGACTGACTGCTGTCATATATATTGCATTGCTGATTTTAGACTTCAGACTTTTGTCATGTGTCATCAAACGAATGTATACTGCAGCAGAATCTACGAGAATGACAAATTGCCTCTACTTTAAATGACCTTTTTTGGCCACTTGTCAAACAAATAGTATCACATATAACAAACCGGCAAAATTGGCTAAATTCTGTTTCTGCTTATCAGATTTAAGAAATTACTCAGTTCATTAGTATTGTACATCCACAGTGTAAGTGAAGATGGACAGCAGTCGTGTATCAAAAGCTTTCAGCCTAACCTCCCTCAGGAGTCACATTACATGAAAGAGAGAAATTTACAATCTTACTTGGTGCCACACTAACAACTGTCTGCACCAATAAAAAACGACTCATACCCTCCTGAAATGTAACCGCTGTAGAAGCTATTAGTATCAATCAGATCTCAGTGGAGAAGGCCATTTGAGAGGAAAATGAGGCTCAAATCAGCTCTGCAAAATAAAATTGATGAGAAATATTAAGATTTACTGCTGCTCTTAACACACCTCCTTTTGTCTGTCGCTTTTCTCGTTACGCTCTCTCACTTCTCCGGCTCCTTTCCCAAGTGTGCCCCTATACGGCGTGCTATGCCTGGGTTGGGCAGACAGTTGCACAGCTGGGGGCTGATACAGTGAGGGATGGCTGACGAACCAGGCTGCAGATGGAGATGTGCCATGGGAGATTAATCCCCAGCACAGTCAGGAGGCTCCTGAGATTTTAATTATGCCCCAAAAAGGAGAAAACAAGAAAAAAAAAAAGTGAGGAATGCTGTCACATTAATAATTTATAGGCAACAAGAGAGAAATGTTTTTTATTTAAGCTGAGGGACTGTCATTTCCCAGCTGCATGGGACTTCTGTCAGACCTGTCCTCACTATGAGGGTTGACTGGTGGATGGTTATGGTGTAATGGCGGAATTCAGTAATTAGTGCGGGGAGAGGGAGGTGAGGACAGAACATCACAGGAGAAAGTGATACGGTGTATTAGGGGATAATAGCTGCACATGGCTGTCTCTTTTTTTCTCTCAATATTAACACTGTCTGGGTTCCTAAAAAATGACTCTCATTTGACAGAGACAGACAATTATGTAACATGATATACTGAAGAAGAGATTTTGAAAGAGAATATTAAAGGTCCCATGGCATGAAAATGTCACTTTAGAAGGTTTTTTAACATTAATATGAGTTCGCCCAGCCTGCCTATGGTCCCCCAGTGGCTAGAAATGGTGATAGGTGTAAACCGAGCCCTGGGTATCCTGCTCTGCCTTTGAGAAAATGAAAGCTCAGATGGGCCGATCTGGAATCTTCTCCTTATGAGGTCATAAGGAGCAAGGTTACCTCCCCTTTCTCTGCTTTGCCCGCCCAGAGAATTTGGCCCACCCATGAGAGAGAGACATCATGGCTTTCAAACTGGCAAAGTGGCAGTTGGTCAAGGCCACACCCCCCCTTCCCTCTCCTTCTCAATAGCTACAGACACAGAAATGGCACATCCTAAGGAAAGCTCATTGTAGGACTGACTCTAATGGCTGTAATTCTGCACCAAGGCTGAATTTCGGGAAAGAGACTTCAGATAGGGACCACAAAGGCATAAAAGCATCCAAAGAGCACCATGTCATGGGACCTTTAATGTTGACCATGTTTGATCCCGCTTTGTTGAGTGTGTCTGTTGGATAGGTAGGGAACTACTGAGCCCCAAGGCAGGTGTACCGGCTACTTGTTTAATTCGCTTGTGATTAATAAAGGTGGGAAAAACAATTTCATGTAAAAAAAAAAAAAATAATAACTTTTGCATTTAGCTGACAAAGATTACTATTACAATTGCCAGAGATAAAGTGAAGAGTAACTTTTGGTCTTTAGAGAGTTTTGTTTGGAAATAAAAATGACAAATATGCTATAATGATGTTCAGCAAATGGCAAAGATCTGAACGTAATGGTGCATAATATGATTTGCAATGCAAAATTTCATATTAAAACTGTATACAAGCAGCTAATGATAGTCATACTAATTGTTTCCATTATATGGTGGATGATTACATTTTATTAAAATTAAATGCAAAATCATTTAAACTGGATAACACTATAGGCAGCACATTTCATCCACTTTCCCACTTTGCTGTTTGGGAAAGGTTTGTGAAAGTACATTGCCTCTTGATGAGGGATAAATGCATGAATAAGTGCTATTTTTAATCCAGCAATTTGTAATATTGGAGTGAGGCTTTCAAGTACAAATGAGCTCATTTGTTTTCCCATTGAAAAGTCACTCAAACGCCTGCCTACGGAAATATTCTTAGCATGCCTCCAGTCTTTGTGAATCTATTTGAAACTATTTAGTTGTATCTATTTGGTCAATTACCGATAACAATTATCTTTATTGCGTTAATAAACCATCACAATCTAGGCATTATGTATTGGAGATATTACTCCTTGTACAGTATGTGGGTTGACTGCTGAGCAGCCTTCTGCTTGATTTATTCCAAAGGGCAATCATGGCAATAATGCTGTAATGGACTGAAGACAAATAGACAAATAATGAGACAATCAATAAATAACAAATGGGCATGAAATAAGCGCATATATGCACAATTACAAAGACACACACACACACACACACACACACACACACACACACACACACACACACACACACACACACACACACACACACACACACACACACACACACACACACAAATCAGGACTTTGAAGTTAGAGCTGGCAGACTGCCCTGTCCTGTATTCAGCTGTGTGACGTGCAGACTGACAAAGAGAGACAAAAAGAGGCTGTTTAGTGGGCCTGACTCATGCACTTACGCATCTCTGCCTAATAGGGGCCACCATTTTTCAACATAAAAAGAAGGATGAGACCTAAGAACCAGTGTTGGCTTTTTGAGTTACTGTGTGAACAAGTCATCCTCAACGTCATCCCCTTAAACATAACACTTCTTGTCTGGTCTTGAAAAAAAAAAAAACACTTGACAGGAAGTATGAACATCTAGCCTTTTTTAATTTCTTTATCTGACGGAAAGGAACAAATTTGACCTAATTTAACCACTGCTTATACATTTTTATATAGTTCATTAAAGCCTGTTAGCACGAGTGAGCAGCATCAGGTTTGTGTGGAAAAAAAGAGACCAATTTAGGTTTTAATGAACATAATGTGAAGCTTAAGTCTACAGAGAAATAAACTATTTTTCATATTTTTGACACTGCAAACAAACAACAAAGCCAAGTGGTGTAGCTGGTTTGCATAAATGTATCAAACTAAAGCAGCAGGAAGCACATCTTTGTCATTCTTGTCTTGCCGATCCCTCTGATCTCAACGTGTAAAAGGTAGTGGCTATTAATTTGACCGGTTGGGATGATAAAAGGGCTAAGGACTCCGACTTGTTAAAGTCAGGCTCCAGAATTAAAATTGGTTGAGGGGACAGGATCAGGAGCAAAGCGATTGGTATGGGAGATAAAGTAAAGGACCACTAGATTGGATAGGATGAGGAGTCTGCAGTTCGGGCTGACAGAGGTGATGGAGTGCTGTGCTGTGTATGATGGGGGTGCATGTGTCACCTGCCCTGGCTTCCCTCTCCACAAGGAAAAACCATTACCGTGATCGATTCTTCCTCGTATTGGCACTCTTATTTCCCTGTCTCCAAAGGAAGGGTGTTGATAGGCTGGGAGGTGGTGAACAAAGTTGCTATCTAAACACATTGCCAGCTGAGGATGGCTGCTTAGCACTGTGTGTTAAAGACACATTTGCCATAAGGACAGCAACGGGACTATTATGGTATCTCCATTTAATCTTCATCAACATCAGTGCTGTCATCATTATTACCCTCTTCATCATTACCATCAAAGTCGTCCTTGTTTAGAAATATCATCAGTGAAAAACTCTTTTTTAATGCTAATCTCTCCATATTGTGTTTTACTTTCCACAGCTAACATAATATCCACATTGCTACTAAAGCACAGTTGAACCTTGAATTTGTAAAGGATAAAAGCTGCTACAAATTATTGCTGGCATGTCTGACGAATAAATACAGCATTCAATAGTGCCAATGCAAGGATGCCTGTAAATGCCTTCAAGACAAGGTATAGTGCTGGAGTATTAGTCAAGGGCAGCATATTGTTGAGCTGAAAGAAAAAAGGGAAACAAAGCATTCCAACAACTGCGTCAGGCAGTCTCACCCTACCAGTGAAAATGAATCACCGCCAGAAGTGACAAAAAAACGATTTAGAAACATATATTGAGACGCACACTGAACACTATGAGTTCTAGTTCTGAGAATTATTTTTAATTAATTGCACAGCATTACCTGGTTGTAGGTCAACAAAAAGTACCCAACATTACATTTACCTCTATTTCCTGCTGCTATATTTCATTGATGCCTCAATCAAAATTGGTATAATTACTTTGCCTTGGTTTTCCAGCACTATCAGCACTTCATCATCTACTGGGAGTTGTACATCAAATAGTGCTTGGCATGATGATTCACTGGCTCTTGGTGGGTTACATGAACCGATAAATCCCTTATATTTTGTTGCAACCCCTTGCTCATGATCTCTTCTCTTTAGACTTCCAGCACCACTGTCCTGCCTCTGAGGAATGGTGGAAGCAATCTGCGCAGCCCAAAAAGACCTGAGGAGATCAGTCTGAACAATGCTCCACTGCACACTGTGAGGCCCAGAGAGCTTTGGGTGTGGATGTATAACACGTCATGTGATACAGCAGCCCACAAGCAATTCCTTTGAACTGTCAAAAATGTACAGTACATCGCTGTATGTATTTGTCTGTCTTCTTTTTGCCTCTCCGTTAGGGCTGTGCAATTATAACATTTTTAATCGTGATTACAATTTTGGCTCCTAACGATAAAAAAAAAAAGAAATACGATTATTTTGCACATTAGGCAGTGTTTCCGCTATATACACTCGGTCCACCGCTGAAGGAACGATTGCTGCCACTCCTTCAGTATTTAAAAACATGTCATAAAGTCATAATTACACAACCCTGCAGAGCTGTCTGCTCCACAAACTCAAGTCTTTACAACCATATACACAAGTACAGCATTTTTCGGCTGATTTACCATGAAAAACCCAGTGAAATATGACAGCTACAGTCTCTTGGAAAATAGCGTTATATATGACTTTGACTTTGATGAATTACTGTTTATCAGACCCAAGATGATACAAGAAACTTACGTTAGCGTACGCTGCGGTCCCTCTGGACTCCCTGCTGCAGGAGACGTATTATTAAAACGTTGTCCAGGTTAATGGGGATGAATATTGCTCAAAACCTACATTCAAAAAAAGCGTAGTAATGTTCCCTCAGCATATTCTTTTGTTGCCAAACTGTATGTAAAATGAGCGGTGACGTTAAATCACCTGTTTCAAGTAACACTATTCATATTTTGGCACAATGTTTAGTAATAGTAATAGTAATAGACAGTAGTGGTGGTCATAGTGAGTGAAAATGTGATCTGAGATTGGAAAATGTGTTATGCATCTTGAATTGTTCATTAGCTATGTATGTGTGATATGTGTAAATGTTAACAGACTCACAGTTAAACAGATTTTATCCTGATCCAAAGACTCTTTCTGTGAGAGAAAGGACACTATATCCTGGAATGTAATTTGCAAGATATATGATGCTTTTTAGATACGATTGCAAATAACCCCCGCCTCCCCCCCCAAAAAAAGGTTTATAAGTAATCGTGTTAAATAATTGAGATTTCAATATGGACCAAAATAATTGGGATTATTATTTTTTCCATAATCGAGCAGCCCTTCTCTGTTGCCTTTACATTCTATTCTAATGATATTTTGACATGTTCAAGTAGCTTGTCCAATTTATAAATGGGAATAGCATGGGAGGTATTTCTGAGGTATTTTCATTTCATTTTTATATTCATATTGCTTGTATTTGTCCTAGGGGTGGAGAAATGCAGACTCTCAGTACATGGCTCCTAGAACAGGTCTGTACCACTAAGAATATTATCTTTGGTAAATGAAATTCACAAGTACGAGAAAATTGGTAAATGCCACAAAATCTGTAAAATCACATCTAGGTGCCACTTCAAAATGAATCTGTTCAGATGAGGTCCATTGTCTCTCTCGTTGATGAGAGATTTTCTCTGTTTATGTGTACCACTGTTTTCACATTCTTTCATCACAGCATGTGGATTCCAGTGGGCCTCTCTGCTTTATTTTTCTTGGATAAAAACACAGGTTTGCTGTTTATCTGGACTATCAGCATCTGGCACTTATTATAGAGGGATGGAAGCGCAAGCTTGGATTATTAGGATTACTGGTGGATTGGTAGAAGGACGGGATTCATAGCAAGGTTAATAATAGCAAACTTTCCTTTTACCCGCATAACAGCAGATAGGCAGGCCTGCGGGCTTTCCCTACATCACAAACGTCTAAGCCTACCCTCACTTTTGGAATACAGTCCATGAGAAAAATCCCTCTAGCAATCTCCTCTGAAGCTGCTTCGCTGCCTGAGCGAAGGCTAACACACAAAGACACACAGAAGCATGATAACACAAAGAAAAAACAGGTGTATGTTTTTGCATTAAAATGAAGATGACTAGATTCACAGCAATTCCTTTTAAAATAGAAACATCCCGCTGTTCGTTAAGCGCATTTACAGCTTCAACATTTCACTGTTACATTCTTACCAGCTTGCTATGCTGTCAGCACGTTTATCTGTGAATCCGACATGGTGCGTGTGTTTGCGTTGAGGGTGTGCACTGTACTGTATGTGCTATTCCTCAAGGCAGATATAAAAGGACCACTAATCCAGAGCGACAGAGGAATAAACACAATCCCTAATCTCATTGATCCCTCACAAAATCATTCAATTATACTCCACCACTGAGTATGGCACCATGCACAGAGGGAGAGGTTATAAAGGTAACAATCTCTTTCTCTCATTACAGAACGAGAGAGCCAGAACTCAAAGAAACGTGATAATGAAATACCGCACATGAGCAGATAGATAGGCAGCTCTTTTAAAAAAAAAAAAAAAAGGCCTTCCATGCTGCTTTATGACCGTGAAAACATGGCAGTCCGACAATGTGCTATATAACCAGCAGCAGTTAATACTTGGTGGTATCACTGGAGAGGAATGTAGTTACTGTTATCATGGGTGGGGGATAGTGGGTGGCAGGGCTAGAGATGAGTACTGGGGGCGTAGGCGCTCTGTTCGAGGGTAAGCATTTAAAAAAAAAAGGTCTTTAAGGGTGAGGAGTGAGAAAGAGAGAAGAAAAGAGACAAAGGATGTAAGAGGAGAGGAGAGGAAAGGAGAGAAAAAATCTAGAAAGCTCTGCAGATACATGCACCACTAAGTGACCCAGTTTAAGAGCCTAAATCCTGCTACCTATTATCACAGGGGAAGGCAGTTTTTTCTCCTGCCGCTTCAGCATGGAGGGCAGACCCACTCTGATATAACTGTGACAGCTACAGGGTTGCTGCTGCTGCCTGCTCATTGATTTAGGGGTTATGTTTTTATCCTGTTCATTAGAGCTTTCTAAGCAATTGGAGTGCTTGTAGGTTTGTGACATTTCAGCATGTCACATCAAAGGCTTTGTCAAAGGGTGGTGGTGGTGGGGGTGGGGGGGGTGTTGAAGTAGTTGGCGGTATGAGTGCTATGAACCTCAGGTTGGAATTGGTTGCATGCACACACATAAAAAAAAATGGATGAACAAGCATTCCTACGGACTCTTTTTCTCTGTTACTATATTTCCCCTAAAATCAAACCTAAAGTACAATTCCACTTCTTGGACTGGCAGCGACCTTTGAAAAACAGGTACAAGAACCTGTTCTGCCTCTGGACCTCACGGTCCCCTTTTCCCCCTGTAAAGCAAATGTTAGTTTTAGAAGTTAGTTTGATCCGGCCAACATTCAGTGTGCGGGGCGTGGAATGTGGAGGAGCTAGTTTGATGTATGGCACCAGATGCCCGCTGCCAGATGTTGTACAGGCTGACATGCCGGTCTGGCATGAGGCTAGTTTTCAGGGCTGGCCGTGAACTAATTAATCTACTCTCGCCCTGGTTTCACAGAAGGTCACACTAAAAATATGTGAGTTTGTGAATATATAAATGTCTGAGTTATGTGTGTATGTGTATAAGTCTGGTATGAAATGCATATTTTCACAAAAGCTTTTGTGTCTGAGAATGCATCCATTTCCAGACATGGCTCACTATTAATGCACGATTGTGCGAGCATATGCCTGGTATCCTCTTTGTGGGAGTATGTTATGGCCGAAGAGCATGTCTGCCAGTGAGAGGATAAATTGAAACAAGATGTGCTGGCCCCTCGCTCCTTTGAAGGTGTTCCACATCATACCTCTGATTCTGTGGAGGGTAGGAGTACTACCATAAAAGGACACTCTGTTTACCTTAACCTGCCAGCGTCTGCTTGCCAGATGTTCCAAAGTTTTTCTTTCATCTCCTCACACGAACCTTATTTTTATTTTTTTTATAGCAAGTTTGTTACTCTACATTTTGCACCGATGAGAAAGATGAAAAGTCAACTTTCTCCTGCTGGAGGGAGGAGAGGCTAAATTTGAACATTGTTTCATTTGCTTTAGAAGGCTTGCGGAGATTGAAGGATTTGGCTGGAGAGGCAGAAAAGATCTCTCCTTCAGCCTCCCTGTACTGATGAAGACATTGATACCACAGAGACTAGAGGCTGGGACCTATAAACATGGCCTCCATTAAGTCCTCCGCTTTGGCGAACTCATTTACACATGTCAGACTTTCTCTCAAAGTCCCTGTTATTCTAACAGAAGTGTTTCCTTCTGACGACAGTTAATAGTTATTTAAAGTAATTTTCTTTTCATTCAGCGCAAGGACATTGCGAAAAGCAAGTGGAAAATGAATGGAAATATACAGTATCAATGACACATCACTTAACTCAACCTGGTATACGTCCAGCATTAAGATCACAAATTGTTTCTAAGAGAAAACAGTAATACAAAATAGCTTAGGGACTGTTTGTTATTTATTTTAGGGGCCACCGGAGGAGTTTGGGGATCTTTAGTCAAAATAGACCTGACCCTCCACCTTCACCAGAAATAAATTTTGGATGACCCTCCAAAATGGTATGGAAAAAAAGGATGACCCTCCCCAACAATTTATTGATGCCTTCTGTACTAGTTAGCGCTTGGCAAAGATATAGATGCCTGGGGCTGAAAAGATTCCTCGAATAACTCGAATAATTCGATTACAAAAAATCCTCGAAGCAAAATTCTTTGCCTCAAAGCTTCGTTAAATCAATGTAATTAAAGGTGCTCTAAGTGATGTGACGCGTTTTTTAGACTACAGCATTTCGTCACATACAGCAAACATCTCCTCACTATCCGCTAGCTGCCTGTGCCCTGAACACACTGTAAAAACACGCGGTCTCTGAAGACTCCAAAAACGGCAACAAAAACAAACTGCGCCAACCTGCCCCACGAACCATAACAAACAGTCTTCCAGCCAATAACCGACAAGAAGACACCGCATTTTTTTACAGTGTGTTCAGGGGACAGGCAGCTAGCGGATAGTGAGGAGATGTTTGCTGTATGTGACAAAAAATGTTGTAGCCTAAAAAACTTGTCACATCACTTAGAGCACCTTTAAGGATGTATGGCTCACTGTGTTTCCGCACGGAGGATTATTACTAGTGCACAATAGGTTGACGCTTCTGTGGACACAAGACTGACAGCCCAGATTACAAATGAAGGAAGACGAAAATAGCGAGGGTCTAAGAGAAGAGACAGACGAGAGAAAACGACAGAAAGTTTGGGATCATTTTAAGCTGCAAACATGCTGCTACATCATCTCTGTAGAAAACATCCAGTCTACTCATCCATTCCACTGAGCGAACCCGACACAAGGTAGCTAACGGCTGCTGCTCTCGTCCACTGCGCTGTTTTACACAACTAGCCTACAGCATGCTACTCTGCAAATAGCCATGTTTTACCAACAAGCTAAAACGAAAGCTGTCGGTTTGTAGTCTAACTGTTTATTAGTTTGCTACTAATCTTTGAAAACTTTGCTGCTGGAGACAAACCGGCTCCTCCCCCCAGCATGGCCACTTAATATGCACGTGAATGACGTCATCATGCCGGTGATGTCTGCATTCTTTATTCTTTCTCCTCACTGTGTATTAGGCTTCTGAAAACATGTCCCCCAGAACAGTGTAGTTGAATAGCCTTGCTGTAAGCTTTGTACCAACAGATTTACCCATCTGGTTAGTGAACAGCTCTTTTGCATATCCAGTACAAAAGAGCCAGAGGCAAGAAGGGGAATGGGGTAAAAAACTTTTTTTTAAGGGTCTTGGAATTTGGCAATAAAAAAATGTTGCTTTTTGTATATATATTTCTTACTAAGTATTTCTTATCCAATTACTCAATTAATCAATGGAATAATTGGTAGAATACTTGATTACTAAAATAACCGATAGCTGCAGCCCTACAGATGCCCGTTGTTGTTGTTTTTTACAGCCATGACATACGTGACTTAACCTCTGCATTCTCATCTTATGCATCACACTCCTCTGTTATGGTGGCCATTTCAGTAGATTTACTCACTAACGTTGTGGAAACACAATAAGCATGGAAACTAAATGCACACTTCCTGCATTACTGAATTACTTCAAATACTAAGTTACTCCTCTAGTAAACTAGTATTAAAACAATAAAACATTGAGACCATTCAGCAAAGCACACTGGGAAATAAGAACTTCAACACTGGTTGCTATGGACTCGTCACTCATCATTGTATATTTTAGCATAGGTAATTGCTGCTGAAGCTGAACATTATCTCCATTATCATTATCAAACTCCATTTCTCAGCATCAATTTGGGAGCTTGCATGCTACCACTCCTTCCTTCTCAAATGCCTTGAAAAGGCTGTCATTTGCACAATTTCACAAATAATCACCGGGATCGAAAGGATATTTGAGTCGGGTATGGCTGCAGCCTGGAGACCTCCTGTCTCATGCCCTCCTGGCTTGATGCTATCCGCGAGCTTTGACTTTTCAAAATAAAAGCTTGCGTCTGGTACGGTATGTTTTCATACGGTGTTATGGATGTTATGTGCGAGCGGGATTTATTCAGTTTGGGAAATCCCACGGTCTCTAAAGCTACAGCTCAAATTGTCTGGCTGACTAAACAAGGAGGGACCCATCTGCTAGTGATAGGGGCCGAGACTGAGAGAGCTACATGGAGCTACATGGATAAATATGCACCAAACAAGCCACTTTGAAATTTTGCTGTTTTCATGAATACAAAAGTTGGGTGACCCTCCCACCTAGACTAAAACAAATCCAAAGAAAGAATAAAAAGACATGATCCTCCCCTATTTTGCTACGGTGGTCCATTCTATAAATACCGAACGGTCCCTTATAATATAGCATCTCTTCAGTAAATTATTTAGCGATGAGCAATAAGCCAATGAGTACAATGTGGAGTAGATTAGCCTTGTGTTTTGGGTCAGCCGCGATATTCTCTTCTAAAATGTTGCATGCTGCCTGCTCTCTTTTTAAAACATATCACAGAGCTGATGGTTTATGTTATGATGCAAGACTTGGGTTAATAATGTTATAAAGAGGGGGAAGTTTTCCAACCCCCCCCCCCCCCCCCCCCCCCCCTCTTTTTTTTTTTCCCCCCCCGCGGTTTTTTTTGCCCTCCCCTTTTTTTTTTTTTTCTGACCTATTTTTTTTTTTTTTTTTTTTTCTTTTTTTTTTTTTTTTTCTTTTTTTCCTTCTTTTTTTTTTTTTTTTTTTTTTTTTTTTTTTTTTTTTTTTTTTTTTTTTTTTTTTTTTTTTTTTTTTTTTTTTTTTTTTTTTTTTTTTTTTTTTTTTTTTTTTTTTTTTTTTTTTTTTTTTTTTTTTTTTTTTTTTTTTTTTTTTTTTTTTTTTTTTTTTTTTTTTTTTTTTTTTTTTTTTTTTTTTTTTTTTTTTTTTTTTTTTTTTTTTTTTTTTTTTTTTTTTTTTTTATTTTTTTTTTTTTTTTTATATTTATATATTTTTTTTTTTATTAAAATAAAATTATATAAATAAATTTAAATAAAATATATATTTTAACTTAATTCTACTTACATTTTGATTCAAAATTTACAATGATTGCCTTTAAAATGAAGGAACATGTGGTTTGAGGTACTGTGTCCTAAATATTCTCCATATACAGAAACACTGGCATAACCCAGTAGAAAAAGACAGAGGTTGTTAGTTGGGCTGTTATTTTATATTGTATGTTGGACAGAAAACCTATGTCAAAACACATGCAATCGTAATGTAGAACAGATATGCCGTAAAGCACATATTGATCAAATTCGGTTGAAGACACAGTTTGACAGCATGTCTACTCTTATCAGATTGGTTAAGATTGTTTACTTTCCACAAATTTCCTCGGTTTTAATCTAATCAAGAGGAACACTCATGGAACGGTTATGTCGTAATTATTTCTTTTATAAATTCTTCACCTTGAACCTCGAGTTTGATTTCAATCATTGAAATGCACTGGCAGTTAAGACCAGTAATTACAGGTATGAGGCCCTTAACTGGATAGAGAAAAAAAAGAAGAGTAGAAGGTCAAAAACACAGACAGAATAAATGGTTTGCATGAATGAAGGTCTAACAAAAGATTTTACAGCATATGTTTAATGTTTAACAGGAATGTGCTATAATGGACTGGATTATTAGGGAGCCTTGAGGATGAGAAACAAGTTCTCTTCAAGTAGTGAAAATGAACTCAAGTGTACAGGTTTGGTAATCAGCCCCCATTAATAATGCATAACATCCTAACAAGGTGGGATGTTTGGGAGAGAAGGTAATAGTAAAATGTTTTCTTAAGCTGGACACGAATATTTGTGCTGTCTGGTTGAAAGGTTAATCATTTTCTTATGTATACAGAGAAGATACTCCAAAGAAAGGAATGTCTGACTATGATCATTTATAGTTCTGCTTTGATTTAAAAGATAATAATTACAAGCTATTGTTAAAAGGCATGTCAGATTTTGGAGGATAATTGGCCACCCAAGTTTGCTTTTGAATTTTCACACAGTACTTGCTGCTGATTTCTAACCACATAGGTTCTATACAGTTGGTTAAAGGGTGGTAAGTCCATCCTAACTGAGCTACTTAAGGCTGATTTATGCTTCTGCGTCGAATCGACGGTGTACCCCCGCAGACCCCTCTGCATCGCTGCGAACCCTTCTCCGAGCCCTCCGCCGTAGCTCGATACGCACCTCCAAAAATGTGTAACTTTGCGTTGAGGCGACGCAGACTGCAAGGATTGTGATTGGTCAACTCGTCCTGTGTGTTGATAGTCGGTGTTTCAAGCAGCCTACTGTGGGGAGTGGAACATAAACTGTCTGGCAGACAGCTCGTAAATAACCAGACTTATTTTCTGGTTACAGTAACTAGGATGGATATTATTGTGTCTATTTTGCAATACTTTTTACAAAATCTAAGTAAGAAAAGGCCAAACAAATAAGATTAATATTTTAGCACGACAATCTATGGGTGTTTGCCATTCTGAGTACCATTTCGCTGGTGAGCAACACAGACACAGGCGACACCCCCTAGCGTTATGGCGGTGAAATGCACCACGATGCAAAGCAACCCCGACGCAGAACTCCCAAAGGGTCACAACGCCGTAGGAGCGACGTCATGACCGATAAGACCTTATCAGGCGGCGAAACATTGGCGTCAGTATTGGTGTTGCCAAAGATCTCCGTTTGTGCCGGTTGAGACTGCAACACAACCCCGCAGAGACCAAACCAAATTTCTCCAATTTAGGGGCTCTGAAATGCCAGAGCAGTGTGAATGTGAGGTGTCAACGTAGCAAAAGATATTCGTTTTTAAACCAAAATGTAAATGTAACCATAGGGAAGTGTTGTGCTCTGTCCAAATGGAATCACTTATGCCACATTTTCCTGTGATTGGTACAGTACTCAACTCACTCTTTTTTTTTGGGGGGTTCCATTAACAAAAGTTGTGGATAGTACCTGGTACTTTTTATGGTACCATCTCTGTCGAGGTACCAAGCAAGCTGAGCCAGTACTAGAAGTTGGGGTTAAAACACTAAAGAGAGGACTGATTGGTCAGAGAGAATTGTATCTTGTGTGACACAGAACATACTGCACACAAAACCCTCTTTTTCAAATAGCCAAGCTACTGTAAATAGCGACCGCAATTTTGGGGTTTTCTCAACCCAGATTTAAAACAATGGCAGCCTGCAAAACTATGCTTTACACTACGACGTACACTTTGTACACTATAGTTTTACAACTGACAAAGTGCAGATGTTCCTCTGTGCGGTTGCTGATAGAAGAATTCAGCGAGTGTTGAAGATGATATGTCACTGCAGTCACATGTGGCATCACTGTGGTGATCAGCTGAGATTCCCGCCTACACTGAGAGAAAAACGAAATGGAGAAAAGCACCTAGTACCAAAGGTGAGTCCAAATCAAAACAAAAATTTTAAGTAACAAATGTTACTCTCCTTTTGTCTTCCGTTTGTTTCGGATGCCACGTGAAACCCCACTCTCCCCTCCCCTCTTTTTGCCGGGATAAAAGTGACAACCTTTTCAAAAGGCTGCTTGATTAGGCAGAGTGCAGTAGTCGCTGGGCCCTGCGGCTGTTGTCAAGGTTGTCTCTGCTCCACTGCCTCTGCTGGTGAGATTATTTATTATTATTTTGTTTTGGTACAGTAGCAACGGGTTTCTTGTTCTGTGCAGATATGCACCTTCGCTCCCTCGAAAGACAAACAACATTTTCACAGAAGCAGTAGAAGAGAGGCGCTGAGGCTGGTACCTGCACTGCTTCCAGGAAGGATTTTTCACTGGCAGATACAGTACATAACACATTTGGTGTTCCTCTGTCTGCTCTGCTTTGAACGCACTTCCACACCTTTATTTATGTGAACATCGATTCACACAGTAACACCTCCTGTGTGATTTTACAGCACATGCACAAAACGCTCCTGCACCTGTACATCCTGCTCAGAGATCTCAGCTAAGACAGTAAAGTTATTACGTGTGTGTGTGTGTGTGTGTGTGTGTGTGTGTGTGTGTGTGTGTGTGTGTGTGTGTGTGTGTGTGCGATTCAGGGTGTGTCAGGGGTATTCGCACATACGTACGAGTTGTGACTGAACATGCATGTGAGTGTATGGCTGTATTGTTTTTATTCATGTTCAGACAGAATATTGTGTATATCGTATTTTGCTCACTATATGCACTCTTAATAAAGCAGGATGTTCCATTAAAAGCTTGAATCCATAGTGTTATGCTTTTCACCTTCTCCAGTGACAGCAGTTTATTAAAACAATGTTTGAATTGTTGAGCTTCAATGGTTGTGGATGGTTGTGTGGAAGCCTGCTGTTTTTTTCATCAGCCACTGCAACAACAACAAAATGAAAAGAAAGACAAACCAGCTAGCAAAGCATGATATTAGTTCTCATGCAGCTTATTTTGATGCAGGAGAATACAAAGGTGTCACTTTCAGTGCACTGGCTGTTAAGCTGATTAACAATTCTCAAAGAAACATCTCAAACCACAATAAATGTGCCTTTAAACCATACAAATTGATAATATAACAATGTATTAATTGAATTATAGACTAGCTTTAAGTAGAGCAAAATTGACTGAAAATAAGGAAAAACCCTAACCCAGAGCAGCAGTGACCCTGGTGACAGCTGGGCCACAGGATTGGATAGAACATGTGTCAACTCAGCCGGTCTGCTTTTTAAATACATTTTGTCAGAAGAACGTCAAATATTATAAAGGCTAAAGCTGAATTCAGCAAGGGTAGCATTTATCTATCTTCCTTACTGTAGCTGACATTCTGTGCAAGGACAACGATTTTGGTGGTGATTAGAGTAGAACAGATAATTTAAGGTAGACGTAAATGTAATGTTTGGCGGTACGTCGGTGTTTAACATAGATGTGTTTACTACTGTTGCCAGTCAGCCTGCTTTCTTTTACTTCCACTCTCTTCTTTTTCTCTACTACTTCTTGCTTATTAACAGATTATTTTGTTAAGTACCAATGACTAAGTTTGTACACCCCCTGGTGTTTTTCGGAGAATACTGCAACGAACAATGCATTGAGCATAAATGTCTCTGTGCATGCTCGTAGCGCACGCGCCATCTACGGAGGGCCGAGCCACGGTGTCGCGCGCAATATAACCCAGCCTACAGCAGTAGCAGCAGAGAGCAGAAGCCAGCAGGCAAGTGTTATTTAAATAAACTCCTGGTGTACTTTCAAACTTTCCAATCCATCATTTTATGAGTACATAACCTATTTGTACTAGTGTAGAAGTTTGGTATCATTTCGGGCATTATTAGTGGGGTAATGTACAAGATACACTCTTGGATCCATTAGCACCTGCACTAAACTATTCAGCTGATAATGCTAACTCGCCCAATATTCGACGCAGGTGAAAAAAAGCTTCTGAGGGGGGTTGTTTGGCTCAAGGTGGTGGTGCAAAGGACCCTAGGGTGAAATTACTCCGAACCATCACTTTAAGAGGGAAAGCCTCAGGAGAAACCATCTGTCCATACCTTCACTGGCTTTCACTAAGAATCATTAAGAACGTCTTCACACCTGCCTTGTTTAGTTTGGTTTAATCAAACCCTCGAGCGTTTACCCCCTAGGTGCGGTTCATTGGGCAGGTGTGAACACAGCAATCACACGGGTGGCACGGGTGTGGCCAAGTACTCAAGTAAGCTTTTGGTACTGTTCATCTGTGGTAAGAACATGATCAGTTGCATGGCAATAAAGTGTGGAATTTTTTTTGACCTCGATCGGACCCAACTACCAGGCGATGGGGCAGACAATACAAACTGTAGCAGCTTGCAATGTCCTCTCACAAAAATATACTTGGGTCAAGCTCGCTGTCACTCGCATCTCCAGTCATACCAGCCACCCCTGAAGTTGGAAATAAACACCTGCAGACCACAGGAGAGCTTGGTGGGTAGAGCGTAGTAGTGGCACTTGCGTAACAATGTCTAGAAAATTATTTAAATTAAATGAGGTTTGACCATGGAGATATGAAAAATATGCACTAGTCCAGAACCTTCTTACTGTATTTACTTTTTGCTCCCACATCTGACCAGTAAGCTGAGTGAACTTTCTTGCGGGGTTTGAAGTGATGCATTTGGATTTTCCTCTGTGCTCCATGTTTACGAACCCATTAACTGATTCAGACCAGATCAAATGATCTACAGGTGTAAAAATGCAACACCCTTGAACAGCATGAGAATGGTCCAGCCCTCTCTGTGATTCACATCACACACAACTAGTGTCTCTCATTAATGGTGTCACCACGGCTATTGATGTGTTACCTATAGGCCAGTGCCTGCCTGCTTACTGCGCGGGGTCAGTAAGCAGTTGAACATGAAGTTCAAGTTTCAGTTTCCTTACAATGCCACACTGATGAATATAAATGAGTCGCTTTAATAGCTGGCTTGTATCATAAAGGAAGGGTGTATAGCCTCTTTGCATGCATTCACAAATCCAGGAAGGGAGACTGCGGAAGGAAAGTCGAAAAGCTTATTGCTCTGTGTGGCTGATCTTGCAAGGCTGACAGTATGTGTCCACAGAGTGTGAATTGTTATGGCACAGAAAGCTTAGCAGCTGCTTGACGCTAATTGTGGGCCTCAGGTGAGATGGCAGCTGATGCTTTCTCAGACACCTGAACAACGCAAGCTGAAGTAAAGTCATTATCAGAGTACTGGAGTAAAACTCAGAAACCAACCTTGAATGCAAACTTGTACCTGTCTACAGCAGAATGGAAGATTGACCTACATAACCATCATATGATATCATCATATTAAAAAAATACTGCGACAGATCATCTAATCTCCTGTTGAGTCCTGTTTTTGTTGTCATTATTCTTCTTTCCCTTATTTCTATCTGCTAAAAATGTTCATGCAGCAAAAATTGTAAGACCAAGTCACAAAAATTGGCAGCTAGGTTAAAAGTTTCACCCACTACTCAAGCACATAAAACAACACTCAAGGTGGCAATGTAACCATCAAGTTTTTGTTTCCGCTTGGCTGTGCAATAAATCAAATTTGAATCGCTTTGTCAAGATCATTTACAGACTTTGATCTTAATTAGTTTGAAGACATTTTAATTTACTGTATGTCAATCCATTTCAATTGTACGAGCCAGTCCATTTTTATCAAAATAAGTCATTTTCAAACATTTTCAACATCCTATTTGCCAACAATGTGGCAATTCAAGCTTGTGGTATGTTTTCAAATGCTGGTTGAGTTCAATCTGCTTGGATCTCTTGCATCATTGCTGCTTGCTGCTATATAACATTGTACTACAGATCTGTTTTCTATTTTTTCACTATTAGTTTTATTTTCAACGCTGAAATCAACACAACAATCAAAGCTTAGAAGTAGAGCTGCAAAGATTAATCGATTAGTTGTCAACTCTTAAATTAATCGCTAACTATTTTGATAATATTAGTCAGTTTGAGTAGTAAGACAAAAGTAAAAATTCTTTGATTCCAGCTTCTTAAATGTGAATATTTTCTAGTTTCTCTCCTCTGTCTGTAAACTGAATATCTTTGAGTTGTGGACAAAACAAGACATTTGAGGACGTCATCTTGGGCTTTTGGTAAACACTGATCCACGTTTCACCATTTTCTGACATTTTAGAGACCAAACAACTAATCGATTAATCGACTAACTAATCATTAGTTGCAGCCCTACTTAGAAGTATCATTAAAATAACAAATGTGACAGCAAACGGTGTAAAATGTGTGCCAAAACATAATTTGTCTTCACATTTGTTACACCAAAATATATGGTAGCATATATACACATGCAGGTGTATCCTCATGTCACACAAAAACACACACATCATTCACTGACTACCATTTTGTCAATTAATTTTGTGTTGCTGCAAAATAAATGGAATCTGACAGAGCAGTGGGTGTGAGCAGAAGGCAAAATAAACAATTATTTATTTGTTTTCAGATAACATATATTCAAATAAATTGCCTATTCTAAAGACTGTAATGAGCTTTCTAATCGAGTACGACCTCTCCTGTGTGTGTTTTTTGTCTGTGTGGAAAAAAAAAGAACCAAGGAACAGAGAGAGGGAGAGAGGAGGAAATAATACTGTTTTGTATCCGCTACCCTGTTGCCCTGTGGCGATGACATGGTCTGTAGGAGTTTCTCCATTAGTACATGCTGACCTAATGTAATAAACATCCAGGGCTGATTCCTCCCAGACTATGGGTACTTTATCACAGATGATAAACCCTGTTCTGGTAAGGCTTCAGGGAGGAATACAGAAGGGAGAGGGGGGTTGGGGGGCTTATAGGGTGAGCACAGCCATTACAAAGGGCAGAGACGGACTGTCATGCTTTTGAGTCAACCCCAGACCCTCTTTCTCTCTCTCTGTCTGCATTCTGCTTCAGTTGTCAGGAAAATTGGCAAGCAGTGGGAATGAAAAAAGCGGATCAAGTTGAGCAAGCTCCCGACTCAGAGGCCATGCTCAGACCTTGAAAAAAAAAAAGTAAAAGGTCCTCCCACTTGACAAAAGAAGTGGAGGAGAAAAAGGAGGGAGGGTTATTTTTAGATCAGCCTCTACTGCTGTGAACATTTTATACTGCAACAAAAGGTTGTCAGTTTTGACTGCACAGGGATGAGCATCTGGACAATCTAACCATATAAGGAATCATGGAAGATGATCAGGGCATAGATTAGTTTCTGTGGTTAAATTTAGGTTAAATATCCTGTCTTTCCAGCAGAAAACAGAAAAGTATTTACCAAGGGTGGGTGGTTCTGTTCTGTCCCTGGAGCAGCTAAACTTCAGAGTAAACTGTCCTTCACATGAATGCTAAATGAACTGTTTAACACTATTGCACTGCTCATCTCTCCTTGGAATCACTCACTTTAAAAACTGGGGCGAAAGGAAGGTGCGGTACAAAATGTGTGGTATCCGTCAGGAGGGAAGGTGTTTATCTTACTAGGGATTTTGTCACTATGTGCACAAGAAGAAAAAGGTTTAAACTCACAAACCTGAGGCACAGCCTGAACTTTACACACACAGACATGCACATACACACACACACACACACACACACAAACACGTCTACGCTCATCCTTTGAGCACTGTATCAATATGAAAACACTCAGCCTTGAGTTACTAAAGACTGACCCTTAGTCTTGTAAAAACTAGCCAGGTGGGCTCAGTATAAAAGCAAAAGAGGATTTTGTGTCCCTGTGTTGCTACAGCAACACTGAGCTTTAGTGATTAATATACCTCCCACAGTGTGCTCTCATTTATCAGACAGCTAGTGAGAACTGTGGGAACCTCTGCAATTGGGTCAAGAACTGTAGTGTATTTTCACTTACTGTGTTACTTACCTTAAGTCCACTCTTAAGAAGACAATAAATACATGACTTTTTGAAGTGGGTCATCCAAAGTAATTTGGCTGTGTCAATTTGTATTTCTCAGTGCAATTGCACTGCCATTCTTGCAGCTTTGTTTCAATGCTGAAAGTTAACTAAAATAATTAAATGGAAAGCAATGGAGACTAATTCCCACCATTGTAATGTGGTGCTATGCACAAACCAAGGTGATTACATTGGTAGGATTTTCAAAAGTATTTTACTTCTATAAAACTAGGAGCACACCTACAGTGTTGCTGCTCTGTGCAGTGACGTTGAAATGGAATGGAAAAAACATTTGTTGGGAGGTCTGGGCAGTGATCCAGCTGACATCTGCTGACAAAGAGACTGGAGCTGACAGTGGACCTCCACACATTACACACCAACACTTAATGATGGCACTTTGCAGCACCTAAATGTGCAGGAGTCGCCCCCCCACCCCACCACCACCACCACCCCTACCCCTCAGTTTTAGCTGTCCAAAGGAAACCGTTGTGGTTTGTATATTTGCTGGTGAGAGCTGGAGTGGGTAACTAGAGTAGGATGGTGCCAGATAATACATTGTGGTAAACCCATTAGGAGCCATTGGTAACTTAATGTCTGATAGGGGGCAATGCCCTGGAGGAGTTCACTCCTAATAGGATTGGCTGAGTTTTCTCAACACCCATGTGCATGTGTGTGCAGTTGTATGTGTGCAGCCAACACTACACAGGCAAAGGATAGCCATGGAACTTTTACTCCCTCAAATACACACACAGACAGAGAGAGAGAGAGAGAGAGAGAGAGAGAGAGAGAGAGAGAGTAAATAAATTGCTATAGATGCAAAACATTAACAATGGGTAGGAAGTGTGTGTGTGTGTGTGGGATGAATTTGATTGTGATAATGCAATCCATACTCCAGCATAATCTGTGATTAAAAGTTGTCTGAAAGTCTATAAGTTACTTTGTGTCTTTGAATGAAAATATACACAGACACTATTCCTAAGAAAAAGAAAAAAACTCTTTCATTTCATTGTCTGCAGTTTTAGATCACACTAAGGAAATAGCCATACACACTAACGGACATACCTAGAAAGCCAAAGCCAATTGAAACACATACGTTTGTAAAAAGCAACAGAAATGCATTTACTGCATAATCGCTGTGTGTTAATTTTGTACCCCATTAACATGAATACTTATATCAAAAAGCTGAGTGTAAATGCAATAAAAACATGTTCCATTTGGATTGAAATCCAGCTCTGAAGGTGGTTTGAGACACATTCTAGCTCGATGTTTAAAAGCTGTAAATGTAAATGTTTTTCCAAGGCCCATGTAATCTTTACTTCTAAGTGTAGGCTAACTTCATGACAACATCGTACTGTAGGTCAGTAAGCAGTCTGAGGAAGTGCCACACAGGTCTGTTCAATGTAATAACGGCAGTTGAAGCGACAGACACATCAGCCATGATTCTTATTTCTGTCACATGCAAAACCTCAGGAAGAAAGCAGCTCCAGGGATTTCAACACATACAGTCAAACAGAAGACCTACTGAGCAGAGGCCTGTACTACGAAGCAAGATTTTGCGTTACCGAGGTAACTTCAGGTTCAACCCAGGATTTTCTGTATCACGATGGCGGATCAGTTGTTACCGGGTTCAATCGCCCTGGTAACTTATGCTGAACACCTAACCTGGTCGGTAGCAGGTTATGTTGGAGATCAGAGATCAACCGGTGTAAAAGCACCGCCTACCGACCAATCAATACTCGATTGATAACACCGTCACTCGGTGCATGGAGAGAGAGAGAGAGAGAGAGAGAGAGAGAGAGAGAGAGAGGTGCGCTCATAAAAGTTAAAACGTTTAGAGACCGAAAACCCCGTTAACATTCCCTGACTGGTATTTTTATGACAGATATAGATTTTCAGTGGAGGGAATTACGAATAGGCTATTTGTCGGCTTCTTGAGCCGTGTGTTGCCAATGCGCACATCGGTTTGAATTATGTTTTTATATATTTTATTTGCACTCACGATCGCTTACCACTGCCAGGGTTGTAACTGAAATAATAGGCTAAAGCAATGAAAGTTTATGGAAAGCACAAGCGTAATTATGGTCAGATCTTGTGCCTGACTGATGGGGAAGTGACATTGATAAGTGTAGGATGTTACATAGGTAACTCTTATTGTTGTAACTACACAAAATGCACAAGTTATTCGTCTTCCGGTGTTTTTGGCAATAACGAGTCGCAATCACATTTGTGATCTGGTATATGGATATCCATGTGGCTAGTGTTTGTGCACAATGTGATTAAGCCAAGTACATGTTCCTGGATCAACATCCCACATTGCATTCCTGGACCAACATTTCGATCAACCAATTACAGTCCTCTGACATCATCAGTGTCCTGCCTCTTTTAGTCCTGTGTCAACATAAGCAAATTATCTAGGATAACCATGACGATGGAAGGCCAGGATCAACATAAACAAATTACCCAGCATCACCATGGCAATGACGATCCTGGATCCTGGAACAACAACCTAATTCAATCATTAGGCCTATACAAGAGCGAAAACATTTGACAGTGTTATTACATTATCACTTTACTATTACAATGTATTAACACTGTTCGTACATTTGACCATCTAATGACATGGTATTATAAAGTTGTGCTCATAAGTTAACATACCCATGCTGAAGTTGACTAAAAAGAGGAATTAAAAAAACATCTTTTGGAAATTGATCTTAATGCCTTAATTTAAAGAAATTAGGAAAAATTCAACCTTTACGGACACCAATTTTCTTTGTGAATGAATAATGTATCATAAATAAATACATGTTCTAAATACATGTTAAATTCCCATAGAGGCAGGCTGATTTTTATTTTTAAAGGACAGTTATTTCATGGATCCAGGATACTATGCATCCTGATAAAGTTCCCTTGGCCTTTGGAATTGAAATAGCCCCACATCATCACATACCCTTCACCATACCTAGAGACTGGCATGGTTTTATTTCAGTTAGCCTAATAGCTGGTTTGATTTGCATTGAGAGATGATTTTATGGAAAGTACCCCATGCCAGTCTCTAGGTATGGTGAAGGGTATGTGATGATGTGGGGCTAGAGACTGGAAAATTTAACATAGGGGTATGTATACTTATGCCCCCTGTATTTTAAGGAAGAACATTTATTTATTTACAATACATAATCGGTGTCCTTAAAGGTTGGATTTTAATTATTTAACTTTAATTAAGGCATTAAGATCAATTTCCAAAAGATGTTTTTTTATTCCTCTTTTTAGTCAACTTTAGCATGGGTATGTAAACTTATGAGCACAACTGTACATCTAAAAAACTTTAAGTAAAATGTCAAAATATGTCTTTACCTGAAGTTAGGAAAACTATTACTGACATAATCATGATAATGTTACAGAGAAGAGTAAACTTTGCATTGAAAGTGACCTTTAACCAAAGGCATCCATAAAGTTGAATTTATGTTCTTGTCAGTTGTCCTGACAGTGTTATGGCAGCCGTATGAACGCCCCTTCAAATGAAGTGTTGCCCAACAGTTCAGTGCTTAAAACCAGCTAAAGGCTCCCCACTTGAGCCACAATTTTTACTGCAATTCTATCAAATCTGTCTCCATGCCGAGACAGCTGGGTGCACTTCCTGCCGATATATTTGCATTTTCATACATCTTCTGACAAATCCTGGGGGATACAGGCCATTAGGAACCTGGGCTAAAGGTACTATACATGAATGCTAAATGAGCCGTTAAATAAAATCACCCTCCTCATATTTCCTATCTGCGGAGCTTGGCAAGCCCTGTCCTACTGCTAGCGGTGACATATTGCTACAAATGTGAGTGAGTGGAACATATGTCTCACTTTTGCAAAGTAGGGAAGGCTGTGCTTGTTGTCCATGTTTCTCATGCATTATCTCTTAATGTTACTGTGATCAATGTATATGCAGCAAGTAAGCTTTATGTTTAAAGAAATAAAATGCATTTTTTGTCGAATTGGTTACAGGCCACATTTTTTGTATGGAGGATCCATGAATTTTTGGATTCTTGATAGATGGCCGAAGCATCAGAGAATATCTTTAACTGCCTATTGCTCATTTATTATTGCTCATTTATTATCACTATTCATGTGTTTTTTTTGTTGTTGTAGATATATAAAATAAACTTTGATTTAGTCCTGCTCATGACTTTTAAAGAAAGATTTCACAAGAAAAAAAACACAGGAGAAGAACCATTTGGTTTAGGTCTGATGCATCCCTGTGTGAATTACATTTGCAAAAACTGTGAGGCTGCCCTTGTTTTCATTGTGTTCAGTGTTGGTTGCTGAATATCAATAATTAAAGGTTTATGAAAATTAACTTTGGCGGGATAAGATTTTCTTAACACGGATGTGATCTCCAATGACTTTTCTTCAATTCTGCTCTCAACTTTTAAACTAACTTGGCATTGAACTTTATACTTGCTTGTTCTCTCTCTCTCTGTCCCTCTCTCAACAGCTACCCATCTAACCACACATCAAAGCGCAGACTGTTAAAGCCCTGTGGTGAGCGCCCTAGAGGCTCAGCATAGTCCGCATCCACTGAGGTGTTTGTATGCGATAGAAGTTTAAAGAATAACCAGGACTTTCAACAACTTAAAATCTTGTAAAAGTGGGATTATGATTTCTGATTCTCTTTTATATCCCTGAGTCTGACAGCGCTGTTGGCCTAATACCAATCAAAACATCTGATTGTTGAGTTGAAGGATAACTTCAGTCTCTAGGCGGTATCACAGCCTACGCAGGAAACTGCATTTGACAGAATTTCCACAGAATAAAGCTATTTTGACACTCCTGCCATGGTTGATACAGAGCTGTCTCAACCTGTGAGAGAGGTCCTATAGGAAATCTCAAACCCATCTCTGCTTGAGGCGACTTAGAACGTGTTTTGTATGCATACAAAAGGGCATATAAATGTAACTGTAAGACATTAGAACAGGGTGTAAGAAATGTACAGTAATCAGGTATGTACGTATGAGGATGTGATATTTTCTTCTTGCAGCACATTTAAGTTATAAAATTACAAGGATGTTGACCATTATCATACAGCGCATACTGCACAAATGTATGCAATGTTTTTAATTTTTCATGTACTTATTGTAATTATCTTGACATGGTGGGTATGAAAACATACGCGGATAAAACAAGAGAAACAAGGGATATATTAAAGGTCCTAGTGTGTGTGCCTCAAGGCTTGCATAATTTCCATCTCTTTTAAAATATTCAGTTTATTGTACTTAATAACCATTATTCTTCCAACCACACACTGGCAAGAGACAAAAGAAGATATAATGTATTCCACATAACTAGCGTTGGGTACCGACATCCGGTGTTAATACGGCACCGGTGCCTTAACAACCGGTATCTACTGGACTGAATAGTAACGCAGATTTCGGTGCCACTGAAATGCAAGCGCTGCCCTCTGATGCTCCGAAACGGACGTTAGAGGCAACAGAAACATCGCTGCATGTGACGCTAGTTAGCATAATACACTTGGCAGAAGGTAACGTTGGCCTACCGTTAGCTAGCAGCTGGATTAAACCATGGATGTATTAAGAGAACGGTTAAAATGCTGACATTTTTAACCGTTCTCTTAATACATCCATCCAAACTGGAGGAAACTGCTGCTCTGCTCGGACTCAAAATAAACTCATCAAAAACTAAAGTATTGCGTATCAACAGCAAGAACAACACACCCATAATCATAGACCAAAACGCACTAGAGGATGTAAACAGCTTCACATACCTTGGTAGCATAATTTCAGTGGAAGGTGGCACGGAGGACGATGTCCAAGCCAGGATCGGAAAAGCAAGGACAACATTCAACATGCTAAACAATATCTGGAAGGCAAAAAACCTGTCATTCAAGACCAAACTGGAAATCATCAACTGAAACGTAAAGACCACTCTACTTTATGACTCAGAAACCTGGAGAATTACCACCACCATACTCAATAAGCTGCAGACCTTCATCAACCGGCGCCTCAGACGCCTCCTGGGAATATACTGGCCCAACACCATCTCTAATGCCAACCTGTGGGAACTCACCAAACAAGACCCAATAGAAATGCAAATCCGGAGAAGGAATTGGAAGTGGATAGGGCACACACTCAGAAGAAATAAATCAATCACTAAACAGGCACTGACGTGGAACCAAGGTTATTATAGTTTTGCATTTTTCATTAGTTTTTATTTTTATTTCATTTTGACTTTCTGTTTTCAAATTCACTTTAGTTTTAATTAGTTTTTAAAGCAGGATTGCTAGTTTAGTTTAGTTTTAATTTTTTGAAAATGCTTAGCTTTAGTTTAGTTTTTATTAGTACTAGTGTTAGTTTTAGTCTTTTTTGTAATATGGGTAATTTGTCAGGGGCAAGACTCAAAAAGGTCAGAAAACATTATTGTGAAATAATAACTCAACAAAAACATCATACAATTTTAGAAATATTTATTCACAATATATTCAACAATAACACCGGTACATAAAATACGTACGTATGATGATGAGCACAAATATGTCAACAGCCTACACAAGACGCCGCAGTAAGTGCAAAATGTGTAAGTGACGTGTAGCAGGGACAAAACCTAAATAGACTAAAGAAGACATACATGAACAGGTGTTTTGAACTTTGGTTGGAGTAAAGAGTCTACACACACAGTTGTGTAGACATCCCAGTATCAATCCACATATTAACCCACGCTTCCCCCAGCTTGTGTTCCTGCGTATTTACTAACCAGCAGCTATCGGGTCGCCAGTGAAAGCCCGCCTGTAGTGTTCTCTGTCCTACGGTTGTCTCCGTCATGCTGCCTGGCCCTGTACCCATACATCCACGCCCTGTACCGGGGTTAGCTTCTGTTTCGGGGGGAAGGGGGCTTTGCGTTCTCTTTGCCCTGTCACTGCTTGTTAAGATAAGCTAGGTTAGCCTCCTTGCTTGTGCACACTTCTCAAATGTACTTTCAAATTCGTGGGATTTTTCCCTTTAATAAATTGTCCACATATTTTACCACCTTCCACTGCAAGACACTTGCTTTTATCTGACACAGTCATAATCAAATAGGACTCTGCCGCTTTCTTCCGAGTATTGGTACCGCCATGATGCCAGGCGAGGGGCACGGACTATGTTGTGTTCAATTTGACATGGAATTGACATGGCATATCATCCTCTACGTATTTCACTGTAGAGGATTCCAACACAGAGACGTGGGCTAGTCTGCAGCTGCCGATGTCGGAAAAACAACACAGACAGTGTGTTCACTTGAAACTCACCTCACCAGCCTCGTGGTGCATTCAAGCTATTGTAAAATACCCTTTATCCATCTAGTTTTTTCCTTTACCAGCAATTTACTGATGAAATAAGTTATTGTTATAAGTTACTGTTATTACATTTTTTATGAATCATTTAATTTTGACCATATGGCCTTAACAATAAATAAGCCGTTCTTAAATGTCGCCGACAGTCCTTTTGGGCTCCTTTTTTCTTTTTTAAATATATATTAAAAAAAAAAATTATCTTTTCAAAAGTATCGGTTCAGGCACCGTTTTGGCACTGGCACCGTTTTAGAAGTATCGTTTTAGCACCGGTATCGGAAAAAAAAAAAACGATACCCAACCCTACATATAACATACATTTCTGCCTATGACACATAATACCACCAAAGCCATATTAATGTGTCCTTTAGCTAGTATAACTACTGTATAGCACATCATGGGTTTGTTTGATGGTACATCAGTTGAATGAATTTGCCTGTATATTCAGACAGATTAAAATAGCGAAAAAACAGCCAAAATCTTCAGCATGCCTTTCAGACCTTGAAAAGCCCCTGGGAGTGGATTATATTTTTAGTAACATGAGATATGTTTTCTCTCCTCAATTCTGAGAAGTAACAAAAGATAAATTATCTTAAAGACACCATGGTTGGCTCATATATTTTTCATCTGGTTATCTTGGGTTCACCCGTTTGCTGCTCTTGTAGTGACCAGCAGCAGGTGTGTTCAGGGTCTATCCATGTGTTTTACTGCTGTGTCTTTTGTGTCACTGATGTTTTGTTGCTGCCTGCTGTAAGATCATTTTCCCTTCAAGGGACAACAATAGCATGGTGAAATGAAAAGAACTACTTAACAGTGTCTTGTTGTCTTGACAGTTCAATAACCTTTATAAATAATGTTATAGTCTGATGATAAACTGGTTTGGTAACACTTTACTTGAAGATAAGAGTGACATGACACTGAAGACACATGAACCCTAACCCTAACCCTAACCATAACTCTAACCATAACCATAACTTGTCATGACAAAAACCGAATGACACTTACTAAAAGAAGCATTATGTCATAAACGTTTATGACTTGTTTATAATGTTAATGACACGTTCATGACAGTGTCATGTCACTCTTATGTAGATACCTTCAAGTAAAGTGTAACCAATGGTTTTCCGTCAGATCAAAACCCAATTAAGTCACAACTAAAATAAAATAAAATTCATTAATTTACACTTCAAAATTAAGGTCTTTATCAGGACATCTGCCTATTCAAATTTAGTTTCAACAGAAAAAAAAAAATTGTTTGTACTTGTGGCTGTTTTTTTCCTCATATATTTTATCCATTTTCTCAAGATTACAACTTCATTTTCTCCCCATCTCAATATACAAAGTAATTGTGTGTGGGATAAAAAAAAAACAATAAACCCTTTCCTTTGATTGTTACACGTCCATAGTTTCTTATCTACCTTACAAATTTAAGTATTTAGGCCACATTATGCATGTTCCCAATCTCCCTGCAGGGATTGTTAAAGTGTAGCCTAATTTAATTTAGTCTAGGACAGTTAGGAGAAATTTGCAAGATTGCACTGTACATAACGAGAAAATCCTCTTCCTTCATTAATATGTATAAACCTGGTCTTTTTGAGTTTAGCAGTTAAACTCACAATATGTTGACTATTAAAAATATTAGAAGGCATCCATCATGAAATTGCATTAAAATGAAAGTTAAAGAAAAACAAAAACAAAGCCGAGATATAAGTAGGCAAAGTGTAGCATAAATTACATCACTGAGCAGATTGTCACAAAAACAGCATATACATGTAATCCCTGCTCATTAATTCACTACATTAAGACTTTCCATAAGCCAAAAGTATCACCTCTTAAGCTTTTCAGCTAAAAATCAGATCTTCATTTTTTCTTTTTCTGATGCTCGATGCTCTCATCTCTCAAATTAACACAGAGTGATTCACTTATTTGCATTATATTAATTTGTTATTCATAGGATACAGCAAATTGGCAGGAGTGTCTCCTCCTCTATCTCCTTCAGATATAGCACTTACACCTCAAGTGCTGCAGATGTGTTTCACTTCTTGATTGAATTGACAGTTTTTATTTTAATTTCTCTGATATTGCCACATATATCTGTCACCACATTTGTTCAGTCATACCAGTATTTATACTAATAGAATTTTTTTAGGTGTTTCCCTGCTTGCAGTTCAATGACCAGGGTGCTATAGTTTGTTCACTTTTGCATTAATAAAAATTCAGAGGCTCAGCCAAGGAAGCTCAAACGTTTTGTCTTCGATACTTTCTCTCTTTTGATTCCAGAGATTGGACAGAGGGAACTGATAGCTTTTGCCAAAATAAGATTTGGAGATGTGCTTGTCATGACTCAGTAACCAATAGAAATCACTCTGCTTAGGGGTGTCAGCCTTCATGACTAAATCATTGTGGCAATGCTGTTTAGCAGCGTTCACATGAAAAAAAAACGTTTAGCATTTAATTAGACTCTGAAGTTCCACATCTGATCCTCTGATTTATCAGACCCATGAAAAGCCTGGTTTAAAATGAAAATCTATAATAACACAATACTATATTTGCACTGTTGTATTTTGATGCATATACATTTTAAAAAGGTATTGATAATGAAAGGTGAACAAGTGTGAAAACATATCATCTTAGCCTCCACGTGAGCTTATTTGCGTTAGGTTGGTGTTAGTTAGGTTCACATCTTCATTATCCATTCTCTGAAAAATTGGTTTATGTGAGAAATTAAGTCTTCCCTTTTATGTTTTATTAATGCAGATAAATACCACCAGAATAAAAAAATAAAATAAAATAAAATGCAATCCAAGTACAGTAGGCAGGTGCCCATCTTTTCCCACAGTGATAATTCTTCACTTCATACACATCAGAGCACTGCCTCAGGGGACAGGGAAAGGAAACACAGATAGAGCCTGTGTAGTTCTTTTAGTGATGGCTCGAGAGAAGCTGAAAATGGCACATCAATCATGGCTTGTGTTTGGTGCAGTAATATAAAGCAGTAAATCACATATGTTACCTTCTCATGCGAGACTTCACACTTGTATACTAACAATACACGGAAAAGGATTGCAGCGTCCAAGTGGTGACTTCTCATAGTAAATATATATATTCGGAAATGTAATATTTGTCAGTTTAATGCACAGAGCTCTGTCTAATTAGCAATAACTGAAGAAGATTAACTCAATAACTGAGTATCATAGGGGTCATCAGTCTAAAGTCTGATATACAAATATTGTCATGTAGACAGAAATAGAAGCCTGAAGTTTTATTTAAAGAAAATAATCACAACCACATTTGTCAGAAAAAAAAAACATTCAGCCCTAATTATTAGTGGATACACAACAACACAAGCAACAGCTTGCAGGTTCTTTGATTCTCTCAAATGAAACGTCCACATCTATTAAGAAAAGTATATAATAGGAACTGTATTGCAAGGTAAAAAGTCAAATTAGGCATCATTTTAAGCTTTAATTTTTTTGTGCTGCACACAGATACTGCAAGTCTAACATATTAGTAAACTAGAGACATTGTTAAGAAAATTTCCACAAAATCCAAACAAATAACTTTATATAAAAAAATAATCCTATCATGATGTCAATGTCAGAACATCTTGTAATTATTATTTCAAATTTGAATGATATTTTTCAAGATGATGAATCCTCCACTACACTGATCAACAAGAAAAATCTGTGTCACTGTTCTGATGGATTAGTAGTGAATAAGAGTAAAAGGTTCAACAAGCTCTTGTGGCTTCCTTAGAATTCCATTCTTATCCAAATCAGAACAATGGGCATCACCAGCACTGACTCAGAGATAATTTAAATAGTCATCTCGGACTACTGGTTCTACAGACCAGTGGTTTAATATCTAATCAATCTGAATGAATGATGAGGTCCTTATTAGAAATAAAGACTTGACCATTACATTTTTAATTAACCCCAAGTACAACATATTGGAGAACTGTCCCAGATGTCACCATGTAGAACTCTGGGTAATAGAATGAAATGGCTTCACATACACTAAATTTGAAATCATATTGAAAAGTGAATGTCTTTGGCCAGACTAGAGCAGGGTTTGTACTACTTATCAAGTAATTAAGGCAATCTCTTTATTCAACTCCAGTTTCCATGGAGACGTGGCTTGATTTGACGAGCACAGTGTGTGTATATAATTTGCACAAAGGTATGAAGTAGGAAAGAGATACAGCTTAAAGTAAACTCCCATTTTTTTTTACCCGGGGTTTATGCACATCCTTTATAACTAGACTTCAGGGTCCTAGTAACCATAGCAACCAGGAGCAAATAAGGAACAAATCCATATACTTTTAATGTTAAAGGCAGCACATTGACACTAAAATAAAATACTGGTTTGTCCATATTTACCAAAAACACTAATTGATTGAAGCTAAACACAACCTGAATTAGACACATGGTGTAAGTGGCCCAAGGCGATATATATTGTCTGGAAAGCCAGATGTGATTTTTAGTGATAGAAGCTTTCAGTGCTATTTCACACTAAAAAAAAACAACTTGGAGAGATGCAGGGTGGAGAGTTTTGCCAGAGGCGGGTCTTGTTTGATGAATAATGCAGCCATCTATGATCAACAAAGTTGCAGCAATCACAGTGTGCACGTTTGTCACGCTTGCTGTTGATAGGCAAGGTTGGACAGTGCCCCCTAAAACATTGTCCATTACGATTCTCACACACAGAGAAACAAAATACTAGAAACATATCAATCCTATACAACACCATAGCCTACAGCCTCAAAAATTAAAACACTAAAAGTGCCAACAAACACTGATTATTATCAGTTTCGGCAAAGATAGATTTATTGCAAAGCTATTGTATTAAATTGCATTGTATGAGGGTTATTAGAGAAAGGGCAAATTAGTTTTTTAGCTGGTTTAGTTAGCCTAAGTTTAAAAGAAAAAAGGGTCTTTTTGTCATGAATGAAAGGTCAGTTTACAGTACACACCTAAAAGTAAAGCATGTTAGGTTAGGCCTATGTACACGGTAGTAGGGGTGCACGATTCAGAAAATGTCATGATTCAATATCAATTTTCAGGCTCACGATTCAATTCAAAAATCGATTTTCGATTCAAAAACGATTCACAGTATGTAAATGTAGTTAATCTTTTATTGTCCATGTTATTCATGTGTATTTGTTTGTTATTGGTTATTTTAACATCCCGTTATGATGTATGTGTATGTTGTGTGTGATGTCTGTAAGCCACTGGGACCTTGAATTTGCCCTTGGGGATCAATAAAGTATCTCTCTATCTATCATGTGATTGCAGTAGACATACAATTAAAAAAATAAATAAATAAATAAAAATAAGTCTATGAATCGATTTTGAATCAGTAGAGCTTGAATCGTGATTCTAATCGATTTTTTTGCACACCCCTGGTAGTGCACTCTCACTATATCTCTCTCTCTCTCTCTCTCTCACACTCACATATTGTACATGCACACACATGCACTGGCTTGGCTAAGACTGCGAGACAAAGAGGGTTTGGGGACTGCCTGAGGAGATTCTGAATTTGCTTGATCTTAATTGCAGTATCCTACTAGGGAGAATATGTACATCATTATAGCCATTAGTTATAATCATAGCCAATTTAAGCCAGAGCTAGCAGGCACGGGAGCCAGCCCATATCACCAAACATGGGCTCATGCACTGGAGCTGGCTGCAAAATCGTAATATGTGACAAGCAGCCGCTTCTTGGCCACGTTCACAGAGCGATGTGGCTGCCTACTTTCATTTCCTCGCGCCCCTGTGGGATCATATTGTAAGGTGTAGAAACGGTATTGTTTCAGGGGATGTGATTCATGACGAGGGATGATTGGTTGATGGTGTCACAGGTTAATGCCTGTGTATAATGGATAGTGACAACGTTGGGTCAAATTTCCAAAGCTTAGAATGTCTTTGAAGAATGATGCTTTGTGGCCCTAACTTCTGTCCACACTGATGGATACAACCTTAAAACGTACTTTTAGTAGCTTTTTCTTTATTTTGGTCAGGTGTTATCTTCAAACATCACGCACTACCTTTAGTTGCCACAAAGGGCCCGAGGGTAATTCTCTGAGCACATCCGTTCTTCCTATGTACATCTACTGCACTCATCTCTCAGGGTATACACACGCAGCAAGAGAGCACAGAGGTCATCTGCAGTTCAGTCTGCAATTAACTCTAGCAATTAATTGCTGATTTCAGAAGAATAAACTCTTCTGAAAAATAAGGCACTGCTGGAATTTGGAAGGCTATGGTTTGATTGGCTCTCATGGTGGCTTAGGCTGAAATGTTTCATGCATAATGGCTAACACTGTGCATTAGTATGCCATTAGGTCCCCTTTTGCATAGGGGGATGAGTATGCGTTTGGCAGGAATATATAATCAAATATGCCTTGTGTGTTTAAATGACTGTAGAATAAGAGGGCTCTTATTGTATTATTTGTCCAGCCTGCCCATTAGTTATCCTTGACTTTCATACCAATTAATTTAGCCTTCAGCACTCAGGAAGACATAGCTATTCAGTATTCATTGCCTGCTGCATTATGATTGTACAGTTTGTGTGTACAAGCACAGGTCAAAGGTGTAGGTCAGTTACAACCTCCAGCAGCAAAGTGATATAAACCCTGAGTGAACCTGGGTTTGATCTCTAGAGGGAAGAGGAGAAAACTAGAAAAGAAGCAATACAAAAAGGAGAATCCAGCCTCTTTGTCTATTAGAGGGAAAAAGACTTTGAGGCAGAGCCATCCCTTTACAATTAGCTCAATGTCTGGGCTTTTTTTTTTTACCAGAAGAAAAAAGGACACTGTTCATTAATTTAGACAGAAAAGAGTTTGCGGCCTATGAACCATTTTAGAAATGACATAGAAGAAACTAACCACAGAAAATCCAGCAGACTCAAAGACAAGAGAATAGAAATGACAGGCTAATTAGTTTGGTTTCAGCCTGGTTCAGGATAGAAAGTACTGACGCCTGTGCTGTGAACCACGGTGTGATGATGAGAGAGCTGGAGTGTGATTGCCTTGCGTGTGGCCTTGAGATCTAGAGGTTTGGGAAGGCGTGGGAGGAACGGCGCCAAGCTTTCTCTACAACTTGACAATGTTTGTTTCAATATGTAATATTTGACATAATGAGCAAAAGTGTGTGTGTGTGTGTGTGTGTGTGTTGTGTGTGTGTGTGTGTGTGTGTGTGTGTGTGTGTGTGTGTGTGTGTGTGTGTGTGTGTGTGTGTGTGTGTGTGTGTGTGTGTGTGTGTGTGTGTGTGTGTTCATTTGTGCATGTCTGTGCGGGCTAGTACTTTGTAGTAAGCATAGATTGGGAAGGTGTTAATAAATGGGAAAAAGAAAATCTGGTGGTCGGCACTACAACTTCCGCTGTCAACAATCCCTAATCACTGGAGACAGGCCCTATTAAAGAAAACAGACTGAGATGTCCGGCCTACACCAGAGCCCCCTCTGACTGCAAATCATTACTCTCCGTATGTTAAATAAAGAGTAGCTGAGCCCCCTCTCTCTCGTCAACGCAGGCCATTAGCAATGGCCTGCGTAAGTAAATATGTAATGCTGTGACATTTAGGCTAACAAATAGGGTGTAATGTCAAAGCAAGCTTAAACGGGTAATTAGGAAAAAGAAAATGTGGGGAAATTAAATGAAAATGATCAAATAAATTCCTGTTTTCCTGTTCAATAGAGAGAAAAGAAACAAACCTAATTTAGCACCAACCTTTAGCAATAACGGTCTTTCTAATAAATATGTATAATCAAATTCACAGAAGGTCAAATAGGATAAACAGTAAATATTTAATTTCTCAGATAACGGCCCAGTAATCATTTATTAATACTGTACGTCTTTCATCATTTGTCACCTACTTTGCTACAATTTAATTATGACAATTGGTGGACACTTGTTAGGATATAAGAGGTTTGTATGTGGTTGCTAATCATACATTGGTATGTATGTATGTATGTATATGTATGTATGTATGTATGTATGTATGTTATATATATATTTATATATATATATATATATATATATATATATATATATATATATATATATATATATATATATATATATATACATACACACACACATATATATATATATATATAACACACATACATGCATACATACACATACATATATATACATACATATACATGTCTTGATGACATTCAGATGCAATACAAGTGACAGCTGATCACCTCGATCATCATGTCTTAGTTGAAAAGCATGGTCCCAACCAATTCCGTAATAAAACATTTCCTAATGACTATCAATTTTATGTTATGTGTGTTATGTCTTAGTAAAAATAAAGCTTTAATATTCCCTGTGGTGCACATAGACATAAGTCATTCTGTCGTTTTACATTTGGGGGTGCTCCAAGGCGATGGTAGGGGAAACAGTCGCACTGTTTTGAAAATGTACAGAACAGAGAGAGAGGGAGATAGCAAGAGACTGTTATCTTGGGTTCACCCGTTTGCTGCTCTTGTAGTGACCAGCAGCAGGTGTGTTCAGGGTCTATCCATGTGTTTTACTGCTGTGTCTTTTGTGTCACTGATGTTTTGTTGCTGCCTGCTGTAAGATCATTTTCCCTTCAAGGGACAACAATAGCATGGTGAAATGAAAAGAACTACTTAACAGTGTCTTGTTGTCTTGACAGTTCAATAACCTTTATAAATAATGTTATAGTCTGATGATAAACTGGTTTGGTAACACTTTACTTGAAGATAAGAGTGACATGACACTGAAGACACATGAACCCTAACCCTAACCCTAACCATAACTCTAACCATAACCATAACTTGTCATGACAAAAACCGAATGACACTTACTAAAAGAAGCATTATGTCATAAACGTTTATGACTTGTTTATAATGTTAATGACACGTTCATGACAGTGTCATGTCACTCTTATGTAGATACCTTCAAGTAAAGTGTAACCAATGGTTTTCCGTCAGATCAAAACCCAATTAAGTCACAACTAAAATAAAATAAAATTCATTAATTTACACTTCAAAATTAAGGTCTTTATCAGGACATCTGCCTATTCAAATTTAGTTTCAACAGAAAAAAAAAAATTGTTTGTACTTGTGGCTGTTTTTTTCCTCATATATTTTATCCATTTTCTCAAGATTACAACTTCATTTTCTCCCCATCTCAATATACAAAGTAATTGTGTGTGGGATAAAAAAAAAACAATAAACCCTTTCCTTTGATTGTTACACGTCCATAGTTTCTTATCTACCTTACAAATTTAAGTATTTAGGCCACATTATGCATGTTCCCAATCTCCCTGCAGGGATTGTTAAAGTGTAGCCTAATTTAATTTAGTCTAGGACAGTTAGGAGAAATTTGCAAGATTGCACTGTACATAACGAGAAAATCCTCTTCCTTCATTAATATGTATAAACCTGGTCTTTTTGAGTTTAGCAGTTAAACTCACAATATGTTGACTATTAAAAATATTAGAAGGCATCCATCATGAAATTGCATTAAAATGAAAGTTAAAGAAAAACAAAAACAAAGCCGAGATATAAGTAGGCAAAGTGTAGCATAAATTACATCACTGAGCAGATTGTCACAAAAAAACAGCATATACATGTAATCCCTGCTCATTAATTCACTACATTAAGACTTTCCATAAGCCAAAAGTATCACCTCTTAAGCTTTTCAGCTAAAAATCAGATCTTCATTTTTTCTTTTTTCTGATGCTCGATGCTCTCATCTCTCAAATTAACACAGAGTGATTCACTTATTTGCATTATATTAATTTGTTATTCATAGGATACAGCAAATTGGCAGGAGTGTCTCCTCCTCTATCTCCTTCAGATATAGCACTTACACCTCAAGTGCTGCAGATGTGTTTCACTTCTTGATTGAATTGACAGTTTTTATTTTAATTTCTCTGATATTGCCACATATATCTGTCACCACATTTGTTCAGTCATACCAGTATTTATACTAATAGAATTTTTTTAGGTGTTTCCCTGCTTGCAGTTCAATGACCAGGGTGCTATAGTTTGTTCACTTTTGCATTAATAAAAATTCAGAGGCTCAGCCAAGGAAGCTCAAACGTTTTGTCTTCGATACTTTCTCTCTTTTGATTCCAGAGATTGGACAGAGGGAACTGATAGCTTTTGCCAAAATAAGATTTGGAGATGTGCTTGTCATGACTCAGTAACCAATAGAAATCACTCTGCTTAGGGGTGTCAGCCTTCATGACTAAATCATTGTGGCAATGCTGTTTAGCAGCGTTCACATGAAAAAAAAACGTTTAGCATTTAATTAGACTCTGAAGTTCCACATCTGATCCTCTGATTTATCAGACCCATGAAAAGCCTGGTTTAAAATGAAAATCTATAATAACACAATACTATATTTGCACTGTTGTATTTTGATGCATATACATTTTAAAAAGGTATTGATAATGAAAGGTGAACAAGTGTGAAAACATATCATCTTAGCCTCCACGGAGCTTATTTTGCGTTAGGTTGGTGTTAGTTAGGTTCACATCTTCATTATCCATTCTCTGAAAAATTGGTTTATGTGAGAAATTAAGTCTTCCCTTTATGTTTTATTAATGCAGATAAATACCACCAGAATAAAAAAATAAAATAAAATAAAATGCAATCCAAGTACAGTAGGCAGGTGCCCATCTTTTCCCACAGTGATAATTCTTCACTTCATACACATCAGAGCACTGCCTCAGGGGACAGGGAAAGGAAACACAGATAGAGCCTGTGTAGTTCTTTTAGTGATGGCTCGAGAGAAGCTGAAAATGGCACATCAATCATGGCTTGTGTTTGGTGCAGTAATATAAAGCAGTAAATCACATATGTTACCTTCTCATGCGAGACTTCACACTTGTATACTAACAATACACGGAAAAGGATTGCAGCGTCCAAGTGGTGACTTCTCATAGTAAATATATATATTCGAAATGTAATATTTGTCAGTTTAATGCACAGAGCTCTGTCTAATTAGCAATAACTGAAGAAGATTAACTCAATAACTGAGTATCATAGGGGTCATCAGTCTAAAGTCTGATATACAAATATTGTCATGTAGACAGAAATAGAAGCCTGAAGTTTTATTTAAAGAAAATAATCACAACCACATTTGGCCGAAAAAAAACATTCAGCCCTAATTATTAGTGGATACACAACAACACAAGCAACAGCTTGCAGGTTCTTTGATTCTCTCAAATGAAACGTCCACATCTATTAAGAAAAGTATATAATAGGAACTGTATTGCAAGGTAAAAAGTCAAATTAGGCATCATTTTAAGCTTTAATTTTTTTGTGCTGCACACAGATACTGCAAGTCTAACATATTAGTAAACTAGAGACATTGTTAAGAAAATTTCCACAAAATCCAAACAAATAACTTTATATAAAAAAATAATCCTATCATGATGTCAATGTCAGAACATCTTGTAATTATTATTTCAAATTTGAATGATATTTTTCAAGATGATGAATCCTCCACTACACTGATCAACAAGAAAAATCTGTGTCACTGTTCTGATGGATTAGTAGTGAATAAGAGTAAAAGGTTCAACAAGCTCTTGTGGCTTCCTTAGAATTCCATTCTTATCCAAATCAGAACAATGGGCATCACCAGCACTGACTCAGAGATAATTTAAATAGTCATCTCGGACTACTGGTTCTACAGACCAGTGGTTTAATATCTAATCAATCTGAATGAATGATGAGGTCCTTATTAGAAATAAAGACTTGACCATTACATTTTTAATTAACCCCAAGTACAACATATTGGAGAACTGTCCCAGATGTCACCATGTAGAACTCTGGGTAATAGAATGAAATGGCTTCACATACACTAAATTTGAAATCATATTGAAAAGTGAATGTCTTTGGCCAGACTAGAGCAGGGTTTGTACTACTTATCAAGTAATTAAGGCAATCTCTTTATTCAACTCCAGTTTCCATGGAGACGTGGCTTGATTTGACGAGCACAGTGTGTGTATATAATTTGCACAAAGGTATGAAGTAGGAAAGAGATACAGCTTAAAGTAAACTCCCATTTTTTTTACCCGGGGTTTATGCACATCCTTTATAACTAGACTTCAGGGTCCTAGTAACCATAGCAACCACGGAGCAAATAAGGAACAAATCCATATACTTTTAATGTTAAAGGCAGCACATTGACACTAAAATAAAATACTGGTTTGTCCATATTTACCAAAAACACTAATTGATTGAAGCTAAACACAACCTGAATTAGACACATGGTGTAAGTGGCCCAAGGCGATATATATTGTCTGGAAAGCCAGATGTGATTTTTAGTGATAGAAGCTTTCAGTGCTATTTCACACTAAAAAAACAACTTGGAGAGATGCAGGGTGGAGAGTTTTGCCAGAGGCGGGTCTTGTTTGATGAATAATGCAGCCATCTATGATCAACAAAGTTGCAGCAATCACAGTGTGCACGTTGTTGTCACGCTTGCTGTTGATAGGCAAGGTTGGACAGTGCCCCCTAAAACATTGTCCATTACGATTCTCACACACAGAGAAACAAAATACTAGAAACATATCAATCCTATACAACACCATAGCCTACAGCCTCAAAAATTAAAACACTAAAGTGTGCCAACAAACACTGATTATTATCAGTTTCGGCAAAGATAGATTTATTGCAAAGCTATTGTATTAAATTGCATTGTATGAGGGTTATTAGAGAAAGGGCAAATTAGTTTTTTAGCTGGTTTAGTTAGCCTAAGTTTAAAAGAAAAAAGGGTCTTTTGTCATGAATGAAAGGTCAGTTTACAGTACACACCTAAAAGTAAAGCATGTTAGGTTAGGCCTATGTACACGGTAGTAGGGGTGCACGATTCAGAAAATGTCATGATTCAATATCAATTTTCAGGCTCACGATTCAATTCAAAAATCGATTTTCGATTCAAAAACGATTCACAGTATGTAAATGTAGTTAATCTTTTATTGTCCATGTTATTCATGTGTATTTGTTTGTTATTGGTTATTTTAACATCCCGTTATGATGTATGTGTATGTTGTGTGTGATGTCTGTAAGCCACTGGGACCTTGAATTTGCCCTTGGGGATCAATAAAGTATCTCTCTATCTATCATGTGATTGCAGTAGACATACAATTAAAAAAATAAATAAATAAATAAAAATAAGTCTATGAATCGATTTTGAATCAGTAGAGCTTGAATCGTGATTCTAATCGATTTTTTTGCACACCCCTGGTAGTGCACTCTCACTATATCTCTCTCTCTCTCTCTCTCTCTCACACTCACATATTGTACATGCACACACATGCACTGGCTTGGCTAAGACTGCGAGACAAAGAGGGTTTGGGGACTGCCTGAGGAGATTCTGAATTTGCTTGATCTTAATTGCAGTATCCTACTAGGGAGAATATGTACATCATTATAGCCATTAGTTATAATCATAGCCAATTTAAGCCAGAGCTAGCAGGCACGGGAGCCAGCCCATATCACCAAACATGGGCTCATGCACTGGAGCTGGCTGCAAAATCGTAATATGTGACAAGCAGCCGCTTCTTGGCCACGTTCACAGAGCGATGTGGCTGCCTACTTTCATTTCCTCGCGCCCCTGTGGGATCATATTGTAAGGTGTAGAAACGGTATTGTTTCAGGGGATGTGATTCATGACGAGGGATGATTGGTTGATGGTGTCACAGGTTAATGCCTGTGTATAATGGATAGTGACAACGTTGGGTCAAATTTCCAAAGCTTAGAATGTCTTTGAAGAATGATGCTTTGTGGCCCTAACTTCTGTCCACACTGATGGATACAACCTTAAAACGTACTTTTAGTAGCTTTTTCTTTATTTTGGTCAGGTGTTATCTTCAAACATCACGCACTACCTTTAGTTGCCACAAGGGAGCCGAGGGTAATTCTCTGAGCACATCCGTTCTTCCTATGTACATCTACTGCACTCATCTCTCAGGGTATACACACTGCAGCAAGAGAGCACAGAGGTCATCTGCAGTTCAGTCTGCAATTAACTCTAGCAATTAATTGCTGATTTCAGAAGAATAAACTCTTCTGAAAAATAAGGCACACTGTGGAATTTGGAAGGCTATGGTTTGATTGGCTTTCATGGTGGCTTAGGCTGAAATGTTTCATGCATAATGGCTAACACTGTGCATTAGTATGCCATTAGGTCCCCTTTTGCATAGGGGGATGAGTATGCGTTTGGCAGGAATATATAATCAAATATGCCTTGTGTGTTTAAATGACTGTAGAATAAGAGGGCTCTTATTGTATTATTTGTCCAGCCTGCCCATTAGTTATCCTTGACTTTCATACCAATTAATTTAGCCTTCAGCACTCAGGAAGACATAGCTATTCAGTATTCATTGCCTGCTGCATTATGATTGTACAGTTTGTGTGTACAAGCACAGGTCAAAGGTGTAGGTCAGTTACAACCTCCAGCAGCAAAGTGATATAAACCCTGAGTGAACCTGGGTTTGATCTCTAGAGGGAAGAGGAGAAAACTAGAAAAAGAAGCAATACAAAAAGGAGAATCCAGCCTCTTTGTCTATTAGAGGGAAAAAGACTTTGAGGCAGAGCCATCCCTTTACAATTAGCTCAATGTCTGGGCTTTTTTTTTTTACCAGAAGAAAAAAGGACACTGTTCATTAATTTAGACAGAAAAGAGTTTGCGGCCTATGAACCATTTTAGAAATGACATAGAAGAAACTAACCACAGAAAATCCAGCAGACTCAAAGACAAGAGAATAGAAATGACAGGCTAATTAGTTTGGTTTCAGCCTGGTTCAGGATAGAAAGTACTGACGCTGTGCTGTGAACCACGGTGTGATGATGAGAGAGCTGGAGTGTGATTGCCTTGCGTGTGGCCTTGAGATCTAGAGGTTTGGGAAGGCGTGGGAGGAACGGCAGCCAAGCTTTCTCTCTACAACTTGACAATGTTTGTTTCACAATGTAATATTTGACATAATGAGCAAAAGTGTGTGTGTGTGTGTGTGTGTGTGTGTGTGTGTGTGTGTGTGTGTGTGTGTGTGTGTGTGTGTGTGTGTGTGTGTGTGTGTGTGTGTGTGTGTGTGTGTGTGTGTGTTCATTTGTGCATGTCTGTGCGGGCTAGTACTTTGTAGTAAGCATAGATTGGGAAGGTGTTAATAAATGGGAAAAAGAAAATCTGGTGGTCGGCACTACAACTTCCGCTGTCAACAATCCCTAATCACTGGAGACAGGCCCTATTAAAGAAAACAGACTGAGATGTCCGCTACACCAGAGCCCCCTCTGACTGCAAATCATTATTCCTCCGTTTGTTAAAAAAAAAGAGTAGCTGAGCCCCTCCTCTCTAACGCAGCGCCATTAGCAATGGCCTGCGTAAGTAAATATGTAATGCTGTGACATTTAGGCTAACAAATAGGGTGTAATGTCAAAGCAAGCTTAAACGTGGGTAATTAGGAAAAAGAAAATGTGGGGAAATTAAATGAAAATGATCAAATAAATTCCTGTTTTCTTTTTTAAAAAAAAAAAAAAAAAAAAAACCAAATAAACAACAACAATTTTTAAAAAAAATTTTTTAAAAAAAAAAAAGGTCTAAATAGGATAAACAGTAAATAATTAATTTCTCAGATAACGCACAGTAATCATTTATTAATACTTGAGCTCACTTTGTACTAACTTAATGGTTTTAATTGATAATACATTGTATGTTTAAGAAATATATATGATGTATAATATATATATTATATATATATATATATATATATATATATATATATATATATATATATATATATATACATACACACACACATATATATATATATATATACACACACATACATGCATACATACACATACATATATATACATACATATACATGTCTTGATGACATTCAGATGCAATACAAGTGACAGCTGATCACCTCGATCATCATGTCTTAGTTGAAAAGCATGGTCCCAACCAATTCGTAATAAAACATTTCCTAATGACTATCAATTTTATGTTATGTGTGTTATGTCTTAGTAAAAATAAAGCTTTAATATTCCCTGTGGTGCACATAGACATAAGTCATTCTGTCGTTTTACATTTGGGGGGGGTGCTCCAAGGCGATGGTAGGGGAAACAGTCGCACTGTTTTGAAAATGTACAGAACAGAGAGAGAGGGAGATAGCAAGAGACTGAGCCAGTTTTGATTGCTTTCCCAAACTTCTGGATAAACAGGGATTTAAAGATCTGGTAATCAGTCAGTGAGGCTGTATCACACATACCCCTCACTGTTTCACAGCATACTGCCGATGGCATGCAGTTGTGCAAAAAGAAAGGCTGAAAGCTAGATGGAAATAACATGTCTCTGTTATAGTCTATGATTTTAATAATCAAGTAAAAACACAGAGCTGACAGTGGCAGGCTGTATGGTTCAATGCAAAATATTTCTTAACACACTAATGTGGAAAAAGGAACATCATCACTGCTTTAAGTTATACACGGTATAAATTGTCAACTGCAACTGTAAACTAAAACAGTGAACAGTTCTTGCATGGTGCCTCACTGTTACAAACCTTGTCTATTACATTACTTAATAAGCTTATGTCAAGTTGAAATATAAAAGAAATATATATTTGATTGATTGAATCTGTATGATCAACGAAGAATTGTATTTTCCAAAGGATCAAGATTATGTCTGTTGATACCAGATGAAGTCAGTTTTCTCCTCTCTCGGTCAAGTCCTCCATTTAATCTAGAGAGCTTTTACTTCAAGTTAATGTGTGCTGTTGAATGTGAGAGCTTATTGGTTTGTGTGTAAGTGGATTTGGCTGCGACGATGACCAAAGCTCAGCACCAGAGACCTCTCAGACAACCCATTTGAGGCCAGAGAAAGCCGTCTCTGACCGTCGGTCAACTTAAAAGCCATTAAAACAAACAGCACGGTGAGAGATGCAGGGAGAATATTGACTCGTACTTTACCCAGGGGATGGCAGAGCACAAGGAAAGAGAGGAATGAGAAAGGAAGCTGAAGAGGGGAGACACAGAGTGTTTCCACCACCTGAAATACTTGGGGTTGTAAGACAAGACTTTTGGAGAAAAATAGTAATGATCGCTTCTCCTCTGGGAGAAACATGCCAGCAACCTGTAAAACTCATTCATTACAGCTTGTGGTAACAGAAGGATTTAGTCTGTTCCATTACTGAGAGACTTTACCGTCCCACGCCATATCTGCTCTTGTCACTCACTCCATCCATCATATCCTTTAATGCTAGCTTTGCAGGATAAGCAATTTAGCAGGACAAAAAGGGCAGCCTGTGTTAATCCCGCACAGCTCCAAACTTTTAATTAGGACAAGCCACTAAACAACAACAACAACATTAACAATAGAATACAAAACAATAAAAGGGTAATTATCGTGAAGCCATAGTCTGGCTGCCAAGAACACCATAAAACTAATTACCGATGTCTGACAGCAGATGGTTTGGGGGTGGCAAGTAAAACTAGGCAGGTATATGTACATCAGAGTATATGCTTGTGCATGCGTGTAAAAAGAAGAGGTGTTGATACCGAACAGAGCCTTACAGTATTTTTAGTTTGCCTGAGTAATGTCTTTATTGCAGCAACAATTTATTAGGAGTGACAGAAAAGTGGAATGATTGGCAGTTTCTCTTTAGAATTCAATTAAAGCACAGTGCTGGCACTGGCAGGATGTTCAGAGAGCTCTAACAAGACACACTTTTTCTATTATTTGGATAGGAGATGAGAGAACAGACCTTACAGAACCACAGAGCGCCGACAGGATGGGACACTCGTGAACTTCAGACTTCACTAACTGGTCTTGTCCAGCACATTGTAATTGCCTTCAGATGTTATGAAAAGTGGCCATGCCGGTTCAAGTGGAGGTAAAAAGTTGATGAAAGGTCACCTAATGTGTCAGTTAAAAGGGAAGAACAAGCAAACATAGCACAGGAAAAGCAAACACCCTGGCAGTGATTTCTAGTTGACATAAAACAGTTTGATGTACACTATGTCAAACTATTAAGCCCTGTCGTGGTGACTCATGCAGAACTCTTCTCTAATGGAGAAACATATTTGTGTATGTCAGAGTAGACTAATAACACATTGACAGGTTGGCAGACATTCTAACAAAGCCTGTGTGTCATTTAGTTTGACGCTGCTGAGACTTTATCTATCTTGCTTTTAAACGTCTGTCTTTGTTCCTTATATGGCCATGTCTGCAGATTGGAATAGGACACTACTTATTGAATTTCAGGACTGATCCTTTAGACCCATTTAAGAGGCTGAACCTGGAACATGTTGAGGACACCACTTTATATTCCTGAAAGCATCATGGCTGCATTCCAAAAGCACTGGAATAAATGTAATTAACAATTACGGCCTGCCCTGCTTGACATCTCATTATTTGAGCTTTCCTGATGTCCTTCGCCTCTCCTGCACCGCATCTTTTTCTCCCTGCCACGGATATGCTTTAGGCAGTCAAAACACACAATGACGGGGGGGGGGGTGAGACAGACAGGAGTCTAAGGGAATGCTTGTGTTTAAGTACATTTTTGGCTTATGCTTCAAAACCGGGGGTTGAAAGAACTTCCAGCTAACAAGTGGATTAGAAAATCCATTTGCGAGCCCTGACACTGTGCTGCCTGCTGATATTCTGACATAAAAAGAGTAGGTGGGTATGTGGTATGCACACATCAAACACACAGTCAAACATGGCTGTCTGCGGCAAGCCATTAGGTCCAGGTGAAGTGGCTGATGGATGATATCTCTGTCTGCCTCAAATCGTTCACATCCAGCTTAGTCCAGAGCGTGACTGGATGAGGTCTTGGAGAACTTTGCAAAGTCATAGAGTGTGTCTCTATAGCTCACCTCTGAGCAACGTGACAGCAAGATAGCTTTTACTCCTGTGTTACTGAAATCGCTTGAAGATCTCGCTTAACATAATGATATGCTTTCATGACCGTTTTTAATTGCTCTTTAATGTTTTATGTAAAGCACTTTATAATTGCCTTGTTGCTAAAAAGTGCCAAAGAAATAAAGTTTCCTTGTCCCGCCTTACAACCTCCAGGCTGTCAGTCAGTCACCAGGGCATATGAACGCTTCTGTCTTGTGCCTGTCAGTCAGTCACCAGGGCAATAGAGAACACCTGTCTGTCTCGGAAGGGTACATTAACTGCACAGCAATCTCTCTATTGTAATATAGTGTAGTAAACGCTGTCGGCGTGAAGTTTTGAAAAGTGTAACCACACTTGTGTCCGCTTTACCTACAGTGCCATGTGTCACCTTCAGAGGTGGCAAACTTTCTCTCCGTCTGCACCGCACCGCTGCTTGGGTGTGTGTTTGCGTGTACGTGTACGTGTCGGATCTGAGCCCTGCTCTCTGTGAAACATGCAGAGAGGACAGAGAAGCTCTCTCTCAGGTACCGAAATTTGGCACCGATTGATTTAACATGAGTTGGTCCCGAGTAGAACTGACGTAATTCTGCAATGCAATTGTGTACTGATATTGCGAGACGATTTTTAAGCTCAACGAGAAATATCGTAACGATTTAGACTTTCGAGATCTCGTCACACCTCTAGTCTTCACTCTTAGTTTGCATATTTAGCTCTTCTCATTTAACAGTCAAACATATGATCCAATAAAACAAACATGAGGACACTGTGTTGTCTGTAGCAATTGGAATGCTAGAAGGCTATCTACCTGATGTACATGCAGCTAAAGAAACACCTTGTCACTCACATTAAAGTCAGGCAAACATTGCTCACCGTTGTCGGCCATGTGCATCAAAGTAAAATTATGCATGACTGATGAAACTCTTGCAAAATGAGTTTCAAGCACACTACATCGAGTTGACAGAAAGCAGTTCTAACATGGTCGTACAGAAGAGACTTCAGCGCTCCAGACAAGCTCAATCTTTGATTTCAGGGCAATTCCACTTAAAAACTAAATTATTCAGTCTGCTTTGGAAAAATGTGCGCCTTAAGTGTGAGAAAGGAATGGGCATTCAAATGAGGCCACAAAACATGGTGTACATTACGATTAAAGAACCATTAAAGGAATAAAAAATCCTCGCCCCTTATAGCCCAGAAAGCTAGATAAAAATGTTTGCTAAAGCCCCCCTTTCCCCAGGCACTAGGAACCTTTTCAGAAACTCATTGCATTCCAACCGCAGGGACCAGGGTCTAAATGAAGTTCTGGGTGGAGTTTGCAGGGCTGACCATCGCTTAATGGTTAAACACACACACACTGCGCTGCTGCTTCAACTTGTGTGCCGCTTCATTCATAAAACAAGGACAAAATCTCATAACTCCAAAATCTAAAATAAAAAGTTGGAGGACCAAGAAATGTAAACACAATACTATTCACCGGTGAATGTAGTCCTTCACTGTGGTGCCATGCTGCAAATACTTGCGATGCATCAGTTTTACACCGTTCTGCTGTACGATATCTATGTTAACATCTTGTCTGGATGTTAGACGTGTGGCGAGTGTGGCCCAGATAAGTAGGTAGAGGAGTATTTTTCTCGCGCTCTTACTGAAATCCCCGCTAAGGGAGAAAAACAAGCTACACTTAGGAGAGATCAATACCAGCTTTGACCAAAGTAAAATGGATGACACGTCTGACCCACTGAACTTGTTGGAACAAAAAAGTCACCGGACCATTATCCGAGCATTCGTGCAAGATGCTCACAACAGCAGAGAGAACAAGGATAGACCTTAAAGAACAGCTTGTTGAGGACACATAGACTACACTCAAAAGTGAAGAAAAATGTTGCAGGTAACCAGCTAAGAACGCTGACCTCTTCATAGTGTAATGTGCTCGTGAAAATAATACATATCATTGAATTAGAAGGCCATTGTATTGAAAAAGTGATAACAATAACATGATTGCAAATTTGAAAAAGTTCAACTCTGGAGTAAAAGGTTTTGTTGCGTGACTTTGTGTTATTAGGACTTTCATATAATGCTACTGCAGTGTTTCCCAGGTTATACTTGGAGATGTATAATAATCCAAATTACATTTTACAGCCTCCAGCCCCTCCCCCTCGTGAACTTGCGCGCCGCATGCATGTCACAGCGTCAACACTTCAGGGCCAGGCAGCCAGGCAGCCAGGCAGCCAGGCTTATGTTAGTAGCGCGTTGGTAGTAGCATGCTGCTTGTGATGTTGTGGCTTCCCGTGGGATTAACTGTACTGATAAACCATAAAAACGCAGAGGCCACACTGCTGTGAAAGCTCCCCGTACGTCATTTACACAGTCTGGTTGTTCACCCTCTCCCCAGTGTTTTCCACTTGAGCTGATCTACGTATATTTGGAGCTAACCGGAGCTAATCGTTGCACACCAAGCCTTCAGTTAACTTCTCCAGTTAACGTTATCTCCGTGCACGTACCCATTAACTGTAACGTTATTTATGCACTCGAGCCGAATAAAACCTGACATTTTTATGAAGTGTGCTGTAAAAGTTTTAAACTAAAACCCAGAGATGTTTGAATGACAGAAATGTGTTCATGAGAACAGATTGAGAAGTTGATGGACGCAACACGGACATGTCAAGAGGTAGTACAAAACAGCCTGTTTAATGTTATTAGGAAACCCCAAATACGGATTAAAACACTTTAAAAAACTAACAATAATCAATAACCAAAATGAACAAGAATTAACTTTGGATAGCCTTAGTGTAAAATAGGAGTTGCACACAGGGTTGAAATTTATAATAACACGTGACTTACTGCATGGATCATAGCATGGGTTTAAGGTTACGTTGTTAATACAACATTTCAGCTCTGGGTAACGTTAAACAGGTATTATATCTGCTGAACTTTAACATTTATTTGACAAACCAATCAGATTTAGTTGAGAAAGCACAGCTAGACTTCATCTGCATCATCTTCTAGTCTGATTTATGTTTAATATGTAAATATTTCTTCTTTCTAAATTATCTTGTTATGTAGTCTTTTTTTTTCAATAAATAGTTCATAAACCCTTGTTTGACTAGTTTTACTGAACCCAGCCATGATGGCATGATCCCACGCCACCCACCACCACAAGTAAAATCTCAACCTGTGGGAAACACTGTACTGTAATGCATTGCTGCCAGTCTTAATTGATTAGATGGAGCCACTTCGTGTACCTTTTAATAAAACATCCGCATTGTATTGATCAGGCGAAAATGTAGAATTGCCTTGCTTTTCCATAAGAGAGGAATCACTCAGGGGAAACTGTCCTATAATTAAGAACCTGCCCAAAACCATTAAAATGCTCAGTAGCTCAAGCCTCTTTAGTTTGGAGAGCACAACCTCCAATAGTCCATTACTTTGATCTACAGGTCACAGAGGAACAAAAGTCAATATGCAGGCTTAGATGATGTTATGAGCTATATCAAGTATAGTTCTGTGTCGGTTGGAAATCCATGACTTTTCTACAGTATATCAGCTGTAATTTCTCAATACGATGGCGAAAGCAGATAAAAATAGCTTAAGACTGTCACAGTGCATCAATTCAGTAAGCTGAGCGGCTCGATGGTGACAGAATAAATGAATAGGAAGCCCCAACTCCAAACAGCTCCATCTAAATCCCCATAAAAAGATAACTACATTTCACTACATTTGAATTTCAGTGGGGTGTTTGCTGATGGTCTGCCATACCTCAAACAATAAACTGAGGTTCTTGAAAAACAAGCACATATTGGCAGAGCTCTCCGTGCCATATATACATTTTATCATCACCTTGAACCATGAGTGTACAGTGCAGAGCCAAGATCTACAGTCCACTGAGAAAAAATTAAAATGCCAACAAATTTCTACGATCAGGTTACATTTTATAATATAAGATGCTGCGGTTTACTCCCTTTTCCAACTATTTTAACTGACAATTAAGCACGAGTCAGAGGGAAAGAATTTAATTATGTGAATTGTAACATTAACATTTTCAGTCACCCTTATAAAGCTGCTTTCTGTTGACAGAATCCATGACCTCTTTTCCTTGAACTTGATCTATAATTTACAAGGCTACTGTTTATTAAAGAGGTAATTTCGTAAATAGAAGATTACACCAAAAATTGCACAAAAGGGAGGTTTCTGCGTTTTGCATCTAAGTAGGACCGTGGAACTGCCTATCCTTCTTATTTAGAATATCCAGTGAGATTCTCTTTATATCCTGACCAAACAGCTCAGTCCTTGGACAACACTACAGTGGTGAAAGAAGTTTTCAGATCTTTCATTTAAGTAAAAGTAGCAATACTATAGTGTAAAAATACTCTGTCACACAAGTAAAAGTTCCCCATTCAAAATCTTACTTAAGTACAAATACAAAAGTATTAGCACCAAAATATACTTAAAGTTTAAAAGTAAAAGTCCACGTTATGCAGAATGGCCCATTTCAGAACAATGTTTATTATATTACTGGAATATAATTAGTGATACATTAATGAGAAGGTGGACCTATATTTAATGAGCCTATATTAGTTGAGTAACAATCAAAATCTGCAAGGTAACTACAGCTTTCAAATAAAAGTGTAGAAAAAGTATATTTGCCTCCGAAATGCCGTGTAGTAGAAGTCTAAAGTAGCATAAAATACTAATACTAAAGTAAAAATACTCAAGTAAAGTAAGAGTACCTTAAAATTGTACAGTACTTGAGAAAATGTACTTGGTTACATTCCCCCACTGCAGAACTGCCTAGTGCCTGTTAATCACACATGCACAGCTCAGTTTAGTCCATACACATGTCAGGGCATAGCATGCATGATCGGGTTTCAATTTATACGCAGTTGTAGGGAGTGATAACTACTACAGTATCATTTCCTCAAAAAAAGTTGTTCCACTTAACATATAGTACGTGTTCACACTTCAAAGCTGCTATGGGGTAAACATAGACATTATGTGCTGACATGTTATGTAATGCAAGTTACTTGCTTGATGACGTACCTAACCTACCACTGGGTTCCGCTAGCATTTTGCTAACAACTGGAAGCTGTGCCACCAGTGTTGCCATAAACAGTTTCTTTTAACAGTATATTACCTTCCAAACTGCGGAACCTATTTGTCAGTGGCATTCATTTGCCGGAGGGAACACATATGAGAGGCTACACAGTTATATTTGAAGTTCTGTACATTTGTGCTTTGGGAGTCTACACCTGCCGGACAAAGCTTGGCTTTGTTTCAATGGTGAATACTAAAGAACACTCCACCTCCACCCGTCTAGGATGTATTCTGCCTTATATGCACCATGCTGCTCAAGCCCTTTTAAGATGGACATAGTTACAAATGTTTTCTGCCCAAGCATGCAAAAGTCATGTATATTCAGTGAAATGTATATGTAAATGTAAATGTAAATTCTGCATATTAGGTTAAGTCTTCAGTGTATCATTATGTTATATTGCTTCATATTTCAGTTATGTTACATGAAAAGGATGAGTCATCATCTATAAATGAGAAAGAGGAAGAAACTGCAAATGTTTACAAAAACCTTTTTAGTGACTTATTATACCCATCAATTATTCAACTTTTCTCATATAATTTCTTCGACTGAAAGAGCTTCAGAGCAAGAATTGATTTGGTGAGCGGTTAACACTTACAATAAAACATCAAACAAACTTCAGCCAAAAGATGTTTCAGTCTTCTTCCTTGGACTGGCTGTTGTTTCAAAGGATTGTGCTTTCACAAGCAGTGGGATTGGTAACAAGTGTTGCAGACTCACCCTTCTACTGACTGCAAAATGTCCAGAAATATTGTGAGCATTCAGAAATAATAGCAATAATTACCCAAAAAGCACTCAAAGTCTGCATACTTGTTCAAGGCTGCCGAATTCTGAACAAAATGTGTTAATAAAAGAAAATTCACAATATGTCATTGGTAACATTACATCCTTGGTCAGATTAATAAGAAGAAAACAAAGACAAGATATAGGCAGAGTGCAGAGTCTCTGCAGATACACAAATGTGACACAGTGCCAGGGAGCCATAAGTAATGATTGAGTAATATAATTTAGGCTAATGCTGTTCCAAGGGGCAATCATACACAGTATTGTGAGTATCTTTCAGTACTGTGGTTTACACTAACCTTCTACTTTGATTAACCCTTGATTTTTGTGTGTGTTTTTACAGCAAATTTTCATGAAATTGCTTAAGATTTAACTAAACATTCTAAAATTAAGTGTTCAAAACCTATTACTTGTTGTGTTTTTGCATACCGACGAGAATGCTGTTGACGAGCTAGGTGATACTCGCAGCTGTACTTGGATTTTGAAAATGAGAAAAGTGTTTGGTCAAATGAAAAGGACAGTATTGGAGTCAAATTGTACTAAATGAAGAATAAGATTACTGACTTTACTGATTACTGAAAGTGGCATTTATGATATTGTATCATTAAAGCAACACTACAGCACTTTTCCCACTTCGGTCCCCCTACAGGTTGGAAGCGGAATTGTCCATTACATTACATTATGTAAGTTTGCCAGATCGGGTAGCGGATCTGTAGTTTTAATGAGACATAATGAGACATAACGACAGGGTAATGGACAATTCCGCTTCCAACCTGTAGGTGGGATCGAAGCGGGAAAAGCGCTTTAGTGTTGCTTTAAATGACTACAATGTCCTATAACAAAATATAATATCCTCCAACAGCATGTTATCAGGCTGAGATATCAACAGTCAACATGTGTACTGAAAATCCTTTAATGTGTTCAGAAGTTGGTTTTCCACTTCTCCCACAGTTGGGATAAGCTCAAGTGATTTGTCTCTGGAATCCCCACCCTAATTCTGCAGCAGCAGTCTGAAAAACCTGCTTGGCCTGCAGTACAGCAGTACCATTATAATATCTGATTGCAGTAGTCTTAAAACGCAGGTACAATAAGTGGTAAATGATGCAGTTAGTCTCCCTACAGAGAGGAACGCCCTGACTACTGCAATTCATTTGCAGAAACCCCTTGTGAGCTAATTATGTTATATTTCATGGTAAAGTCATCTAAATCAATCAGCACAAAAACAATAGCATCTAAGGAGGCCTTTCCCTGGGTAAATGCCATCCTTTTAATCCGTTTAATATTTTTGCACAAAAATAGACACCAGAAAGAAAAATACCCCTTTATCTCCCACGTAAATGTTGAATACCTCCAAAATCCTGCTCCACCTTTTATTAGAAAGGTGGGAACCTTTATTTTCTACAAATTTAAGTTCTGATTGAATGTGTCTTCTTTGAGTAAACATAAGATTCATATAATTTATTAGAAGAGTAGATTTCCCATGTCAGATGAACAGCAATATCCTTTTCGTGATAGCTTCCTCTAGATCCCAACTGTCATTGCATGTGACAACAGCACCGGTACCCACATCTTAGTCTGAGCGCTTCGTTTTTTGTAACACCTTAATCAGCGCTGTTCAGTGACAGTTTGACACCAAAAGATGCGCTGTTTTTCTTATCAAAAAGTCCTTTTCTACAATAAGCCTCCTGTTATTGTTTCCCATATCAGAATGGCTTTGATGATAATCATGCTCAACTAAATTTAGGCATCAAAATGCTTTGCTGCTCCTTTGAATAAGCCACATATACCCATTAACTGCAATAAGTAGGGGAGGTGTGCAGTACAGTATCTCTCTTGTATCTAACTGTGGCCATCCACTCATTTTATATCTAATCTATTCCAAGTACTGTGGCATTTTATTAACCCTAATCAACTCTTTGTGAAAACTGCATTTCAAACAGAATCTTTACTCAGAGAAATTAGGTCATAATTCCTAGTGCAGCATACACATTTTAAACCAGGGATCAAATGCAAAACTCTACAGAATTGTTAATTAGCTTCTTATTCTAGCTGTTATGTTGTCTTTTGAGTGTAATGAGGATACTGTTCAGTGTGAGAACAGAAGTGAGGCATTTTCATATAATCCTTAAATGGAAAATGCTTAAAATACTACTGCTGTTGTGTCTGTATCAGCTGCCTTTGGTGTTATTTTGTGGTGGGCTATTGTTTTATAATTTCTGCCATGATATTAGCGAGATCCAAAGAGCCTTTAAACATATTTTGTAAACATATTTACATACATTTTTCATCTCTCTTCGCTGTTTTATCCGTCTGAGGTTTCCCCTTGAATGGTTTAATATAGAGGCTGTATTATCAAATTAATACAGTAATGTGTCGCCATAAGGGGGCTACGGCATTTCAAAAAAATTGTTAATAGATAGTCAGTACCTTCAGTGCAATCCAAACCAAACTAGTACTAGCAACACAACAGTTCACAGTGTGAAGTATTAACGAAAGTTACAGCATGTCAATGCTCGGTGAACATCTGTCCGAAATTGTTGCGCTTTACTTGCTTTGGCCACAACTTATTCCTCAGCAGCTGCGGTTCCTGGTTTACCTAAAGCCGGTGTAGCCTACTCGGTCGGAAAAACAATTATCTAATGTCAATTTAAACGTTACCTAGCTAACTTAATTTCCGCTCGTATTAGCTAAGTGCTGTTACATTAATTATCACCCCAGTGCACAAAATCCGCACAATTTCAAGTTTCGCCCTGTCATTATACCGCCCAAAATGAATTAGTTTAAAAACGTGCTAATTATTTATGCATCGCTAATTTATCGTTTTAATTGATGCTTAGATACTTTATTTGTGGGAGGCAAAAATGTTTTTGGAAAGGTCTGCCCCTGAGGCTCCACCTACCTTGTATCTGTCAACAACTGTTTGAGTAGGCCTATGAGCTATCCAAATAAATTGTCACTTTCTGTTTCTTCTTCATACCGTCCGAACGTCACTTTTATTAATCCAACATTTAAAAGGAGACTCCATTTCCTCTGAAAACTGTATTCTGGGTTGTATTACTGTACTTTGACTGCTTATTTATCTTGTTTGCACTCCCCTCTTGTCATCATACTGAGCTAAAACACATGTGGCTGTTAGCAAGGGTAGTGCCAGGTCAGGCAGGATGTGTCACTGCTGGCCCAAGGCATTTCCAGAAAAAAATAGGCTTTTAGGCCAAGGCCTTTACAGATATATCTGGGTGAAACTGAATTACTGCCAGCACCACAGCAGCGTCTCACAATCACTGAAGTAGTTTCAGCCAGAACTTGAGTGAAAAAGTCAGGCCTGTAAGGTATTCAATGTGTTACGTATTTATTCAGCCTATCTGACTAAGATTACTTCTGACCTTTTGGTTTTACATATTCCCAACAGCTTTACCATTTCAAGGAAGTAAAGGGTGATATGAGAATGATATCAGCTTTTGACATCTGGAGCTTGTGAGTATAAAATCTACAGAAAAGTAAATACACGCTGCAAAGGAATGTGCTTACAGTATTTCTATTTTTATGCTTTACTTCAGCTTCCACTCTATTGCAGTGCAAGTTGTTTCAGCTTTCCATCTAAGCAAAGATGAATGGGAAATGTTGCTATAGTGTTGAATTGTTTGATTTCCAATAGGCCTGAAGTGAAGTCTGAGTCCAACTATTATTATTCCCCAACTGTGAAATAATCACCTGGAAGTTTGCAGGGCAGTAAACTGCAGTTTTCCATCTCAGGGAAGTCCTACAGGCTAAAAGAGGCCAAACGTGGGGCAACCTAATTTCTCTATTTGTGGCATGAGAGCCTGCAGGAATAATGTCAGCTGGTGAGTTTCACCCAGCAGAGATTAAGCACTCTTATTGAAAACAAACATTGGTATTATTTCTCATGTTCTGATAAAGCTATGTTGAAGGCTACATGAGCAAAGCACATGTGCAAGACACATTTTAATCAAATAAGTAAGCAAATTGCTTGTGTGCCTTCCAATTGTGCTTTTATAATGTGTCCATCCGAAGACCACATATAGTTGGAAAAATGTGCTATAATAGAGGTCCATTAGCAAGACGGGGGTGATTATTGGAAGCAATGATGTTAGCTGCAACCACACTATGCAAATTCACCAGGTAATTTGTTATTGTGCCAGCATTAGAGATATCCCATTTAACAGAGCGTTGGGGAGGAGCAAAACAGTAAACAACCACAGACCGTTGCATGCTCCGACCAGACAGAATCATCAACAGATCAGCATGCTGTTGATGGCATTTCAGACACATTCCTACTAACAAGGATACAAATATTTATTTAGTAAAATGTGGAAACATTATTCTTGGTGCAACCTGCAATCCTGAAAACATTAATTGTTTATGTAAAGAGGAAGTGCTTGGTCTTGGACGCGCATGGGTTGATAATTCCAGAGATGTTGACGAATCAATACTACTGACAACACATTTTTCAATTTGCCTCATATGTACTGTCCTCGGATGTGTGGCTGTCGTCGCTATTGAAGATTTATTTTTTGATGAAATGCTGGTTAATGGACACACATCTAGGCATTTAAAGACATACTTTAAATTATATTAATTATATATATATATATATATATATATATATATATATATATATATATATATATATATAAAGTATCATATAATAGGTTAGTAATAAGTATATGCCACTGGAATTAGACTGTGTTTTGTTTGATTGCACAGCATTTGCAGATGGATGTTTATAAAAATCAGTTTTCATTGGGAAACAACTTCAGCCCAAATGCTCAACATCAATAAATCAAGACAACAAATTATTTTTGATATGATTGAGGAGCTCTGTGCCAATACACAGGCAGCAAGATGTTTCCACTCGGTTGGCAGGATTAATGGTAATCATAAACATGAGTATGGCCCATGAAGGACACTGGTAGGAGAAGCCTGTTTAACATGTCAGTATTCACATAAGAAATCTAATTAGCTATTATAAGATAACACGTTTTTCCCTACTTTGCATGCAGGGAGATATCACATTGTCCTTTCAAATTGTACAGTGGGAATACAAATTAAATTAAAATGATAATATTGCAAGGACAATTTTCAGCATCCTATTCATAGCATTTGTTATTTTTACCCAGCGGGCTGAATGCATCTCAGATGTCTGATGCATTTGAGAAGTAGAAGAAACACAGTAATGCATGACATATAAAGTGGATTTCCACGATAGATTTAGCAAATCTTCAGCCACATTTTGTGGCCTATTTTCCCCAAATTCACAGTCATGGTTGGAAAAGCACAATAAAGTTGACTCAAAGCTTTGGCAGGAGCCTGATGATGATGATGATGATGATGATAACAGTAAGCGTAAGTGTAAACCGTAAAAAAAATATTTAGCAAATCAATCATTTTAATCCTATAATTAATAATACAGGCTGAAAGAAGGTGATTCACAGCATATAGAACAGCACTTTAAAAGAATACAGTTGAATAGTATTAAACAAGCTACAAAAATAAATGTCTATTCCCTTTAGTTAATTGAATTCAGAAATGTAATTGCAGCATAAGAGCAAAAGCTTTCACAAAGAAACCATAAGTCAAGGCCAACAAGAAAAACACAGAATAAAAGGATCAGAGAGATAAAAATAATAATAAAAAAATTTAAAAAGGCACAGAGGACATTTTCATCTAAGTTTTTTAAAAGCTGGCACTAAATAGAATAGACCAAAGGTTCTGCATAGGGGGGATTAGTTACTTTCCTAGATCCAGAATTGCTCAAAGAATTGCCATAAATACACTCCAGGAAATGGGAAGTGGTACATCTCAGCTGGGTTCCTCCTCTTTTTTACCATCATATTTTGTGATTCCAACATGATGCCTTGGGGAGACGGAATGTTAGATTTGTTCCAAGTTTATTCTGTGGATGGGGAGGTTTGATAAGCACGGGAGCTTTTAACTTTTATCTGACTGTTTCTGTGTAACATAAAGGTGCCCTGGGTTGGTTTAAACATATGTTTTTAGATTTAAAAGGCATAATGGCACTTATAGGTGTGTGTGTCTACCCTAAAAAATATATTCTTTTAGAGAACTAAAAACTCAAAATGGCACTGGGGAAATGAGAAGTCATGCGGTTTCCAGTGAGCAGTGTGAAACCCAATAACTTAAAAATCGCTTGGCTACACCAGCTCTTCCTCTCAGCGCTTGAACAGCCTTCAGCAGGCTTGTAAGGAGTGAACAATGTCATGCGCTGACTACCTCACTGCCACCTTGTTTAGACTGATCCGCCACTCTTCAGCAAGCTAATGCAAGATGACACTTTGTCACCGGAATCCTAAACTGTACCCACAATACAATTTGTCATCACACTCAGGAGCCCATGACATTCATAAGAGCTTCTCTGTCAGTATCAATTCCAGTCTTATTTTAAGGGGTCTGAGCCCTGGCATTCTCACCAACAGATGCTCAAACAGTATCCTAAGGTTCAATGCCATTGAGAAAGCCAAGAGTGCCCATGGCCCTGACTAACAGCTGGTAATATCCATAGCCTAAAATCTACATTTTCCCTGCATGTGCAGGCTTGTCACTGATTAAGATACTGGTTTTTGAAACAAACAAACAAGTCAAAAAAATCTTGTGTGTTTCTTTTGCATAATGTTGAGCGTGGTGCTCCTGGGATTAGAATAATTTAAACACATCAGCACATGCAATAGTAATTGTATATTAATTTCTGCTGAATGTATTACTGACCGATGAAGCTGAAACTTTGTAACAGCAATGTCCAATAGAGGTGACGTCTATCCATTATGAGAAGTAATTTCTAACCCTAAAGGAAACAAAGTAAATTAGGCACTAGATCATTAAAATTTCAGTTCTTGACCCAGCTACCATTATACCAATATTCACATTACTGTTCTCCATAGTATGAGAAATGTGAAGAAGGTTTTATTTGAAGGTTGATGTAACCTTTTCATGTGTAAGTTTGGGCAATCTGTCTTAATGTAGTGTGTAATGCTCGATTAACCTACTCAGGTTACATCACATCTAATATATCTAGCTTTTGCAAACTGCATGCATTAGAAAAGCAAAGTAATGAAGTGAACATGGAACCTAATTAAAAGTTGACTGTGAATCTGGAAGTCAAAAGGTCAGCAATCTGTCAAACTGCACACTAGACCTTACAAAATTAACCCTGTCAAGTTAAATTAGGTTGAAAATACTTGTGGCAAATACAGAAACACAAATAGAAGCAACCCCTCGATGAAATCGATGTGACTTTAAAAGGTGAAGCCGTAACCCGCTGTAAGTTACTGCTTACTGCCGGGCGAAGTGATTCATTTTTCTATTTTTAGATCAGTTTTCTATGTATTTATTTCTTTATTTTCTTAATGTAGAAGGCAGATGGCGGCTCTGCCAACAGAAATACTTTGTCAGCAACTTGATTGCATTTACATGGTAGAGTGAAGCCAAAGCTGGAGCAAATTAGAGAACTAAGCCATGGGCTCTGCTGAAATAACAGGAACTTCAAGAAATGTCATGTGAGGAGACCTCTCAAAATTAACACCTCAGGAATGTAATTTTTTCTTTTTTCTTTTAACATGCTCTGAAATTATTTCTGTTTTCATACAAAAGTTTTTATCCTAAATCTACTGTCACCGGAGAACATAACAGGATGGTGAGAACTGTATACTGCAAAAGGTCAGTATTGTCAACTAAATCTTCAAGAGAAGATTTTTTTTAGTTGGATACCTTAACATAGTAGATACTCAATCTTTCAGGACAGAAATTGTTTTATGCTTTGTAATTTAGAGGTACTGTAAATACAGGTTTAGTACTGCTGCCAGTGAGGCTATAAGCACGTCCTCACTTTCTGATTTGGAAGGGCTGACGATAAAATGTTTAGCACTGATGTTTTAATGAAGCATTTCCACAATGATGCTTTTGCATTATTAAAAATCTCAAAGTGACCTCACTTCAGTTTGCATCATTTATAACTGAGCAGTCCCTACAGAATAACGTAAAAACATCACTGAGCAACAGGCTCAGGAAAGTTGTATATTACCAAGGACTGTTTGACTTTTAAGGTGGATTTTTCCTTTAACTGGAATATTTTGGCTTAAAACAGTCATAATGGATTTATTGGCCAGTTGAGTGCAGCAAAATAAGCTGTAATCACAATATTGACATACATACATATACACACATATATATACATACCTTATAACGTTGCTGTGGCTAACGTGTTAGCATACAGTTGGTCATTTACAAATCCCGCAAAGACCAATATTCACTCTCCATTTAGCTTAGTTTGGGTTCTCACCAACTTCTGAGGGAACTGGCTCTTTAGCTGCTAAATGCTCATTATCTTCACCAGCTAGTCGATATATTTTTCTGTCAGCGGTTTGGTGCTGGGCAGGTAGGGTAGTGGGTTTATTGGACCTTTTTTTTTGCTGAAAATAGAAATACCAGCTGGAACTGAAACAATAAAGGTTTAGGCCGTAAAACCAAAACAATGAGTTGAAAGACGCTTATACTCTTTGTTGAGCAGAGGGGAACTGTTAAGTTGGGGGATAATTGTCTGCTGGTTTGACACTTCAAGTGACCCCTTTCACATTAATATCATACACATATTAGTAATGATGTATATGTGTCAAAAATTGTGTTCATTGTTGTTCTGTTTTCTTGTCTTTTGTTGTAAAAAAAAAATGCCTTGTGATTTCTGCTGCAACCTAATTTCCCCACAGGGACAATAAACAAACTAACTAACATTACTAATCATATGATCAGTTGTTAATATAAGAATAGTGCAGCTTTAAAGCTTAAGCATGTAATGCATTCAACACTAAATACCATATCCTTTGGTTCACTACACATTCACAAATCATCCTAATCATCCTAATCCTAATCACCCTAAGTGTTAATATACAGATTTTTGCAGTTTAAGTCATACCGGGGTGTACTGTATAAATAATATAATCAGTTGGCTTCACAGTGCTCTAATGGATATAAATCTATTGTAAGGTTTGGTTTTAAGATTGAAGTCGTTTCAGTGTGCTCCCGAAATGCAAATCGGCCCATTTTGCCCACTAAAATGTATTAATATCTCCAAAATTAAACAAATCCGAGTTCACGAAACCACCAGTGGCCCATGGAAGTCTAAATTAAACAATAAAAGCCTAATTTAAATTCTGAGTCTGGATCACAGCACTGTGAATACAACAGTTGTGTGAGGCTGATTCATGTAATATCCCCCTATCTCTGAGTCCCGCTGACACAGCAGCTGTGAGCAATACGTACGTGCGTGGGGGTGTGTGTATGTGTGTGCACTTCTGCTCGTGTGCGTGTCGGTTTGCCTGTGCAGGTGGTAAGAGGGAGGGACAGCAATGCCTGTGAGCTGAATAACAAATCTAGCATACTGAACACCTGAGGAGCTGTCACTGTCATAATCAGCCGTTTATAATGCATGGCAGAAGGGGGACAGGAGTCGAGTGGAGGAAACGAGGACACAGTTGGTATCAAAGCTCTGTCTGTATTATATCCCTTTTCTTCTTATCCTCTCTATTGGTGTATGCAGAATTAAAAAGGGGACTTTTTTTCCTTCTTCTTTTTTTAAATTTCACTCGCTGCTCGAAGTTATTGCTTTGCTTTCTCTCATCCACTGAGTCACAGTTGTCGCATATGGAAAGCTGGATAGCTAGCTCTACTTCCTCTCTGCCTCCATCCTGCCTCCTTCTTCACACCCCGCCTGGCCCAGCAGGTTTGTGTCCGGACACCTCCTCCACAGAGCTCAAGGTGACACATTGCTGCTCAGGCACAGATGAGTGGCTGTGTCCCCGGGCCTTCTGACGGCCGCCATTTGGCCCCCTCACTTTTTCCCCTCTACAGCTGTACCAGAGTCCCAGAGCAGTGGGTACAACCCCCCTCCCCCAGAGCCTTCTGTTGTTTCAGTGCGACGCAAATCTATGGTTCTGCTGTGAGGGCCACAGGAGCGGCAGGTTGACTCACTTCCAGCTCACTGACACAATCATTCACCGCTTGTATCGAGGGTGCTGGGTGTGTGTGTGTGTGTGTGTGTGTGTGTGTGTGTGTGTGTGTGTGTGTGTGTGTGTGTGTCTGTGTGTGTGTGTGTCTGTGTCTGTGTGTGTGCGTTGCCGGAATAGTGCCTGTTAGACAGCCCGGCTGGGTTTTTTCTGCAGGGTCAGCAGAGACTTGGCCAAGCCAGCATCATGGAGGAGTAAATCAATGAAACCCAATTAGACACCAAGAAAGGTGAAAGAGGAATTGAGCAGCTAAAAAAGCAAAGACCGAAACTAAAAGTGACACAAGACTTTTTGTGAAAATACCTGAGAGTAAATCAAACATCTTTGTCGTACTGACACATCCTCCTTAGGTTTAACAGTGCAAAAGCTGATATTGAAAACGACACATCTGAAGACAGCTTCACTCACGATTTGTGGGAGTTTCAAAAGGTATTGTGTGGGCCCTGCTTTGTGTGTTGAAGAAATGGGAATTGTGTGAGTCACACTGATGCATCATTCTGCTTCCCTCTAACCAAATAAAGTTCTGTTGTGACTATGAAGAGCTTTTGATATTACAATTTTCATGAACAAACATTTGGAGATGCCTGAAATACTTGAACTGGTTCACTTCAGATGGTTTGTGTCCTACTGACCCTTTGACACTACTCTGGCTGAATTCTCCAGTGGGTGAAGGGAGCAGTCATGACTCTGTGTGGAGGGCGAGAGTAAAGGCAATATGTCTCATGATCACCTCCTGAGCGAGCCAAATGAGGCACCCTTCGCTCTGAGCAACCTGCCACTAACATCTGCTGCTTTGGCCGCAAATGCTCTTCGAAGTGGTTTACATCGTTTCTGCTTATTGGTTTGAACCATTGTCTATCTATGCTACAAGGATGAAAACCTAAACTAAAACGTTGTGCATCTTTCAAATAATTCACCTTTTCTTAATTTAGATTATTATTATTTTGGCTGCAGGACTTTGCTTTACTGGAAGTGAAGGCATGTCAGCAGTGGAAAGGCTGTCACTGAGTGCAATGCAGACAGGATCACTACAATGCAACAATGCACTTGTTATGTGCATTGTTCCATATTGTTGGTATGGAGGTGTTTTATTTTTCAGCAATTCCTATTCAGTTGAAAAATGCAGCATTATTTTCTGAATTAATGAAAATTAAGCATCTTAAGCATTTGATAACCTGCTGACGGCTAATGAGCCGTGGAGATAGCATTATGCACGAGATAATAATCCTGTTCACATTGACAGAGAAAAAATAGATACTAATACCCACAGGCAACTGTGTTGGAATAGTTACTATGGCAATTATCATGAATTAGGATCATATTTTAATCTCATTAAAACACAGTATATTGTGTCAAATCAACAATTAAAACATGTTTTTAATGTAGTTGCTGTCTGTAGGGTTAGAGGTTCTTCATCTACAATGTACATATTACATGTGTTTAAGATAATCTGGCTATATGGCTATATATAAAGGCAACTGCAATAATAACAATAATTATTATTATTATTATAATAATTGTAATGCATCTTAATATTACATTTTTCATTAATTATGGTGAAATATTAATATAGCTTGCTTTTTATCATATTTTCATCATGATTTTAATTCTTTTAATGAACACACTGTAGCTCTTTATGCAATTTGACAAATTTAGTGAGCAAGCCAGCTCTTTGCCACCTTCTTAAGCCCACACTAATAATTAAAGCATTTTTGTAATCAGGCTTCTGTGCCTTTTGAAAGCAATCTAATAAATTTGAAAATGAAACTCTCCCAGCTGAACACATTAACATAATCAAAGAAGTCATTTTATTTTTAAAGATTACTTTTCGTGCTTTTCCACCTTTATTTGACAGGACAGCTAGGTGAGAGAGAGGGGGAAGACATGCGGGAAATCGGAAAAGTCGGATTCAAACCCTGAACCTCTGCATCGAGGCATAAACCCTCTAAGTACATGTGTGTCTGCTCTATCCACTGAGCCAACCTGGCCATAAGCATTAATTAAAGTAACCTCTAATCTCTTTACCTCTGTGATTTCAAATAAAAATAGTGGCTTATTCCCTGACTGCCTCCAAAATTAAGCTCATGATCAGAAAGCCCAGTGTGAGACAGAGGAAGGTGCATGGGTGCATCAGCAGCAGCCCTCATATGAATCCCTCCAGGCCCCTGTGCTCAGACAGGCTGTTGGTCCACCCCTAAATCAGACAGGCCAGGCTGTCACGACCAGAGACCTTGTCTCCTTGAAGATCAATAGTGATAAGGGGGAATACATTTTGGGCTGCAAATACTGAAGACACCAAAGAGGCACTCAGGTTGCAAGGAGCGTGATAAGCATTTTTTGTTATTGGAAGTTTTGACAATAATTTGGTTGACTTTACTCAAGTGCATAACATGAGGATAACAAAAAAGATGAGCTTGTCATTGAGGTGATGTTGTCTTGTCACTTATGATTTAGCTGTACTTGTTTGATGCAATGTGGAAAATAACAAGAAGCCATTCTAAATAACTCTAAATTGTTTACTTGTAGGCTTCATTTGAAGTGCAAGTGTGTGTATGTATGTGTGTGTGTGTGTGTGTGTGTGTGTGTGTGTGTGTGTGTGTGTGTGTGTGTGTGTGTGTGTGTGTGTGTGTGTGTGTGTGTGTGTGTGTGTGAGAGAGAGAGAGAGCACTTGAGCGAATAACCTGTCATGTATGGAAGATCAAGCTATTTATTAAAGCAAAACATTCCAGTTTCGCCCTGAAAACTCAGATAACAACCTCACAGCCATTAATAATTTACTCATTCTGTACTGAACAGAGGAATAGAGATATGTTTAGTTGCTTCTCTCTTCTCCTATAGCTATTTAGCTAGTTTTGATCCAGACTGAAATATGTCAACAACTGTTGAGCTTGTTCAGGCATTCATGGTCCCCAGATGATGTATCCTAAAGCCTTTGGTGATCTCCTGACTTTTCATGTAACGCCACCATCAGGTCTAACTTTTCATTTGTCCAGTTTGGTTTATAAAATATAACTGCAAAATTAATGATTTAAAATGCTAAACTAAGATGGTGAACATGGTCACCATTATACCTGCTAAACATAAGCATATTGGCATTGGCATTGGCATTATGATCATGTTAGCATGCTACAGTTAGCATTTAGCTCAAAGCACAACTGTGCGTCAGTACAGCCTCACAGAACTGTGAGCATGACCGTCAACTCTTTGTCATGTTTAAACAAAAAAGAATAATATAATTTCTTCTAGTATAAACTGACATATAATTGCTGTATTTTAGTGTTGTAAATATGGCACAGACGTTGAATAAACCATTTTAAAACATTCTGTTTTTGTTGTAAACATTTCAGTTATTTTAAAATATTTATTTGTACCGTTTTTAATATAAAATGATGAAGAAATTAGCAAGAAACAATTTGCATGCAAAAAAATCTTTTGGACATTGTTTGTTCGAAAGAAAATACAGGATAACAAGTGAAAAATGAATAATTGAGACAACTGCCTTTTTGCACACATGTGCCATTACAAATCAATAGCCACACTTTTATTGCATCGCTAACTGAAGATGCTCTCTTCTCTCCTTGGGTTGCTCTGGAGTTCAACACAATTTTCCTTAATCAGGCAATCAATCACTATTAGCTCCGTGTGCCACACCAGCACACAGCAGGCAGATGTGGCTCCCAGCTACAAAACTACAATCGCTAAATTGGGCCAGAGCCCTGTGACTCAGAAGATGTTGTAGGAGCTGTTGCCTAAGCAGCATTTTGCCTTTATTTGTCGACAAGGGGTGGCATCAAGCTGTTTTACTGACATGTCTTTTCACAAGAAATTACAAATAAAACATTCAGTGGAAATGTTCTTGCATGTCACTGTCGCTGTTTGTCACTTTGCATACACTACAGATCCTTTTTAAGGTTACACATTTTCAGCAAAGTAATGATGCAATATTTTTTGGTTAAAACACATCATGCATTATATTTGTGGAGGATGACATACTATGACCTTGCTTTAAAATACATGTGAAAGCCAGAAACAAATTAGAGTAACCAGATTTAGACATGCACAGCATAGATACACACCATACATTTACAAATGTGTGTGTATGTGCTCCCTAATACATGCATAGCTCTATTTGGCACCATTGTTCAAATGACATAAAAGATTGAACGAGCCGATTTGGCACAAGAGGAGAATAATCAGAGCATTACTGTGGTCCTTAGAGATCTTTTATTGAATGCATAACAATGAGTCTTGATTGGAATTGATAATGGCTTTGAGGACTAGGTTGGTCCTTTCCAGTCACTAATTTGTTCCAAAGCCACCTTTGACATGCAAGGGATTGCCGGTGACAAGGGGGTCACAATATGTGTGTTTATACCAAAAGAGAATATATTCTCTCCAACTGAGTGTCATTTCAAAATACTGGATCTGTGGCTCTGTCGATTTACATAAGCAGCCAGTGAATTCAAAAGAAAGAGGCTATGTGCATGTGTGTCTTGTTATCTATTTTTGGCTTTCAGCAGAAATGACTGAGCCCTGAATTACAGTATGTGGGATTGTGAACTGTGTGATAGTCCTGTATCAACACAAAGTCAGCATGAAGAAGTGCAGCGGATGTGAAAGTGCTGCTGACCTCGTCCATTTTTCTTCCAGTGCCATCAAGGCCGCCGTGCTGCAGTGCTCCACGCTGCATCAAATTGTGCAGAGTAAAAGGTGTTGAATCAAGGGCCCCTCCAGGCCACCAGCCCTCGGACACCTGCGCTTATGAGAGTCAACAGCAGTGTCAGCAGCACGACCAACATGCATCATACAGCTGCCTCACACATGCCTGCAAAACAACGTTATCTGTCGACACACAGCACAGGCCAGAGAATATATTAACCACAGCCTGCACAGGGACCTTGAATGGTACATTTCATCTTTGATTGCACATTTTAGACCATGCCAAATTCAGGTATATGCTGTACATAGAGTTCCCGGGATTGCTCTCAGATTGGTTTTATGAATCATGCAACATGATATTGTTTGATTGAATGCACCAAGTCCAAATTGGATTCCCACTGACGCCTCCTCCCCTCCCTGCCTAGACAAGTGCTGATGAAAGATAACCGCCTCTGCATTAATCAAAGAGATGGAGCATTTTGATCCCACTTTCAATTAGATTAGATTACATCAATTTGTACAAAATGCGATATCAATTATCAACAGGTCATTTAGTTTGATCTCTTGCCTAATTCTGCCAAAGTGCACATCGAATCTGACTGATTTTGTGATGTTTCTTAATAGATGTGAGTAAAACTGAATGGCTGTGGGAAACCATGACCACATACTGTCTTTAACGTTATCTTAATTTTGTTGCACTCTCTTTCTTCTTTTGATTGCATTAATTTCCACTGAAGAGACAGTGTAATTATTTTAAAACATGGACGATCAGGCGTGCTAATCAATGACAAGAGTGTGAAGTGACATGAGTCTCTTATTACAAGACGCAAGCACTTTCAAAAACTATTCAGCCCACTCTTCCTGTGTGTGTGTGTGTGTGTGTGTGTGTGTACTGACTGTAAGTGGGATGATGTGATAGTGCTTACTGTTTGTTTAGGATTACAACACACTCTCAGGAGCGGATGGTTTGATTTGTAGGAGGGGAGCAGCATCGCTCCCATCACACACTCACATGCACCACAAAAACGCCAATAACTTGAAAAAAACAGATTGCCCAGGAGAAGGTGAAGGAAAAGTCAGCCGTTGTTTATCATTTGGTATGGAGTGAGTATTTTTTCTCTTCTACCAAACTGAAATATCTCTGTGTCACAGATGCAATTTATTCCATAGAGCCATCTCTTGATAGTTAATTAGATGTCAGCAGCACAACCAAGGTAATTTAACCTTCATCAGCCTGTATCACATGAGAAGATAATGTTAGGGAATTATTCATTGCATATTTTAGTGGAACATGAAAAAAGCTTTACTTACGGATTCTAGGCTTAAGTGAAGACGAATGGATAGAATGCAAAATTCCACAGTGTTAGTAATTTGTGAAACACTGAGCTTATTCGGCAGTAACTCACATGCACACAACGCACGCACGCACACACACAAACTGATTTAGCACAAACATTGACAATTAATAATCATTCAGACCAAACGTGCAGTAAACAGATATTACCTAAGGGCAATGTGATGTAAATCTCCCACCTTATGATCAATAGAGTCTGGGTTACTGTTTGTGCAGGCCGAGAGACAACTGATTGAATCCTAAATTACTGATGTCCATGACATTCAAAAAGCATTTACCTCAGAGGAGTCTGGAGCTAATAACCATAGAACTGAAATGGAAAACAACATATATAGGCTATACACACAACCCAGTGTATCATGATCAGAAAAAAAACACACTACCATTTTGATAACTTCGAACTTAACTTCAAAATGAAACACTGACGATGCATCTGAGCTGTAAAATAATCACATACAACAATGTCTGTTTTGCTTTGTCTCTGTTTTGCATTTCTAGTTTCTCAGTCTCATTTAAATAGTATGTGCATGAGTAAGTGAAACCAGACAATAAGCAAATAAATGGTGACCTCAAACTGATCTTAACATGTTGTACTACTGCAAGGTGTTGTAATCTGAAATGGTGTGACATTGTCTTTCAAGTTAATTTAATTGGACTTGAAGTACAGCTTGGTCATATCAATAAGAACCATACTATTAATGGGTTGGTATTGATATTATGTGGTTTAAATCAAGATACCGAAGCCTTATCAGCAGTTTGCATATCTATTATTGTTTTTCAGGCGGACAGTTCTAGACATAATAAATATAACAGCCTATAAATACTGTATATGATACATATTACTTAAATACTTACTACTTTTCAGATGCAAGATAATAGGTTACAACAGAAAAATCATGAACAAAAATAAATAAATATACCATAACGTAAGATAAGACCACCATAAACTCGACAAAGACTACCACACACTGTGAATGAACATAACTATTAAGTGTGAATCTTGTAATAGGCCTACTCTGTCATTTGGGATGATAGTTAACATAGGGGACCGCGCTCCGTCCCAGCAGTTAAATTGGCTGTGTGACCAGTAGGGAGAGACAGTGAGATGGGCGGTTTATAGACTAGTGGCTGGGGCTCTTTTTTTGTGTTTGTGTTGGACTGGATGGGAGGGAGCAGCAGCCTCAGTACCAGGCACTGTTCTCCCTCACTACTGACTGGATAGATAGTGGAGGAGGCTGCTACATGCTGCCGCCGCCGCTCCTGCTGCTCCTGCCTTTGTCGTAGAGGGATCTTTTTTCACCGCAGCAACACTTGTGCCAGAAGGATATTCTTGATATTTTGCCTTATTTCTTTTTTTCTTTTTTTTCCTTTCTTCTTTTTCTACACGGATTCCGAAGGGGGACATTAAGCAGTCGCGGGCGTAACAATGCACTCACTACACGAGGGCAGCGGTCTGTTTCTGCTGGCGGTCTTGGCAGGACTGCAGGTAATGTAATTTCAGAGCGGTTTCGAGCGGAGTTTCACCGGACAGTTTTAGGTGCTTTTTGTTAGGTGGCTATTCCGAGCGACAAGCCCCGTCGAGCTGCTAGCCTTCCAACAGGCACTTTACATAGCGTGCAGTTTTGAAACAGTGCCATGAATATACCAAGAAATTCAAGATAAAGTAGGTCTAGCACGTGCCGTAATGGCTAACGGTTAATTTTTTATTTGTATTACAAGTATTCTCACGAGATGCTGTATTCCACTATTACGCACATAAATGTATTTCATCTAAAATAGTTCAAATGTGCAATGACGTAGACTGATTTATGAGTTCATATAACGTTGACTGAATATTTTATTGTCTGGAAGTTGGGCGATACAGGCCCACATTAACCTAGTTCTCACTTGGTTATATTTAGTTTAGATTGAATATTTATGTAGCTGGCTGCAGCGTGTCCCTGTCCCCCGGCGAGTTTTAATTGCCTCTCTGGTAAAAGCCGTTATGAGCAACAATGAGAAGTAGCCTACTGTAAAACAGTGTGGTCTAACTACATGTAACCAGTGATGGTATAGTGACTGTTGTTGAACCATAAGGAAAGAACCTTACAGTGTAATGGAGTGTTTTGGGGGAAATTATTTTCTTTTCTTTACTATGTGGCTACTTTGTTCAAACCGTGTCCCTTTTTATCAACACAAATATAGCAGCCACACAGTTAAATAATGCAGTTTGGGCAGTTGAAAGAGTTGTAAAGGGTTGGCGTCTGTATTAACAATATAGTCAGAAATGTACATCCTGGTGCCGTTGTTGTAACGTGCTAGAATTCCAGCTCTGCTCCCCCCTTCCATCTCGACAACCATTTTCCATTTAAATTCCTCTGATTAAAAATGGCAAGTGGCACGGATACCCACAATGCTCTTTTTCAGCAGGACTCCTCTCGTTTTACATTCTTTAGAGAATGCATGCAAAGAAACAGGGCCCTTCCTAGGAGCTGAATCAATGGTGAGGTTGTGTGATGGAGTATATTTGGACATGCTTGGAGATTAGTTATCCTCTGCATGTAGTTTCTTACGGTTAGTGATTTATTTATTTGTGCAAAATCCATGCTTTACGGAAACACCAGCCCCAGTGATATTTTTCTTGTTGCTTTGTAACATTACCATTATTTTCTTAATATTTGCGTTTACACCCTAAGCAGAGTTTTCCTTTTCAAAATTAGGCCAAGAAAAAAAGCACTTTATCGATAACCGTGATCGCCTTGCAGTTTCTTTAGACACCATCAGTTATGTATTGTCCATCAGACATAAACACATAAATGTTTATTCCCACAACAGTGGGTCGTTAGCATTTTTACTTTTCATTTATTGCTTTGTTCCTGTACTTCAAAGTAGAGTGTTTGTCTAGAGTAGTGTGTTGATCGTGGGGGAGTGAAAGAGTTGGTCATATAACCCTACCCTGTGCCTAGGCCCCTCCAGGGATACAAATGGAGCTTGTTCTTGCCTAGCCATGCTTTTTGGCTAATGCTTAACCCTTTTGGCCTCATTATCCTAATTGCGGTCCCTGCTATAAAAACAACAGATGCTTTTGTACAACTGTGGGGAATTAAGAACGTGACCAAGAGGTTTTGGAGGCAACAGAGTGCATTTTTAAGGTTGATTTATGACTTATTGTTGCCCTCCCCCCAACATTACAGATTGCAGCAGAGGGCAGGGGCACCCCACCATGCAGGCCAGGCTTCTCTGAAGATGTATACAAGGTTGTGGTGCCAGATATCACAGAGAAAGGACATCCCCTTTTCAACGGTGAGTGGTGAAATATTCCTAGTGCCTGCTGTGCTGGATGCTTGTTATGTCTGTTTGTTTGAGTGTGTGTATGTGCGTGCTTGCCTTCATGTGTTACATTTCAGGGAGGATCAGAACAAGCCTGACATATTTAAACAATTAGCTTCGGTGTAGTTGTGTCGTATTGCAAGTCGTGTAGTTTGCCTTGTAAACTAGCTCAAATATGGTTCAACTTAGCTATATAGTACACGTAGCTCCTGTCAATTTTGCTTTCATGCTTTTTTTTTTTCTCAAAGCAGACATAAACATTAGCAGATTGTTACTTAAATGCTAGATCATACATTGTGGCTAAATAGTTTGTGTTTTTGTAATTTGCAATTTGTGGAGACAAATATTAACGGCTGGCTTTGTCATTGAAAGTAGGAAAACTTTGTTGATTGCACTGGGGACTTGTTGCAATGACTAAAAAGTCAATTACACACATATTTGAATACTTAAGCAACTTTAATCAAGCAAATAACCTAGCTATTAAACATTCCATGCCTTGTGCTGGTGCATTTAATTATTTCCATTACCATATGCCTTTATCTTGCATTTGGATGGCAACTAGTTCAACATCACTTCAGTACAAATTTAAACCATATGTTTCTTAAAAAACTTGTATGCCTAAAAGTTCCTGCTAGAATCATATTGGAATGTATCCATTTGCAGTGTTATACTGCTAAGCCTATTCATGGGCAGTAATTACTGCTATTGAAGTATCTTTCAAAATGTTTGTTACAGCAATGGTCTTTCTGTGGGAAACTCAGATGTAGTAGGCACATGTAATATATATAACCTGGTGCATACAAGAAAGTGAAAAATAATTATTTTATTTTATTTTTTGCAGTAGCCCATTACATTACAGCAAGCATGACCAATACTGCCTCTTTAATATTGGCAAAATGAGGATGCAGCTACCATGAACGAGTACGCAGGCCTATAGACGGTAATAAAAACAGGAATATATCACCAGTGTGCTATTAGAGAGGTTAGAGCCTTGAGGTCATTCGGACCAGAAAACATTCTCACTTGTGTTGGATTTCACAGTGTGTGCCTAAAACTTGCACGCTGCCGTTGTTGTGAGTCAGATAGGTGGAGGGGGAGGTAGCAATGACGAGAGAAGAAAGGAGAGAGGGAAGAGAGTGTTTCGATGGGTGGGTACAGCTTTCACTGGGCTTTACCTTGTGCACAAGTTTCCATTTGATCCTGCAGGTGATGGATTTCCCTCTTTTGGCTTGTGGATGAGCCGTGACCGGGGGTAATCAGGTTCCCTTTTGTTTGCCCCCCCCCACACACACACACACACACACACACACACACAACCCCTCTTCTCTTTTCTCTACCTTCCCCTCCCCCAGCAAGTTGTTGCTCTGTGGAGTTTTCCTTGACAGAGAGGGGCACTCCTGTGTCATTGTAATGCAGCAGAGCTCAGCAGCGTGGGATGATGTTAATGAAACTGCATTCTCTAATGAATAGCTCCTGTGGCATGTTTTGAAAGACAAAGCCCCCACATTGTGGAGAGAATGCCCAAAGTTTTTCAACTTTGCTTTCACCATGCTGGTTTGGGATATTGTTTTTGACCAGGAGCTGAGTTTTTTTTTTTTTTTTTTTATATATATTGATGCTTCTGTAGCCGCATGTAGTGGGCTAATGCTTTAAATTTCCTTGAATTTCATTAGCTTTGTCAGTTGTGCCCTGGAAGGCTTTAGATAATGAATAGAAAAGTAAATCTTTTTTGAGTCATTTTATTAACCATAACTGAAAGTCTGAACACGTTTCAACAGAACACATATCCTTTGTCATGTTATAAATAACTCAGTCAGCTAATTCTAATACGCATAGCCTACACTTCTCCTCTTGTTATTGGTTGGTAGTTTAGCTTAGTTAAAATAGGACCTGCTTGCATATCTGTGTAATATTATCTGTACATTGTGTGAGGTGTCAGTAATATGAGTCCCTTGCTTGTATTGTATTGCTTTTGACCCCGGTATATGCATGAGACACAATGGGAGTGAGCTATTATAAATCTTGTCCCATCTAATGGCAGTCATTCCTTTTGTTATTGATCAAGAGAATACACATCCTGTTAAACCTGGAAATGGGGGGCAGTTATCATGTCAACAGCTGACATTGTATGTGCTAAATTGAATACATCCTGTGGATTTGATGATGGCAATTGTGGCCAGCCAGTTAACATAGCTACTTGATTGTAAGATTTAATCACTTTCCTGGGGGCGTAAACTAGACGTTCACTGTTAGTTGGCTTGGTGATGCCCCATTGATTTTAGATAGATTTGTTAAAATGCATATCTTCAAAGTTGCTTGGCAGAGCAGCACAGAGAAAAGCCAGGAAGGACAATTATTCTTCTAAGAGAACTCCTCTCCAATGATCCATTAAAGGGAGGTTACGCTCATTGTTTGCAGTTGGAAAACCACATCAGGATTAGGGGGTTACCCACTGTCTACCCTCTGGGGCCCATATGACCTTGCTTTTAAGGTTGGAATATTTGCTCTGGCCTGATACTGAGTGGAAAGAAACGACCAAACATAGTTACTCATTATCAGACCATCATACAGATGAAAGCGGCTGAAGTCTTTTAACATTTGTGCAGTGTTTCCACTTATCTTGTTTAGTTGCTTGATAAAGTAACTTGTTTTACTAAATTGCATTTAATTTCAGGTAGGCTGCGCCTGCGGGTGGTTTGCCTCTGGGTGTCTAATGGAATTCTGGTGGCTTTGGAGAGCTGACACACATTGCACTTTTTTTTTTTTTTTCAGATGAGGCCTTTAAAGCGGGGTTGCAAAGTGAGTCAGTCGGAGCATTATTCAGCAGAGGTTTCCCTCTCTAAAAACTGGGTTAATGAAAAGCCCAAAAGCCTAATTGAGCTTAATACATTCTCTTATGCTGCTGTTCTGCCATCCCTACCCCCAACCATGTATTCTGCTTTCATTTTTCTTTCCTCCACCCCACAGCCCTGTGTCTTGCTTCTTTTACTTGACAATTATGCAAGCTCTGGTGATGAAAGAGAAGTATGTCTATAGACTGCCTTAGCCTTGTTTCAAGTGCTATAAATGTGAGTGTATCAAGAGGGTCCAGGGGTTGGGGGGAGGGATTTACAGTTGACCAGTTTAATAATGTGATTGAAACAATTAATGTCAACGTCTGCAATGAGAACATGAACGGGAAAGCACTCTCGGGCTATATATATATATATATATATATATATATATATATATATATAGCTCAGAATTTTCAGTTAATCTATCATTAGGCATAATTACCTCTCTTTGCTGTGTTTGTTTAAGGCAAACCTTTTAAACTAACTAAATGTCACCCTTTTGACAAGAAAAACATTGTTCATGAAATCCTGACTGAACCCATTTTTATGTTGTTCTGGTTCTCTGCGCCCTGTTAAGATTGTGATGGCTCTGGGTACAGCTGGGGCCACTCAGATGTGTTTAAGGGGCCCCAGTGTTTGGAGAGACGTGACCCTGCTCGACCCTCTCCTGTAAACTGGGCCAAGTACTCAGCAACATACTCAACCCTTTTTCCTGCTCTCAGGTTTGGGATGAGGCTGTTGGGGGTTTCTTGGTGAGGTATAGATGAGTGAAAGACCAGCTAAAGAGGTCCTGACCCTTTACCAGGGAGGCACCACTACCTTATGTCGTTCTGACCTACGAAGTCGATCATTCATCACATGGAGAAACGGGACAAATGAAAATGGCAAAAAAAAAAAAAAAAAAAAAGGTTTTCAGGCAGTCTGCATAGCAAGTTTGATAGTATTTTTCATCCAAAGTACTGTTGGACAGAACATCACTATTTTGGCCTTTGTGGTAAGGACCAAAGACTGTAAGGGATTGTCTCTAGAACGTTGCAGAATTTAAATTTCATATAGCTCTGTTGTTTATTGAATTATTCAGTATAGGTTGATAACGTTGAGGGATAGCCTGGAAAAGAGTAGCTGCTGAAGCCCAGTGTCAGCCATTGAGATCTTTGTGTTTAGAGGTGTATAAGGGTCTGCATTGATGTCTGTGCTAATGCTGAATAATTCAATAGTCAAACATGACTTTCTTAATATTCAAATCCCTGTTCAAGATGAAATCCATGAGCACCAAGGAGCCATCATACAGCAGATGAGAAAAATAAAGAGCAACATGAGACACTGTGAAGCTCTTCGTTTTTTATTCTATAGAAGCTTCTGCATGTTTCACATATTCTCATTGCCATTGTGGGGGAAAACCAGAACAACCCCATGACCAGCTTTCTCTTTTTGATGGGGTTCAAAGTCCAGCTCTTTTAAAAAAATAAAAAGTATTAGCTAAGGCAGCAGTTTTGGTATAAGTCTGTTCGTAAGAGTAGTCCACCCTGCCCCCCGCTCTCTTTTTCTGGAAGTAGATCAATGAATCCAGGGTCTTTGTTTGCAGTGATCAATATGTTGTAATGAATGCTGCGCTCCAATTCCCATCTAAAGCATCACTGGTGGGTTGGAGTTGAATTTGTTTTATTCTTTATTGTTATCAGCCTGCATGCATTCATTTTCATCTCCTGTTACTGTGTACTTTTCCCCCCTGAGATCGCCATGGTCTAGATAACCACCACATATTGTGACGGCAGATTGAACCTTGGCAGTGCATGGTTTTGGGAAGTAACCTTTGATACGATTTGCCTGCAGTATAACAAGGCAGCGATGGTCGAGTGCTAGTGTTAGGGCCATCACAGCCGTTTGTCAGAGGATCGCTGCTCTGTTGCAGTCCAAAGGCCATATCGTAAAAATGAAATAATAATGTTAGCATATTAAAACAAGTGCACCCATCTGTGGCAATTTATGGGTGTGCTTTCTGAGCCTACTGGGTGGCATGACAGAATAAGACATTTTATTTATGTCTGACCTTTTAAAGGCTCTAACTTCTTAACTAAACCAAATGTTAGTCTGAAAGGAATCCCTCCATATTTGGAGGCAGACAGGTACTTGAGTAACGCCTAAATGTAGATAAAGTATTTTGTAGAGGGATGACATTATCCTGATGGCTTCTCATCACCTTTGTTCATATCGCTCTTATCAGCTTCAGGCCCTGCCCTCTGCTATTGGCACCTAACAGTGTGTGGCTCTGACATTGGGCAGTGGTTAAGGTGTCGCTCTTTCGTGCCTGTTTGAATGTGTGGGGGGTTGTCCTTGGCATATAATTAGCTTGTTCAACCCAGATGGCTCGTGGTGGTGTTGTGTGTATGGGCAGCTCCTGCTAACAGAGGCGTCTATAACTAGTTGTTAGTAAAGGCTAATTTACCCAGACTGCCTCTATCAACGCAAGATTTGACTGAAAATCAGCAGCCAGACCACGCTGTATTATCTGACTGTGACTACTTAAATGTAGATTGTAATTTATTTTTCACAAGGTTTGCCAAATCAAACTGTAATTGTTGATTATGATCCACAGAGACCGGATACAGATCAGTAAAGCAGACCTTTCACTGTATTGCTTCTTCACACAGTCATGTGAAGGTTAGAGGGGTTTTTATAGGTTATTTGGTTCTAGATCACGCCTTTGTCTCTCATCTGTGATGCTGTATTGCTACTAAGGTTTTAAAATTGATGTGTGTGTGCTTCCATCTAAAAGACTGTCAAAAGAGAAAAGATTTATTTATTCTTCTAAAATAATTTCTGTTTGTCGTGACATGAGAGGGAGCTGGAGTCATTCTCCGTGATTGTGTTATTTTGTAGCTAAAACACTGGTTCTGATGTGTTTTAGTTAATGTGAAGAACACTCAGGAAGTGCATAAGATGACCCCACTATGTAATGACGCTGTGTATAAATAGCCATATTGACCTGACTTTATGCATATGTGCCTCCTTATAACTTGGCTAGTGTTATTTTTCATAACATAAGTGGAATGCTAGAACAAGTGTGGAAACGAAAATGCCAGCTTGCACCTAGAAGACAATTCATCAGCACTATGGAGTGAATTGTTTACTTTACTTGGGACTGATTTGTGGATTTCAGTGCCATTTTTCTTCTGTGGGACAGCCTCTTTTGGCTGGTCGAGCAAACAGCTCCATATCTCTTTCCCAGATCCCGTCACTACAAAGAAAGCTCTGTTTGCCGTGTTGGCCCAGCTGTTTATTGTGCAATACCCCCGTTCGATTTTGCCCACAGTTTCTCTCTCTGCTGTGCTTGTTTTTCTCATTATGTTTAGCTAGATGAGTATAGTATAGAGAGCCTTGGCTTCACATTTTACATCGGCGGATCAGTGAAGGGAAGCCACTCCCAGTCCCCACTACTTTCTCTCTCTCTCGTTAAATCTTTTGTTCTGAAGGCAATACGTTTAGCTTCAGCTTTGTTGCTTTTAGACAAGAATGCATTCACTTGCTGCCCAGATGTAAATTCAACAGCACTGAACGACAGACAACAGGCAGACACAACGTCTTTGTGTGCAGGGTCAAACTGGGAAGCTAATGCTCAAATGAATATATTAATGAGAATTCGAGCAAACGTAGAAAATAGAAACTGAACTAGCCTTGTGTTTAGCCTTTTTCTGTATGCGAGTGACACACATAGCTCACATTTGTAAACCTCATGCTGTGTTCAAGAGGCTACATGAATTGGCACACTATTATTCCTCCGCCAACAAAAGAGAAATTTGAAGCAGGGACACGTTAATTGACCCAGATACTGTAACCATGTTCACAAAAGCCAATATCCTGCCTGGGAAGAGATGTCTACCTCCCGCGGGCCACGCCAACTATTGTGTTCCGGCACAGGCTTCAATTTCAACGCACCAGCGCCTATCTGGACACTAGCCTCTGATGAGTCGCTAGGTCATATCTCGTGACATTCTCCATGCATCCTCCTTTTATCCAGCCTTCTTTCACTTCCGCCACTCCCTTCCATCCTTTCCCTCCCTTCCCCCCTGCCACACGTGCGCTTTAAGATGGAAGAGCTCCCTTGGCTCTGTGCAATGATTGATGGGACTTAATTGAGGAATGCAAGGACAGTACTGCAGCATTTAGTCCTTTATTCTACAACTGAGTTTGTTTCTTGGAGTGACCTTGGTTGCTTCATTGCTTCAGCCATGAGTGTGATTTTAGTGGTGTTGGTAATATATTTCATAGATGGCTTTCTGAGGTTTCGTGGAGCTTTTTTTAATATTGTTTCTTACGACAAGCTTCTTTACACTAACATATATAAATAAGGCTAAGTCCCATTCACTATTGATCATATCATTCCAGGGACCTGTGGGGTGATAGTTATTTCTATTTTTTGCTTGTCTTACAAAATAAAGAAAATCATTACTTTTATTCATGATAAATTAATCTTTTCATTTAATGTTGATTGGATGGGTGATTGGGAACATTGCCTTTCATTTCCCCCTCCCAACTGTTGGCTCATAAGATAAGCATATGTAGCCTGCCATATTACTTGTCCCAAGTGATCTACTATTACCGGGCCTTGCTGACACCAGTGTCTGCCATCACCACACGGATATTATGATTGACCTGCAGCAATTTCTAGTCTCCATTTGAGGGCACACTACGGCAGTGAGCAACATATCGCTCTGCGGCTTGCGTTGTCTGAGTTTATATTATCTCTGCCTCTGTCGATATTTACTGAGGCATTAAAGAGCGTGCAGCATGTCGCCACTTTATTTCCTGTAGCACTGCCTGCTCAGCAGGACAGGGGCTAGAGGGGGGTAGATTCTTACTGAAGGATATAACTGCTGCTACAAGATGAAGTTCTGCTAATTTCTCAAAACATGTTGAGTCTGACCTAGTCTGCACAAATGAGGAGGCTAAGACAAAGGCACTTGGCATAACCGTTTAATTGTGATTTTGATGAAAATGTCTCTTGTTGAAATTACATTCTGCCTCAAGTTGTGAGCACAATGAACACAATTGTGTAAGGATACAATGGTTGTATTATCAGTTGCTACAAGTTGCTCTGTTCATTAATCAAGTTACACTAAAGATTGCACTAAAGACAGAACAGCAAGACTCACGAACCTCACAACAATTTCAATCTCTTTACTAGTTTCTTGTTTTCTTTGGCTCTCTGCCATTGTATCCTGGGCAGGTAATGTCGGCTTGTGTGAGGTTGTGAGCCGGGAGAAGCTGTCCGTTAGAGCTCCATGATTAATTGTGTTAAAATCAATATTTGCATTCATAACTCTGAAATCTCATTCGTACATGACAATGATTTTGGATTAGCATTAAGTTGCATTATTAGTTGCATTAAGCCAAACACTGCTAATTTCCCCCTAAATTGCAAATTGAGATCAAAATAAGGCACAAAAAAAGAAAACCCGCTGGTGATGGGGAGGAAGAGGAAATAAATGTATCCAATCCAGTTCTAAAGCAAACATGCTTAAAGTAAATCAAATTAAAGGTTGTATTGTTTTGCATGAAAACTTTCAGAAGTAAGATGTGAGATGATGATGACATGTCAAAAGCACGTTGCAAGCAAACCATAGTTGCAGCACTGCAAGCTAACGGCCACAAATTTGTTCAATAATGATCAAGGCCATAAAAAGTACCAGAAAATCTCTGCTGCCTGGAGGATCTAATCTCTTGGTGTTTGGAGGAGAAAAACAAGTAGTCTCAACAAAAGCTTTCAAGGTTGTAGCATTGTATTGCATTACATTGCAGTGTTACAGGCATTGCTATTTTCTGGTAACTTTTACTGTGCTTTTTAACCATAATAAATAAGGCAAATGAAGTATAACCCTTCCCTATTCCAAAGCGTTATCATACAATGTTAATATTAAAAATTGTGCGCCTTAACATTTGTTTCTCTAAACTGTTTCTGTAAACAGAAATGCCAAAGCCCTGTCTAATGTTTTTGGTGTTTTATGTCCTACGACTATGCACACTGTACACTTGGCAACAGTAACACAGGTTTACAAAAGTTTACCAGCATCACACATACCTTCCATCGGATTCCACCCAAGTGCAATACACTCAATCTTATATAGGTCCTGTGCCAGCCCTTCGCTCTCACATTAAGTGTTCTAAGCACTGTGACCTTTGTAGAAGATAAGCTTCCTTCGGCTGACTTGAAGAGTTTGAAATAACGGCCTCAACCATTAATTTATGGCATTGCTAACCATATGAGGGCTATGAGCCAAGGTTATTGACCTTTCACGCCTGTCACTAGTGATAGAGGGAGCCAGGCCCAGGAAGAAAATGAATTGGGCTTATTAAGGAGCTGGGCTTTGAATCAAACCGAGGGGGCAACTTTATTCTCCAGTTTTCTCTTTCATTTAAATCATTACTTGTTTTAAGCTGTTTGACCAATTGTCTTCTGCCAAAGTAGGAATTGAGAGCACATACAGCAGGAGTTACACTGAATCATAATGCGCCCCTGAATGTGTCTGTGGAGAGACCAGGGTGCAGTGCGTGAAATGCCTGAAGGATTAACACTTGGAGCACAAAACACATTACAGCAGCACATCTTCAACTGAGGTCATTATTATCAGATGAAGGATTTGGTGGGTTTAGAATCCCCAATCAAAGTTTTGTTGCAAAGGCGATTTCACTAGACAGACATCGCAGTTTTATTTCAATCACAAATCTTTTTGTCTTTGTGGGTATTTGCTTGTGATTTACCTGTACGTTTGTAGCTGTAAAACAGAGGAGGAAAGCTGAACAGGCAGAAAACCATTTGAATAAAATGAAGCATGTAAAGAATGTTGTGTGGACTGCAGAGAAATGGAGCCAAGGACAGAGAAGATTGAGCGTGTGTTACTGTATTTCAGCCCCATCCTCCCTCAGAGCTTCAGTCTGTAAAACCTGGTGGGAGGCAAGGGAGGCATGCATTTATATTGGATCAACATGCTATGATGTTATTTTTTTCCAGCTCCACTGCTTGTGTTTATAATCATACCCGGTCCCTTATGGGGTTCAACGAAAAGCATTTTTATTGACTCTGGAGGAGCTTATCTATGCCTGATGCGTTGTTTGTACATAGGACCACAATCACATCCCAGTGGAAATAAGCAATAGCCTAGATAAAAACAGAGAACGTGTACCATAATGTGCTTTTGTTATTAGAGACGACATCCCCGGTGAGGTCCAATTTAGAGGACATTTTTAATATTGTACATTTGTTCAGTTCATACATATAGGCTAGCTCAGATATGTCAAGTGGCCTTAGCTATAACCTCATTTGGAGTGCAGGAACTACTCATGCTGCTTCAGCCACCCTCTGTAGTATTAATTTAGAGGAGCTTGTTGAATATTTCAAGTTTATTTGCAATGTGAGCCAGAGGAATTTTAAAAGAAATATTAAGAATCATGAGAATTTTGTGTGCTTGAGAGTGCAATGTTGAGGCTACACTACTCGTGTGTTGGGGAGGGGGGGACATATTTGCATACTGAGGTGGACTACTTATCAAAATGTACAGTATGGGAAAAAAATTATCTTTGCCTTTGGGTAACAAGGGTACGTATAAGTGGAAGGGCTATTTTGGACCTGAAAAGCTCCCTATCGCAAAAGCTTATACCTGGAGCTGGGACTGTGGACAAGTGGGTGCCAGCTGATTGGGGGAAAACATGCACTGAGTATGATCACACTGCAGCCAAATATAGTTGTCACTCTAAAGTGACGTTCACACAAAGTTCAGTTACAAAAGAGGATGACCACCATATACTGAAAAACAAAAGTGAGTGTATTTATATTGCGTACTAAAAAATGCATTGGACGACTAAGTCTACAACATTATAGTTCTTTTTTTTTTTTTTTTTTTTTTTTTACCTTCGCCTCCTTCCTCTTTGAGGTGTGAGTTGCCTTTTTTCTCATGGAAGATGCCAGTTACTCAGAGATGTGTCATAGAGAGGACATTTTCAATCCAGATGCTGCGTTTCCATTGCTGTTGCTCCTAATGTGGGCCACTTTGTTGTCTGGGACCAAATGCTGCACTTTACACTGAGCGCTTTCCTTAAACAAACTAAATTTGTCAGGAGGAAAAGCACATGAAGTCACTGTCAGTTTTTCACATGCTGATGGATAAAATCACACGCCAAGCTGGGAAAAGAAAAAAAAAACTTCGTAAAGCTTGTGGTGGCACCATTTATTGGTCTGTACAAATGTTGCTGTGGTTACGGGTGTTAGTAATGGATAAGGACATTAATTCCATTTACCTGTTTATACTCAATGTGCTCTGATGTAGTAAGTCATTTAAAATCCCTGCAAGTGGTTGATAGAGCTGTCAATCATCATTCAGTCATTAGGATTTCAATCGACTAAGACATGTTAGTCAAAGATGCATTCTTTCTTCGTCCCTGGGAACCTTTTAGGTAAATGATGTTTGAGAAACATTTTGACAGATTTTGCAGTTAAATCATGTAATAGATTAACTGCTTACTTGTCGAAAAAGAAGTTCCTCAGCTGAGAACAGTCCTAAAATAAATGTGCTGTGGATGACTTCCCAAGAACATAAACACTCAGGTTGACATAGCATTATTACTTCTGTATTTAGTGTTGGTTTGAAGAAAGTCCCCCACAGCGAGTGCACATGCACACACACACATACACATATGCACACACACACATACACATATGCACACACACACACACACACACACACACACACACACACACACACACACACACACACACACACACACACACACACACACACACACACACACAAACACACACAAATGTTCCCCCTCTGTCCTACTAAGAATGTGTTGTCTAGGAAAGCTGAGGTCAAAAGACACACAAAAAAGGCTTTGTTCTGCATTTACTATGGGTGGAACGGTCCAAATCAAAAATCTGAACCGTAGGTCTGCTAGTCACGGTTAGGAGAACGTATGTATCGTTCAGTTCATTTCAGATTTCAGTCAAAAAGAATTGTGCAGAATAAAAACTTCAAATAAAGTTATTGTGGGGGGGAGCCTTTCCGCCGCAGTGAAACCGCAGTTGGCATGGATGGGGTGCCGAATGTAGCTGTCAGTCTCACTCAGCTGTATAAGAGCATTACAGATTTAGTGACACTTGACAATGACGGAAAAACGTGGTGGATAAGTGGCAACTGTGTGCAACACGTGTGGCTTATGTTAGCAGCAATACTTCCAATATGATGGTACATTTACAAAGACATCACGCCAGTGTGTTCGTTGACAGCACAAGAAGGATAGAGTCCGGTAGGACAGAGGAACTCCTTCTCCCCGCAGCATTTAAACAGCCTCTACATGCAGATTCAGACAGGCCATTCCAATAACTAAAGCATTGGGCAGGTTTATAGCGAAAGATATGCGGTCGTGGAGGATGCAGGTTTTCAGCATATGATCAAAGTAACGTTACTCGAGCCGTCCTCTTGCTGACATTGAACATGAAAATAGAATAACAGAGCAGTGTTGTTTTCAAAACCTTGTACAGTGTGTGTTTGGGTTATTTTGCACTTAATTCATAATTCACCTGTGTTTCACCAACAGTTTTTCTTGCCAAATAAATAAAAGTTGAAATTGGCGTTTGAGATTTTGTACTACGGAATACACGAGAGGATGACTTTAGACTTCAGTATTACCAATTATACACATTGTGTAATCCAGGGGCCAGTACTACAGTACAACTAAATGAATATAAAGTGATGAGGCCATCCAATCATCACATTTTGAAGATGATTTGTACACATGTTTGCGCCACTTCTAACTATAATCGGTACAATCCTGCAGGAAAACAGTGTGGCCATTGTTGCTTTTAATGGTAGACAACCTAACAACCACAGCCCTTTCACGCTGAGCACCTTATGAACAGGGCTGTTGCAGGCATTAACGTGTGTGTGTGTGTGTGTGTGTGTGTGTGTGTTAGACCCTGCTGACAGCTGTAACAGCATTCTATGAAAGTTGGCCACAGCCAATGCAGTGTCTAGCCTGTACTCAACCTATCCTCTGCACTCATTTATTGGTGTGTCTGCAGTGCGCTTGGAAAATGCAATTGCACCAGCATTGATTTGTGTGTATTTGAAATAAGGCGGTCCAGACACTGGGCATGTGTGAGTTAGAGTTTTTTCTTTTACCCTTTTTCTCTTGCATTCCCTCTCCATTTACATCCCTCTCTCTTTCTCTCCTCTACATCTTACAAATCCATTCTCATTGTGCCACACAGGCAAGAAGATGGTTCCTTAGCCGCTTACCATGCCTTCCACTGGACCAACAAGGGGTCTAAGAATGTGTACACTACACAGGCAGCTGTGCACCACTGTTAAACTCCATTCTGTGTGGGATAAGTGGGGATTGGCATGTACTCTGGCCGTCAGAGCGGGTTTCATCTGCTCAAAAATGCGACAGCTGGGCAGAGCTTTTTCACTCCTCCCATATGAGAAAGACTGATATAAATGAGACATAGAGAGACAGGATGAGAGGAGGGACATGGAGAGTGGGGTTGCCACAGCTTCATGACTGTGGCTAGGGGCAAAGCAAATATTGGCACACGTGTTATGAGTTAGTGCTGACATAACTGTTTTTAAGAGTGGCCTAACACATTAAAGATGTGTGGCTGGCTCCTCTACTTTCTTTCTTTAGTCGTTATGCTGTAAACACTGCGCAGTAATGGGAGGAAGGGCATAAGAAGAGTAATTTATGTGAAGAGGAGAAGCCTGAGATGAGCTTTCCCTCCGGGATTAATGGGAGTCTCTGTCTCTGTTCACAGGAAATATGAAAGGCCCTTTGTTGGTAAAGGGTTTGCTGCTGCCAGCAAATAACTACCCCCGTCATATCGAAAGTCCCCCAACCTCTAAATTCATTGCCTCCTCTGCTGCTCATCCTTCACCCCTTTTTTTTTTTTTAAAAGCCTATGTGTTTTCTGTCAAAGTTGCTCATTTATGACTCTGCACTATGCCTGCTGTACAGAAGCCCAGGAGATACTAGCTCACGTTGTTAGTATTCACTGTCACTTCTAGAGTTCTGGCCATTAGGTGAGCAGAGGGAAGAGTTGGAGAAATAGTGCTGTACAGGTGGTGATTCATATTTTCACCATGTTTAGTCTTTTCCCTCTCATTTTTTCTGTCTGATGTGTTTAATTCCAAGACTCACTATCGTATAATCTATGGTATAACTAGTTTGATGTGGTTAATGTGTGACTAGTGGGCTGTGCTGGTGGTAATGGTTTATTTTTAGTGTTGGTGCCGGTGAGTGTTGGTCTGCGGGTTGGCTACGCATACCTCCTTAGGCTACGCTAAATAAAGAATGGCCTATCAGTAAGGGGAAATGACTGTTTGGCACTACACTAATGGTGTGTCTTTCATCAGGTCACACATTGGTCTCCTCACACCTGCGGCTCAGGACAGGAGGGTGAAAGGCTGTTGGCAGGTGTTAATTGCAAAAAAAAGACTGTAGAGAACAAAGCATGATACTAAATATATTTTTGTTGTCCCTCTTGCTCTCACTTGAGCTGATATATTTCACCTGTTCAGAATAATTTCTGAACAGTAGTTTTATTTTCGCATCCACACCTAAATGTGAGGAATAACGTATTTCACAATCGATTGTTCTGTTCTTGGTCTGCCTTGCGTATGAATTTCCTCTTTGCTCAGAAACTTTAATAAAGTACACAAATGGATGCTTATGTACAAAAATCCTCTTCAGTGGTTCTGAACTTACCAAAACTCTGAAAAGAGTTTTATTCTTTCCTCTCACATGTCCAGCCTTTTATTCCAGCACGGGGGATATCAAAATATTCTATTTTTTACTTGGACATTGCTAGGAAGAAAAACTGTTTACCAGAACATCTAACCATATCACCCGAATAATTTAGAACAGACTGATGTGTGAAGAAATAACAGGTGAATTGTTGTTGTTTTTTCAAAATACCCTACCCTTTTCTTAAAAAATATATTCTTACCTTAGATTAAAAAGAATTGTTACAGTTGTTTTGAGCTGTCTGTGACAGTTTCAGCTGTGTTAGCCTTCCCTGCCTCAGGAGTTCCACAGTGAAAGCAGAGAATCTATTCGCTCCATATTGACTTCCCCAGGCTGTCTCCAATGGATTTGACATGGATAACGCGGTTGTGTTTGTAACGAAAGGGGGGAGGGGAATAATAAAAGCAGAAGACCCCCAACTGAAATAAGAGGGAAGAAGAATGAAATGAAGAAGAGGGGAACTTAAATGAAGAGGGCTCAACTTGGCAAAAGCAATGGGTTGTCAGGGGCAACTAAAATGGCTCTGCCTCCCTCTCACCCTCCCTTCAAGAAAGCTCAGATGTATGCGTATAGTAGGACTGAATATGAGCCTGACATTGAAAGGGTGAAACTAAATACACACATTGGATGTCTGCCTTATAAATGATTTATAATTGAGTTTTCCCGGGCTCTGCTTGGAGTGTAGATGGAGTCGAGCTTTAATGAGCTTCATAGCTTCATGTTATTCTATGCTTTAATTGTAATACAGAGGACGCCATTCATTTGTTTAATTTACTAGACTGGGAGCCGATGGCTGAGCCGGCATGGTAGGGGGGAATTTAATGGCCATCTTCTGGAAAGGATAAGGCTTATTAGGTCTGATGGGCCTCCTGTCTCATATAACCTAATGCGACCATGATAGACAGAGGATTCTGGGTTTGGATACATTGGAACTATAAATCGGAGCAAATTCCCAGGCCCTGGACTTTGTAATTGCCCATTAAGGGCCATGTTTGTAGATGGAGGGGCCAGATGTCCCTGATGTGGCTGAGGGTCCAACATGGGCTTTGAGGCAGCATGCAGTTAAAAGAGAGGAGGAGCATAGGCTGGACATTGCCCCTCATTAAAGTGACCTGCTCTCTGCTAGGAGACCCATAAAAAAAAAAAAAAACTTTAATGTTCTTACCAGAGAAGCTCCACAATTTGCCCACAATTCCACAGCCGTAAAAAAGGGAATTGAATTCCATATGAATTCTCTGCTGTCATAGCTCACGGCACCAGCTGTCTGTCCGTGTAAAAATCTAACCCTTGGGCGCCACTCCCTCTCAGTTTGGTGTATTCCATATGTTACATTGATCTTAAAAGCTTGGCTCCCACTGGTCTACTTGAGCAGAAGACCTTAACCTGATTGAGTGGGACACATGCAAGACAACATCAAACATTTCAGTATTTGGTATAATTTCACATGACCCTGGTGATGTTATCCTGATTGATTTATGATGCAAATGGTCTTTCTCATGTTACCACATGCCTCATTTCTCATACGTATCCCCTCTTACTTAGTAAAAATACGTAGAGCTGTAACAATTCCAAATGTTACTGTACAATTAATTGTCTCAGAAACTATTGCAATTAACAATGTAATTTATATATTAATGTAATATTTATATATTTATATATTTTATATAACTTTTTTTAAAACAAATTCAAGTTTTGAATGAATCCCAGGATACATCTTTTGGTTATATATCACGGTTATGTTACCCAGATAATTAACACAAGATAAAATAACACAAATACACAGCCTGTGAAGTAAAACATTTTTTTCTATCTGTACCCCCCCCCCATTCATTTTGTCATTTTTGTTGCTATGAACGTGTCTAGGGTCAAGTGCCAGCAAGTAACAATTAATTAATAATAAAATATATAGTCCGACCAATAATTACTTATAGAATTACAATTTCGCATATCTAAACAAAACGATCATGTAAAATAAATTGACAATTTTGTAATAATTGTTACAGGCCTAAATATACGTAAATGTGTAAATGTGTGTCAGTGTCACACTGTACATGCATGGCAGCACCCCTCCCTCTCTGAACACCCCATCTCTTGTTTTTGTCTGGGCAGTGAACTCCCGTGCACAGCTGCCACCGGGGCACGTCTGGGGGTTTCTGTAATGCCGATGACCTCCTAATGTGGATTCCAGTGAGGCAGAAAGGCAAATGTTTGTGCTTCCAGGTCTTTCTGGTATCCCGGGTCGCTACAGCTGTCACGTTATCCCCTTCCTACCCAAACCTTCCAGCTCAGGATGCAACACAATATCTGCTAGTGTCCCAGCTGCAGACACTTTAAGATATCTGCTGTTATTTTGACATAAGCCTGCACACTTTATCATTAAGCTTCCGGCACAATAGCCTTCTTTGAGGCTCAAGTCCCAACCGGAAAAAAAACAGCTGTAGTTATCAAGGTAGGAATCTGATTTAATGCCCTCATAATGCCATGCTTTCCTATTAATGCTAAAGGAACTTTACACGAACTACACATTTTTAGAAATAGTACACTCTGAATGTTATTCAGGCTAAAAAGGTAGAAAACTCTCTGCTTAGCTACGTTTGGTTAATCCTCCCTCCCACCAGGTCTTTAATTTCATTGTTTTCTTTTCTGTTGAATGTTATGGCCTTGTTTGTATGCTGGTCATAATGAGTGCCAATGGGAATCTTATTTACACTAGATGGCTTTAGGAGTGTTGGCCAGCACAGTGGAAAGTGTCCCCTCTTTGCCAGTCTGCAGGGACCACACTGAGCTCTGTTTCTGACGGATGGGTCTTTTAATGTGACAACTGAAAAAAGCCCCACAGTTTTTGCCTTGGACCAGGATACAATAAAACCGCTACTAGTAGAGCTCTGCTTTTACCCCCTCCTCTTTCTTTTGTTTCATAAGGTTGCCTGCCTTATATTTTTTTCCTCTCCTCTCGTCCACAGCTCTCCCTACTCTTGGTCGAAAACTGATATGCAATAGACCGCTTCAGGTTACAGTGCAGGCTGCAAGATTCTTTTCAAATGGTAAACTCGTTGAATAACGGGATGTAGTAGAGGTGCGGGTATAGGGATGGAGGAACGCAGCACCAAGGGAGGAGCCACTCTCCCCTTTTGCCGCTAGGCTAAAAGCATTCAGCTCCTGCCCATTGTGAGTCCTCACTCAAAGGGATTTGTGATGGGGCTGATCTTTGACCCCTCTACGCCCACATTATGTAAATGAATGTACAAAAGAGGGGGATGATATAATCATTTTCAGACACAAACACAATTTATTTTGAGTATCTGTGCTGATTTTATCGTGAGTTTGCACACAATGATGTCACTGAAGCCAATGTGACACTTGCTTTAGTCTTAAAATGGACATTATGTCTTTGTGAACATGCCAAATTTCAGTTGTCTCTTCTATACTACCACCTTAATACTCCGCTTCACTCTCCTGTATGTGTGTTTGTGTTTACTATTTACCAATCAGTGTCTTGAGGCATCAAAATCGCATGGAGAGAAACATAGGAAGGTGGACCTGTTGTCATGTAACTGAGCTTCCTCCATATGTTGTTATGGCACTGGTTGGGAAGGTAACCATATCTCTCCCTCCCCCCCGTCCCTCCCTTCCTCCCAAACACCGTTATTGTCCCTGTGCACAAAGGATGGGGGGATGTGTAACACAAGATGGAGCAATACGCTGAGGATCATGGGCAACGCCCTTTCCCAGACTGTATCTCCGTGTATCAACTGACCATTTCTGGTCGTAGAAGTTTTACTTTTTTTTTTTTTTACACAACAATCCAGGAAAAATACTGTGTTTGCCATTAGTGTGAATGGGTTCAACAGGAGTTTTCTGACCTGGTTCCTTGTCTGGGTTCTGCCTGCTTTGGTATGAACGGGTGAACACTGGTTATTATGCAACTATAGCAACTATGGCGTTGCATTATGGTTACTATAATAATCCTCTAGTTAATATAACCATACCAGTATATAGTGGTGATAATTTCTACGTATGTCAGCCAAGAAAGGAATACATCTTAGTAACAAGAGATTGTCTACAAACCTCTACGATTTAAACTGATGCGGAGATGTGACAAACCGGGTTTGCACATAATAGGACATAAAACAAGGTGGTGTTTAGATGAGAGGTCAGAGCTGACCAAGTACTTACACATGAATGATATGAATTAGGCTACATGTTGAACCGGTGTTCACTATCTGCTTCATATTCTGCTTTTGAGTGTCAAAGGGACAGTGGTCTCCAATCAGTGACTAGTTAGTTTTAACATGCTCGTAAGAAAAGAAACATTTATTCACCATTTTTGTTTACAGAGAGACTGAAACCCAGACTTCCCCTGCCTCTTGTGTGCAGGGTTAATGAACACAACAGCACCCTTTTTCACACTTCAGTAATGGAAGTCGCACAGTTGGACGAAATGGCTCTCAGTATTTAGTATTGTCTTTTTTTTTGTTTTTACACCTTCTCTCTGCTTTTATGTTGATTTTGCTCAGTATAGTTATGCGCTTTATAACATAAGGATGACCTTCAAAATCAATAAATTAAAGATGCCGTTGTACTTCTGTGTATCTGTAGCTGTTGGTTAGTGTGTGTCTAGGTCTAAACATGCGCAAGAGGAGGGGGGGCAGAGTATTTTCTATAGTCTTGACAGCTTATAGTCTAACACTGTACGATCTTATAAACAGAACAATTCCTTGTGCTGACGGAAATGGGCTGTGATAGCTGTATTCTATTTTAACTACTTTGTTTTCTTGAATATTTCCCACCTGAACAGCATTTTTGGAAAAATGTCTCTAGATACTTAAGCACTACATAATAGAGTCAAATCCTTGATTTTAAATGCATAGGACTGTGCTGTTACAGTGAACCTCACTGTCAAATACCATTTAGATTTTAATGTGAAACAGTTGCTGGATTGCACTAAAACGCACAGTTGGCCAAGTATTTATTTTCCGCCTTTTGAATTGTGTTTTTGGATTATGTGGTCCCATAAGTACAGTGTCAGCATTTCTACATGTCAAGATGCATTTTATGTGTTTTTCAGTGTTTTAATTAAACCAGCATCTGCAAATTCATGGAACCTTTGCTTGTTTTTAAAACACAGTATGACTCTGATGTACTTGATTCAAACCATGTGTTGAAGGGGGTTGAAAGGGTTCTACAGCATCAACACACAGCTGGCTGGCGGTCTGTGATCTCATAACATGCCATGTTTGCCATATTTTGCTGTACTCGTCAGGCGTGCCAAAGCCCTACCTCTGCTAACTAATAAGTTGCCCTCGGATGCCAAATCACATGCTGATGAATAACCTTCAAAAGTAATCAGTTTTATGCTTTCCTGCGAAAACAAGATGTGATCAGACAATGTGGTGAGTTTTAGGGATACACATGTTAATGCCAACGTCACAGAACCGGTAAGCATATAAAAAGGTCAAATCAATGTAATTTATGGGTGCTGCAGAGGAACATCTCTTCAATGTTCATATATAGTGTTAGCATGAGAATTACAGTCTGCATTGGCAGTAAGGTGACCGTGGACAGTGAGTTACAGCCTAACTACCCTCAGCACTGATAATTAACAGTTCTACCACACTGGGATATTAAAGTTTGTTTTACTGCTCCCATCAACAACCATGCAGAGCTATAGACATGTGTTATTGAATTCATATAATGTGAGTTATTAGGCCGTACATCTTGAGCGTCCATGTATATTGCCGGATCTGTCGGGTGTGGTCCTAGAGGAAATAGAGTAGCGGAGGAGATCATACTGGTTAATAAGCAGCTGTGCCATACCCTGACCACAGAAGATATGAACAAAAAATTAAAGCTGATTATTATTATTATTATTATCACCCCTGGACTGCTTGTCTACATCCCTGCATCCATCTGAGCATGCTCACAGGCCTGGTGCAGATAGACTTTGTTCGAAACAATAAATAATAAGCTTACTTTTAGTGCAGGGTTTTATCAGCCAATGAAAGTAATGAGATTAAGCTAGCAAAAAAAAAACATAATTCCTGTACACACTCCAGTAAATCAGAGGCATGTGGATAAGTGGGGAAACAGCCTTAGATGAGAAGCAGTGCAAGTAAGAAAACCAGCCACAAACCAAATGATGCAGCCCCTATCATTCCTGTTGGTCTGTTCATGCGCTTTAAAAAACGAATCAATTCCAGTCTCGGGAATTGCTATTCTTATACTTGCAGGCCTAGCAGAGGAGTTTTAAAGGAGATAGGACCCCACCTGGAACATTTTATCATTCCAAGTATTTCCAACAAAGAAGCAGAACTGCATCTATCCTGTGTCATGTGCCTATTGGCCAGTCGTTGCCAACTTTAAATTCCTGCGACTTTGCTGATCAATGTCCATCAAAACCAAAATAGCATTTCATTAAAACGTTAGCTGTAGAATTTCCTGTTATTAAGTAAACTGTAACAAAGGGACATCTCCCCAACTGTGTAACAGCCTTAATGCCACTTTCTTCTCAAACACAACATCTTATTGTGGGATTATTTCTAAGTAGAGTAAGTTGTCTCTACTTATGTATATGTGAAGGAAGAAAGCAAGACAAACATGGAGGCACATCAGGAATTGGGTGGTGGATTAGGGTGCAACAGTGTGGTTTGATGTTTAATCACTCCTTATGCATAAGCTGTTCTAAGGGGGGATAGAAAGGCTTTTCAGTAAGCTCTAATGGTAGTGGGATGTCTTCCTGGTGAATCTTGCCTCTGTTGGCATAACACGCTGTGAACCTGCATTTTGTTGTTTGCCTGAGAGGTTCCACTGAAGCAGAATGATAGGACAGCACAGACCAAACATAGCGCCTCACTTCTCTACCTCTCATCTGTCTCTCTCGCTCCCTCTCTGGGTTGGTTAGGGTGACTCAAGTAGAGGCACCGTGATCGCTTGCCTTTTTGAAGTTTGAAAGCCCACTTTACAACTGTGCAGATGCACTGTCAGGCCTGGCCTGAAAGCTTTCTATAATTGGACAACAATTACACTACTTAATGACCGATCAGGCTTTTAAAGGTTTTTAAAGCAAAGAAATAAAGTGGGAACAGCAGGAAAACAGTACATGCCATTCACGATAAAACTAAGGGTCACAATAAAATCACTACTGATTGTTTCCCTGAGACACCAGCAGTTGTCCACAGCTATTCACATGTTTGTGCCACCTGCTTGTTTGTGCCACCACCGTCCATGTTAGTGTGACCCTGACGAACGTTGCTATCACTGCGAGACGCCAGACTGTTCCCACGAGTCCTCGCGTTAAAAACTGGAACTGGAAACATTTCCGCAGGCGGCCTTTTGAAGCGGAGACAGATTTGTACATGACCATGCTTGTGGTTTGGTGTTATAGCTGCAGACAAACTGAGGACAGATGTGTTTGGAGTCATTTTCACCCCTCCTACCCCCATCCCCATCCTCTCCCTCCGTCCTTTCAGCTCCCCTAATCTGGGACTCATTGTGTCTGTAATAAAGCACAGCTGCAGAGATCTTTCTCTGAACCCACTCAGTTCAGCTGATTACATGGGAGTAAGAGTCCAGTCACAGAGCCATGCTCCCCACATGGTAATGCTCTACTGTTCCCTTAACACAGATAATGCATGCGAGAGGAGACACTTCCGTGTGTTGGATTGATGCCAAGACTAATTGTTCACACCTGATGTTGCATTTGCACTGGGCAACTGTTACAGTTTAGAGACTGTTATATCCATTTCTATTTATAATGTGTAACGCAGTTTTTGCTCACATAAGGACAACCATGTTCATTCTTTATCTCTACAACTTGTTAAAAGCCACATTTTAGCTTTGTAGAGTATACATATTATTCAGTCTGCATATTTTTAATGGGAAAACTTTTTTGAATTATCAAATAGTTTGTGTAGTTATAATGCCACTCACCCTGCATTATGTGAAGGCGAGACTCCAATGCAATATGTCAATTTGTCAGGTTGGATAGTGTTAAATTGCTTCTGCTCAGAAATAAAAAAAAAAGAAGTCATGCATATGAAAGTGAGCAGCCCTAATAGAAAGATGTGCCTCTCTTACAAATTGATGCCGCATTGAGTGTCAGAGGCTGAACTTCTGCATTAAAGACAACACAAAAAACAGTAACAGGGATCAATAATGGCTCTGGATTGTGCACAAGATGTATGCATCCATCCAACTCCGATAAACAACTCTCGTTCTCATAGTCTCCAAACTGGCCGAGTTTTAAAAGAAGCATTAAAATGGATTTATTTGTCTAGTAGTATATATGTTTGTGCTATCAATTTAAAAATATGATTAATTCAGCCTTGAGATACGGTCAATAATTGCTTTGCACAGGTGGACTAACTTGACTGACTGACTGACTGACTTTATACTAACATCCATTTATAGAATAGACTGCCTCCTCCCCATTTTCCATTCCACCAGGTTGATCTCTTTTGAGCACAAACTATGTGTGGGGGAGGGTCAAGCAGGTCAAAGTAGGTTAGTAGCGAGATGCATTCGACATCCCAGTTGTAGCTTGATATCTCCAGGAACCAACAAAGTACAACGGTATAAGCTCTGTTGACACAATAAGACAGTTTTTGTAAATTCATACAAATGCATGCTTTCCTCTCTTGTTTGCCTTCTTCGACTGAAGCAGCACATAACAAGCTGTCATGCGTCTGAAAAGCTGTATATGTGTTGAATGTGAAAGCTTTTCAGAGGAACATTTGGCTTGTCTTTAATCTTGCTTCTGTGTATTTTCTGTCTTCTCTTTAAGCACGGGCTAATTGTGTTTCAAGCGGAATTTGACACATATTGATTCAAACGTGCAATGGCAAATGCGCACACCCCATGTATTGGCAGCTACCCTAATCCCTCGCTTTGAAGAATCTTCTTTTTCCTTGCTGTCATTGTTTTGCAGACAGATTTTCTTTTTCTTCTTCTTTTTTTACATTTTCTCTTCTCCCCAACCTCTCAGAGGAGGCAGGTTTCTAAACCCAGTGACTCTATCGCCTTGGTATGGTGGTTTGTTTTGGTCTTATGATGGGGTTTTGAAAGACATTTTAAGTGTCTCGTGATGTGGGGCAGAGGGCAAGTGAGTAAAATGAGGATAATGGTTGGTAGCTGGGACCATAATGGTCTGCCCACCACATTGACTCATTTGCTTGAAAAAGATGCATTTACATATCATTATGGCCTCAAAATAGTTTTCTTTCTTTCTTTATATTCTTCATATTTTTAATGATTACTACATTAATGTACATGTCGTACAATTTACACAGGTTGTTATAAACAGTAAGGCAGAATAGATTTTTGTCCGTTTGTGAAAATGACTCAATAAAGCATTTTTCTTTACTTTGAGAGAGACGCAGAAGCATTTTTCTTTACTTCGAGAGAGACACAGATCCGACCCCTATCTAACAGTATAATAGTCTTCTCCAGAGGCTGTCAGTCTCATCTTCCTTTGTCTGCCGCTTTGTTTCCTAGCCAAAGAGGATTTACATGCCTTCTCCTTGTTTCTCCCCGTGCCCCGACTTCTCCAAAGGAAAAGGCAGAGGAGCAGGAATTCCATTAGCTTTGTTCTCAAAAACTCAGCATGAACTTGTGACTGTGATACACATGCTATAATGGCCCCAGAACCAGTCCCAGATCCCCATGCATTTTCTACAGCTTTTATTTTACATCTTGTGCTGTAGGTGAGTGCATTGCATCCTTCCATGTCTTTTCTCAGACACTCAGTTGTATAAAATCCCTCACTTTTTGAATGTGGCTAAAATTGCTGTGCTGTTCTGTTTTAAGCTCACAGAAGGATAAAGGGAAACTGTATGTGCATGTGTGTGCGCTCACACCCACGTGTGCATGGTAAAAAAAGGGGTGAACAGAAACTGCATGTTTGTGTGTGTGTTTAGGTTTGTAGTTGGATTCGGTGGACCGTATCAGTTTTTACCTGAACTAGTCATTTGCATGGGTTTGATTGACAACAAAGCTATGCAAAGCAGGCCCAAGTATTATTCCCTTGCAAGGTAGAGATGATGTCCAAACCATACCTTTTCATAGCTATAACTTTCTTGTTAATTAGTATTGAGTCATTATTGCTAAGAAAATGGTTAAAATTAAATTAAAATTAAAATTTCAACTCTATCTAGCTATGGTCCATCTACTGGAGTGTTTGAGTGTATTCTGGCAGATAAGCTCTCTCAGATAAACAACGTGGGAAGTCATCAACCCTAACATACTCCGAAGAATCATAATTGTTCAGTGGTAAGTCCACCTTAACAAGTGCAGCAAAGCTAAAGAAGCGGAACATCAGGGAGGTATCAATCAAGAACAGACATTCAGATAAATCTAAAAAAAGAAAAAAATCGCCATCCTATTTTGCCTTCTACTTTTTTTTTTCTGAATATAGCTCTAATACACGATGTTTTTACACCCATGGCAATAAGCACCATTGACTTCAAGTCACTCGCAAATGTGTGACTATGACTCGGGAAACAGATAGTGGGAAGTAGTTTGTGTACTGTAAATCAAAATATTGTTCATATTATTATATATTACTGTTACATTGTCTTGATATCACATGATGTCCTTGCCATTGTGTTTGTCCTGGCTGATCACTGGTGTGGCACCATGTAATGAAAGTTTAATGTGGTTGAATATAGTGAGGCGATTAAGATAGTTACATTTATTAATTACATTTATTACTAGACAGAAAGCACTTGAAGACTTAGTATTAACCATGTGCTGCTCTATAGCTAAGCATTGGGCATGTTACATTTGAAGATGGCGCCTGTCACGCATGACGGTGGCTGGAACTGCCTCCTTTCAGCATTAAATGAACTCCATGTCAAGTAATGACACAGGAGGTTAGACAATTTGTCGGGAATTTAATCGCATCCCAACATAACATCTGTTTTAATTTGATCAAAATTGATAACCTACAAATGGCTTCCTCGGTGGTCAATCTCCCAGGAAATGTCTTTGTCTTCTTAAACATTCATTTGCACAACCTTTGTCAAACGCAAGTCAAAGCTTTAACAAACTGTTTGGTTTGTTTTCTCCCAGTAAATGTCCTGTCTGTCTTTTAACTGCCTTGGAACATATCAAATGTGGAATGTGATATGTGCACTGCATTTAGGATCAAATTCTAATTTCTTAATTTAATGTTTCATAACCATTTCTATCGTAAAACTGAAACACAAATCACAAATCATTTAAAAAAAAAAAAAAGCGGTTGAAACTTCTCAAACCACTCCTTTCGCATAATTCATTCCTCAGCTGTCCATCTGTTTGCCAAAATGTGGCTTAATACACAGCTTCCGCTTGTTACTCGTTCACTGCACGAATGACAAATATGCAAGTGGTCAGGATTTGATTGATACAATATGTTCCCACCCTAAAACATGCAATGTTTGCACACAAACTGGCGTTTGAGCATTTCTGTCTGGCACCAGCTATCTTCAACCACTAGACACCAATAGTGTGTTTTCTGCAGTGATAACAGGTTTTGAATATATAAATATAATACTTTAGTGATTGTTGTTATAATTTCCATAAACATGCGCATGACTCAGTTAAAATGGGAGAGTGCTGAGCCATAGCACTGCTAATATTTACTACAGCTAGAGTAGAGAAGTTGGAGTCTATAGCCTAACAATGTGTTATTTTAACACTATTAGTTTTCCACTTGGTGAAAGCAGGAGACATTGAAATCATTGCGTAGGTCACCTATTCGACACCAAAAGCCCTGGATAATGATTGTCCCTGCGGAACAATGATTGGTACAGTTCTGGGCAGAGATATATATTTCTGCGCCTCTTCTATCAGCAACATATCCGAGACACAGGACCCACTCTGCTACTGTGATTAAAAAGTCTTACAAGACCCAGTGAACATGTCAGCAGAGGTTACCTCATCACTGGTCACTGCCTCCTTCTTTGTCTCTTTGATTTTTATGATGGTATTTTGATGGGAATGATCAAGGGGAAGAACTAAATAGCTTTGAGTCTGTGCTTTTGAGATCAAAAGGACCTAATAATGTCACATTACAGGTTGCACTGAGGCAGTTTTAGTGCCCAGCCCTCGTGATCAGCCTCTTCAGAAAATATCAGCTCAGCTTGGAACCCGAGGCATGGGGGCTCATAGTGATCAGGTGATGTAGCCATTGGCTGCTGACTAGTCTTTTCCCCTTTGTCTCGGACTTTGTTTGAACATTAACCTCCAAATATATTTAAGAAAAATTCACCTATAAACCATCAGTTCTTTCATCTAATTTTAGCAAATTATTCACCGTATATACAGTAGGCTATAAAGTGATGAAACCAATGTGTTTTTTTTACTTAAAAATTAATTCATTTTTTTTAGGGAATCTGACTGTGCATAATACTTGAGCTCTTTCTTTTAAGTAGTATCTTTGTGTTCATCAAAGTAGATGCATAAAAAAATAATAATAAACCAATCAATATCTGATGTTTATTATTCATGGTTATTTCTCACCCAAACAATAGCCTCAGACATGAGTTAACTTCCTGTCCAGCTGAAAATGCCTGAGACGTAGTAGCACTGTAACAGCCCCACGGCACAACAGAGATGGATGCAGCATGCAGTAGAGCATTCTCTAAAATGTGTATTACTGTGGCGTATGGTCACTAGAGAATGACCTCTGTAATACAGGAACAATAAAAAAATGATGCATGTGGCCGCCTTAAATGGCTTATTATTCACACTCTGATTTTTTAAAAGGCATCTCAGTTTCTCAACATGCCTCTGGCCTCCAACCTCACACAGGCTGCTTATTTAACCCCTACCTGCTTTTGTTCTCCATCCTTTCCTCCTTCCCTCCTTCCCTCCATAAATCATTAAAGCTTTTGTATATTGAACAAAGTGACCAATACCAGCAGGTGTATTAAGGTATAGAGAGCAATTAAAAACCTGTGACCTTATTATGGGCGTACAGAAGGAGGTCAAAGAATAGCTGTTATGGTCATAAAGTTCAACACCTCATTTCATACAACTCTGATTTACATGTGAGATGTTCTGCCAACTGGGCGCTGTAGACAGACAGGCTTGAAAGATTTAGAGACAGGAGACTACATTGCTATTATATGGTCATATTTACCCAACACTTAGCCCAATCATAGTCTACAATAATTATCATAGTTTCATTCTTCAAAAAGTATCAATTATTGTCCTTTGAACTTGAAGGAGAAAGGACAGTGAAACATACTGGAAGGCAGATACTTTTGGCAATCTATAAATCTGGCAATCAGTCATTTTAGTAGTTCGATTTACCAGCATATTAATGTGATGCTTTTCATAATGAACTTCACCTGTAAGCTTTCCAAGGGGTCACCGAGCTTTTCTGAAAGACACCATAAAGAGTAAGAGTGTTTGACATCCTGGTAATGTGGTCAGTTTAATACCCCACTAAAGCCTCTCTATCAAGCCGCTCGTCTCAATAACTCACAGAAGAAAATCCCAGTAGCTATGCGCTGATAACTGCAGAAGGATGTAGCTTAGCCTTATCAGCTCTTGGCTCCAATGACACAGTAATCCACACAATGCTCGGCTGTCGTTGTACTGGAAAACACAGAATCATTTCATTTAGCCAACAAAGGCCCGAGAATAATTGTGATGTCCCCCTGCGCTTCCCCTTCACTACTAACCCATCAAGATTGCTAATTTCCAAAGGCCAAATATTACTTATTCAAAAGAGCCCAACTGTCATCATGCATTTTTTTCTTCACAGAGAAACCTGTTTTGCCACAGGAATAAGAGGCTCGTACTGAATGTCGGTTTAGGAAGATCACAGCACCCAGCAGGTATCTACTAAGCATGTGGCTGATGTGTAGGCATGGGACAGCCAGCGGAGAGGGTAATGGTAGTTTCATAAAGGCAAATCATTGCTGAGACACAACCAAGAACATTTGTAGCCAACAGGAACAGGGAGAAGCTTTGGCACTCTGAAGAAAATGAAGGTGACTCTTGTCCTGATGGGGAGTCCGCTTACCTTGTAATTGTCCTTTAAATACAATGGTTGTCAAACATGGTTGCAGTACCCTCTGAGAGCAAATGACCATGTGCAAATGTGATATAAATGCAAGTGTAAAAAGAAAAGAAAGAACATGTCTAAACAAATTAAATAGTTTCCCCTGTCCCAAGGGCCAGTGTTCTAGATCAAGGGATTGTGTTTGAGATTCAGCAAGCTCATATGGCTCTAGCCGCTCAGACATCCATGCTACTTACATTTCTGAGTGTGTATACCCATGTGGGTGTGGGTGATAAGGGAAGGTAGTATCAAAACGTTTTTTGAGGGCCACTTCATAATTCTCTAATTGAGGCAGCAGCTTTAGGAAGGAAAAATAACTCCAGCAATATACACAAACTACACAAACCAAGTGTTGGGGGAATGGTCACTGCAATCAGACTAGGAAAACGAGCCAGCTGCTTGTTAAATGTGTTTATGCTCTGATGCAATTCCTCTTTAGTTTTTCTTAATTGCTAGAGACACTGAACAGAGAACAAACACTGCATGTTTTTTTCATGCAAATCCCTAACATATTTTAGGCCCAGCTATAAATGCATGGAATGCTTTGCACGTTTGAAGTGCAGTGCATTAGTAAAACGCCTTCAAGGGCTTAGTCTGGCAAAAGGCAGTATCATCATTCCCAGATCCAAGCTCCAGCTACAAACACTTTACTTTCTGAAGAATACCCTATTTCCTGTAAACAGAAATATAGCTTTGTCTCTGAACATCACCTTATTTGAATGCATGGATATTATGAATATTATGAATGTCTTGGTTTACTATTGCGGTTTATTTTACTAAAAAGGATTGATGTTGCCTTCACATTTATTGACTTAATTCTTGACACAATTGATAATAGTTTTGAAAATATCCGTTTAAATGTGCATAGTAGGGCTGGGCAATATATCAATATTATATTGATATGTGAGGCTAGATATCGTCTTAAATTTTGGATATTGTAATATCCTGATATGACACAAGTGTGTGTCCTGGTTTTAAAGGCTGCATTACAGTAGAGCGATGTCATTTTCCGAACACACCAGACTGTTCTAGCTGTTTTATTATTTGCCTTTACCCACATAGTTATTATATCAACATAACTGATGATTATTTATCAAAAACCTCATTGTGTGCATATTTTGTGAAAGCACCAACTGTCAACCCTGCAATATCGCCACAATATCGGTATTGAGGTATTTGGTCAAAAATATCGGGATATTTGATTTTCTCCATATCGCCCAGCTCCAGTGCATAGTTTTAAATTAGCATCTCTATGGATTGCATCAGACCAGAGCGCAACAAAACAATTATTTCCTTTGGAAGACTTGAAAAAAAAAAAAGTCTTATTTAAAGGTGCTATATATGACATTCAGAGTCTGGGCTGGGATTGCCTGCACACGGCTCACAAGCAAACGTGGAAGTGGCTGAGCCGAAATGGTGGCGGCTAGCAGCGCTAACAGTGCCAACAACGGCGACAGTGTTACTGTACATAGCAAATAGTTGTTTACTGCTATATTAATGATCTGAATGTATAGTGCATTTTAAGCATCTACATGGAAATAGCCATAGTTGTGAAGAATAGGATGTAGTAAGTTGCACAATGGCATTTTTTTTTTACCTACCAGCCTTGAAGCTGTAGAATATGTATTCATAATAATAGCATTAAAAAAAGTACCGTTAGAGAAAATAACATGCATGCACAACAATGAAGCATAGCAAGCAGCCATCTTATTAAAAAAACAAAAAAACATTAGTGCATTGTGCTTTTAGCATTCTGTGCAATAATTGGGCAATTACACAATATGCTTTGAAAAATGTTTTTTGTAGTCGGGCACAAAGTTAGAGAATGCTGACCTTAATTTGGCATGTTCTCCTCAATTTTGGACTGGATTAGAATTTCATATCACAGCAGTTTAAATTGAGGTACCAGAGTGTGAGATTCACTGGGGCTTAACAGGATCTTATAAACAGTGGGGCTGGCATGGATGTCTCTCAAAGCACATTCAGTTGGAGCCTCTGCTTCATATTGCATTGTCTCATCGCCAGTGCAGGCCACTGTACTAAACCTGGTCACATTCATTTGTGAATAATGCATTTTGTCAGGGGTGTTGTACCATTTGCCAGGGTTGGTTGGAGGGGGGGGGATTGCCACTAGGGTATTTGCCTGGGTCTGCATTTATCCACGGCTACTGATGAAACACCTATGCTGAGTATTTCTCAACTGTCAGTGACCTCACTTCCCAGAAATGAATGATGGTATATTAGGATGATCTCACATGAGAGGTTTCAGTCTTGTCACATTTACAGCACATTAGAGGGACTTTCAGCATGCTCACTTGCAGCCAGTATATTTGGCAGGCAGGCTTAAAAGCTAAAATTGTGGAACATTTTCTATGCCTCCGTGCAGTCACGGAGTCCACATTCCATGTTCCAAATTAAATGTATTCCTCTCTGCCCTTCCTCCCTATCTCTCTCTAACTATATGTGTCTGTCTGATTTAGAGTTATCACGTGATGGAGCAGACAATAGAGAGGCACTCCGGCACTACGGAGAGGTTAGCCGGGGTTTTTGTGTTGCTTGTCAGTGGGGGGGGGGGCATCTAAGCTGTGAATAGGATCATTGAGTTGGAGGTAATTTTGGGCCCCGGTGCAGGGCATTAGTTGGACAGGCCTTTATGCTGACAGGCCTGTTTCTCTCTCTCTCTCTCTCTCTCTCTCTCTCTCTCTCTCTCTCTCTCTCTCTCTCTCTCTCTCTCTTCCCCACCCCCCCCCCTTTTTTTTTTAACCCCAGCCCCCCTCTGCTGCATCGGCATTTCTGTCCAAACCAAAGGCCTTTATCGTTGTGCCCATGACGACATGTCTGATAGGGTGTGGCAGCCAAGACCTCTTTTAGCCCTGCGCCTTGGGGAGCCAATACATCTAGATATAGATAAGTTGCAGCAGCCAGGGTTTAACCTGTACCACACTACACATTTCTGTGGTTTTATAAGCCACCAGAGTGTGTCTGATAAATGAATAGACACATGCTGGACATTCTCATTCATTATCATTGGAAACGGTTGTGCCTGCTGGGAGTTTGTGTTGCGATTGCCGAGGGGGCTGACTGGTGAAGGGCCTCTCAGATGGCCAGACAATGTTAAAGAGCTCGAGCCTAGCTAAACAAGAGGCTGGGGCTAAAATAACTCACAAGGGGAACAGTGCTGTCAAGTGAACTGCTACACAGGTTCACAAAAATATATAGTCAAAAGTGCCAGTAGGACAGAAAATGGAAGCACATGGGCTGCAGCTTCTGTGGATTCACAATGTGGAAAAAGTGCGAGACACTTATCACATGCATTTAGTTATAGTTGTACTTAAAATAAGTGAGTTATTAGCATACATATGTTAAAAATTTTTACATTTAGGTTTTGACAACTAAAGCCTATAAATTAATATTTTAGGATCAGATAAGTCAGCTTTACATTACTGTTGTCTTGTTACTACTTACTTACTAAATAATGACTAGAACGCTGCTAATCACTGCTAGTTATTTTCCAGAATAATGTAAAACTTGGTCTATGAAACGTCAGAAAACTGTAAAAAAAAAATAAATAAAAAAAAATCACTATTTCCTTGAGCCAAAATTGATGTCTTTAAAATTCTTTGTATTGTTAATTTTCAAAGATATAAAACAGAGAAAAGCAACACATCTTCATATTTGAGAAGCTGGAACCATGACATGATTAATCATTTCAGCTTACACATGCTGAATAGCATTATATAGCATAAGCACCTCAGTCAAAAGAGTGTGAGTGAGACATTACCCAGCTTCAAGTGAAATTCTTAAATGTATGGACTGTCTTCTGCTGCATTGTGAGTTATTTTGACAGTCCCTTATTCTGTATTCTACCTCTGTCTGAGTATCTGCTGACTTGGGCTGTCTGGTGATTGCCTGAAGGCTGTGAGTTTACAGGTGGCTGGCTTTAAGGCAAACCTTCAGAGAGAGAAGGTCATCTATCTGATGTCAGTTTTGCCAAGTTCAAAGAGAAAAACAAGCTAATTGGTCAAGGGTAATTGAACAAAATCAGCCAGGAAGGAGATGATAAATATCAAGTGTTTTTCAGTATGGAAGAAAGATCTTCTTCTATTGTCATTATTGGAACCGCTGGCTCTCCTGCAATGCTATTTTACCTTGAATTGCAATTCTTGAGGTAAAACAAGTGCAGTTTGTAGTGCTATTATCTTGTTACATCAGTGTTTAAATCTTTTAGCAGCAGCTGTAATGTGATGCAGCTCATGGTCGTTGCACAAGATTTGTTCTCCCGGTTTTTGGTTTTGATAAAGCATAGCAAGATTGCATTTTCATTCATCAGAATTAATTAATTGTGTCTACACTGCATGACCTTATGCAACCTCCTATTTTTGATTTATTCTCTCCCTCTGTTACTGACATTCTACTTCTCACATTCAAAAATATGCTAGTTTGTAGAGCTGGGCAATATATCGATATTATATCTATCGTAATATGGCATAAGTGTTGTCTTTTACTGGTTTTAAAGTCTGCATTAAAGTAAAGTGATGTCATTTTCTGAACTTACCAGACTGTTGTAACTGTTCTATTATTTGCCTTTACCCACATTATATCCACATTACTGATGATTATTTATCAAAAATCTCATTTTGTGAAAGCACCAATAGTCAACACTACAATATCGTCTCTGTATCGATAGAGATATTTGGTCCAAAATATCGTGATATTTGATTTTCTCCATATTGCCCAGACCTACTAGTTTTTATAGTACGTTTGCTCTGGTGTTCAGAGTTTTCCACTCTTTTGTTTCGCGACATTTAATTTTCATTATTAGATTGTCTTTTTTAAAAGGGATATTTTCCTTCTATTTCCTTCTGCTGTGCTGCTTCCAGCCATTCTACCTTTAGTTGCTCACTAAAAAAAAATAGGTACACCTGGGACCAAGGGTATCTGCAGGAAAACATCTGCCTCTGCTGTTAAAAGCAACAAGAAAAGTGCTAAATTCACCCTTGTCATTACTGAAAGATGTATTAGTAGTAAGGGTGTGGTGCACTTTAGGACAATTGATTGCATGTGTTTGGGTAATACTATTAAATTAGGACTTGGGGCTAAACTTATGACTTCCTTTGGACCCTGAACTGATGTACTGCATCCTTCTCCCCAAGCCCAGAGAAACTCGACGCGCTCTGAGTGCAGATGATACTCTGAGGACATCTGTGAGTCCCCAAGGTAGCAGCACAAAAGAAGATTAGGCACCCTCCTTCAAGGCTTTTGTTAAGTAATTCCACATCTCCTTTAATAATTCAAGGCGGCACTGGCAGAGCCTCCACACAAACGATATATGGTAACGTTGTGATCTCTGTGGCCGGGAGGAATTTCTATCTTTTCCTATGTTTTTTTTGTGTGCTATAAACATGAAGGGGGGGCCTGCCAGGAAAACATTTCCACACAAAGGATCACTCAATGACACTTTTAGGTGTTGAGGTATGAAAGAGAGTGTGTGTGTGTGTGTGTGTGTGTGTGTGTGTGTGTGTGCGTGTGCGTAGGGGCTACGTAGGCTGTGCTGTACTGTCACTCACTTGTAACATGAACCAGTGTTGTGCCACTGAGGCACCGGTGGGACTCAAGCCCCCATGAACCACCTGTCTGTATGCGTGTGTGAGTTTCTGTTTTTTTTTTCTCTGTGTGAACAACATGCTGATGAAATAAACATCACACACGCTTACTTCTGTCACTCGAGGAGCTGAGGATTGGTAGTCATCCGCGGAAGGCATCCCTGTATGTCATGGGGGACAAAGCTAGCATGCGATGGCCTTAGCTGCGAATAAAATAAGACTTATTTAGCAGAATTATAGAAACATGTTTATACACACTGTATAGATTTTCTCAGACGCAAACACAGTGGGGGCATTTAGACTAATTTAGACACCCGGTTTTAAATGTTAATGTTTTGGGTTCTTCTTTAATAGACCTTAAGGGGCACGCTCCCCTTTTTTCTTTAGTTTTCTCTCCCTCCAACCTCTCTCCTCCACTGCACCTGCTTTGAGCAATACCTTTGGGGCACAGCTTGAAGTGAATAATGTATGAGCGAGAAGGAGAATCAGAAAACCTTTGTGGACCCTCTGTGTCTGGCTGGCTGGCTGGCTGTCTTGCACCTCCTTTATCTCTATAGCTATTTTTTTCCCTAGGTTTCTCTCTCACTTTTGGGCTAATTCAACAAAAATAATACTTAAATCTATCTTTCTCTGTCTCTTGCAGTGAGGTTTGTCGACTGTGGCCGAGGTGGTCTGGTGCGGTTTGAATGCAGTAACCCATCGGACTTCCGAATAGAGGCTGACGGAGTAGTTTACGCTGCCAGGAGCATTGAGCACTCTACGCTCCCTGCGTCACCGTTGCTGATCAAGGCCAGTGACACCATCACTCAGCAGCAATGGGTGGCCCAAGTCAGGTTGAAACCCTCCACACACTCCAGCCAGCAGGTGAATATACCTTAATCACTTCCATAACGTTTCTGACTTGTTTGTTGATTGTCTGACTGATGTTACTGCTGTAGAAAGGTTGAATGATCAATTCTCCCCTTGCATCAAATAACTTACGCTTATTAGGCACACTGCACATTCACAGATGACTAGTTCCCTAAATTGTAGCAGGTGTTCCGAGAGACTGGATGGATGCTTGCTAATTAAAACTTAATGTGTCAATTTACTAGGAGCACAAACATATACTCAACACGGTCAGTGGGTAGCTAGAGCAGATGCAAAATAGCTCCTCATAAAGTTGATTTCAGTAAGCATGCCTTGTGATTGTGAGGTTATTGCCTTATCATCCAAAAGGGGACGCACCTTTTTCAGTGCTTTGGAAGACGGGAAGCATCTGTTTGAGCTGTAGAGTACCGCTCTAAACGTTCCGCTGGACGTGTTGTGCAGTCATCTGCAATTAGTTAGAATGACCGCGTGTTCATATGTCAACATTGTGGTTGGCCGAGGATCAGAGGAAGTGCACAAAAAAAGCACTGCACATGTCCTGTCTGTCTGCCTTGTAACTCGGAAATGAAAAGAAGCTCTAAAGGCTGTGTTATTGTAAAGGTTTTGACTTCAGTGCCAGTGGATTATGTGATCCTGCTCAATTAGATAATATCTGTTGCCATACCCCTACAGGAGTGACGCCACACACACACACACACACACACACACACACACACACACACACACACACACACACACACACACACACACACACACTCTTCAACTCTCTATCCTGACCGATTCTGTAGGTTTATAAGTGAGCCTTTATGTGCATATGTTAATAATAATTGCTTTAAGATCTTAGACCCTTAGCCTTCTGTTGTCTTAAAGAACACCCCCAAATGCAATAATCGTGTTTGGTTTACAAAGACCAATGTGTGTCTCTTTTTTATCTCTCTAATACACTTAAGCAAATGGCCACAAGTGGCTTTTCCTAAAAGGGCAGCATAGCAGATAATCTCAGGAAAGGCGGTGTTGTATCTTATGTGGGCGCAGATTAAAAGTTAATACTGACAGTTATGTGTAGTTACTGTCCGTGCTGCAGGTGCGGTGGTCTGCTGGGCCGAAATTAAAGTTGTAGCCGGTAATGATTTCATGGATTTCCAAAATACCACCGTCGGCCACTGACACTCATTTACTATAGGGACTCCTGCAGGTATGTGATTTAAATGGTACCATTAGTCACTGTTGTCAACTGGTTCAACGGCAAATACATTCTTGTCCCAAACAGGTAAACATAGACTTTCGTCAGTTTTTCTTTTTAAAGTTTTTAAATTAAAGTCAAAACCCCACATTGGCTGTACCTTTTTATACAAAGGATCCGCTGTATCATCAGCAGCGGTACTCTGATCTGTATTTGTAGAGAGCTGTTGGGTTTGCCCTGATTTGTCCGTAATGAAATCAGGGATTGGCTTTCCTGTGTCTTGCACGTTTATGAGGTCATAAGCGGTTATCTTCCCTCCCAGCACAATTATTGTCATGAATCATCACGCATCTCTTAATCACATCAGCGATTACATTTTTTTATTAGTCCATGAATGCCGCAGCCTTGGGGAAACATTTTAATCAATGACAACCAAACAACATCCTCATTAACATGAGTGTCCTCGGACACCATCTCCACCTCTATTAGAACCTCAGCTCCACCGCAGTCCGTGAGGAGGAAACGTGTCAGTATCGTAAATGGAGAATTTTTCTAAAGGCAAATACACACATGCCTAATCCTTCCCATTCCCACGCACACACACACAGGCCATCACTCAGCCTAAAGCTGCAGACACACCGACCAGACGGCCGACCGTCGGCAGAAAAGGCAGTTGGACTGATCAGTCTCCCCGAGTTGGTCAAAAAAGCGCCTCGGAACACACCAAAGCGACAAGATGTAATACGTCTCCATAACAGCAGGCGGCGCTAATCTGTATTGTCGCCCAAAAATTAAAACCGGCAGCTGATTGGAGGAACGCGTCACGTGGGTCTTGTTTATCCGGAAATTCAAAGACAGACTGTCACGGCGGCTTGTTCAGAATACGATCTCATATTGTACTAAAATAGTTCACCGAAATGTGTTTCTGAAAACATTTTAAGCGAGAAATAGGCCGTGCAGTTCCTGAATCTGTCTTCATTTCACATCAACAAAGGTCAGTTTAAAAGATTTTCATCAGATTTTGAGAGACTCTAGTCACGCTCATTCCGCTCCCCATTTCCGGGTTAGCACTCTACCAATCAGATGGGTCATTTGAATCCGATTGCCGCCCCGTCGATTATACATGTCAAATCAGCCAAAATGAAGGCCGCCGGACGACGGCACGGAACACGCCGAACAGACTCGAGTCACTGACCTCGCCAACCTGTCCAACGGCCGATCATTGGCTCTGTGTGTCTGGGCCTTAACACTCTCCTGGACTCTGAAGTAGACTCCTAGTCAGAAGATGGAGGGGGTTCGGGGAGTGTAGATAGGTGCAGACCTCCAGCACACCATAGATAGATGCGTGCTGGGCTGAACAAAATCCACCATGCCATTCATCATTCCAAACGCAGGTTGCAAATAATTACTGCTCTCACTCGCTCCCATTTTAATAGGGTAATAGATATTTCTGAAGCATGCTCCTTTGCTATCTGTCCGCTTGCCTTTCTGCATTTCCAATGTGTGAAAGCAGTATAATCGGATTTCAAACATGATTAGTGGAAGCTCTGCGACAGCTCCCCAGATGTTAGAATGGGGGAAGTGTGGGATATGGGTCACGCTACAAGGTGACAAAGTGGTAATTAATTTCTGTGTTTGCATAGGGCACTTAGTAGTATATTTTAGGACTTGACTACCTACAACCAATCAACACTCAACTAATTACAGGCAACAGTATGGAAAATACTTCAAGGGACGTGACAGCTCCAATGAAATTCCAGCTATCATTCATTGACTTTGACGGATTTTACATGTTGTTTTTCTGTTTTCCTTCCTGCCTCGTTTTGTTCAAGGTTATTTTAACTTTCTCTGGCACTACTTCAGTCTCCTCAGTCTCTGGAGCAGCATAGGCAATTTGAGCCATCTGTGTGTTTAGTGTCTGGCTTGCAGGTACCATCCTCCTTTGTTGCAAATCTCATTCATTACAGCCGAGGGAGGATGGCAGATCCATTATGGAAGCTGGTCTGTCTGTGTGGGTGCATTTTATCAGGACATAAGAAGACATTTGCCAGTACTGGTGGTGTGTGGCTGCTGCAGTAGCCACACCAAAGCATTTCAAAGCATGTTGTCACATGTTTTACTGTAGATATTTTAAGCTACAAAGAAAGTCATATAAAATGGATTGTTTGATTGAACACACATTTTGAGTATGTATTAAATGACATTTGGAGGAGCTTATTAGTTTATCAGGAACTGTTTTCCTGTTTCCTTTAATACCACATCAATTTCCTTTGGTATAACCAAAAGGGATGGGTCAGCCTATTATACCATTATTTGCCATGGGCTGCTGTTAACTGTAGCTTAATGGTTACACGATCAGGATTAAGTCTTTCAATGTCACAGGTTAAACATAATAACAATACTAAGAGTCTACAGGCACAGCAGTGCTAACATTCTCACAGTGACAATGCTAACGTGCTGATGTTCACCATGTCCACCATCTTAGTTTAGCATGTTTGCATGCTAATTAGCTAACAAAAATGACATGAAATGCCAGATTTGCGAGTATTTAGTCAGGTATGAATACAAATTGAAAGTGTGACCTAATTATGGCACTAGATTAAATGTTAAGGAATCATCAAAGTAAAAACAATTCATACTGAGTGGGACATGAATTTGTGTGCCTTATTTTATGGTAATTCATTCAATAGTTGTCAAGACATGCAAAACCACTATTGTGGACATCATGTTGGTGCAGAAATCTTAATCAACCTTAGTGGCCTGGTGTGCTTATGCATACAGGAAATTTGACTGTGGTTTACAGTAGCTTCTAGTACTTGTCTTGCATATACCACTCAAAACAAAAAAAGAGGGCAAAAAAATAGTTCATAATAAATAGTTAGTAGTTAGGATATTTTTAGTCTATGGACGACCGACCGAATGACCAACAGAGCATAGAGCCATGCCACTTACTGCATGTAAGCAGCTGGATTTCCACGATATCACCATATCACACTGTCGGGACTAAGTAATCAGTTGTGTCCGGACAAACAGTGGTTTGGACCAATCGGCTTCCTGTAAAGAGCTACTGGCAGACACAGGCGTGGCTTAGGTGTGTGTGACGATATGGAGAGGTGAAGTTGGTTGAAGTTAGCCAGTAATAGACAGATGGTTCATCCAATCATCTGCCAAGTATTGTTTTGGAGTGCCTGCCCCTTTCCATACAGTTTCCAATGACAACTTGTCAGATGGTTCTGGGCTACAAACCATCTGGCGCGTCAGGTTACCGTGGCTAGCGTGGCGAAAAATGAATGTACTCAAATTTTTCTATAAAGACGTGATCACTACCCAGCTCTTGAACTAAATCATTCACTTTTCACAGGTCCAGCAAGCTGCTGCCCCTCCAGTCACGTCTAAGGATTTGAAGGAAATAGTGTTTCCATCACGAAACACGGACAGCCAACTCAAACGCATGAAGAGAGACTGGGTCATCCCCCCAATCAACGTCCCAGAGAACTCACGAGGCCCATTCCCACAAGAGCTTGTCCGGGTAATGTAGCACACACACACACACACACACACACACACACACACACACACACACACACACACACACACACACACACACACACACACACACACACACACACACACACACACAGCTGGGCAATAGGGAGAAAATCAGATATCACGATATTCTTGACCAAATACCTCGATATTGCAGGATATTCTAGGGTTGACAATTGGTGCTTCAACAAAATATCTTCACACTTACATTTTAGATGAATAATCTTCAGTAATGTGGACATAATGTATAAGTGGGGAACAGGAAAATAATAGAACAGCTAGAACAGTCTGGTAAGTTCAGAAAAGTACATCACTTTACTGTAATGCACCCTTTAAAACAGACATGAAAATCACTCACCTTTCGAAACCAAAATACGTGACTTACGTGAATCGTGTAGATTCGATGAGAAAATGTTTAAGGGGGGGGGGGGGGGTTAAGTACTCGGACCTGGTGCCCAATTTTCTGGCGTATGACTAAAAAAAAAAAAAAATTAAAAAGTCCACATGGGATTTGTTTTAATGCGCTGGATTCAACCAATCATCGAACTTCCACCAACCAATGAAACGAGTTCTAGCCAATCAGTTGCAAAGTAGGGCGGGTCTTTGCCAAAATGTCAGAGTGCGGTGCCGGTTTGGTCTCCGTGGTAACGCGGCTAAAAAAAAATGGAGGCAAAGTTTATCAAACTTGGAGCATGTAGATACAGCTTTAGTTGAGAAAGGAGTTAAAAACAAATGGCGCTGGGCATGAATAGAGGACAAGAGGAAAAGGATGGAGATGGGAAGTCATTCAGCACTTGGTGCCTCAAACTGAGGGAGCCGGGTGCTTCTGCAGCGCATGTTGAAGGAAGATACCGTACGGCAGCAGCGGTAAGAAAGTGCTTGCTAGTCATTAGATGCTGGTCACAAAGCTTCGGTCCGTGCACTCTGTCATACGAGTACGTTACCGGCAACGACCTCTACCGTTAAGACTGCGACTGCGCCTTTACTGACCGACCGTGATACAAACAATACGTGTGTGCACGTTCATAGCGGAACATGATTTGTAAAAGCTATCTGAAGCCCAAACTGCCTTGACAAAGCTGTCTGTTTGGAATCAGCATGGCAGGTATTTAAACATAACGGCATTGTCCCAGAGTTTAGATGTCTAGCTATATGAAAAGATAAACAATGCAACGTTTTTAATAAATGTAAATAAAGCAGCTAATATCAACATGGACAAAATCATGAATGTACTAATTCGCTTTTTTGATGATGACCTGGCCAAAGTAGTAAAGTTTAATTTTCACAATGATTCATTGTAGGATTATGATATTATTGCAATATGTAACATATTCATATGGTTGGAAGAAGTAAAAATGTATCCAAAACTTTTTAGTTTTTAAAAATTATGACTTTTATTATTGTGTAATGTCAGAAGGACTTTAACTGTTTTGCCAGTCAAATTAACTTTAATGAGTGCATATTGAAATATTACACTGTTGAAGTATTACACAATCTGATGCATCTCAAAATGCATCAGATTGATGCTTTAAAATATGGAATATGTAAAATGTTCTTACTCTAGAGGGGTAATATCCTTCTCACCTTTTTCACCCCTTACCCGTTTTCATGCCTGTTAAAACCAGTAAAAGACACCACTTATGTCATATCACGATATGACAATATCCAAAATCTAAGACAATATCTATTCTCATATCACAATATCAATATATTGCCCAGCCACACACACACACACACACACACACACACACACACACACACACACACACACACACACACACACACACACACACACACACACACACACACACACACACACACAACTTGAAAGAAAAAGCCTTTTGCTTGATATGACAACCTTGTAGGTTCCCGTCCCCCTAAGCTCCCACTCAGAGGGTCACAGACAAGAGACTTGCGCCTTCAGCAAAATGCTTTATATTTACAGCACTTTGCTGTAAGACCAAGGTCAAGGCTCTTTTTTCCGCCTATTTATCTTTTGTTTCTAGGGGCGGTAGGCACTAATGTAACCTGGCATTATTTAGATGCAAAGAGAAATCGGAAGTGCCCACCAGCTCAATTGTTCCTCAGTTGCCCGTTTAGATATTATACTCTTTTTATCATGATTCAAGGACATGTATTGCCAAATCCTTTCTCTGGTCAGGGCTTGGTGTGGACAGCTAACAGAGGACAAGCAGCACCCGGGACAGCTAAGAAGTAGATCCTTTTTCAGCATATTAAGCTGACTTCTTAACAGAGTTTTAAGTCCTGTACATGCTATTTGTATGTATTATATTTAATCCGGCCATATTAGAAGGGATGTTTCTGGGCTTTAATGGAGGATATCAGTATGAGGAAATACTCTGTTTGCTCAGCATGGATCCAGGGTGTAGGCACAGTGGGCCTCAGCTTACATGGCAAACAGAACAGACAGCCCAGCCAAGACAGAACTTCAGCACTACACAGACACACACACTCTTTACATGCACTTGTTTACATAAACTGTAACCTATCTTTAAACTTCTACTTTTGATTTGTGCAGAAATAAACATAAACTTACAATTCATAAATCACCAATTTAAGAGATCCTTTCAAAAAAAGAGAAATATCAGTTGATATAATGTTATCAGATATGATATAAGCCTCAAATTGTTGTTGTAGCTTTCTTTAATAAATCTTTACACCCACAGATCCGGTCGGACCACGACAAAAACCGGTCCCTCAGATACAGTGTGACAGGCCCTGGCGCTGACCAGCCACCCAATGGCATCTTCATCATTGACCCGATCTCTGGAGAGCTTTCTGTCAACAAGCCCCTGGATCGAGAGCACATCTCCAACTTCCATGTACGTCAGACTCAATAATAACAAAACCTCTTTAATGAAATACTTATAATTAGCAAATGGTGTTTCCAGCCTGCTTTATGAAGAGAAATGTGTTCTTTCTGGCCATGCTGCACATTCCTGCCTGTTGGCATGTGCTCAAGGGTCATGTGTAGCCTAAACAGTCTCCTCAGACCCAATAAAGACTGGAAAGAATCTGACTTATCCGTCTGAGAATGTAAAGGATTTAACGTGAAGTTTGTGTGTGTGTGTGTGTGTGTGTGTGTGTGTGTGTGTGTGTGTGTGTGTGTGTCTGTCTGTGTGTGTGTGTGTGTGTGTGTGTGTGTGTGTGTGTGTTAGATACATTATGATAACCTCCATCTCCTTCAGAGCGGCTATATTCATTAGTGGTTCTCCCATTACATTGCAATGGTCTTCACATTAAATACCTTAGTTTTTATTGCTCTTCAAGCTTGTGCTTTAAGACAGAAGCAAGCATGTAATTAAATTGAAAAGATAGATTTCACTGCCTTCAGAGTCTATCTTTAAAGGTCACGAAAGACTTTCACAACAAAAAACATTCACATATGTCCATACTTGGGTTTAAACTGTATGTGAACTGTAAACTGTAGAGTAATACAGGAGCAACTTAGTATTGATTTAGTTTTCACTGATGTATAGGTTGCCCCTTTCCCACCAATGTCCTGTAATTTTTACTCTGCTCTAATTTTACTGTATGCATGTTGTAGCATGTAGTATAATTCATTGATTATTTTACACTTGTACTAGTAAGGTAGTCGTCCAAAGGAATAGGATGTGTATTGTTTTTAGCCTGTAGATTTTTTTAATACATACTGTATTACCTGTATTTGTCCAGATCATAAATGGGAATCACAATATACAATAGATGGATCAGTGAATCGAAATCCTGTGTAAGGCACCAACCTTGCAGTTGTGTGTATGCACGAAAGATGCACTTGAAGTGCAAAAAAAATGCAGCAGAATCTGTTTCAAGAGAAAACCATAAAAACACAGCTGAAATGCTTGTGTTGTTGTTGACTCTGTGTCAGGTATTTGACCAGATGTAATACTTTGTTTCTCTTTTGCCTTGCATATGCTAGAGCTTGTTGTGGGATGTATTAAATCACTACAAAAATCGTTTCCTCTCTTGGTCACGCTGGTCTGAATAAAGAGGATTTTCTAAAAAACGTTTGCTCTTCTACATACAGAAAATCGATTTCTAGTGCTGGTTAGTGGGGTTAATTGTCACAGCAGTTGAATGGGTGACATTGCGCGAGTAGTTTGTCCCAATATATTGTTTGCACAGTTGAGAATCATCCTTGTTTGAACAGTTCTACAGTCCAGATGTGTTTGTGTTTCCTCCAGCTGAGAGCTCATGCAGTGGACCTGAACGGCAACCAGGTAGAAAACCCTATTGACATTGTGATCAATGTGATCGACATGAACGACAACAGACCCGAGTTCACTCATCAGATCTGGAACGGCACTGTTCCAGAGGGTTCCAAGCCAGGTAATATACCACATAAAGCCAAGCACAGCATTACACTGTGATGAGCAACCGATTAGCTGTAGTCTGAGCCTCCGGCTTCACATGCTGCTGCCGTGTTAGCAGATGAAACAGAACTGATGGCATTCCTGGGGTGGCCACTTTGTTAACTTTTCTTCTGCTGCATTTAAGCGTTTGGGGGTATTTTAAGATCATAAGAAAGGACATTGGATTTCTATATTACAAAGCAATAAAGCTAGTGTTCAATTGTGGCACTGTTCACTCAACTTCTAATGTATTTTGATTGTCCAACAATTTAATAAATAAGAGGGATGACATGAAAGAATTTGCATCTTGTCTGTGTCTTTCTATCCTGTAGGAACATTTGTTATGACAGTGACTTCTGTTGACAAAGATGACCCCAAAACAGCTAATGGGATGCTGCGCTACAAGATCCTATCTCAGAATCCAGAGAGTCCGACCTCCAATATGTTCACCATCAACAATAAAACAGGAGGCATCATTACGGTGGCAGCAGGCCTGGACAGAGAGGTGCTGGACACGTCTTCTTTCTTTCCTTCCTTGTGGCCTTTTATTCCTTCTCTTCTTCTCTTCTCGTTCTCATTGGTTTATGGCTTAGCTTTCTTTCCCTTGATTTCATACACCTTAATGTTGTTGCCATTACACCTATTTAAGTAAGACTTTCATTAGCAAGACCACACATTATATTAATTTAATGTGGTTTGATGCCTGTAGTGGATTTACAGTATAGCAACATATGCATTCTTCATGTTAACATAAATGAGCTAAACTTTTTTTTTTTTTTTTTTATACGATGACAAAACACAGCTGGGGTATATTTGATAATATCCAGACTGTTTGAGAACTAATGAGCCAAAGTGAATTTTGTTGATTACCAACTAAATGAGAAGTAGAAATGGACTCGGCTGTTTCACACTTATTTACTCTTACACGGAGGCAGTGTGCATCACTGAGCAACTAAATGTTTCCTTTGCTTCATTTTCGCCCTCTCTGTCTTTCTTTCTTTTAAGCAGAAGCATTACTTGCATTTTGGGCCATTTCTTGTGCTGTAAATGCCACCGCTCTTTCATTTAATTGGATCGCATAGCTGTTTGAGAATATAAAAAAAAAATAATATAGAAAACTGGAGCCAGTTGGTGCAATTCTGGTGAGGGCAATCTGGCTAGGTGGCTGCTCAATCACTTCCGCCCTGGGGCCGCCGTTTTATGTCCACCAGTTGCCACCATGAAAGTAATTTGCCCGACTCTCATTACCTAGCAACTGGTCCGTCACCTGAGTGGCTTTTAATGTGAAAAGAAAAAAAAACATTGGTTAGCTTCACTATGATGTACATAGCAGAGGTGCAAGTTTCATACATGCACTCGCAATATCTCATTCCCCATAGAGAATAAATGAGATTCATATAAAAAGCCACCATTAGTCAACATAATTAAGAAGCTAGCCAGTTCAGATTTGTTTTCATTTTAATGAAACACATTAATGCTGATGTGCTAGAAGTTGCCAGCTTATTAGGGCCACTTGTAAAGTCTATCGCAAACCAAAAAAATGGGCCAAAAAAACAAAATCTTAATGGCCGTACTTTGTGGTTGTACTGAACTGCGTTATATTGAATGAAATAATTTTTTGTCCTCATTTACATACAAACTGACATTTTAGTGAGGAAATCCACATTCTCCAAATGTGGCTACATAATTAATTACATAGCTCAAAGATCAAAGAATTGGGTTTTAATCCTGCTATTGCTTCTCTTCCCTCTCCTTCCAGAAAGTTCCTCAGTACACACTGATCATCCAGGCCACTGACATGGAGGGCAACCCCATGTACGGCCTCTCCAACACAGCCACTGCTGTCATCAGAGTCACTGACGTTAATGACAATCCACCAGAGTTTACTGCTGAGACGGTAAGAAACAAACTCATATCTGAAACATCAACACAGCAATCTTAGCGAAAGGGAAAGCATCCCAAGGACCCCTATTTCACCCCATATATGCACTCACCCGCCGGTTCTGCTCACTTAACTAGTTCTGCTTGACCAGCATTTTCCGAAGCCATACAAACATACAAGTAGCCAGTCAAGCGTAAAGTGTTATATCCCCCTCCAAATGTTGACACATGAAACTACTGGAATGTCTGCCCGAGTGAAAGAGGCACTTACTGTGGCCGCGAATCACTGAAATTTGTGATGCTGCTGTTGTGCTATCAGGGGAGGACAGGGAATGAGATGACCATGTTGACATGACAAGTTACCTTAGATGCCTATTTACCCAAGATTGGTCCTGCTGTGCTGTGTGAGGCAGTAGGAGTATTTTCTGCTGCCACAGCAGTATCACTAACAGCTCGCTGTTCTGTATGTTCATGGTTTATTCATGCAGTTTTTCGGCGAGGTGCCTGAAAACCGAGTGAATGTCATTGTGGCTAACCTGACGGTGACTGACAAGGACCAGCCCAACACGCCGGCCTGGAACGCTGTCTACAAAATCACCGGGGGCGACCCCACTGGCAGGTTTTCTGTGCCCACTGATCCTACCACTAACGAGGGCCTGGTAACGGTCGTCAAGGTAAGGCCTTCTCTTCAAACTCCAGCCATGTAATCCCTTGGAGATGCATAGTAAATGTATGGTTGCTGTACTGAGAGGTTTAGGGGTGGTTTTCTCATCATTAATAACTGGCAGTTAGAATATTTGTTATGTTCCCCCTGGTAATGATGAGAGCAAGTTAATAATACAACTGTCCAGTTCAGTCGTTGGAAGAATAGAAGCATTTTGCAACTTGCAGGAAAACCAATACTGATAAAATTGAAGGTCACTGCAGGTGATTTGACACAAACATTACTATTATAATTATTATTTTTACATTTAATTTGTCTGACTGATTGGTATGGTGTAAGTGCTACTAGCAAATTCTCAGTTTGGGTTATGACCAAACATGTAATGTGATTGTTGTGTAATGTGATTCCCATTTGTTTAATGCATTCGTCCTGCATTCTGATGTGTGATCCACTCTCCATATACTCTCCCTTACTGTTTTCCAGCCTATTGACTATGAAATCAGTAGGACGTATGTGCTGACAGTGGAAGCGAGGAACGAGGTTCCCCTGGCCAGAGGCATCCACTCTCCTCGCCAGTCCACCGCCACTGTCTCCATCAGAGTGATAGATGTCAACGAGAGTCCCTACTTCGAGCCCAACCCCAAACTCATTAAACTGGAGGAGGGAATGATGCCTGAGTCAACACTGACCACCTTCACTGCACAGGACCCTGATCGCTTCATGCAGCAAAGCATCAGGTAGATTCTTACAGTAAAAAGGAAAAAAGAAGGAGGTTAAGTACACACCTTCAAAGAATCAAGTCCACTTCATAGCTTAATTTCCTAGAATGTCTGTTGTCCCTTACACATCCAGCACAGATGTTTTTAAATCACATTTTATCACACGTTTTGCTGAAATAATTGGCAACAACAGCAGTGAAGATGCTGGTAAGTGTATCACTGACTATACAGTACTCTGTGTGAAACAGGAGTAACATGGTAGGTGAAGATGACTTTCTGCATCATTCCTGCTCAAATAACACTATTCAGCCAGCATCTTATTCATGTTGAACAAGCCCTATTTCTTCCCCTGTTCATCATCAAAAGCCTTGCCTCACAGGTGCTTGGTCGTGGAAGAGTTGATCAGCCTGAAAACAGTCCATCTGAAATAAGCTAGCTTTGTAATTCCTCGGTTTGTCCTACAAATTAGTCTGAGCTGCTGATAACAACAAGCCAGTTTGGTCTCCCCTGTGAGGCTGTTCTCAAAACGGAGAATAATTATGTAAAATGCATGACATCTGAAATATTTATTTTGTGTAAACAAATAAAAACAAAAGCAAAACTGTAAATTGAGACTAAATTCACCAGCAAGATTTCCTTCTGCAGAAACAAAATTGAACCATTTTAAAGTTTTTCACTACTTTAAAAAAAGCTTGCCGATAACATAAGCGAATACTTAGGATTATAAATCACTGTGTAAGCCTCTTTTTCTTTTCTCAGATACTCCAAACTCTCAGATCCAGCCAACTGGCTAAGGATTGACCCGAACACCGGTCGTATCACAACTATTGCCATTTTGGACCGAGAGTCGCCCTTTGTGAAGAACAGCTTGTACAATGCAACATTCATGGCTTCTGACAACGGTATGTAACCATTCAAGTGGTACTGCACTTGCCAAAAATATCTTGTTGAGATCCTGTGATGCACCGGCTACATGGTCTAGATGCTTTAGCCAGTGTGTTACACAAGCACTCTATTCCAGGCCATTATTGTTAGAGCATTCAGGAGGAGATAATGCTGCCTTTTCAAAAGAAAGCCGAGCGGATGTCTAATGTGGCCTACCTCTCAAAGGTCAATCTTCCACCTAGCATCACTTTGACTTCCACTGTGATGTTTTTTCACTTGAAGCCAGTCCACAAACGCACCATATCTGTTGAGAGAAAAAAAAAAATACAACCTCTCAGTTACAGCCACAAAGACATTATCCATGCTTGAAGGTCAGCACTGTGCCAGGCACTTGGCATGTCTGGAATGCTGACCACCTTAGTTGAAGGTTAATGTGTTAGCAATCCCAGAACCATCCAGCATGTGGATGTATTCACCTCTTCCCTGCACTGGCGGGATTTACCTCTGTTCAGGTTTACCCTGTTCTGTGGAGCATAGCTTAGGCCAATAGGCTTAAAAACTCTACCAATAAAGAGGTTTCTCAGCATTAATGGGTCAGGATTGGATGACTAGCTCCTTTGAGCGTGGCCTGAATGGTAAAAAAAGCCTCTTAGCTGAGTGAATACATAGAGGAGCCTGAGAGGAGCGACAGTGGGCTCTGTTTGTCTGCTTTAGTATTCCCATCCCGTGTCCTTCGTCAGGAAGACGCTCTTCTCACACACACACACACACACACACACACACACACACCAAATAATGTTCTGATATCTCTGTCTTTCGGTCTACCCCCTCACTTGAGATTAGATTCCCAGATCAGTATGCAGTTTGGATAAGTCTTCTTCCACTAGAGTAAATAACTGTTTAGAGTGTCATATTATAGCTTGATATCCAGAGAATAAACTCCTTACTTTACTCTTTCTCTGTCGACTGCATAATGACTGCAAAATGAGAGCTGCCATTTCAATAGTATATATTCCCATCCATATGTACATTTTTAAAGAAATGCCTTATTCCATAAATATGTATGTGCTGAGTGTGGGGTAATTTTATGGCCCATGCAGGTGTACCTCCAGCAAGTGGCACAGGTACTCTCCAGATCTACCTGCTGGATATCAACGACAACGCTCCCAAGGTGTTCCCTCAGGAGACAGAGATATGTGAAAAGCCAGAGCCAAATGCCATCAACATCACTGCGCTCGATGGAGACCTGAACCCCAACGCTGGGCCGTTTGCCTTTGAGTTAGCCCACCGGCCCGCTGATGTTAGGAGAAACTGGACCATCACAAGAGTCAGCGGTAAGACACTATTATATACTAATCTTCATTTGGTGTTGATTCAGCTATTTGGCCTTCATTTGTATTTGTTACTGGAAAATGAAAGAAGAGAATATGCAATATCCCTTTTCAGCATTTTTCAGTAAATCTCATTTAATTATTAGAAAGGAAACTGTGGGATATGTAACAATATAACAATTAGCAGTCTGTTGTTTAGTAATTAAAGCTTGAAACCTTGATCCTTCTGAACAACACTTTTTGAAAATGTGTAAATGGCACACTGCAGAGGGGTCAGGTAGAGTGGGGAGAGACAATATAAAATGATATTAACATCACCATGCAGACATTAATTGTTTATGCTAATTTGAAATAAAAACATGAGTGGTAGGAACTCATTTGTTGTGTGTTTAGCTATTAGATAGTGTGAGTTGAAAAGCAGTGAATATATCTTAATAGGATAATGGCATTTGGATTATTGCAGCTGGGAATTTAGCCTAAGCAGCATTATCAAAAGGTATTCAGTAGATTTATAAGCTCCAAATCTAAATTCCAACCATGTTTTGGATTAGATATGCTGATGCAACTTCCAGGTAGGAATTTATGCTGCATATTTGTGGTAATAGGAGTGTAATCGTACTGTGAACACAGCCTATACAAACGACTATTCGTAGTTTTGATTTAATCCCCTCTGAAAGACTCCTCTGCTAAAGAAACATGTTATTTTAATTTTTATACACACTGAGTAACTTAATCTCTTGTCTCACTTCTGTGTCTACTAATGTGTTTGCTCTGACAAGGAGCCATCATGGCTCACTCACTCACGCTTTCGGTCTTTTGTCCTCTTCATCTGTCAGGTGACTATGCTCAGGTGAGCCTGAAGATTGGCTTCCTTGAAAGCGGTATCTATGAGCTCCCCATCATAATCACAGACTCAGGCAACCTGCCCATGTCCAACACCTCCTATCTGCGGATTAAAGTGTGCCAGTGCGACATCAATGGAGACTGCACTGACCAGCAACACATCATGGCTGCCGGTCTGGGCACTGGTGCCATCATCTCCATTCTCCTCTGCATCATCATCCTCCTCAGTGAGTGTCTCAGTGCCTCTCTCAAACCGCACATCACACGAACACACACAGGGATTATAAAGACAGCTAAACGTTATCCGAGATATATCTCTAGATTACTGTAGGATTACCAAAAAAATAGCCTTGATCAGGCGCCGATCCAAGCTCTAAAACATCGGATCCGATTACATTTGTCTGAAAACACGTTAAGTTATTATGTTTTGTAATATGAGAGCCCTCTCTCTGTCTGTCCATCAGTTCTCGTGCTGATGTTTGTTGTGTGGATGAAGCGCCGCGATAAAGAGCGTCAGGCCAAGCAGCTCCTCATCGACCCTGAAGACGATGTGAGAGACAACATTCTCAAGTATGATGAGGAAGGTGGAGGAGAGGAAGATCAGGTAAGAATGACGTGGCAAACACAGTGTGTAGACTCTCTAACAATTATGTTGTTATTTTAAAAATATAACTATTTTCTCAATCTGATTCTTGTATTGTGTCCTATGTTACATTTTTTGTTTTAAAGTTTTGTAAGTTATTTTAATTAGTTAGTTTTGAGAAAAAAAACTCAAGTCTGTGCTGCTTTGTCTGTGCTCTTCTCCTTGGTTTGGAAGCATACGTCTAAGCAACAATTGGGATTTAGCAACAATTTTTTATATTTCGAAGTAACAGAAAATATTGTTTTGTATTCAGCAGAGACATTTAGTACTGGTATAGAAAAATGTCAAACACCTAGCCCTACGTACCATGAAGCTGTGCAGTGTTTGCAGGGTGAGTGTGTGGTCAGTGTTAGGGAGAAACATTGAGGTCACATTCACAGTATGCAGCAGAGTAGCAGTTTCTGTATAACTGAAGCAGTATAAGGACAAAGGGTACCACCTAGACTCTTTCTGCAAGCATACATACACTTAAAATGCATTCTTTCTCGCGTTAGACCTGCTTGTTATGCTGCTCCAAGATACACTTCCCACTCACAATGAGGAGTAAGACAATCCCTGGAAATAGAACCCTTCTTCTTAAAAAAGGAGCTGTAAATCGAGATCAGAAATCAATAAGACAAACATTTTGATCCAATCGGTTCTGGAAATATTGGAACTGGTTGCTCAACTGGAACTGCTTCCCGCTTCACACAAACACACACAATAGAAATGCAGTGCCACAGGCATCAATAAAGTCACATCTCTTTATCCCCCTGCACTGATCAGGCACACACAGACACAAACTCAATTGTCCTAATGACCCATTGTTAGCAGTAAGGGAATCATTTTATAAAAAAAAAAAGGCAATAATATACCAAATTGGTTATTTTCTTGCTGCTGGCTGAAGTGCTCCAGTGGCTTAGGTATAGCAGCAGATATGAGCAGGAGACCCCGGTCTGACCCAGCACAGTGCCAAATTAGCCTCAGAGACTTGCAATTGGTAAGCTGATGTCATTTGGAGATAAACATCTGCTGTAGCACAATAATGAAGCTCTGTCTAAGGTAACAATATGACTGGAAAGCCATTACACATCAGCTAGTGATTAGGCAGGAGAGAGTGGACCCACTTTTGTATTCACGTTCTCATTTTCACACACAAAATGGTCAAACTTGTGGACCAGAACATGTTGAAAAGGAAACTTTTGGATGATATAATACCCCTCAAAGGCAAACAAGCGGGTGCAGCAATTTATTGAGGGAAAACAAGCTTCCATTTTGAGTGGCGCCGAGGAGGGCAGCGTGCCAGGAGAAAATGGTCTTGTCTGCGGAATCGGGAGAGTCAGTGTTTGGTAAAAAATGGCCCTGACTTTCCCAGCGATGTGGTCTTTATAATGCCCACCTCTGTTCTCCCTATCTCCCGCTGGGGAGGAAATTGAAGTGTCAGACCATTGGGTGCTCTCAGAGTATATGATTTTAGTTGCTGCTGCCATTGCCCTGGCTTGTATTGGTTTGTGAAGCACTCATTTCAACAAAGGCAGACAGCTGATCAGGCCGCGTTTCCAGGACATGGAAAAAAATAATGCTGAAATAATAGCAAATCAAGTCGTACACAGGTTCGCAGGTAAAATAAATAAATAAATAAAATGGGAGAAAGGAATGAGTCATCTGCTTCTTCAAATGACCTCAGAATGATTTGATGCACACTTTAGAGGCATGCTTTGAAAAGTATTATGATTTGTTTTTCAGCCCTATGCAGTAAGTGAAACAAAAGAAACCAGACCTGTTTATGCAGATGGTATACAGTAAGTGCCTCATGTTTTTGTCACCAGAGACAAGACAAGTTTAACATGTAAGAGGAACTGTAACATCTCTAATATTATCTCAAGATAATTCTGGTTTATCACAACTTCGTTTATTTTTGCACTTCTGGCCATTATTTAAATTATGATTACATTATAGAAAAGGAGGACATGGATATGAAATGGGATCAGGGCGACATTGCCACAACTAAGGCAACAGGGTGAGAAACATTAATGGTCAGAAGTAAGAGAATAGTTAGGCAATTTGAGAAATAGACTTGTTTGCCTTCTTGCTGAGAGTTAAATGAGAAGATAGTTACAATTTTCATGTCTGTACTGTAAATATGAAGCTTAACTTAGCATAAAGTCTAGAAAAAGGGGGAAACCGCTCGCCTTGCTTTGTCCAAAAGTTAACAAAATCTGTCTACGAGCACATCTGTTTCCAGTTTTTGTGCTAAGCTGATCTGCTGTTGGCTCCAGCCTTATATTAAAAGAACAGACATGGGAGCAGTAGAAAACTTCTCATGTAAGTCTCTGCAAGAAAGCAAATTTCCCAAAATGTCAAGCAAAGACAACAAGCCAGCACTGTAGCCACATTATCTATACCACTTTATTTGGAGGTGAAGCCAAAAGTGAGCACACCCGAAATGTTGGAAATAATCCATCATTACACAGGAAACCTGCGTGTGCTCACAACTACGCTACGTACGAAAGGTCAGACTTGTACCTGAAAGTCCCTCTATAAACTGCGATGGATCCTGTGTGATCATCTAACAGCTCGTGTTTCTTGCCCCATTGGAATTATTTTTTATTGATGTTGCTGCTTTCCCAGATTCCAGAATTGAGTAAATGTGTGTACAATGTTATTATTACCAGTAGGAATGATGACTCAGCTTTGTCTCACGACAGGTTAAAGGACAATTCCGGCGCAAAATGAACCTAGGGGTTAATAACACTTGTGTACCGAGTCGACCGTTCTCTGGGATATGTTTTCATGCTAATCGAATGTGACCAGTTTTAGCGCAAAACGCTAATTAGCTTATAACGCTAGTTGTCGGGGCACGGGTAAAGTAAAAAGAAATTGCTATTTCTATACCACTAACAAGGCTCAAAATAGCACCACACTTCCATACAGGCAGGTGGCATCTTGGGAAAACAGTCGTGACCAGTCGAACGCCGTGCTTGAGCTATGTTACTGGTTACACGGCGTTCGACTGGTCACGACTGTTTTCCCAAGATGGCGCCCGCATGTATACGTGAATGGTACAGTCTTTATAAACTATCTTTTTACTTTTACTGTCTGTATCGGTTTCTTTTTACTTTACCCTTGCCCCGACGACTAGCGTTATAAGCCAATTAGCGGTTTGCGCTAAAACTGGTCACATTCGATTAGCATGAAAGCAAATCCCAGAGAACGGTCAACTCGGTACACGTTATTAACCCCCAGGTTCATTTTGCGCTGGATTTGTCCTTTAAGTGTGTAAGGTTTAGCCTTGTTCAGTCTCCCATGTTTCAATGTGGGTCATAAGGGGCAGCCATTTCTTCAGGCCAATGTCATGTGAGGAGTCAATTTCCCGAAGGGGGCTGGTTTGTCATTAGACCTTCCTGCTGACTTCAGCCATTATACGTCTCTGTTGCAATTCCTGTCATTGCCTCCTGACCCCTCCGGTGCGCCACCTTAGAGAAGGCCAAACAGGAGTCTGACCGAAAATGAACCAAAGATGATGGATGGCGATATTGCGCGATGTGTGATGACCATTGTTCTCCTTCAGCTAGCCTCGGGGTTTATTGTCATTCCCCATGAAATCAAATTACTCATGGATAATCAATGTGCTTGTTTTAGATTTGAGATGATTCATATTAGTGTGGAAATGAGTAGGTCTTTGTCAAGTGCCCGCATGCTTCGCTGTGTTTGTATATCTGGGTTGTTTGTGCATCATCACAGGGTTTATATTTATTCTCATGTTTATTTTTACATTGGAGCGTCTGCCGCCTTTTTTTTTTTTTTTTTTCCCTTTCTTCCTGGGAGTGTGCAAGTGTCTGTGTGTAGGTACATGTGCAACTGAGCAAAGACAATTTTGAAGGGGGATATTAGAGATGGATGGATTACCGAAAATCTTCTAAAGAGGGACAATCCATCATGCACGCTTATTAGGCACACACCCTGATTCTCAAATGGCATTTTTTTCTATCATATCTGCTGTCACCTTGATACCATCCAGTCATTCAGCTCAGCTCTGCTCTTCACCGCAGCCTCTCTCTCTCTCCTGACTCCTTTTCTCTCTTTCTCCTCCTTCTCCTCCGCCTGCCCATGACTTTGCACAAACCGCAAGCCATTCAGGTTGCCTTGGTAATGTTAATAGGATTAGCAATGGCTTACGCATATCCGCCATCCCGTGTCTGGGCATTGATTAGAGCAAAACAGTCGCCTGCACATCCTTCCTGCAGCACACCGCTCAAGTACAAACACTCTTGCAGCATATGATGTGGTCCTCAGCGTGGACCCCCTCCGTGCTGGCTCTTTTAATGTGTCGGATTGTCCCTGGGCTTGTGCTTCACAGACAAGACGATTTAAAGTTTCCCTTGTGTACTCTCAACTCTTCCCGCTGCATTCTAACTTTAAAATCTTCTCCTTCGCTCAGTTGAACTTCTTCTCCTCTGTGCAGCTCAATATGTGTTTACCTATTTAGATAATCACATGGCGTTTGGGGTCTCGTCACGCCGCTTAGCTAACCCCCATCTGTCTGTGTTCCCCAGGATTACGACCTTAGTCAGCTCCAGCAGCCGGACACGATAGAGCCTGATGCCATCAAGCCAGTGGGAATCCGTCGTCTAGACGAGAGACCCCTCCACCCTGAGCCTCAGTACCCCATGAGGTCAGCAGCACCCCACCCTGGAGACATCGGAGACTTCATCAATGAGGTAATAGCACCATCCAGCATACAGAGTTATTGAAAACTCAGATTGTTTTGTTGTATGTGAAATCAAATCCCAGGAAAATAGCTGAAGTGAAAGGATTAGTGGTGTTGCAAAGCTGGAATTTCATTTTCAAGCTGAATGACTTTCTTATAATAAACTTGTGTCTAATAAACAAATTTGGTTTATATGACTCCGTATCAAGCAGTTGTGCACTGCCTGGTAGTGGGAGAAAAAAAATTGACTTAAAATTGAATCAATTATTATATGAATTGTTTTCATCTTTTCCCTTTTAGAAAGTAGAAACTTTTCTCATCACACATATCCACTCAGACACACATAAAGCCCAAAAAGTACATGATGCTAACTCACTTAGATATAATTGTTTTTCTCCTCACTTTCTACCAAAGTAGAGTTCTAGATACATCAGCATAGAAATAGGAGATGAGAGAAGCAATACATTGGCTTTCTATCGGAGTGCACTGTTCAGAGTGCCCTTGTTTGCCTGAGGCCATCGTTGACTCCAGCATGAAGGGAGAATGTAAAATGAAAAGAGCAGTCATGTATTTTTCACCAGCTCCAACACGCACGCGTTTCACAGCATTACAAATGGAGTTCTCTCTTAGTTTTTGGATGGCGCCCATGTTTTTAGATTAGAACTTGCTCTTTCAGCTCTGCTCCCCGAACATCTATCTCTCAGATCCCTTTACCCAGGCACCACTCATTTTCACTCTCGGCGTGTGTCACGAATACACATAATACATTCGTCGTAACGGCCGATATTGAGTTGAAATTCAATATTTTGCACTGCTCAGTAAGTTACAGTTTGACATTGCACACCAGCCTTGATCAGACTTTTATTTATTTTTTTATCAGACATTTGAGACATTACAAGTCTGAGCATCCTGACCCAGAAAACGCTCACTGCAACCAGGCAACGTTGATCTGTTTTTAGTCCCAGATTTGACTGTCGCTAAAGCTCAGTCATGGTAGCTCCAGCGCTCACATGGCGCTGGAATCTGACCTAACTGATAAGGGCTAGCCGCCAGAGGAGCAGGGAGACAGAGAGGGGTGGGGGAGGAGAGGGGGGTCTGATCTCCATCCTGCAATGTGCACACGCCCCAGGAGCCTGTGGCTCTTAATTAAATTCGATGGATCAAAAAAAAAAATTAGGCAGAGGTTTAGCATAAGGACTTTAACCTCAAAGTCGGACAAACAAAGGTCTATCAGTCAGCTCCTGGTCTGTTCCCACAAAGGAGGGGCGGACATTAGACGCATCAGCACCAACTTGACATGACCTCTGTTGGCCACAGGTGGTCAAAGTGCCACAGAGGGAGACAAAGCTGAAGTGATTGCGTTTACAGTGCTGTGTTTCAGCCCAGGCAAGGTTGGTCTCTTAATAGAAATACCAGTGGGTTTTAATACACATCGCTCTTGTTATCTGTAGGACAGAGCGACTCTGGAAATTGAGGACAGTTCACCATTTTGCTGAGAATTCTGATTGTCTCCAGCACAGTGGATGACTCAGTTATTATAAAATTAGGCTGAGTTCTGTGATTGACTAACCTTATGAAACTGCCAGTGGGTTTTTGGATGTAGATGGAGGGGGCTATAACCAGCAGAGCGATTATGGTTGTAATTGTAATGTAACGATCCATCTGTCATATTTCCCACCAAATTATCAGCACCACAGCCCTGAGCAAATACTTAACAAAAGCTAACAAGTGGAAAATAATCGCTAAGTGCCCAGGCACCTTAATTCAATCCATCTTTTTATTTGAGAGCATTTCAGCGCTATAATGGCAGCAGAGAGGAAACTATAAATCTTTGACAAGTTCCCAAAGAGCTGAGGTCTTGTTTTTTTTCTGTTACGCTGCTCCACTTCTGTTAATTCATTTATTATTTGTTGGGTTACCTCACTTGTGGCGATAAGAGGGAGAAACCAGGCTCAGATCCAAAGTCGTTCATGGCCAAAGCACATCTCAACTCCTAGATTAGCAATCCATCAAGTCTCCTGAGTCCCGTTAGGGAATGGGGCTGGAAATCAATAACAATCCATAAGGACCTCTCATGACGCTGTGACGAATTCTGGGAATGTCGCAGAAAATCTTTAGAATAGAACCAACCCCACCAGTATCACGGGCCTCAAGACACAACAGAGAAGAGCATGCGTAGCACACACACACACACACACACACACACACACACACACACACACACACACACACACACACACACACACACACACACACACACACACACACACACACACACACACACACACACACACACACACACACACACCCCTGGCCCCAGTTGAGCTCACTGCTTACTGCTACGGTTTAGGCAGGACTCCGATAAATATGGTATTAAAGATGTTGCTATCTAGATTAAAAGACAAAGTATCAGCGCTGGAGTTGTACTGCCGCTCTTAAAGAGAGAGGAAGGGGGCTTGCACAGGGGCCGGTGGGGGAAGGGGAGATGATTCCAGTCATCTGAGGATGCTGGACATGCTCAATCTTGGCTTTTGATCAAGCAGCAGATAATCCGACATCTCCGAAACATCAGGAGAGTCCCAACCCCAACACAGCGGAAACTCGCAGGAACACTAGAGCCCGATTAATGCGATTTCCTGAACAAGTGGAGGTAGAACCACTGACCGGTTTGAGGATAGATTAGTCTGTTTGTGTGCAGCAGTAGGGGGGGGGGGGGGGGGGGGGGGAGTTGCATCAATGTGGCTCACTCCTTATTGCAGACAGTGTTGCTGTGCAGACGTGGCTTAATCTTCTCATCTAACCGCGGTTTTATTTCCTTCTGTACAGGGACTTAAGGCAGCAGACAACGACCCCACCGCTCCTCCCTACGACTCCCTGCTCGTGTTCGACTACGAGGGCAGCGGCTCCACAGCTGGCTCCCTAAGCTCCCTCAACTCCTCCAGCAGCGGGGGCGACCAGGACTACGATTACCTCAACGACTGGGGCCCTCGCTTTAGAAAACTGGCAGACATGTACGGTGGAAGTGATGACTAGGACACAGCCGCTCCGTGAAAGATGAAAAAAGGATGAAAAAAATAACATGAAGAAAAGGAAAGATTTCCTGTTGATGGACACGGACAGCTTCTGATATTCCCTAAGAGAGTGACGGAACTGTGACAGAAAAGAAACAAAAAATAAACACTGATTCAGAATTTTTTTCAAAAACAACCAACCTAGGCTTATTGTTGTAGTCTACGCATACATATGCTTGTTGAAAGCTTAGGCATAGGCTGTGGTCCAGTTATGGAGGTTGTGGGAGGGAACACTGGTGGACTGTCGCCACTTGGATTGTTGGTATTGAATGCGCTCAGTTACACTTGAATTTCACAGTACAGAAGCACTGGGATATAATGTGCCTTTTTGTACATTTTTTTGGATCTAAATGATTAGTTTTATGTTCAAGGCTTTAATGGTACTGACTTTTGGAGTGATTTCAAGCAAAGTATGTTACACTCTGGTATGCTTCTACATGCTTTTTTTCTTTGGTTACACAACGCTCCTGTTTGTTGAAGATTATTTAAATAAACTACAAAGACGAAGAAAGGAGGAAGGATCATCTGTTAGCTTGGATGGAAAGAAAAACAATTAAGAACAGCACTGTACAGTACGCTAGACTTCTAGACTTTTTCACTAAAAAATTAAAATTATGCAGCTGGTTGCAAATAAAGGGAGTTATGAATCATACATTTGTAGCAGATTTGTTTTTCTTTTTTTTCTGAAGTGATGTAGTATTTTACAAAAAAAAAAAATGGTTTTGGTCTAATCTATGTACACTTCATTTGCCTTAGTCATCATCTGATATTTTCAACTTTACTTCACTGTAAAAAGATGTGTGTACATAATGTTTTTTTTTTCTTTATCTTTTTCTTTTGATGTAGTATATGAAGAAGTGCAAAAAGTTCCAAACCTGTAAATGTATAATTTGGACTACAAATTCAAGTTTTTTGCATGTTTTTATCTTTTCATGACAACAAAAACGAAAACTGTTGTTTCCCAAATTTATTTACAAAGTGAAAAAAATAAAAAATCTGGGTGACATTAAATGTGTAGAAGTTAAGAGAGTTTTTGTATAAAACGTGGGGAAAAACATTGATAAAAATGGAAAAGTAGTGATCTTGTCAGCACAACTGTTGAATTTGTACCAAAAAGGGGTGGGGTGGGTGGGGTGGGGTGGGATGACATGCTAGGCACTAATTACTGAATCAGCTTTAAGACTGGAAAATGTTTTGGACTTAAGCCTTGAGGATAACCATGTGTACTGGAAAACAAATGATCCATCTCTGACCCCAACCATCCAAATAAAATGCTAATTTTGGAGCTAAAAACTAAACTGCCTCTTTATTTATTTTGCTTTTACTCAAACTCAGCATTGTTGCAGAGGCGTAATTAGGTTGTGCAACCTATCTCAAAGGACAACAGCTTTAAACAAAAATTAGTTCATTGTACAATGTTTAACCGGAGGGGAGAATAAATCATTTATACCCTTATTTAATTGTTTGCAAACATTGTACAAGCGAAATGCTTTAGGACCTTAGAATTCTTGATGATAAGTTGTGTAGCTTGCAGGCTAAGAAGTAAACATTAAGCTTATTCTGTAACACTATCTGTTCTGAAGCCAAGTCGAGGTCAAAAGCTTATGGAAATGCCAAATCCATCCTGCACCTGTCTGCTATCAGCAATGTGTACTGTGAAGTACTGTGGGTCAGATTGGACTTGACCTCAAAATGAAGAATGCCTCCAAAAAGTGCCTCTAGGGGGTCTGCGTGTATCTGCACTCCTGGTACATGAGATTGATGTGTGTGTGTGTGTGTGTGTGTGTGTGTGTGTGTGTGTGTGTGTGTGTGTGTGTGTGTGTGTGTGTGTGTGTGTGTGTGTGTGTGTGTGTGTGTGTGTGTGTGTGTGTGTGTGTGTGTGTGTGTACTGTATGTGGTGGTGCGGTAATGATCTGTTCAGCCGTCGTGTGTGCGGTGAATCTGGATGATGAAAGTCACAGAACGTGGGCCGTTTAGCCTTCACCTGCCCTTCTTTTGCCCTCTCTCCTCTATCACTGTGGGACTTATAATTCACAGAGGCACCACTGGCACCCAGTTGAATAGATATGGACATGGCTTATTAATTCAACCAGATTAGACGGGGGCGAGTTTGGTTTTGTAGTCCTCACACAAAACGCAGTAAATGTCTATTAGAGAATAACCAGTGAACCGTACCTGCCTTTTGTTTTTCAGCTGGTGTAATCAGTGTCGCTGCTCTGTGTTAATCAGTTCCACATCCTGTACCACTTTAAGAACACCAGCCGTTTTCATGCATCCTCCTGCATTAGGAGAGGAGTTATAGATATAGAGTAGATTTCAAGTGACCTTGTCTGGTACCTATTACTTATCTCAGAGAATGCAAAGCTCTGCATTCCATTTGCCAGAAGCAACATGGAATTGTATGTGGCCCAGCCGGGTGAAATGTTAAACAACAAACTGTCTGACCTCGAGGTGTTGTTTCAACTGCAGCTGAGACAGATTTGTTTTGCCAAATGACTTCCTTTTACTTTGAGGTTTTTAAAACCAGACGGCTGGTTTGAATGTATTTCCTTTGGTTTTGTACTTTGCCAATAGAAGCGTCACACAACTTAAAGCTGTTTTCTTTGCTTGGATCTTCTGTCAGGCACAGATGTGGTTAGTGACTCAACATCTCAAAAGGGCTTCATCAAATCCTTTTTATGGCTTAGATGTGCCCAACGTGCCCAAAGAACTGTGCAGCCAAGCAGGATGGACTTTCAGAGGAAGATTTTACAACAGACAGAGTAGTTAGACATTTTGGGAAATTTGCCAGCCGCGCATTTAACGGACAGATTTGAGAATTTTTTGGATCTTTTCATCTAATTCTCAGCCAGAAAATCCCAAATGTCAAACTATCTCTTTAAATTATACACAAAAGATGGATCGTTTAAGAGTTGAAGCATAGTGCTACAGTGTACATTTGTCCAGTTCTTAATACTGCCTGCTCCCCATCTTAAACTCCTCTGCAGGCTCTCCCACTCTGCCGTATTGTCATCTTGATGTTCAGATTGCTCCCACAGGTTCATCTCCACCAAGCAGTCAAGTCCCTTTTCATTTTTAACCCTCAGCAAGGGGAGTAAAAAAAAAAAAAAAAAGAAAGATGATATTCCAGCACTGCACTTCAATTTCAAAACATGGATTATCCGCGAAGGAAAGCTGGCAATCTAAGAGAGCCCAGGACATAAAAGGAAGCCGCTGCACAGCTCCTTCACTATCCACACCCAAAACACCCAGCTGTGTGCCGACATCGAGTGTTATTAAACAATGCAAGAGAGTCTGCTTCAGCTCGAGTGACGCTGGAATATATTTTATGGGAAATTTAAGGACTGTGTATTTTGAGGATTATAATCATTGACATTGACTGACTGAGCAGTAATTAGAATGACTATTTTATGAGAAGCACATTTTCATCATTTATTTGCCATATGGTCCAGCAAGGATGGGTGAAATAATTGCTCAAAAAAGTATCTCATTTGCACATTTTAGCTAGCTGACAAAAAAAATAGTAATGCAAGGGAATGCGATTATGCAGAACATTATTCACAAAGATAATTAAGTTGGATGGGAATGGCATTGGTTTCATCTGCCAGTTTATGTCTTTGACATACGAAAAACATTCAAAAAAAGACCTCAGAACACTCAGAAATACAAAAATCTAGTGCTATCATTTGTTGGCTAGCAGTGTGGGCTTGGTTGTATCCTTCTGGCTCTCGGGTGCACATTGCATTACAGTGACTCCATATCTTTTCCCATTAGATACTGCAATATGTGCACTGGCACATTATTGTTTTTATTTTTAACCGAAATATTAACTGCAAATGCGTGGAGGAACTCAACTTATAACCTCCGAGTACTCCCAAGGTGTTCTCTTTGGGAAATGGCTGCAGATTGCTGTTCTTACAAGCACCCCAGGGCCCCTTTTATTGACTGTGAAACAATGCTTTCACCAACACCCCCTCACCATCGCAGATTTACTAGACACAGCCATCCTCAGCTCCTCAGTGTGTGTGTGTGTGTGTGTGTGTGTGTGTGTGTGTGTGTGTGTGTGTGTGTGTGTGTGTGTGTGTGTGTGTGGATGGCTGAGCAAGTGTCACAGATCCAACCAGCCACCGTGGGGGGACTGTCAGTAAACATGCAGAATACAGACTAGAATCCGATGCAAAACCAGCTTCTAAGTTATGCTGCTCCTGACCTTTGGTGGACATTGGGAAGATGGATGCTACCCAGGCTATCGATAGAAATTTCTGGCCCGCAGCAGCAAGAGCATATTTCTTACTGTTTCCCAGTCCTTGCATGCTACCTTCGAATGAATAAGTAAGTAGGCTGGATGACAGAAAGTACACACACAGGGCTCATGCAGTCGTCAATGTATTTGTGTATAGACCTAGTCACTTGCGTAGAATCAATCAATTTCATTTCTACACTGTTGCCCTCTAAGTTTAATGTTAGATCAATTTGTTTGGATTGCTTCACCCACAGAGATTGGAAGGGACTTGTTCTTGAGTCCCAGGTCTTTGCGTGGTGATCACACCAACATTAAGCCTTGATCTACAGCTCCCTGTGTTCTCACTGACTGCCGGCAGATATCTCTCGAATGGCTCACCCTCTGTTTCGGCAGATATTGTTCTGCCTCTGTCCGTGATACTGATTTATCAGCTCTCATTTATCAGGCCCCATCCTGCCATCATTCTCAGTCCACGCACAGTCATGACACTGTGGTCACAGAACTGGGGGAAGGGTGAGGTGGGACGGGTGGGGCGCACTGAGACGAAAATAATGACGCTCTCTCTTTCATAAGATGCATATCGCCTGAGCATGAGATTTCAACTTGTATATGAGCGTTCAATGTCACTTTCTGCTGCCTGCGAGTGCACGGAAGGAATTTCTCATCTCGCTGTGGTTTCTCTTGCATGAATGGTTGATGTGTTCCACAAAAGAACATGTAATCATAAACCATGCACACACATTTACAGACACCCAGGCCATCTCTCTCTCCCTTTTTCTCTGTTTCTATTCCTCTGTCTCACACACACACACACACACACACACACACACACACACACTTATCTTCTTTATCACAACTCGAAAATGACAACAGCAAAAAACATTTACATTAAGCAAAAGCAAATGGCAATTAAAGCCGCAAAGATTAATCGATTAGTTGTCAACTATTAAATTAATCGCTAACTATTTTGATAATCGATTAATTGGTTTGCGTAATTTTTTCTGAAAAAAAAGAAGGAAAAATTCTCTGATTCCAGCTTCTTAAATGTGACTATTTTCTAATTTCCTAACTCATCTATCACAGTAAACTGAATATATTTGAGTTGTGGACAAAATAAGACACTTAAGGATGTCAACGTGGGCTTTGGGATACACTTTTCACCATTTTCTGACATTTAGACCAAACAACTAATCAATTAATTGAGGAAAAAAAAGAAATCAACATTTAAAATCATCGTTAGTTGCAGCCCTAATGGCAACTGTGCACTCTAAAGAAATATTTTTTTATTGTCCTTTGAAATAAAACATGCAAAAATGGAGTGAGGAAAATAGAATGGCACGGAAAAAGTGGGGAAACAAAGACTCCCCCGAGAGCCATTCATGCTTTTAACATTCCATCGCCCTCGTCATTAAGGCTTAATGTCCCTTGGTCACTTCCACACAATAACTTAATAATGTCTTCCAATGAGAACAAATATGTTACCGTTCTTGTGGTCTTCCAACGGACAAGTGAGGGACTTCCATGATCAGTGGCTAATAAATGTGCTGAAGGATAGACGGCCCCGAGATGAATGTGCAGCTGATTGTACAACTGGGTCGTTTAATTATTGTCTATATGAAGGAGAAAAGAGGCCACTGGGTAGGCCGGTCTTTCCTGTCTACTGACTCTATTGTAGTCACCCATTCATATGGATAGCCGAGGGCTAGGGTGACAAGCCATCAGCCAGGCAGGAGCAAAACTCCAGAGCACGATCTGTCTAAAGAACATCAGCTTTCATTCACACATCGTCAAAGAATGGGAGATGTCAGCGCACATCAATTATTATTATATGTTTTAATCAGCCTATTATTTGTAAGACATGTAAAATGCATAAACTACATGAATTACAGCTCATTACTGTAACATAGAGATGAATTAGCAGCTGAAAATCATTAGTCAACTCTGACATATATGTCAAACCATCCTCTGTGCTTGGCTAAGTGGTGATAAACAGTGATTATAAGCGCCCTTTAATCCTTTTTTACACTTTAAATTCAATTGACAAAATTCCCATGATATACTAAACAGCTCAAACTGGTATTTCATGCTAATATGATGTTGCGGCAGCAACTCTCAAAAGGTGTAATACAGATTTACACAGCGACTGGATGATGTTAAATGAGTTTTCATCCTAAACTGACTAATCTCTCTATGGGCCATCGTTTTTACAAATGCCTTCTTCTCTTCGTTTGACCCTTTACCCTCAATTCTAAGTGGAGAGGAGCTTCAAAAGCAGGGTGGCTTATACTGGGAACATCTTTTCTCTCTGTCGCAGAAAGTTTTTACAAGCTGTGTCCTTTTGAAGTCCATAGTCCAATCACAGATTTTACTCAGGGGAGATTTCAGAAGAGTCACATTGGGCCTTATTGCCACTGAGTCATTGTCTCTTTTGCATGTCTCTTGTGGATGGAAGAGATTAATAAAAAATATATATATCCAGTTACGGCTGCACTAGATGAAATCATGAGAGAGGTTGATTTATGTTGGTATACAGTCTGCACAATATAGAGCTAAATGACTTTTTAGGCTGCATCCATGGAATACGTTTCAAATTTCTTTTACAGCTATAATAACACCTTAATAACTCCCACACTGAAGGGAGTATGAGAGTGGGAATAAAGCTGTGGCTGCTCCACAGTTTTTTGGATGCTTAATGTGTCGCAGGAGAATATGAATTTCTTTCTCCTTTTTTCTTTTGTTTTCTGTTTTTCCACACAAGTATTTTTAGCACAGGAAAATAACAGGGCTGACTAGCAGCACAAAGAAAGACCCTAAACCAAAGCAGCGAGAGGACTGCCTCACTCGTCTTGTTTACAGCGTGGAAGAATTGCATTGTGGGCAAACAAATACACAGACAGGCCAGATGCTGCCCATTGGCAAATTTCTGAGGTAGGAGTGAAGCATGAGGCTGAAACTGAGATTATTATGGCACAGTTTACTGTCAAGATTAACCTTAACACTCTGGTATGTTATCTACAGTATATGTACATTATGTTTTATATCATCTTACTGGTCAAACTGTTTTTGGTACAGCACTGTCCAAAACTGCTGCCAGCTCCGTGGGGTTAGGTTTTAACCCTCTGATGATAGATTGGTGAAATGCGATTCAAGTCCCTCTTGAGCGCCCTTCTGGTGGAGAAAATGTGATACAGGGCCCTCTAGGGCAGAGGTTCTTAATTTCTTCAGCCCAAGGACCCCTAACAAGATAAAGAATATACCGATGACCCCCTCATGTGTCCCTTAGAATAATTTGACGTACTGTAGCCTATTTTTTACACCTCTTATAGTCTTATAGACAACACAAGAGAAATGTATTAGAAAGATATCTGTCATGAAGAGCACCAGACGGACCCTTTCCACACAACCAAGCAGCACTACCTTCATACTGTGACTAAATATTAGACATGTATCGAACAAATTTGCAGATTCTAGGTGTGATAGATTTGTTAGATTAGAAAATAATTATGATATACAAACCCATGTCCGTCTTGTGCAGAAAACACGTTGCAGTGCTTTATAGTCTGCCCTATTGCTACAACACTTCCTTTGTGCTGGTGCCCTTTTTAATTTTTTTGCCCTTCAGACAGCCTGAGTGCAACACTGGATCCGGATGTCATTCAACACCACAGCAACAGCTAGCTATTACAAAAGGTAGTTAGTGAGAACACACTGGGTCGTCTGAATGATTTTAATATAACTATTATATTCTAACATCTTTCTAGCCACAGAACCACATCTTAACAAAATTATGCATGCAATGTGAAAATAACACTGTTGTGATAAGTCTTGCAGAAAGGTGAAATAGTGACCTAGAGGGGAGTGGTCTGCAACAGATATGGTCTTTATAGAAAATATGTAAACTAATCAAAGTTTCCTATCAAATTCCATTGACAATACATACGGGTCATTTTTTTGACCAATGTTGCGGCCAATGTAATGGGGTAGAGATACAAAAGAATGGGTTTTCAAAAATAAAATAATCTTTAAATAACCTTTAAATAAATGTGTGTGATGTTAAACAACAACTTAATTGAGGAATTCAGGAAATATTAAAGTGATGGTTCGGAGTAATTCACCCTAGGGTCCTTTGCACCATGACCTCGAGCCAAACACCCCCCCAGAAGCTTTTTTCACCTGGGTCGAACATTGGGAGAGTTAGCGTAGAGTAGCGTTATCAGCTGAATAGCTTAGCGCAGGGGCTAATGGACCCACGTTTGTATCTCGTAAGTTACCCCACTAATAATGCCCAAAATGATACCAAACGTCTACAAGTAGTACAAATAGGTTATGCTCTCATAAAACGATGGATTGGAAAGTTTGTAAGTACACCAGAAGTTTATGAACGCTTGCCTGCTCTCTTCAGCTCTCTGTTGCTGCTGCTACCTGCAGTTAGACGAGTGCTTAGGGCCGTCTACAAATTACTACACCGAAAAGAGATACAACAAAAATATTTATTAATTTAATGATTAAATAAAGGTAATGTCTCCAAACTTACCTCAATTATTACTTGTCTCCTGCTAGTTATACTACAGCACTTACTTTAAAAAAAAAGTAAAATTAAAAAATATTTTTGTTGCATCTCTTTCGGTGTTGTAATTTGTAGACATCCCTAAGCACTCGTCTTACAGCAGCAACAACAACAGAGAGCAGAAGCCAGCAGGCAAGTGTTATTTACATAAACTTCTGGTGTACTTACAAACTTTCAATCCATCGTTTTTATGAGAGCATAACATAACATTTGTACTACTGTAGACGTTTTGGGTATCATTTCGGGCATTATTAGTGGGGTAACTTACGTGGGTCCATTAGCCCCTGCGCTAAGCTATTCAGCTGATAACGCTACTCTACGCTAACTCTCCCAATGTTAGACCCAGGTGAAAAAAGCTTCTGGGGGGTTGTTTGGCTCGAGGTCATGGTGCAAAGGACCCTAGGGTGAATTACTCCGAACCATCACTTTAAGTAATAAAATGCATAACATGCAAAGATATGAAACTAAATAATTCACTCGGGTCACTTTTGACCCATGTTCTGCATCAGCGGGTTAAAGCCCCTACAAACCCAGGCTTTAAGAAAAAATGATTTAGATATTTTCTCCTGCAGTGTAAAGACTATTTCCTCCATAAAGGAAAAAAGCAGTAACAAAAATTAAGCAGTGCCAAAGCTAAGAAGCCCATAAACTCTTCACTTATTAAACAAGCAGAAATGTATGCCTGCCAAGATGGATAAATCATCTTCATGGCTTCAAATCCCCAAACACAGAACCCAGAACTACGAAACCACTTTATTATCAGTATGTAGAACATACTCCAAGTGCAAGTTTTGGTCAGGTGCACAAACAATAACAATGCACAAGACAAAAGGCACAACAATGCAAGTATATATATATATATATATATATATATATATATATATATATATATATATATATATATATATATATATATTTAAATATTGTTGTGTCTGGCCTCAGTATGCAGAGCAAGACAGCCAAGAAATATGAACATGCAGTTTATATGCACAATACAGTTCAGGTCCAGAGCCTAAACAATAAACTTATGCTTTAATGGAGTTAAATAAACATATAAAACCATTTATTAATCCATTAATAAAGGTCCCAGATTGAAAAAAAGTGAATTAACATATATTTTTTACTATATAAAAGGCAGAGGTGCTATATAAATACTGTAAAAGTATCAAAATGCTCGTATTCAGAAACTGTGCCTTTAAACGTAAACTATAACTATACTGTATATAGGTAGAAGAAGTGCCTGGTTGCAATGACGGTGCAGAGACTCAGACTTATAGAAGTTATACAGTTATATCCAGACAGACAGTATGAGAAAAATAACATTTTTAAACATTAAAGCATGTAAACATGTTCTAGTTAATTTAATTCCCTACCTTACAAATTCAGTATATTTGTGACATAATTTACACAATGTCTTACGGTCTAATGACTTCCTTTACATCACGTTTCCTTGTTCAATTAGAAAGCCAACACTGTAACAATATAAAAAAAAAAAAAACTAATTCTGATTTAGTGTATAATATGGCAGAGGTGATGCCCGCCATTAACGCAGAACATAACAATTCAATCAGCTCATTATCTTCATGTATGGACACCACAGCTGAGCCAGTCATTGGAAATGCAACTCCACGTGTACGTTTCATTGATTTCCTTCATTTCAATATGGACTACAAATTGTATCACTGCAGCTGAAAATGCATTTTGGATTCAGACACGCTTTACAACTAGAGTGAAAATACATCAATAACAAGGTATCAAAGGACTAAGACATCAATTGGATATGAGGCAGAGATCAATAATTAATTTAATATAACACACCACAGTTTGAGATCCGTTACTGCCCATTAGTGTCTTAAATAGGAACCATAGAGATGTCATTAAGACACATTAGTGTTGAAATGACTTTGCAAAGCCAATGATTTCTTGGTGCAGTTGGATGGGAGCTATGTCATTAAACATTCATATGCAAAACAGGCTTTCAAAAGAATCCTAACCCCATTTCTACATAAATAATCTAAACATGTTATTACAACACAAGTCAATCTGCCTGGAAAGATTTTGAAGTGCAAGTTAGAAGTGGAGGATATTGCCACCCTGTCAAGGAACAGCAATGCACAATGATATGGTAGCATGACCTTGTTATCCCGGCGTCTCAATGTGAGCTCCAACACCATTAATGGCATGATAGTAGGATCAATCACACTATATAATAAGAAAAAGGTGAAGCTTGTCTCAGTCCTTCACCTGATTTCCTCTTTTACCTGCATATCTGTTCTATTTTTTCCGTCCGCTTTCTGACTCACGCGGCTGGTTTTATAGTTTCATTGTACCGCAGTGGGTTTTAGCAATGATCGATATGTCTTACCCCACATTTCTGAGTTTATTTGTGGATTTTTTATTAAATTTTTTTTTTTTAAATGGAGATGCAGGTGTCATTTTGAGACCTAGAGCAACCTGTCATAGTATACCTACTGTGGCTTCCAGTGACAGGTCACTAATGAGTGCTTGGAAGGAAGGACACTTGCACACAAAAAAATGCAGCTATTCAGAAATACACTGTGTTCAGCTGCAACTACAATTTGCAATCAAAATTCAAATTAGGGTATCTAACTTGGGGACTATCTTCTCTGGGGAAATTATCCTGCATGTTCTGTGTGTTCAGCACACAGAATGTGTGTACTATGTATATGTAATGTATTTTACAAAAGAAGAGAGACAGAAAAGAGAATAGCCATATAATCATTTAATCTCTTTAGACAAAAATCTCCACCAGCATTAAAATGAGCCATTGTACAACGCCGCGGATAATCTGATCTCCAACTGAATGCACACAGTGAAATAGTTTGAAGTACACTATAGGAATTCCATTTAATAAAACACATTGTATGCATGAGTGATCCTAAAATCATTACCAAACAACATCCTACAGGTAGGCATGAATATTTCTCTTTATTTATTAATTTGTTTGCTTGCTTCTTTGCATATGTATTTCATATTTTGCAAAGCCTCTGCTTCCTGTCCTGACACCCAAGAAGGACCTGAGCAGAATGATAATCTCTGCAGCTGATGAGCACGTTCGGAGGAGCACTGAATAACACACGGGTGGCTATCTATCATCATTGCTGGACTATTGGGCACAACCTTATCAAGGACGACATTCATGTTTACACACTGGAAATTACCTCAGATGAATATATGATATGGCTTTCTCTGGTGCATTGCTCTCGCTTCACTGATAATAAAGTGTTATAGCTATAGATGACATCGGAGAAAACATTGTCTTAAACCCCTGACACAATGTCATAAGGAGAAAAGCACACAATGCATCATTAAAAATGCTTTTAGTTATGGTTGCTTGTAAATATAGAAAAATAACTACTCATTTAGATGCAAATGTATGCCTTCATTAGTAAAATGCATTTCCCATATAGTAGGTGGTAGTATGAGGGTTAAAGTATCTCCATAAGGTTTAGAATTGACCATATGGAGACACCCACACACTTCCCATAGCATAAAGGCTATCATGATAGGACACTTACATTGATTGTTAATGCTAATGATGGAATTGCAAGAGCAAAAAAAACCAAAAACATTTCAACATACATTGTACATACACTCACCTAAAGGATTATTAGGAACACCATACTGATACCGTGTTTGACCCTATCCTATCAATATGGGCCAACATTTCTAAGGGACTTCGAAAGGGATCCCCCACACCATTACACCACCACCACCAGCCTGCACAGTGGTAAAAATGCATGGCGGATCCATGCTCTCATTCTGTTTACGCCAAATTCTCTCTCATTCAGACTCTACCATCTGAATGTCTCAACAGAAATCGAGACTCATCAGACCAGGCAAAATTGTTCCAGTCTTCAACTGTCCAATTTTGGTGAGCTCGTGCAAATTGTATCCTCATTTTCCTATTTTTAGTGGAGATGAGTGGTACCCGGTGGGGTCTTCTGATGGTGTAGCCCATCCGCCTCATGGTTGTGCGTGTTGCGGCTTCACAAATGCTTTGCTGCATACCTCGGTTGTAACGAGGTTATTTGAGTCAAAGTTGATCTTCTATCAGCTTGAATCAGTCGGCCCATTCTCCTCTGACCTCTAGCATCAACAAGGCATTTTTGCCCCCCAGGACTGCAGCATACTGGATGTTTTTCCTTTTTCAGACCATTCTTTGTAAACCCTAGAAATGGTTGTGCGTGAAAATCCCAGTAACTGAGCAGATTGTGAAATACTAAGACCAGCCCGTCTGGCACCAACAACCATGCCACGCTCAAAGTTGCTAGATCACCTTTCTTTCCCATTCTGACATTCAGTTTGGAGTTCCGGAGATTGTCTAGACCTGGACCACACCCCTAAATGCATTGAAGCAGCTGTCATGTGATTGGTTGATTAGATAATTTCATTAACGTGAAATTTAACAGGTGCTCCTAATAATCCTTTAGGTGAGTATACATTGTAGCCTGGAAATCCAGACCCAAATCTGAAAGATTAAGGGTCTGGCATTGAGTAATGAAAATGGCCCAACTCAAGGGGCGGCACCAAGCATGCATTTGAAAATCTCACTGCACACAATTGGATAACACTACGACCAATCACAAGAATACACAAGGTGATGTATCCAGAGCCCCATACGCTTAGCTACCAGCAGAGCTAACTGGTAGATTAAACTGTCGTCATCTGTTTAGCTCGCGTCTGGCCCGCCTATATCAGATACACCGATGTGATTGGTGCAGCTCAGCTACAAGGGCATAGTTAATGAACATCATTACTGAATGCCAGAGTGACTCCCTGAGCAAATTCCCTGCTTGCATGAATAAGAGAGACGTGGGCCAAAAGTAAGGGGGCCATGTCAACACTACTGTCATGAAACATGACACTAAAGCTACAAAATGGAAAGTGGTGGAATGAAATAAAATAGGACAAAATAAACCTGCAAATGGGAAAAATGTGATATATATATATCACATTTTTCCCATTTGCGGTTTATTTTATATATATATATATATATATATATATATTTTTTTTTTTACACAATTTCTACAATTTAATAAAAATTAACCCCAAAAGATGAGTTAAGAATAAAGAGTTTCTTTGTTTCACAAATGTGTATTTTACAAAAATGTGATTATTTATTTCATATTTATTTATCTAATATTGAACACTTTGGGGTTTCATAAGTAAGTACCATGGGCATCAAGCAGTGTACAAAGGCTATTATCTAAACGGTGTAATTGATGTGAGAATCGACTGGCTACATTCCACCAGTAACCCTGCAGTGTTTGGCAGGAAAAACACATTGTCATCTACAAGTACTTGACTTGAATCTTCCTCTGAGGTTTGATCATTCACCATATGAAGGAGAGAGGAGGACTGAGGGCCCTCAAGCAAAGGCACTCTCCTCTTTTTGCCAATACCAGCAGTCTGCATCTCCCTGCACCCAGAGAATGCAGTATTAAGGTGGACACAATCCTTTTGTGTTTCAGACACTGTGATGGCTGCCAGGACTTGCAAGGACTGATTGGCAAAGAGAGGGGAACCTTTGGATGTGTGTGGGTGGGATGCAAAACCAATAGGAGCTCCTTTTATTTGAGAGGACACCCACAGACTCCGGTGAGAGATGCTCTGACAGAGCTGCCTACAAAGCTGGAGGTGGAGAGAAGAAGAAAAAAAGGCAAAGGAAAAAATGTAGATTATTTGCCCAATCTACAGAGGACACACAGTGGGATACCAGGTGTTAAAGAATCTTCTCATATCCTGCTTAGCTTTCTCAAAATAACCCCATTCAGACAATGTTATACAGCACAGGGGAATTAGCTGTTTTCAGGGCCCTCAAATAAATTAGTGAGACACTTGTACCTGCGTGGCAGTGCTTACAGGGACGCTGCTCAGCATTCAGAGAGAAGGGAAACCCATTAAAAGAGTTAACAAGTTGTGACTTTGGTACCAATGCCAGTTTCCACACTTTGACACAGCTTTCTTCATACAAAGTGGAAGCTTATTTTTCTTATACATTTCCAAATTCTTCTAATTGTGAATTGCTTCAGGGTAAGACATTCCAACATACTTATAATTAGAATGTTTTATAATTTATTATTGTGATGATTAGCAGCAATCATCACCCATTGTAATCAATGTTTATATCAACATACTGTATACGAAGTTTACAATATTTAATATTGTAGCTGCTGTAAACAATCATGTAATGCCTTTAAAAATGTGTCTACAAGCACAGGGGAACAAATTACTAACTCTACTGTCTGGAGCTGGTATGAAACAAAACATGAACCTATATTTATAGGTCGAATATGGTTGCAGAGAATGTCCTGCCTGCTTCATGGGGGCATTAATATTGCAGGTCTCTCTAAACCCATATGTTTTTCTACAGGTGAGCAGAGAGGTGAAGAGGCACTGACCCACTTCAATAATGAGAGACAATGAGATCCATTCGAAAGCAAGCGAGGGACGACATTTGACCATCCTTTGTGCGCAGTCTATATTTTATTCATATGGATATTAACACTGTGCTGGAGTGGGGATGAAGACAATGATTAATATCAATATCTTGACAAAGAAAGTGTCTCTAAAACGGTTGGCTAATTTGTGCTCTACAGAAACACTTTTATGGAAAAGACAAAAAGCTGGGTGATTAGTTAGGGCTCATTGGTCTCAAAGCTTGGAAACAAATGAGTAACGCTTTATACACCCCATCCTTTCTTAAGCCCCCAACCCCCACACACGCACATACACACACACCCCCCAGCGCCACCCAAGAAGTGGTACCAACGATTAGAGTGCCATTAGTTGAGCACAGGGGAGGTTTAGCTCTGGACTGCACCAGATTTATGATGGCGGGGGCCCACGCACCAGTGACCCTCTTCAAGCTGGCCCTTTGTAAGGTTCTGCCATAGATACAGTTAATGGATGCACACAATGAGCCTCAATGGCCCCGCAATGATGGATCTGGGGCATTGTGTGAAAAGCTCTACAGACAAACCAGATACCAGGTATTCCAGATGCCTGTCACCCAAACATAGAAGTGGGAGGAGTGGGAGAGGAGCGTACAGCACACTGCAGAAATGTTGCCGGTAACATTTGGAGAAATATAATTGGGACACAGTATAGTATTCCTGAGTGGTGTTTTAATTGTACATAGAGGGAACAGATTGGATTAGAATCTTGCCAAGGAACTGACCCAGAAGTGTCCGCTTAAAATAATCTTACAGTATATATAGCATATATATCAAGACTGGTATACATAATGTATACACAAACAGATTTGCACAAAAGTACACAAACAGTCCCTATATTGAAGACACAGAATAAGCCTCCACTGAATTAGACCATAGACTGAACAAAAAACATGGGAACAAACATGTTTAATTATTATGTAATGGACATAATTTTGTTGACGTAGAATAAAGATAATAAAACTTAATATTCAGAAAAAAACTGAATGATATAGATTATTGAATAACTATAGTCAACCTTGATATGATGTAAACTACTGAAATGTGTCCCATGCGTCTCAGCTGTAAGGGTTTCTTAACTTGCCATGACTCACATTTAAATAAACGGAACACTGGCCCCTAAAAATGCCACACAAAAAAATATTTAAATAAGAGCCCATAACACAATCTTTTAACCACATCTTAAAGGTCTAAAAAAATTTTTGGCCATTAAGTTGTATTCACATTTATAATTGAATTAATTCAGATTTAAAACACACACACACACACACACACACACACACACACACACACACACACACACACACACACACACACACACACACACACACAGCAGATCATAATATAAAATAAATGCCTATTTTAGTCTTATGCTTAAATAAATGTTACTCATGTGAACACATTTTGCCTTTTACAAAACCATATTAGTCAAACCCTCAAATGATTAGAGTGGAAAATACAGCACTAAAACGAATTCTGTGGCTGATGTAATAATCAGAAAAGGCTCAAGCCGCTGTATTGAGAGGAAAAAGGATGACGTCTTATGTAGGATTAAAATCAGTATGCGTTATTTACAGCTTTGCAGTCTGCGACACAATTTGGCTTACTCTAAATCACACCCAGTTAGCTGCCTCCATTTAATTCCACCACCCCATTATACTTTTTTTTTTTTTTTTTACTTGCTCTGTCCCCATCAGCTCCTCATGCCAATGTGCAACCATTAGGTCTAATACAGGAGTCGTCTGCTGAACTTTGCCTCCACTTAGTGTCTAATGACTGTGCTTGGTGGGTATGGGTGTCACACGTCTCTCTCTCCTCTACAGGGATGCAGCTCCTACCTGCGACACTCACTGCAGGAGAGATGTTATTATGTACAAGTAGGCAGATTGTGAACGGGATACAAAATGGAGGTTGTTGCATTGTCAGTTTGATTACAATGCACACGAATGACTGGGCCTCACCCTCTTACATCTGTTTTGTTGTCTGTTGCCTGTCACACCTCAGGTAATAATATGATAAGTGAAGAAATAAAGGCTGCTGTTTAATTACGATGCAATTGCAGCTATCACGTCCAGGCTCGCTACACCGTTACACCGCGAGTGTGTGTATGGCCTACAAAGCTTGACATTAGTGTGGTAGTTATGATTAATGGTATGGAACTGCACCCCCATTCCATCCCATGAACTGCAGTGTCAGAGAAACTTTGTGTTGAGGTGATCTGTTTCACTACATTGCCCTCCTCCCGCCCCTCTCCAATCACTGTACACAGTGTTCTCTTCCACTAAGCAGCTTTGATCATGCTGAGATTGTTTGCTCAAGCCTGTCGCTGCTCTCTTTTTTTTTTTCTTCCAATTATTCTCAAAGCCAACAGTGTTGTCCTGAACTCTGGTGACATGGAGAAAAAGGAAATCAACAATGGGCCTAATTTGCCAAACAAGCGACACAGAAATGTGTACTGAGAACGCTGCTAATAATGCGCAATCAAAAATAATTAAACTGCCAGTTAGGCTGTGGCTAATCTTTACAAACATTTGGCAAGAAGGTTTTGTGCTGTGAATCCGTTTTGGCTTCGGAATCTGACGCCTGTCAATGCACTAAACAAATGTCTGTCTTTCAGAGTCTTCCCCAAACATTGATAAATTGGATATCATGATACTACCTTGGGTATCACATTATTTATAATTTGTTATTGCTGATCATTTAAAGAATGAGATGTGAGACTTCCCAAAGAACCAATTTTAGCACACATCTCATATTTTCTCATCTGCTCTATATTTATTACATTTAGAGATGACAAAACAAAAACAAACACTACAAGAGCATGTGTTTTGTAACTGCTCCCATATGCCTGTGCATGATAAGTGTGTTTTTCAATCAGGTTAAGTAAACACATACAGCAATCAGCTCCTTTCTGAAGCCCTTCTCCTACTTTTTGTCATCGTACAAAAATGCTGCTGCTGCTGCCAAGTACCTCTTTAAACCAAGTTCACGGTCACTCGCTCTGAGAGAAATACCAACACTGGGTGCAACAGACAGTAAGAATGAAAGAGGAATGGCAGAAAGAAAGGTCACATTGACTCCACAGCTAATCTCCATCCTCTCCAGTTAAGTATACATAGTGACTGACAAATGAGCTCCTCTCAAATATATTAACACCATAAATAAATCTGCTATTATGCATCCAATTTCAATGCTCAGGTGCCACTGTAAGCGGCAACAATATCTCGCCTTTGTATCCCACTGGGCGATCTCTCCATTAGCCCTGTGATTTGCAGTCTGATAAGTCTATCACAGGTGACAATGACAAGGAGGTCCCTCATTATACTTCATACACAACTGATATGAGCACAGCTGTGCACTTCAAATGAATTCCTGGATGTCCTTTTTGCTGCTATTAGTCACTTTATCATCCAGACAAAATGACACCAATGAATTACAAGCCAAGGCGAATACTATAAGAGTGTGTCTCATGAATTATTCTTCACATATATTTAGCCTAAAAGAGGAGAAATTGTTCCATTTAAAAATGGATCTCTTCTTGTCCTAGGGACCAAGGGAACTGCCTGCCAGAAACCAGAAAACAAAAATGTAATTTGTATAATATAACAATTAAACACGTGGAGCTGAAATATAGATTTACAAGCTTCTCATCTGAACTTCAACATCTAAATAATCTTGGTATTGAAATTGTGCCATTATAACTGTAAGAGAAGCAACCTAATTGTTTTTCATTCAAGCTGCAGGTCTGCCTGAGGGCATAAATAAGTGGATGTTCATATTCTAAAAGCAGGGAAATCAATCACATTTCCCCTAAATAATTGTGTGTGTGTTTTGTGTGTGTGGAGGGGGGGGGGGTGATCTGGCACAAAGCATATGGTTGCTCTGCCAGTCCTACTTTCACAGATTGGTAGGTGCCAGCGTAGTCAAACTGATTTCTAACATGCCATGTGTTCCAATTGTTCTCAATTTACAGCTCCTGAAACCACAAGGAGGAAAGTAACAACCAGAAAAAAAAAGGTGTGAATAGCACATTATCTTGTTTGTCTATCTTTGCTCCATCCAGATTTTTTGAGCTAAGCAGCTTAAATTGCATGTAGTGAAAATGTGCCCTACAGAATGAGCCGCTTGATACTGAGGTATTCTGACAATCATCCATCTCTGTCTCTCCATTTGGCTGCAGCGTTGTGCTGACCTGATGCCTCTCCCTGCTGCATAGAGATCCAGTAGAGATAAACAGTAATTCTTCTCCAGTTCACTGGACCCACACTTAAATTAAACAGCTAATACTCAAACTCAATGGAGTTTCTGTCCTGCAGGGACCCTGAAAAAAGCCACGTCGAACTTAACTTTTGTTGGATTGATTTTTGTACCATAGAGACACAGTAACTTTACCCTTTCCCCCCATACAGTGTGTACTCCATTTTCAGTTGTGTGTGAGATGGAGGAAGTGGAATGTTTAAAATGTATACAAGAAGTTCAGATTTTATCCATAAAGAGGTGTCACAGTAGCACTCTTACATACATTTGTGCACCAACAAATGTCCCAAAAACATCTCTGCGTTTATACCATATGCCTTACTCACATGGCATACTCATGTAGCTTTCTGCCATAGTAAAAGTTTTAGCTTTTACTTTTTTTGTCAGGTGTTTCGAACAGAACTACCAAAACAACATGGAAACATGAATGTAGTTTAAGCTCACAAATTAAAGACACTATATCTTGTTTATTTAATCTGTACAAAAAAATAACATGTTGTGGTTTTCCAGGGGGTTCTGGGCTGGACCATTTGTTGGCCGTGGGGCAGTTGCTTCCAACTGCAAGGTGTCAACAGTTAACTTTGGACAGAGCTGTCATCCTGTTTCCAGTCTTTGTGCTAAGCTAAAGTAACTGGCTGCTGGCTATAGTTTCATATTTACCGTACAGACATGAGAGTGGTATCGATCGGCTCATCTCAACTCAGCACGTATTTCCCAAAATGTCAAACTAATGTCTTTTAATGATAGATTTTCTCTCCGAGCAGGAAACATGACCCACAACTAATTCATTAGACCTTTGATCACGACTCCAAATGATGACAGAGCTAATATCAAACATACACTTTTGGCTTGTAGGACTTTTGAGGTGCTTTTAAGAGATGGGGGAGGCTAGCACATTACTGCAGTGTGATAATGTGTAAGGCTAAGGGCCGGGACACATCAGGCCGATTATCGGCTGTGGGACAGTCTGGCGAGGTCAGTGACTCAAATCTGTTCGGTGTGTCCCGTGCTGTCGTCCGTCTGAGGGGCTGTCGGCGTTCATTTTGGCCGACCTGACATGTTCGGTCGGCGGCAAGGAAGTCGGGACTAACCCGCAAATGACGAGCGGAATGAGGTGACTACAGTCTCTCAAAATCTGATGAAAATCTTTTAAACTGACCTTTGTTGAGCTGAAATGAAGACAGATTCAGCAACTGCATGGCCTATTTCTCGCTTAAAATGTTCTCAGAAACACGTTTCAGTGAACTATTTTAGTACAATATGAGATCGTATTCTGAACGGCCGCCATGACAGTCTGGCTTTCAATTTCCGGAGAAAACAAACCCATGTGACGCGTTCGTCCAATCAGCTGCCGGTTTTCATTTCTTGGGCAACATTACAGATTAGCGCCGCCTGCTGTTATAGAGATGTATTACGTCTCGTCTCGTCTTTTTGGTCTTTTCTGTGGCAGTTTTTTGGACCTCGGGGACGCGACTGATCATATCGACGGGGTTTTCTGTCAACGGTCGGCCGTCGGCCTGATGTGTCCCGGCCCTAAGACCGGAGGATCACTGGCTGAGCACTATGAGCTGCTATACTGTCTCTTGTCTAATGAAATCTGCCAGAAAATTAATGTGTGTGTGTATGGCAAAGTATAGTCAAGTTATATGAGTGTTGCTGTCCTGCGTTTGGGTGTGAGTGTGTATGTGAGCGTAACTTTAAGTGTCTATGAAGGTGCTTTTCCGCAGTAGTGTATGCATAATGATATTCTCTCTCTCTCTCTCCCTCTCTCTCTCTCTCTGGCTGCTCAGCGGAGATCAGCGGAGTGTCACAGGGGAAATAAACAGCAGCAGCTCAGCAGGATGGGCCTAATTAAACACAGCGCCTTAGCACTGCAGCCAGCAGACTACTGCAGCTTGGACCAGTCTAGACCTGACTGGCCTGCCAGAAGACCCGCCGTTGCCATGATCACCGGCTGCCACCACAAGTGAATGCCAGGGAGGAAGAAGAGGGGGAACTAGAAGACTCTTACAGTAGCTCATCCCTGCTCTGTGCAACAATAGAGAACTGGGCAGTGCTCAGTCAGCTCAGCAATGAGGTAGTCCTGAGGAAGTTGACCAAAAACTTAGCTTTTTTTATCTTTTAAGACTGGAAAAGAATCATTTAAGGCAGACATATAACTGCGTTCTAGATAGATATCTGAGTTCTGGATATTGTTTTATTCTGTTAAGTTTTACGAATTTAGATGTTACGCCTACAAACTCATATCTATGCAGCCACACCGTGTTCAAATCCACCAAATATGTCAACCTGGTTTGTTGGGAATTGTGTATAAAGACTTAAATTTGAATCTATCACTCAGTTCAAACATCATATATAGCTTCAATTAAGAGTTGGAACAAGGTGATACACATTATGTATGTGATATTGTCAGACAGTGTGGAATACATCAGTTTTCCTAGTGGAAAACTGCATAAGGAGTTAATTAGAACAACAATATCACAATGTAGACGTACTCAAGTAAACGTCCTGCATTTACAATTAAGTAAAAGTACAAAACTAAAAGTACTTATTTTACAAAATATTATATTGCAGACTGATACTCAAGTGGCGTATGTATGACACGCCAATTCGTATGCCATTATTGGCATACATTATCAAGATGCATACTCGCTTTTTAGCGTGTGTATCAACGCCGTTTAGCCTCCATTGACTTACGTTACCTTGCAATTGCGTGTGAATTGACGCCGTAGCGAGTAGTATGAAAGGGCGAAAATCCACGTAGAGAGGTTGGTCGGGGTGGAGAATGGGTAAAACACAGGACTTACACCCAGGAGAGTGGGGATCGTGTCCCGCGTGTGACGTTTCCTTCGTGTCCCATGTGTGAGGTTTCCTTTCCACGTTTGTTCTTCTCCTAAACCCAACCGGTTCTTCTTTTCCTAAACCCAACCCGCATGGGGTGTCACGTTTCCTAAACCCAACCCCATTCTTCTTTTCCTAAACCGAACCCGCGTGTGATGTTTCCTAAACTCAACCGTAGCCTCGCGATAACACTTAGCCTCGCAATAACACGCCACAAGGCCTTAGAACGTTGCAGAATGCCGTCCGCTGTATACAGCGTCAACATACACGTAGATAGCTTAAAATGCGTACAGATAACACGCCACTTGGCCATAGGAAAGTGCAGTGTATGTTTACGCAAAGTCATGATATCACGTTGTATATTGATGAAGTATTATTACTGATGCATTTATGTGTAAGCAGCATTTAAATGTTATAGATGGTTGAGGTGAAGCTACTTTTTAGCTACTTGATATACTGTTGGCAGGGTTTTTCTATAACAGTGTACCTCCATATCTAATAAGCTTTTGTATGTAAGATGTTGATATGCAACGTAATGTGTAAATATAGTTGTTAAATAAATGTAATAGAATAAAAGTAAAGAATTTCCCCCTGAAATGCAGTGGAAATATTAATTAGCATAACATGGGAATATTCTAGTTCCTTGAAAGTACAGTACTTGAGTAAATGTACTACTTTCCACCACTGCATAGTACCTTAGAAGTCAGGGAATTCTTCTACAAGTAAAAAAGCTATTATATCCGACAAAAATGTTACATGGTGCAAGTCCCACTTGCAGCACAGCATAGAGTTTGTGTAATATGTCATGAAATTGGAAGAGATGTTTCAGAGGCTACTTTCTCCCACCGGTCGATGAGCAGAGAAATGTTCAACAAGAATGAAATATCAGAGCTGCCCTCATGTGATTTACAATAGCAACCTGCAGTAAGAGCTGTGCCTGTGGTCTCACAGGAAATTACGACAAGCTTTTGAGAATGTTTGTGCGAAGGTGTGAGATTGAGATGGCGGAGAGTAAGTCAAGTCTCAGCTTAGTCCTAACGCTGTGTTCCTGCAACAGAACTCTAAGCACTGACTCAGGTTTCAGCTCCTTCCCGCTTCCTATACTGTAGACTCTCCCCCTTTATTGCATAGTACATAATAAAGAATGACCGCAGAGATGCCGGTGAGACAGAATAACATGCGGCGTGGCGTTTGAATTAGAGTGAAACTCACAACATACCCTGGCATGAACCTCAGTCATCAGATCTACTCAGCACCATATTCGCCTGTTCAAACGTTTTATATTTCATTTGACCTTTTGACTCTCATGGTGTCACTTAAAATAAGCAGCTCCATCTCTAATGCTATTCTTAAACCACTCATATTTGCCAGAGAGAGAGGGGGAGAGGGCGGAAGCTCATTCCCAGTGTGATGGTTATCTGACATTTTCCACTGGCCCGTGACTCAATGGGCTGCGATTGCTAGCAGAACACATCGGGCTAGCAGGGGCTCTCCCAGTGTTGGCTGCAGGGCGCCACTTACTGGATGCTGCATTCCTGCATCCTCGCTCACACAAGAGCCAGCAATGACAAAATATTCCACCAGGATTAGGGGGTGGGATTTGGACCCTCTCGTTTCCTGCATCTGCATTGTGTGTGTGTTTGTTTTGAATGCATTCATGTGCATCTGTGCTTTTATTCTTCTGGCGAGCACGCCGTGTATCCTGTGGTGTCTAAATCCAGGGCTAAAATGATTTGGATTCTCCAAATCAATAATTCACACTATCAAATGATTTTTCCTCCAAAAAATGCCCTCCTTGAGTACTCAGACAGTGATTAAGACACACAAGAGATTATAGAAACCAGGGAGGTGGCCATACAGTGCATCGGGTAGAGTAACAGCTGTCTCTTGCAACTACACTGCCCTATGTGGAGAGATACTGACAAGTGTGGGCTTCCGCTGTGGAAACTTAGAAGTTACAGAATGATGATAATTACTTTAAGATTTTAGCTTTCATTCTAACTCTTCTGATCCTCTCACTGCTCGCCTATTTAATGTTGGGCATTGAGAAGCTGTACAGCTCCCCTGAGATGATTCTTAATCAAACAAAATGTATAAAAATCTATTTCCCTTTTTCGTTTTTTGCATTATTAATTTCAGCTACTGGCTTGTGCTTCAATACCTAATGATCATGTCTCTGAAAATAGATTGCGGAGAATGATATGTTCACCATTAAATGCCATCCTCTGATTGGTAGCAAGCCGTAGTGCTGTATTGTATAAGATAAAAGCCTTAGTCATGTAACATGCTTAATGAAGATCTGCAGCCTGCAAGTACAGGTATAGCACAGAAGCAACCTTGAAGAAATGTTATGCTATGTTGCGGCGTAATGGCCAGGTGTCCTGAAACAGCAGGCGCGCATGGCACTCCTACATATTCATATTTCACATTCATCCACGTTTCACAGTGGAAGTCTGATTAGCATACATTTCGGTCATATCCACCTGCCATCTTATTTCAAGTTTAATACCGCACTGGTTACTTTAACAACTCTTTCACCAAAACCCCAAAAAGTGAAGTTTAATGATTCCAGATGTTGCACACTAATGTATTTAGTAATAGTGCATGCTGCGTGGGTTTCAGAGCATTTTGATGACCATATTAAGATATTTTAGAGCAGGCAGCACAGCAAAGGCAAAATAAACATTTTGGGAAGGGTATTTCCTTGCCCTTGATTCAGAACAGCTTTCAAGCAGTTAGGGTCATTGCTTTTCAAAACCGCAAAGCCTCTTATAATCAGAGCCACATGTGGGCCGGGGGCAGAGTCTGGTCACCAAAAATCAGCAGTGTTAACAACCTAAAGCATTAGCCTTGACACCTTTTCCATCACTTTGTTTGTCTGCTTTCAGAAGAACGTCCACAGATGATTTTTCACAGCAATGAACAGAAGACAGCCCCCCCCCCCAATCATTCATTCCTGTGGCTCGCTCTCTGCGGACACAAATTACCTGAGCACATCCGCACAGGGCTGCCGGCATGTGCTCTGTGTCTGCGATTTTACATTGCAGTGATGAATAGATAATACAAATAATACATTATGTAACTGCTCTTCACAGCAAAGATGATAACAAATGGCATTATCAGAGAGTAGGTATGGATACAGTCTTACCAGATGACACCAAAACGGTAATCAATTACAACAGTGAGACAGTTGAGAACATGATGAATCTGAATCTGCACACATTTCACAAAATCCCAGTGAAAGCTAAACATTGAATATAGGAGCCTCCTAAACAATCTGTAATCAAGGATATAAACTTATTTATTACAATTTAAAGACATTTCAAATAACAGCTTTTTACCTTTTCTTTTTGTATAAAAACCCTGTTTCCTATTTTTTCTTTGTATTTATACATGCCCAATTAATTGTATATTTTATATAATAAAATTAAAAATGAATGTCTCATTTGTGTGCACATGATAAACAACACAATTAGAAATCACAGAACTCAGTGATCCATAATACTTTACATAACTACTAATAAGGCTACGGCTTTATATTTCCAAATCTGTATTTAAGTAGAGCAATTAGTACTTCTCTGGCACTCTGGTTTGATGTCACTTCCAACACTGACATGTTAATGGCTGCTCATCCCAATCATCATTTGTGGAATAGAATAGGTTCAAACCGTAGAAAGACATCTGAATTACAGTAGAATTAACCACATAGAGTCCTTACCTTTTTGTACCCATTGTCAGTTCATATTCAGTGGTAAATATTACTTAAAGGTGCTCTAAGCAATGTTGGGTGACGGCATTTCTTGTTGACGTTCGAAGTATTTTCAAACAAAACTGAGGCTAGCTCGCCCCTCCCTCCCCCTCATCCCATCTCCTCTCCCTCCCTTCCGTGCTTCCGCGCACTAACCCCCCCAACCCTCACCCCAAAATCCTTCTTGTCGGTTATTGGCTGGAACGCTGGAACACTGTTATGTTTGGTGGTGCAGGTTGGCGCAGTTTGTTTTTGTTGCCATTTGTGGAGCCTGGGCTGTCTACAGAGACCGCGTTTTTTTACAGTGTGTTCAGTTGGACAGGCAGCTAGCAGATAGTGAGGAGATGTTTGCTGTATGTGACAAATGTTGTAGCCTAAAAAACATGTGACATCGCTTAGAGCACCAATCATCACAGTTTCAAGGTGGACCTTGATGAGATTAGCGTCACCAATTCAGTATCTGACCAAATGTAAAATGTAGCCACAATCTCTCCTTCAGTTCCTGAGCTATGGTGTTGAATAATTGCCAGAAAAGTGATTTTGCAAAACATTATGATGTCACAGTGAAGTTGACCTTTGACCTTTGGATACAAAATATCATCACTTCATCATTTTATCCTATCAGACGTTTGTGTGAGATTTTGTCATGCATTCTTGAGCCAAAAATGTGTTTTGTGAGGTCAGTTATCTTGACCACCAAAATTGTATCAGTTCATCCTTGAGTCCAATTGGATGTTTGTGCCAAATTTGAATAAATTCCCTGAATGGGTCGGACGGCCAACCCCAAAACATAATGGCCCCAGCCACGGCTATCGCCGGTGGGACCTAAGGGATCTTATGTAATCTTTCTTTAGTATCTCTTAATATGCCAGAACCCTTCTTTTAGTAACATAACATTTTCCCTTTCACTTCAGTATTATCTCTTGACTGAGAGTTCATCATCTTTGCAATATGCTGCATTGGTCCATGGCTTTCTAGCATCGCGCTGTATAATAATAAGAAGAGCTTAAACTGTCAAGCTTCATGACAGCAGTCTCAATGTATGCTTTTAATGGATTAAGCGAATATCGTATAGCTTGCAAAAGCAAGCATGAGCACATTCAGGGAAAAATATGGATACATTTAGTTTTTAATTAGATAAAATGTATATATTCTTCAACAGAAACGTTGAACTGGGAAGAGTAAACTTGAGAGATCTTCAGCCTTTCATCAAATATGTCATATATACACATTATATATTCATGTATCCATGTTTTGTGGCGATGAAGTCTGTAATTGCCCTTTAAAATGTGTCTTTTGTGCATTGCTTTGTATTACATTTACACTCCTTGTTGTTACCTTCTAGGTTTAATTTAGAACCAAAGTGGCCTTGGTCTGTCCATTGCTGAACCGCCACCCCTACTTTTCTTTCGTTTATACCCTCATTGGCCTGCAACAGAGTCATGTCCCAAAAACAAAAGTGGCTTTTAAAATATATCCAACTGTGACTGAGGCTTTTCTTTTAGATGTTTTAACATCATCTAGATTTTTTATTTTTTTTTTAAGATACGTTTTTGATTGTTTTTATATTTTTTAACATTCAGAACAGACAAACACAATTGAACAATAACAACAACCCTCTCCTCTACTTCTTGTGATGCTGAGGTCATTAGGACTGATACTTGTGCTGCTGTGTTTTTTCATAGGTCTATAGTCGATGATTTGTCTTCGTTAATCCTTGTTGTAGAGAGCTCAAGCAGCGCTGAGCTATCATTTTCTTGGTCGCAGTTGATCCAGCTAGCCAAATTTTCTTCTGTCTCCCAAGTAGGTGTAATTTAGAGTCATCATTACAAAACAAACGGGTCATTAGGAATTCAACATCCTATCACATCAGATATTATAGATGTTTTATTCCAAAACTCATGCACCTGTTCACATTCCCAGACCATGTGCAGGAAAGTTCCAGTTTGTTCATGTTGGCAGAACGTGCAATAGGGAGTAGGAATGGTTTTAGAGACGGATCTCTTCTGAGGAGTCCAATATGTCCTATGGCATATGTTGAAGTGGATCTGCTGGTGATTTGGGTTCTTGGAACAGTGGGAAATGTTGTCCCAAACTGTCTCCCAATTAATTACGTTGGTTGGGGAGAGCCAGGCCTCCCGTGTTTGTGGTACATTGCAGGGTAGAGTATTTTAGCCTAGGTTGTTTATTATTCCAAATATACTGCTGAATTATGGTATCAAGTTTCCTGCAGAAATGTATTGGTAGGGGTAAGGGGATCATTGTACCTAAGAAATTCACACGAGGAACTATGTTCATTTTAACGACAGCAATCCTGCACCGTAGCAATGCCGGCAGTGCAGACCAATTGGCCAGATCTCTTTGAACACTACTTAGTATAGTTTTATAGTTGTCCTGGACAACTTGCTGTAGCGATGCGTGAATGGTGATGCCCAAATATGTAATTTTGCTTTGGGTTGGTATTGTATCACTAATATCTGATGTCACCTGTCCGTTGTTCAACAGAAGAAGATTAGATTTATTCCAATTGATTTTATAGCCAGAGATTGAGACAAATTCGTTAAAGATCTTAAGAATATTTGGGACGAGTCCTCAAGGTCAGAGATGTACAGCAAAACATCATCTGCAATATTGAGTTGTTATTGGATTTAATCTGGACATTAAATATTTTATTTTGCCTTATGGCTTGGGCTAATGGTTCAAGAGAGATCGTAAATAGCTTGGGAGATACCGGCATCCCTGTTCCTAGCCCCGTGCGATGGGGAATGGCTGTGAATGCAGGCCATTGGTTGAGACTATGGCTGTGGGATTCACATATAAAGTACATACCATGTCAATGAATTTGGCTCCCAAACCAAGCCTCTCCATTACTTGCCACAAGTAATTCCACTCTAGGCGGTCAAAAGTCCAATGATAAAACTGCTGCCGTTGTTGGAAGATTTTTGGCTTCTTCTATTACATGGAATAATCTGTGTATATTGTCTGCAGCGTGACGCTTTGGTATAAAACCCTGATTGGTCGGGGTGGACTGTTTCTCAATAAAGCGTTCTAGGCATAGTGCCAAGACTTTGGAATAGAGCTTAATATCTATCCCAATGAGGCTGATGGGCCTGTAGTTTTAGCACTCCGTAGGATCTTTGCCCTTTTGTGTATGACCAAAATTAGTGCAGTGTTGGTTTGTTGATGAAAGGTGCCCCTCTCTATGGCCGAGGTTAAAGTTTGTAAGATGGTAGGTCCTAGTATGTCAAAGTATTGTAGCAGAAGTTCTGATGGAATTCCGTCCAACCTCGGTGTTTTCCCTTTCTTAGCCGTTTTTAACGCTGATTTAAGTTCCTGTAACGTTATAGGTTGACCCAGTTGTTCTGTCTCTTCTGGGGCAAGAAGAGGCAGGTTTAGCTCTTTCAGGAACTTTTGGCAGAGCACAAGCAATTTGCTTGGTTTGCAACCATTAAAATAGTAATTTTGCCTCACTCTGTGCATTATGAATTCAGCTCTCCTTCTTAGCAAATAATTTAGCGCTGCTCGATTTGTGACTAAAAGAGTATGTGTAGACACGGCTTTAGAGACCGTTCTAACAATTTACGACGTTCTTCCAACTCCGCAATCCTTGCCTCTCTCTTTTTCTTCAAATTGACCGCAAAGGAAGATGTGAAATCTCTAATAAATCCTACAGTGACTTGCCAAATGTAGGCCGGGTCCGAAACTGAGTCAGTATTGATCGATATAAACTCCACCAGTTTGGCTCTAAACTCTGTATCAAAAGCTGTGTTTTGTAAAAGGGAATTGTTAAATTGCCATCTCCTAGATCTTTCTCCTAACATATCACAACGGAATGTGGTTATCAGCGCATTGCGATAAGACAGAATTGCTGGTTCTATTGCTATTGTGTGGAACATTGCCTTAAGCTCACTTGAGCACAAAATATAATCAATGCGGGAGTGGGTGAGGTGACGTGTGGAAAAAAAGGTGTAATCCTTGCTAGTAGGATTGTGCATCCTCCATATGTCTGTAAAATGGTGGGATTCCACAGCTGCTTTAAACATGTCCGATATGAGTTTTTGGGCTTTGGTGTGATTGACACCTGATCTATCCTGGTTTAAATCGAGTACTGCATTCATGTCTCCCTCTATCAATAGTGAATATTCATTGAGAAGAGCAATTCATTGGTTAGGCATGGGAAGAAACTTTCATCATATGTCATCATACTTTATCAGGATGCATAGTATCCTGGATCCATGAAATAACTGTCCTTCAAAAATAAAAATCTGCCTGCCTCTATGGGAATTTAACACAGGGGTGTACTGACTTTTGTTGCCAGCGGTTTAGACATTAATGGCTGTATGTTGAGTTATTTTGAGGGGACTGCACATTTACACTGTTATACAAGCTGTAAACTTAATACCTTACAGTGTAGCAAAGTGTCATTTATTCAGTGTTGTCCCATTAAAAGATATAATGAAATATTTACTAACATGTGAGGGGTGTACTCACTTTTGTGAGATACTGTATGTAGCGCGTCCTCCTCTTCTAATTCCAGCCAGAAAACACCTGGCTCCGCGGCTGCAGCCAAGGCGAACTCTCTCCCCCCGCGATTCGTTCCCAGGGCAACGCGGCAGATGAACAAGTCCGAGTTGCGTTCAGCGTGCAGTGCCAGCTCATGTTGTATCCCTTTGGGCATCCGAAGACGCTGGATCATGAGTGTGACGCAGTCTGATTGGTCCGGCTCACATACCATGCTTTCCTGCATCTCAGGTTCTGCCCCGATGTGTTGCTGATAGGAATTAATTTTGGCCAGCACTCGCGTCACTGCGCTGTAGATCACAGATTTAAGCACACGTAGCTGCTTCTCCAATACCCGGTCGATTAATTCCTCCTTATTAGAGAACGTTAGTCGCTGACATGCTAGCAAACTTCTCCAAACGAGTAGACAGCCCAGGCGACAACGAGACTCGCTCTTTCCTGCCTGCAGGCGTTTCACCGAGTCACCGTGACAACAGACAAAACGATTTGCCATTGAAGAAATAGTAATAGACCTGGGGCCTGTTTCACAAAAGCAGAATATATAAATCCAGGATAACTGATAAAGCGAGACTTGACCTAGTCTAATCTGTGCATCCTGGCTTGGTGCGTTTCACGAAGGCCAAGCCAGGCTGAGGAGGAGCAACTAGGTCGAGCCAGGCTGAAGTAATTCAGATAGATGCGCGTCCACAGCTTTCCTCAAAAGACCGCAAGGTCGATCACAGATTCACTGATACCAAAATGGAGAATACGCATTGTACATAGCCTACTTTATACAGAGTGAGCAGCAGCTTCTTGTGGAAGTATGATGACGTGAAACACATTATTTGTATAAAAAGAAAAGAAACACGGCCGCTGTAATGAAACAGTGAGAGAAAGCGAGGCAGACGATCACGGACCGACTGAATGCGTAATTGTAGCCTAAATATATACAATAACGGACCACTGCTCTGAACTGAAACCGTCATAATCATTCCATTCAAGGATTAGGCTACTAATCATTTTCACAAATTAATAGTTGTACTCTTTGCCTTAAATGTAAGCAGAAGATAATGTTACTCAGGAAATTTACAATGAAGATCAATTTTCTACAACGCTAGAATATGATGCGTAAATATCATTTAATTCTGTTCCTCTCCCTCTCTCTCACGGGCTACAATATAAATTTCCTGAGTCATATTAACTTCCACTGCTCGCTTTTAATGCAAAGTGTACAAATGTTCGTTTTTGCAAATGACAGTGACTCATTGAATGGTTTCAGTTAAGAGCAGTATTTCATAAATGTATATTTTTAGACTATAATTCAGTCGGTCCGCTATTATCTGCCACGCTTTTTCTCGCGTTTCATTTTTTTATTTTTTATAGAGGCCGAGTTTCCTTCTCTACATATTATATGCCTTGCTCCCTCGTATATAGACATAGAAAATAAAGACACTGAAGAAATTGGACTCTAAAATCTAGAAGCTATGAAGATAATTACGTGATAAATTCCATGCACACTGTAAACATGAATGGAACAGAGTATATTCATCAGTTATTTCCCCCCAAATATAAGGTCAAAAACCATTGAGGTGTCCTCTCCCTGTTGTTACATGAATGTACAGTAGCCTGCATCACTAGATAGTTACTGGTCCAGTGAACTAAAACTATAATTTGGGAGGATTGTACAATTAAGATATGTTCTTAAATTGTACAATCCTCCCAAATTATATTCCCAGTTTACTGGACAACATAAATTGTGTGCTAAGAATGCCAAATACAATGCACATGGAAGTGGAACAAACATGATTCTTATTGTTAAAGAATAAAAAAAAAAAGATTATCAACAAAATAAAATAATAAAATAATTAAAGGTGTATTGGTCAACTATAGAAATGTACAGCATTGTATGTATTGCCCTTAGTAACAGACTTCATTTAAAAACACATTTGAAATTTTATCAGCCTTTTCTAATTATCTCAACAACTGCCATAATATATTCATCAAACTTCTAACAACAATATGAACAGCAGTCTTCATACAGCAATATAACAGTAACAATGACTGTCTAACCCTAAATCAAAAAATAATGGTCACAATAACAGTACTTAAATAAACAGCAATATGCACCTGTTGCATTTTAATCCAGGCTGATAATAACAATAGGGTAAAACCACTGCTGGGTGATCAGAAAAGGCAGCAGGATTAATAAATCCTGGCTGTTAGCTTGGTAGGGGGAAAAATAGCTGTACAGAATAAATCTCCATGGTGATTTATGTGCCTCCGCTTTCGTGAAACCGAATCGAGGTTTAATTCATCCAGGATAACTGGGAAATCCCGGCTTAATCCCTTATCTTGGTTTTGTGAAACAGACCCCTGGTTATTTAATGAAATACGGAGGCGAGAGTGCTCAGTCTCTTGCAACCATAGCGGCTGCTGGTCACATGCTTCTCCATCATCTAGATTTTTTTAATTAATGTAATAGTTTAATATGTCATGTTTGTTGTATAATTAATCTTTGGGGTTAATTTTGACACATTCTCAGCAAAATAGATTAAAATGCACAGGCCTTGTAGAATACACTAATTATATAATATATGCTCATTAAACTTAATTAACACTGCAATTCAATTGCCCAAAGATTCCACAAAGTCCAGAGTCAATTGAGAGTTGGTTCACCGGACAATATTGTAGTCTCTTCTCTCCCATGTGGCTTAATGGGGTTTGCAGTGTTTTTATATTAAAATTTTTAGTTTTATTGATGACAGAAATGATCTGATATGGTGAAAATAAAGGTGTGGAGGAAGCCTCGGTTTCCGCAGTATTAATCATATTGGTGAGGGAGGTTTTTTGGTTTGCCTTTGTTCCCAGCTCTGGTGTAATCAAAGGGTCAGGCCTTGCTGCTCACAGCCTGAGACACAGCATTTAATGAGGATGATGTTTCCTGGCTCCATAACACTCACAAGCGATCTCTTCAGTGTCAGCCACTGGACATATAAGTGTGCTGATGACAACACTGCATTTTCCAGTTTTTGCAGACCTTTGATAGACCTCTCATTTATAGATGTCCAAATACCTGGACATTCCTTACATGGAGCATTGTTGTTGTGCAAGAGCGTTTTTTTCCCCCAAACAAATGTTAGTAGGTTTGTGCCATTAAAATCTAACTAAAATGTCTAAAATATCAAACCTACTGTGGATAAACTGAACATTTAAGCAATATAAATCCAGTCATTTTCCTGGTATGGGTATATGACCAATGTGGACAGCAAGGCCTGCTGGTGCCTCATGGGAAATATGTATGCCCATAGCCACAGCAAATTGGTCTTTATCCCAAAATTGAGAAATTCCTATTCTGTTTTTTCATATAGCAGCTGAGAAGCCTGCGAGCCAGTTCAGACACACAACTTAAATTGCACTGCCATACTCCCACATACTCTACTTGCTAAATTACACATCCAAATCACACTTTGTTACAGCGTGGTCTGTACAAGCTTTCAGGTTATTGGGCTGCCCTGATCATTAGCTAAGTCTACTGTAACACTTGCTGCTACCACTACTGCTCATGTTGCTTATCATAAGGAAGCTCACCTGCTGAGAGTCCAATTGTGTTACTTCAGGGTGGCTCTGTGGAAGAAATAATTGTGCCTTGTGTAGGAATAACCTTGCTTGCCATTGGTGCTGCTCCGATTTTCTCAACTCCTTTTGTTGTTCTTTATATTAGCTCTCGGCCTCAAAAGCACACTTCAAGAAGACAGAAGACCCTGTTCCTCTCTGTTGTGTGACAATTTGTGATAAATGCAACTACCAGATGGTTCTCTGAGGAGATGCCAGGGATCACTACTTCGCATCATCAAGCACACTTCACCAAACTAACATGAATGTGTCATGATCTTGGCTATGCTGTGAGATTTGTGTGCTTTGCAATTTCAGAAACCTACAAGGCTGCCATGTGCTCCTGGGCAATGTGTTGGTATCTCCTGACTGCTAATTTATGCTTTTATGCTGCAGCTTGCTTATGCTAGCTGCTGCTCTAACCTATAATGTAACATAACAATATAACAAACACACGCCTTTATGTTTGAGAATACCTGTAGCTTTATATGCTGGTAAGAACAGATTGCCTGTCATTCTTATAACAGATAGCGCACATCTTCTCTCCTGGGAGACTCCACTGCATCCAGCCATCCATCCATTTTCAATACTAGCTTATCCTGTTTAGTGTCCCAATAGGGCTGGATCCTGTCCCAGCATGCATTGGCCTTGAGACATAGTAGCATATACAGTGTCCTGGACAGATTGCAAGTCTATCTACACTCTAAAAATATTAAGGTGAAAACACAAACTGAAATAGACCACCTAAGTTCACTGTGGGCATCTGACACAGATACGGATTTTAAAATATGGTAAACGCACAGATTCAAAATGATCCTATTGCATTTACCAGGTCACAGATAACTGTATTTATTGTTTTTGACATGCTTCAAAATTGTGATGCATTTTCAATGGTTTTCTCTGCCTCTTGGCATTGGAAAATATTTCTGCAGATCCACTCAGTGATAGCTGCTCTCCATTGTGTGTTGACCTTCCCATGTGAGATTTAAACATACAGACCTGGGGCTTGTTGCACAAAAGTAGAATAAAGAAATCCAGGATAACTGAAGAAGCGCAGCTTGACTTAGTGTGATCCGCTCATCGCGGCTTAATCGGCTGCACGTTTGCCGAGCCAGGATAAGTGGCCTAGGTGAAGCTATGTCAAGCCAGGAGTAGATAGCTGGGATAAGTGCACGTTCACGGCTTTCTTAAATAGACCACGGTATCGATCACAGATTTACTGATGCAGAAAAGGAAAAGACGTGTGCAGCATATGTTTCACCCGCTGAGCAGCAGCTTCTAATGGAAATTTACGAGGAGGTGAAACATATAATATGCAAAAAAGGAAATACGGCTGTTATCAAACGGAAAAAAAGCCCGACAGACAATAGCGGACCGACTGAATACGTATGGATTTTTAAAAAATCTACTTAGTCACTCCACGTTTTAATTGCTTTAATATGCTTGTTGTATGTGTTGTTTTATTGCTGTATCTGTTTTTATATGGTTTTAGTGTAAAGTGTCTGAGTAGCCTGTAAAGCACTATATAAATTAAATGTATTATTATTATTTAGTCTACTTCGACTTAAAAGTGAGCAGAGGGAATTCTTGTTCCTGGGAAATTTATAAGGACTATAGGCTTAATTTCAAAGCTTATTCATAATGCGAGAATATGTTTTACAACCATATGCACAAATCTCCATAAGCTGTGTCTAATTCTAAATATCTTTCTTCAATTAATGTTCATACAGAACAAGCATGACTGGACAAAACTAGAAAAAGAAGTGACTTCAATATACACTGTTGGCATATCTGTAAAACAATGTTATTATTCATGTTTTTTTTCCCTCACTCCCAAGATGACAAGTGACAGCCCCAAAATAAAATGATTAAGAAGCTTTGTGACATTCCAACACATTCTCACTCCCATTTGGTAAAAAAAGGACGTCTGATCAGGTGCCATTGTCGTCGTTATTGATGCTAAAAGTCCCCTTTTAGAGTCCGCTGCACGGTGTGGGAGGATCCTCCTGCCTCCCCCCGCCTCCCCGCGTTGCACGGGGGGGGCGCCAGCAGCGGAGGAAAAGCCCATTTCCTCCGTATATCGTCCCACTTTTTACCATTACCATCTCAACAACTGCAATCGTAGGATTTAAATCAAACTCGTGACAGCAATAGTGACAAGTAATGCATGTTAATAAAATGAAGCGGAACACATACAGAAGACAACGGAATAACTGTTAAACACGTTTATTTCGGATCAGAGCGGCAGCTGATTTAACACATCAGACTCCAGGATTAATCTTAGCCTGCCTGTTAGCCTGCTCTGGACCAGGCTAGCTGCAAAGAATAAATCGCCATGGTTACTTGGCTGGGTTTAACTCAACCTGCTTTTGTGCAACCAAGTCAAAGCTAAATTCATCCAGGATAACCTGAATATCCCGGCTTAATCCCTTATCTTGGTTTTGTGCAACAGGCCCCTGGTTAGGCAAGCTCTTGTTCAGATTGAGTAGAGGGTGAAAGAGTTTGGTTTGAGGAGTAACCTTGCACTGCTAAGAAATTGGCAAATTCTGAATTGAAGCCTAAAAGCAAAAACACATCCTAACAATATGAGTTATTCAAACCCCTACATTTCCATGCTAAAACTATCACCGATTACCCCCCTTACGGAAACTACGATAACGATAAAGAAATATGGTTTAATTAGTGAAGCTACAGATTTGATGTATACAATCAACTCGACGTGCTGGGTTGTGCAGAAATGTTAGTGTTTCTTTTTATATTTCTAGGTGGTAATAGAAATGCCATGCATTCCCAAGGCATGGCCACATAACCAAGTTTTTATTTATTTTATTTTTCCACATCGTTAAATGCACCATATGTTCACCAAGTCCCAACGGGTATGAAGCTGATGGATCTCAATAGAGTTGCATATCATCCTGAACAGGATGGAGGAGGAGATATTAGGCTAATGTGTATAATTATAATGGCCTCACTATTCTACAGTGTTAGTAAAGGTTCAATGTTCTATTAATTCTGACCTCTATCTGCTTTTTCCCCCATTTCCCTCTCTCTACATCACCTCCTGTTGTCTGTGCAGGCTGTGCTCACACATGCATGTTTGAGTAATGAACTTTTGCATATATACGTGTAGGTGGTTGGTGGTTGGATATGTAATCATTCCCAAGTTGTACCCCTGATGACTCGTCTTACTAATACGGCTATTAAGAAGAGTTATTATGACCACATGGCAGCAGCATAATGATTCGTGTGGAATGCAAATGCAGAAAAAATGGATTGGAATAGCATCTCAACTTCATTATTATAATAAGGAGTAAGAAAATGTTTCTCACAGACACACAGAAGAATGCAGAAAGTGGGTTCTAGAAACAAATAATCACCAGTAAAATCTGGGGAATTAAAATCATGCACGTTAAAGGAATATTAATTACTACTTATAAAACATTATGGACCATTTCAAGCTCCATTTTGAACACTGAATCAAATGGCTTCCTTAAATGTGAAGGGGTTGCGTTTACTGCTACTCACTTTAAAGTTGTAATAATATTAATTACATTTTTTTTTTTAATACTATTTCTGGTCAGCATTTCTCTGCATTAGCCACTTAATATAAGTAATCACCTCTCAATTTAATAGTTTTCATAGTTAGTGGCGGAGTCTGCCATTCCGTAACTGGATTCAAATTCCCCTCACATGCATGAAGGATTCACTGGAAACGATGCATGTATCCACCGTAATTTTACTGCACTGTTTACTGTCCCTCTCTTTACATTCGAGCCAAATTAAGTTACTGCTGATGCAACTAACTGCTTTTATTGTGAAGCAGCCACAGGAAACCCAATGCATCAGTCATTGTGGCGAGTGCTTTCATGTCTCTCTCTCACCCGACTACACAACCGCTATGCACCAAATTGTTCCTTAAATGAGCTAAGCTGCTCTTATAACATGACGATAGCCTGTCAGACTTTCCTTTAATTGATCATAAGTTCCCTAACGTCCAAAAAAATGCTTTCCCAGAAAAACAGACCATGGTTCAGTTTGATCTGGACCGAGATCCCCTTTTAAAGAATTACAAATTTAAAAATCAAACACCCAGCTCTACAGTATAGACCCAATCACAATATTTGTTTACAATAACTTCCAGGGAGAAAACCTCTGGATCCCGTACATTCTACGAAACAGCTGGATATCCACTCATTTCATTTATCTGAATGAATGTTTGATGCTTTCATATTCATACTTTCACTAACATTAGGTGGGAGACCTAATTTACCTGTTGGGCCACAAACTAAAGAAAATGACACCAGCCAAACTAGCAGTGAGTCCAACCAGCGGTGAGATGTTGCAGTTCGTAACACTAGATTTGGTTTATCAAAGATACTAGCGAAGCAACACAGCACAGACGTCAGCTAGGTCGGACCACCGTGTTTAACTACATCTTTAAACATTACAGTTACGGCTGAAAATGACAACAGAAATACAACAACAATTTTGCCGATTTAACATATCTCCACAATTCAAATCATCGGCCATTTGTCTACCCGGAAGTGATTTGTGTGTTAGTGCGACAGCACGCCGATTTGGTCTATAGCTTTTTGGAGTTCATTTACATCCAAGTAGAAATCCAATACATGTGTTCATCTCAAGGGTTCATGGACCAAACCAGGGCTGACATGTGAGTTACATTTGACAGGTATAAAGAAAAAAAAAAGACTCCAATGTTGCTCTGTGTCCGTTGGATGTGTAAGCAGCCAATTTTCTACTAATACTTTAGCCCTAAACGATTGATAAGCTGATGGTATATCAGGACTCTGTTGAGTCTTCCTTCTCTCTAGTGGTAAATGCTGAATGCAGGTTTAAAAGACATTCATTAGTGTATGACAGCGCATGACAGACTTTCCTGAGGGACATTTTATTTGTACTATAAAGTTCATGTTTAATTCATCATTAGACCAGAGGCATTTTGCAATAGCAAACTGTCAACAGAATACAGTAACTATAAACAGACAGAAATGGATCGGTTATGTTCCTGAGAGTACTGCTGAAAAAGAAGAAAAAAAGAATAATGAAAATGCACCAACTGTTAGCTTTTACAAAGTGTACAAAAACGTCATGTGTCAGAACACTTGTGATTTATGAAGCCTTCACTGTATTGGTCCAGTATAGTTCATGACAGCTGGCAAAGCCATTAATCATGTGATGTGTATCTTGCTCTTCCCATGGGGCTGATCTACTGTCATTGATCATCTTCATGTCAACAGCAACGGGCCTGAGACACAGCCTGGAGATATTAAACTTTAAATAAAGATGATGGGGACAATTCCTAACATGGCTTAGTGGGACCGACTATTAGGACTTATGGCTGGGCCATCCTGTAACTCAACAGGCCCTCTGAAACGGAGTCACCTTACCTGAGAGTTTATTACATGAGTGGTCACTCACAGTCAGCGAAGACAATCCTTTCTTGGATTAACCTGGATGTTCACTAATGTAGTAAATACAAAAAAGGCATCAGGATTGTGCTTTCATTTTAATTAAAGATGGGAGCTCTGATTTCAGGCAGATTAGATGGAGGTGACTCTTTGGAACACATCACTTTTGTCATGACCTTAACTTAGGTAAGACATGGCATGCCAGCATTGAGATGCTATCATAAAAAGACGTGCAATTATTGCAATAATAACTGTTGCTTTTAGATTAGATTATCTCTCTGTATGTGGACAAAAGAAACAATTTCACGCTTTGCAAACTGCACTCACATGGAGAGTGGGTTGCAACCCATTAGTGACTCAGGTAAATATAAATATATAATCTTTAAGGCTTTCACTCCACAAGGCTGCAAGCCCTTCACAATTTGCCCTAAGTGCAACTTTCCTTTTCTGTTCATTCTTTTTAAAGTGTTTTGTTTTTCAAAAGAATTTTATTTATTATATCATTCTTTCTCTTTAAAGCAACAGCTGTACATTGATGCATGCACCTGTTTGCTGCACAATACCATTGTCTGTGTGTTTGATTTGGGTAACGTACAGTAGAATTCTCACCAGATTATGAATTTAACATTGATTTAAAATAGTGTAGATATAACCTTTTTATGCCAAGGTAAAATAGCACCATCTTTAATCATGAGCTATAATTAAGTCATCCTTAAAAACATTGTTTTAAATTCTATTTTGTACTGTTCACAAACTGCTAATGGGTGTCCACCACCTCATCGAACCAGGTCATTGTAGAGCCTGACAGTGATTGAACTGAACATTTTAAGAAGTGAAACTGTCGCCGCAGACTGTTGCAGAACGCCTCACAAGCCTGTTAAAGTTCAAAGAATATCAATAACTCGTAGAAAACATGGTAATCAAGTTTCACACTGTACACAGTGTAGACTGCAGCCTATTTGCAGAGGAGATTGTGAGAAAAGCCCACAGCGCTCAATGGCAATAGTGTTTTAATCACTCTGTCACAGACTTGAGGCCAACTTTAAGAGCACAGTGAGACATGATGAATGATGGCTTAGGCTCAGCACAACTGGTGTAGTCTGCAGGATTGCTATGATGCTGCGATGAAAAAGGCTGATTAGTGGCATCTGGTGGGGGTATGATTAATTAATGCAAACACATTTCGATTTAACGGCTCTTTGATCAATTATTAATGACACCCCCCTCCCCCTTCTTTTATTATGAACAACTTCAATGAACAGGCTCTCTGCTTTGACCTATCACTGCCCTCACCCTGCAATTATGAAATACTGTAACTCTGAAAGCAGGAATGTCTCAATAAGCAAAATCTTCATGCAGATTAATATGTGGAAGAACCTTATCTTCACGGTTTCTGTGTGAATATCATTAAGAGGACTGAGAAAAGAGGAATGAGAATGACCGTAAATTGACTTCAGACCATATACTATATGCTTAAGGAAAGGTGGGGCCATTGAGTGCGGTTTTAATTTGGACCCTGTGGTATTTCTATGAAGCTGACGGTTTCTCCTACAAGTAAATGAAATGTAACAAAGAGCTTGATTCCTCATTTCAGGACAGTTATTGCTCACATTCTTGTGGAAGCAGTAAATTGGTGCACATATTTCTCTGAGGATCTTTAGGTGAGACAGTGCTCATGAATGTGCTGCCAGTATGTTGGAAATTGTTTCCCGCCAGGCATCACTTCCTTCATTCTTGTAATCTTGCAGACTGGTGGAGAGATAAAAAAGAAAAAAAGCAAATAAATAAAAACACCTTTTGAGAATTGTCCTGGGGCCTTACTGTTAAAATGTTTCCAGTAGAGAAAGATGTTTATTGGTGTTTCTGATCGCCAGGTAGTCATGGGGTAATATTTGACACTAGCGCTAACTTGGGAGAAACCTGGAAATCTGATGACTATGTTTGAACTTACTCAATCATGGAAGTCAACCTGCATTAGAAAACGCAATATGTAAAAGGATTTAATCAATTCCATTTATGCAGTAGCTAGGATTATTACAGTTAAGATCAATTGTTTGTGCATCACAAATTAATAATGATGGAGTGCACAAAGGCCCCTGCAATACTAAGGTAGCTCTTTCGATTCAAGGTTTCTACAATTTCACTCCCGTTTCTCTCGAGAATCATGTTGCTCAATAGTTCATCTGTTTTTGAAGTTCAAATATGAGTGTGATGGGAGTAACCCATAATACTTTGAAACCCATTTTGGTAAAAGGGCAAATGATGCCGTCCATATCATTTTATTGCAGTCATTTTTCCTTTTATTGGTATGTTTACTTCCGAGGGAAATGCTCTCTACCCCTTCGCTCTCCCCCACTATAAATAATTCATTAAGGAGCCAGGGATAACAAGGGTATGAAGAAATATATATGTATTGCTAGTGATCTGGGAGGGAAGCCAAAGGATATGTCAGACACAATTATGGTGAAAGGGGAGAATCATTCCTCCCATGTACTGCTTTGGCCCCACTTGTCCCTTTGGCTCTGTTCTTGGCTCATCTAGCCAGCGTGGATGGGTGCATTAAGACACAGGTGGACTGATAGAGGTTGAAAGTGACCCTCTGCTCTCAACACTGGCGCAGAGCTGCAGAGCATCAGGCTAAGCCACTTTGACTCTCCCGGCTCTCTTAATTGCTCAGTGAACCTGGCTGCAGCATTGAGCTGCCTGACTTACTGGTCCCCCGAGAGTGTATTACGGGTTCTCTGTCCAGCTAATCGCCTCCTTTGTCGCCCATCCTTCCCACACGGTTTGTCCACACGTAGTGAAAGGCCAGTCCTGATGATACTAGCACCGTCACCACTTTCTCCTGCTTCCCAAGTCCCCAATCACCATCTTATTTCCTCCATGCATCATTGCATGCAGAGTGCAACTGATGAAAGGAAATTGTACTCTCTCTTGTCTAAAGTAATAAAAAAAACATTCAGCACACTTTAAATGAGTGCTACAACACACACTGGCAGTGTTTGCACTTATTTTACATTCTTCCCCATCTGTAAAAGCTACCATCAACATTCAAGGATACTTGGTAATTTGATGTATAAAGACTGCTCTTGGTCAAAGTGCTGTTGGAAAATATAAAGAGGTTTCCCTGATAAAAGGTGCACTTTTCTTGTAAATGTACACAAACCTTGAAAATGAGATACAAAAGCACAGCATGCTCTACGGCATCCGATAGAAAGCTGAGAATGTGACAAATTAGAGAAAAATTGTGATAACTCGATGTGGCAAGAGCCAAAATGTCTCAGTATAGATATATTAATGTCATTGCTTAATCCAGGTCAAAATGCATGACGGAAATGCATGTTCACAGGTAAAATAGCATCCTTTATTTACAAAGAAATCTATCATAAATTTGTCTGTGGCATTTCCAAAGTATAATGGTAATACTTACAGAGTCTAAGTTCCAACTGTAACAGTTAAATTTAGAGCATATATATATATATATATATATAATTTCATGTGAGTCACTCAAGGCAAAAAGCTACACTGCAAGAGCTAAAATCCAAACATGACTTAAGGCAACTTTTTTCAAGTTATGATAAAACTATTTATTCATATTTTATGGCATGTTAGGCTGACTTTGTGAACTGGCAGTCTGAGCTTTTGCACCCAGAAGGAGTAGAACATTTATATCCACAGACTGCACCACATTCTCGATAAAGTCAGTTTCTTTTTCACTGTCAAGAGCAGTGTTACTTAGTAATATATTACTGTAATATTATTACTTTCAACAGTAACGAGTGTAAGGGATTACAATTTCCAAAACAGTAATTTGGAAATTATCGTTCCATGTAACGCTGTGTTACCCGAAAGGGTTTCGTTTTTTGTCCAAGGTAGGCTTTCTTATATGATGATGTGACGTGAACGGAATTTAGCACGCGGCTGGTCTGGGCCAGGGCAGCTCACGTCACGTCGGCTACTAGCCAAAAAGCTAAACGAACGATGACGGAGAGAGGAATTATTTCAACAGCTGGAAGTATTGTCATTATTATAAAAAAAAAGGGCACTGATGCGAGCGGGAACATCGACGACATCCAATATGTCACTGTGAGCAGAGAAGCGTCCCTCTCCTCTCACGCCTTGTGCACGCAGGCACAGCGAGTTACTAAGGTTATGGGAATCTACGTCGCCAGGTCCTTTTTATAATGTAAGCCTATGTGAAACTCGACAAAAACCTTAACAGGCCTGTGTAAATGTGCGATAATCTTGGTAATGTACAGTTACAGCCTGAATGCAGTTTGCAGATGTTTGGCTGATTGTTGACTTCAATCCCGTAAGGTTAATTATTGCTCGAATAAAGTAGGAGTTCTAAAGGAGTAACTTGCCCAACACTGGTCAAGAGGCCTTTTTAATGGAGTGACCCTTGTTTGTTGTTTTATGATGAAGCATTATAGATTTCTATCCTTGGTTTAATATTTTTTTTAAAACAACGGTTTTCAACACTAGGCTTGGATTGGTGCCGACTGGTGATTGGATCATATATCGACTATTGAAGGGGATGGTCGACGATTGTGTTTTCCTAGGCTGATATTAAGCTGATTTTAACTAATTTACTATCAGAACCAAGATGTTTAAAAAAAATAAAAATAAAAAAAATCTCTAGAATCTGCACCCCACTGTGCATTTAGAGAGGTTTCTGGGGTGGGGGGGGTGAGACATGTCCACCCGCTGAGCCCCGTTAATTAGCACGAGTGACGACTGAAGCTTAAATCCTTAATTGCGTCTCTTTTCAAATGGATCTGACACTCCTCATCTCCGTTCTACATGTCTGCTCACCAAAAGTTAGCTCTGCGCTACATAAGAGTAGTCAACATAATGAAAAGGATTTGGATTGTGATATTGAAGATCAGATGACAATGTTACACAGAACAAGCTGAACAATGAATTTAGGCTAACATTAGCAGCTCCAGCTTTTTGTAACCTTAAAAGTAAGTTACTGTAGTTAAAATACAAACAAGTACTAAATTTAACAGCCTTATGGCCATGGTTATGTGAGAATGAAATAACAGTCTGGTGTTACATTTTACCTTATCATACTTATATTAACCAGTTCTACACGGTGATACAAGAACACTGCTGATTCTTTATGTCCAAGTCATCTATATGACAGCTGGTGAGGGTGCTAACCTTTTTCCTTGAACATGTAGGCTTTATGGTCGCCAGTTAGAAAGGAGAAGCCTGCTTTTGACCTCCTCTGTCTGACACCAAGGACTTTTGGTGGGTTAATCTGCCAAAATTACCACTGTAAACTTGCAAGAATGGAAAGATTGACCTGCGTAGGCAGCAACCGGGCCGGGGCTTAGTAAAAAGTCACATGTCGTTTTTATTTGTTTTATGATGATGAAAACTGTACAAGGCTGTACATTGACATCGTTTATAATTGAAATCACTAGGGCTACTGCATTGAGATTATACAGTATAGCTCTCTTACTGCCTCATCTTTTTCTGTGCATTATTAATAAACAGCTTTTAAAAAACAACTCCCTCACAAACCTTTTTCATAAACAAGTGACTAAATGTGAAGGCTGGATATTTAAATCTATGAACTATTTCCAGTGTGTCATTTCAAACGCCAAACAAGAGACTGCAGGTAAAACACTATTGAAGTTAAAGATGCAGTTTGACAGTTTGAGTGGAGCCCAGTCAGTCCTTCCTGTATTGTCTAGGTGTGCTGGTTTAAGTTAGAGCTGAAGAGGATTTGAGTATGTTGATGTGTTTGCCTTGCTGTACTGCACATGGTGCTATGGTAGAATTACAAGCTTTAGTGCTCTAAATTAAAATAAAATAAACAAAAAATGTATTTCACATAATTTCCTTGACATGGATTATGCCTAGCATAATAAATAAAATTCAACTACAGGAGATCCAGAGCAAAAGACTAATGTATTATAGTAAATGAATGAAGTATTTTGACTATTGCAGGTGAAAACATAACTCAAGGGCTTTACTGGAATCAGACCATGACCTGCTGCTAGCCGCTGATCCACACAGATGATGTATCGTGGAAAACTAAATAAACTTTAATAAGATTCATGGATGGTTAGAAGATTACCGGTAACAGATACAGTATATAGATGGATATTTCTCGGTGCAAATTACCTTAGCTGTGGTTTCATTGAAGAACATCTGCCATTTTGCATGAGCAATGAATCGGTATTTGGGACATGACCTTTAAAAACAATGAGATATTTACCCAAAGGAAGGTGTTGGCATGAAGTGATAAAAATATCTCCACACAGTATGAGATTGGCTGAAAGCATTACGAGGATAATGACTTGACTCAATAGCCCTTTAAATGGTTAAATCTTATAATTATAATGCAAAGCCACCATGAAATCATCATCTGCCCATCTTTTATCCTTTCTCTATACAATCCAGAACTTTCTGCTCATATCTCTCCTCACTCTCAGATGTATATATGCAGGTCATTTATTCAGCTATGTTTATTCAAAACAACCCCTCCCCCACCACAAATACATTTACTGTGTGCAGAAATATGCAGACTTTTTGCTTTTAATTGACCGTGATGTCAGTGAGGGACAATGTTGTTAAAGAGGAAATTGGAACTAATTACTGGCAGCTTTTATTGTAAAATACATGGTTTTCTCTTTTCATTGCAGTCTTTGTTGAGCTACGAGCAGTGTTGATAATGTCTGCCAATGCAAAGTGCTCTTTGTGCTTTTGAATGAGGCTGTGCTTACTATCAACAGTGTTAATGAAAACTCTTTCCTGCACACTGCCACACATCAGTAATACATGGTTATGAGGGATTTGGCTCTCTCATTCCCGCGTGGCTTTCTGTCTGTCTCTTTGAATTTCTTTCGTCTTTCCCTCCTTTCCTCTCTTCTCCTCATCCTTCCCTCTTCCTCTTCTGGTCTCTCCCCCTTCACTGGCATCAAAGAGGTGCATAACCTGAAATAAATGCATGTGTTAATCACCATCTCCTAAGAATGAAATTATCTCCAACCACTGACAATTCATGTGCGAAAGAGAGCTCTCAGTATTCATAAGCACAGCGCTGAGCATTTACATGGATAACGATGTCAACGCATTAAGTAGGAGGTTCAGAGAAAATTGCTCCTGCAGGATATCAAAACCTTTCAGTGTTCTGTGTGAACTCGTGTCCCCTTATGTCTCTGTTGCAGACTAGAAATGCATTTTATAACCCAGATATGCTCATAGAAATGCACTGTTTTTTTCAGGTTTTTGAAGTTTATATTTTCTTCCTCTTTCCCTTCTCCATCCAATTACTTTGTATGAGTCATTCACAACAAACAACCCGATCGATAAGCAGCACTTACAGGAGTTCTTAAGTTTGGTGCACTGGCATTATTACCCTGCCTCTACATCCACAATGGTAGCTTTATGAAGATGAAAATAAAAGATGATAATGTGTACCACAGTAAAGAATAACGCAAATTTGATCAAATCTTTCAACCTACTATAATGAATTTGTAAGAAACAAGCAGTGAACCTCTGTGCATCCTCCTCTGGAGCTCGGTTGCGCGGCGTACAGAGGTCCCTGGGGTCCGCCGGTGAACAATAATCTTATATTTTTAGGTTGATAAAATGTACCCAAATTCACAAATATGTAGGATATTACTACAGACATTCCTGTAATCTTACGTCGCAACTTCAGCCGTGTTAGCCATGGGTTTACTACTGTATGAGTTTATGTGCGCACACAGCAGCAACGTGAAATCACAAGTGGTCTCAAGACACGTGGAGACACATTCTAATGCCAGGTGTGAACTGACGTACAGTACTTAGATTGGATCACCCAAGATCAGACAGGTCTGAACAGGGCCTATGTCCACCAGCTAGTTGCTAACTCTGTCTGTCTTCTTTATGGTGCCGGCAGGTAGCGGTAATAGGTGTTTACGAGCTTTGCAGCTGAAAAGAGCTGCCTGCTGTAGCTGAAAATAACACAAAAAGAGTGATGAGACTAAACCAAAACATTAAAGTTCCGTGCTGAAAAACCAAAAGAACGAGCTGAAAGATACTAAGCTCTTAGAGCTGAGGGAACTGCAGAGTCGGGAGATATTTCTCTCTGGGTTCATTACCACGAGCAAACCCTTTTACATACACAGTCATGTGATCCATTGTTAATGTAAAAATATTGATTATAGCTGCTTTAAGGTCTTCAGACTTTGCTGATTTATTTTCAACTTAATGAAACAAACTAAAAGAATGTTTTATTTCGCAGTTAAGGATAGGGTACTGGAGGAGCAGTAAGTTTTTAATGTCCTTGTGAAGACAACTTCATCAAAATGATGTTGACAGTCCCAATTTGCAGTCAGTTCTAAGGAACAGTGGTGTCGATCTCCTGAAAACATTTTTAAAATGAGCATACTTTATGACCAAACGTCAAGTCCAGTTCCCCAGACCTTTTGAGTACCCTGTGATCTGTAAGACAGAGAATCTTCAAAGACTTCCATCTTGCTGTGTGCAGAGATTTAGGGATGAGTACCAAAAGTCCTTGGAGTCATTGCAGTAATTTTTTTGTCAGGGGCTCAGAGGGAGATTCCCACCACAGGGTCAACTTGTGATCATAGAATTATAATATAGATACAAAGCCATCATTAGGTAAACACCAATTCTGAATCAAGTGATGTGGATGTTTTCGAAGCTGGGTTTACATTGTCAGAAAGACATTTATCATTTGCAGTAGCAGCAGTGGGTAAATGAGAAGGAAGGGTTTCTTTTTCGGATTGATGTAAATGACACTGGAAAAAGCAGATGTAACTGAGCATAACAGAGAAAATGTTTGTACTGTATGCTTTCAAATACGGCAAGTACTTTAACTCCAAGGGACCCTAAAAATAATGTCTGTTGCAGATTATTAGAGAATTCCCGAGTACTTGAAAACACTACGTCAATTCATGATATAATATTAAAAAGGTCCAATGTGTAGGAATTTCTCCCATCTAGCGTTGAGATCATACATCACAATCAACTCTATTGCACCACGCAGTTCAAAGTATGTATTACAGCTACGGTAGCCTTCACACTTCAAAAAGCCGGTCTCTTGCTCTTTTCAATATCCTTTTTCTTTTTCTGGGCGAAGAAGAAGACTCCTGTTCCTGAAATTTTGATTTTGAATGTGTGTGGTCCTCCATGTTTCCTTCTTCAAACTTGCCGGGCCGGGAAGCTACGATACCCATTAGCAGCTTTAGCAGCACCTGTGAGTTTATCTTGTGACCGCGAAAACGCAAAAGGCGGAGCAGTATGTCCTGTATGTCCCTTACCGGCTAACGCATTTCAAGATGGCGCATGAATATGGAGCATCTACCCCAGTTCATGCGAATGTAAAATTTCAAGCAAAAAAGGAATACTTGGAATTAATGGTGGTGGTAAACATTCATGAAAAAGGACAAGTTTGTGAACGGGCAACAGATTTTGATAATGAACAACTAAAAACGTTACACACTGGACCTTTAAGCCATCCTCTCTACACGGCTGAAGTAGTTTCATTTAGTCAAGGCAAGGATTTTTGTTGTTGATAATTTTGTTTTTTGAAAAGGAGCAACAGCATCAAGAGTAGTCGAGGAAATTCTGTTAAAGCATTTGACAAACTCTTCAGAACTAAGCGGAAGCACTGAAGTAGTTTGAAAGAGAAAAAGGGCTCAAAAAGCTTCTGTAAATATGCTGGAGTCTGTAAATTAACTTAGGGGAGTCCAAATGGCATTACTGTCAAAGATCTTTACCTTAAAATGATGACTGTATGGTTTCTAATTCAGATATTAAATTAAATAAAAGGCAGTAAGCGCAAAACCATTGGAAAAGTCAATAAATACAAAATGTTGAAAATATGAGACTTGAATGATCTGACTCCTAGTTTTAGGGGTCCATGGCACACAATACAAGGATTCTGTCATTATCCAATAAGCTTAACTACTCAAATGAGAAGTTTAGAATGAGCAAGAAGAAGGGCTACCATTTGATATGACCTATTTGGTTTATAACTACACTCCATCATGAACTGAAAGCCTAAATGGTAAAGGTATGAGTAAGAGCAGCTTCAAATCGATGGAGCAAATCCATCTTCACTCAGAATCAATTCAATTATCAGAAATCCATACTGAATTTGATGTTTGAAGTCTCGATTGACACAGACTTGTGTTTACAGTAATAATCAAAAATTTGGCATTAGCTGCATTATTGACTATTGGCGAAAAAGAAAATGAGCATTAAATAGGATTATAATAGTTGTAAAACACTGAAACTTCAAGGAGCGAGATGATGAGTGCAGCAACATTTTCCAGACTTCTCAGGCACTTGACTCTTTTTTCTATTTAGTATTTTCACTAATGTTTACTTTTTTATAATCCAAATACATCAGTATAAATCCAGTAGGTGCTAAGCTGAGCTCAGCAGCTAGTAAACCTGACAAAACATCTTAGAATAGCAAAACCTCTTAGATTCTGCCACCGATAACTTCATTTTGAGTCAATATTGTGCTACTGGTATGAATGAGATTAATCTACACAGACATATTGTGTTGTACTGTATTGCTGCTGCGAACAGGGACCATTTTCAAAGCACTCTATGGTGGTGCATTCAAGGAATCTTCTTTACTCCACAAGTTGTTGACAGCCGGAGAGCATTGCACTGATATTGCTATATTGTCAGAAAGTCCAACTCAAAAGTCTAAACAAGGAAACTTGTGAGATGTGAGAATGTATTGTTTTTTGTATAAAAAAGATTACTGGTCTGCAGCTGACTTACAAGTTTGAAATGTCAGAGCATCCTTGAACATATCAACAAGTTTTCAGAACAGTTTCTGCTCCCTTAGCACAAAACATTTGTGCCCATCTAAAGCACATTCAATCTCTGAAACTTTACTCTCATTTCTTTTTGCAAGAAAAGCAATATCAAACATATGCTTTGGAAAATACTTGGCATTGAAGATGCACATGAAACCTAATCAATGCCATGATCAATAAAAAGCAGTGATTGTATGTAATGTATGTAATAATAGTTACAGTGAGGAAAATAAGTATTTCAACACCCTGCTATTTTGCAAGTTCTCCCACTTGGAAATCATGGAGGGGTCTGAAATTGTCATCGTAGGTGCATGTCCACTGTGAGAGACAATCTAAAAAAAAAAAATCCAGAAATCACAATGTATGATTTTTTTAACTATTTGTATGATATAGCTGCAAATAAGTATTTGAACACCTGTCTATCAGCTAGAATTCTGACCCTCAAAGACCTGTTAGTCTGCCTTTAAAATGTCCACCTCCACTCCATTTATTATCCTAAATTAGATGCACCTGTTTGAGGTCGTTAGCTGCATAAAGACATCTGTCCACCCCATACAATCAGTAAGAATCCAACTACTAACATGGCCAAGACCAAAGAGCTGTCCAAAGACACTAGAGACAAAATTGTACACCTCCACAAGGCTGGAAAGGGCTACGGTTAAATTGCCAAGCAGCTTGGTGAAAAAAGGTCCACTGTTGGAGCAATCATTAGAAAATGCAAGAAGCTAAACATGACTGTCAATCTCCCTCGGACTGGGGCTCCATGCAAGATCTCACCTCGTGGGGTCTCAATGATCCTAAGAAAGGTGAGAAATCAGCCCAGGACTACACGGGAGGAGCTGGTCAATGACTTGAAAAGAGCTGGGACCACCGTTTCCAAGGTTACTGTTGGTAATACACTAAGACGTCATGGTTTGAAATCATGCATGGCACAGAAGGTTCCCCTGCTTAAACCAGCACATGTCAAGGCCCGTCTTACGCTTAGTTGCAATGACCATTTGGATGATCCAGAGGAGTCATGGGAAAAGTCATGTGAGCAGATGAGACCAAAATGGAACTTTTTGGTCATAATTCCACTAACCGTGTTTGGAGGAAGAAGAATGATGAGTACCATCCCAAGAACACCATCCCTACTGTGAAGCATGGGGTGGTAGCATCATTGCTTTGGGGGTGTTCTTCTGCACATGGGACAGGGCGACTGCACTGTATTAAGGAGAGGATGACCAGGGCCATGTATTGCGAGATTTTGGGGAACAACCTCCTTCCCTCAGTTAGAGCATTGAAGATGGGTCGAGGCTGGGTCTTCCAACATGACAATGACCCGAAGCACACAGCAGAAAACCAAAAGGGCTCTCTAAAAAAAAAAAAAATCGCCCCCCTCCAGGAACTCAGACCTAAACCCAATAGAGACCATCTTTTGAAGGAAAACCCCTTTTTTACCCCCCAAAACCTGATGATTAGAGAAGATCTGTGTGGAGGAGTGGGCCAAAATCCCTCCTGCAGTGTGTGCAAACCTGGTGAAAAACTACAGGAAACTTATAAGTAAAATATTAACATTGATTTTCTCAGGTGTTCAAATACTTATTTGCAGCTGTATCATACAAATAGTTAAAAAAAAAAATCATACATTGTGATTTCTGGATTTTTTTGTTTTTTTAAGATTATGTCTCTCACAGTGGACATGCACCTACGATGACAATTTCAGACCCCTCCATGATTTCCAATTGGGAGAACTTGCAAAATAGCAGGGTGTTCAAATACTTATTTTCCTCACTGTATATCTCTTGATGCCACGGATATAAAACAGTATTTTGAACAAAAAACAGTATTTTTTGTTGTAATTTCGCAAGATATACTTTTTGACCTAATCTAGGAAGTTTGGCGTATCTGCCAAAGTTCCACAACATTAAAATGAATAATGGGCTGTTGCAGCTCACACAGTCAGGCTCCTGAGGCAGTGTGTCTGTTTATTTCCCAGAGTGCAGTTTGTAAAGGAAATTGGTTTATACTTATGAGCCATTGATCCACAGAGAACAGTACAGTTTGTCATTCAGTAGGTCTCTCGGACGGAGGATGGAGAGATAGGAGAGAGTCCGGGGAGAGATAGATCCAGATAAGTTACGTCCGCCATCGCTATCGGCGCAGTCTAGGAGGACATACTGTTAGAGAGGATATGAATGGCTCGCTGCTAAAGAGATTTACCAGCAATGCTAAACACATTGGTTTAGATGTTCAAAGGTCAGGGTCTGGACTATTTGGTAGACACAGACAAAAGAAAATGTTATGGTTTTATATTTTATTTTAGTCACTTTCATTTAAATTTAGGGTTGATTTTTTAATGCATGAAGTAGACTTGCAGTCCAGATTCAGAAGTTATGAAGCAAAAGTGTCAGATGTAAATTTAATGAAAAGCTTTTGAAACTCACTAGTTACAGTATGTAAAGCCATTTAAAAGTCTTCTTTTCACACTTGCTGAACTAACGATTTCTTTTCACAAAAGTATTATTTAGCCATAAATATTACGACAGCTTTGCGAAAAGATAGAATATTGTTTTGATGTGAAACAATTTGGTTTTACTGTATTCTAGCCAATAAAGGCCATAATTTTGATGAAATCATGATGACCTACTGAGCTCACAGATGGACAGTGGAGAAGTTTAAAATGCTGCAGGGGAGGTTTGATGACCTTTTGATTTTTTCTCCACTGTGAAAACCTAGAAGCTCACCACAGTTGCTGTTCTTTACAAAAAGGCGGAAACAGACTTTTTATAGCCGCCGTTTGAGCCTTATAAAAATCAATACTAAAAAAGTTTTACCACGTTAAAACAAAGAGAAGGAATGTCATAGTTTAAATTTAGGTTCATCTGTATCATCGTAAACATTGCTCAAATTATCAAAATGACAATTATTAAGAAAGCATAATGGTACCTGGCAGTTTTAATATACGTCTTATGAAAATCCTAGGGCAAAAGAAGGATCAGCTTTGGTAAGAACCTCACAGTGGACAAAGATGAAATGCTTAGGACATAATTATTACAAAAAATGCAACACCCAGTGGAAGCACGACATCTTGGCCACTACTGTAGATCTGGGATTAAAATGCTGCATGAATGTGAGTGTCTTTTTATGCTTCACGAGGCAGCTATTTTATCCACCGCAGCCTACATTAAGCCCAAGAGGATAAAGTTACTGGATATCTGCAGACATACATTAGATTTATGTGGTTTGATACTGATGAATTAACTCAATAAATGGCGTATTTGCAGAGAGGCAGTGCAGCCTTTTGAAGGAGCAGATCGCAGAGCCTGTGATGCCCATGCTCCACTATCTGCATTCACAATATGTCATTACATACTTGAGCTTCAGAAGAGCAATTCATGCTAATGGAAGCAATTACACAGAAATTATAACCTGCCTGAGTGAAAGACTACAAGTGAGCAGGCATGTGCCTGAAATAGGTGCTTCTCATACAATCAACACATACTATCGGTGTATGACATACTTAACCAGTGTGCTCTCTCTGTGTCAGTGTTCCTAACTACTGAGTTGAAGAGGAAGGAAAAAGACTGACATTTCCATAATCTTACATGAACACTGAATTTGACCTTGTGTTACTTAATACCCAGTACAGCTCAACACTTGAAAGAACCCTTATCTCCATTTTGATGAAGTTCAGAGGGGGTAAGTGGATTCATCCCTTTCCCCCGTGGAAATCCCAAAAGTTAAAATCGACACAATCGCTATTTAATGTATGATAGTGAATTTGATCACTATCAGCTATCCTTTTTGTAGCATTACCGTGCTTGGTCTATATTTAGGGTAGCAGAATTTGTTTTGGTACTGCATTGGTACTGTATTCTAGGACTGAAATGATTACTCAGAGATTTTCATTTCAAATATTCTATTTACCGTAGTTTCCGGACTATAAGTCGCATCAGTCAAAAAATGCGTCATCAAGAGGAAAAAAACATAAGTCGCACCGGACTATAAGTCGCATTTATTTAGAAATTTATTTCACAAAATCTAAGACCAAATTCAGCCATCTGTCAACTACACAATAGCACACAGAACAACAGGCTGAATACGGTAGGTTTCCGGTATGTTAACGTAACACATTAACAGTTATTGAACTATACAATAGCACACAAAACAACTACCAGGGCGTGGAGACGTAACTGCACCGTTGACGAGCCCCTCCCTGCAGCACGCATCCATCTGTGGACTAGCTAGTTCCTCCACCTCTGGCCATCTTGCTTTCAGCCCGCGATTAGCCGATTAGCTTTCTTTGTTTTCTTCATTGCAGTAAGAGTCACCTTTTCGCCAGTCCCTCACAAGTTTCTCCCTCATTTCAAACTTCCTTTCTGCTGCTCGATTACCATTTTCAGCTGCATATTTTACTACCTGCAGTTTGTTATCTCTTTTCTTAGTTGTCTTTAGGAGCAGCATTCTTGTTGACACAAGCCTAGAGCACCCTCTCGCGGCTGTAGATTGTAATGTTTTCAGTATGAAAGACACATCACGATGGTTGCTCTCCATCGTGATGTCGGGCAGCCATCACGATGGACGATGATATCGTCCATCGGCACAACCCTAACATGAGCTGACACTATGTAGTCTATAGTGACTCTGAAAGTGAAAATTGAGAAGGGGTAAAGTAAAAACAAACAACCACAACAAAAACCATGTTTATTGTGACTGGTTTCTGATCTGCCACAGCTATGGTTAAGATGTGGTTAGGGTTAGACACACATACTACTTGGTTCAGGTTATAGGGAATGATTGTGGTCATGATTTAAAGAAAACAACGTTGACTGTTGGTAGGAAATAGGATGCCAAAAGCTGTCTCTCATGTCAAAGTCACACTCTTTGTTGAACCATCCACTTTGCCCCCTCCTCTCTAAAATCTTTTTACAGCACTCTAGCAACATCAGGCTACTTTTGCCTTTCTTCTGACAGAAATACTGAAGTCATTATTCGCACAGCCACAAGAGGTCATAAACATGAATGAAGTTTCATTGAAAGTCATCTGGGCAGACACAAATATTAGATAACTAATTGTCATTGTAATCTGGATGCTCTCTTATCAAAATAATTGATTGTTACAGCTGCTCAATGTTCCATTCAGCAAGTCAATAAAGAACTGAATTTGATCATTTTGTATTGTTTGCACAAAAGCCATAAGTCCCAACAACATGTTTGTGTGTCTGAAACAACAAAGAAATTAATAAAAATCTTCAAGTTGAAATATAATGCGGTCATTACAAACTAGAATGCACAGACATTGTTCCAGTGCCACCCACATTTATTCCTTTAAGTCCTTTGAATATTTGATAGATTACTGCTTTAGGTCATTAGGGGTTTTGGTATTTATAAGGAGCACAAAAGCCATACATCCATATGGCATTCACAATGCATGGAGCTCATTATAATACAATGTACATATCATTGGTAATTGGAGCTGAAGATACCTTTACTGTCAGTGGTGTGAACTGCAACCCTGGCATTTTAAGAGCGAACAATCTGAACCTAATCCTGGACCTTTTTGGTGGGGTTATTTACTTTTAAAGAGCTACATAATGAGTGGATGGGTTTAAAAGCTGAGGGACCATGGTACCAACTGAACCCCCAACCCTGACTGATATAACACCGTTAAATTATTCATTTGAAGTAATCGTCTTGCTGATGAAATATTCATCATTCTGTAATGAGGGATGTATTGATTTAAATAGCAGCACTTTGTTGAAAGCCCCGGCTTCGTTCAGTGAAAAGAAAGAACGAATGAAAGGTATTCTGCAGATAATCTTTTTGTATTTTATCAGCACTGAGCACTTGTACTGATTACTAATTAGGCACTCATGTGTGGGAACTAATTGTAGGAAATCACAGTACCTTCATACAGTAGATTAGGTATCAGCAGTTACTGAAAATGAAAACATTGTTGCTCTTTATTGCATCATTTCATTGTGAACTCCATTTGCCCTGAGCACAAAATTGTGCTGATGACTCAATGACCACTTGTTACAGGGAGTCTGTGCTATATTTTACAATTATTTATTTTTTTCTGTCACTTTAGAATAATTTATTACTTCAGAAGCACACAGTATTGTTTAGTAATAGGAACACAGGCCCTGCATTTTGGTTAAAAAGACATTTTTTCATGTAGGAAAATGTAACCGTTGATAATAAGGTCCTAGTTATCCTAGTAACTGGGATATCTGGAGACTTTTTCTGAAGATCTTTGAGTTTTTCAAATGTAATACAAACAAAAGTAGGTTAAGGTCCTCTGTTTTGGGACATCATGGTGGTTCCATCTCATTGTCTTGGTTTTATTAACTTTTCTTTGTCCAGTGTATTTGTCTGATCTTGAAAGGTACTATATAGAATTAAATGTGCATTGAGTGCCATGTGGCTATTTTCTTTGTGCTGAGAGATGGTCAAGTTTAGCAAGTCATACAGTATGTAGGTCTCCAGAGTCTGTAGTGTATCCATACATTTGGAGAAATTGGAAAAAAAGAGAATGGGGATATGAGCCAGTCACCTACATGGACAAACTGAAGTAATCTGCCTCATACATATGCATACATATTAGTTAAATCTCTGTGAAATACATCTAACAATACAATCTAAATGTACTGTATTGTTTAATGCATCTAGAATGTACTGTATGCCTGTAAAGCACATGGGTGGTGTCTCTGGGCGTTTCCCAATATGTGTTCTTCTATTGACTTGTGTGCTTGTGTCCCTGTGAAACGTCATCTCGTGTTGCCAAAGTACTGTCCCAATACACAAGTTTGCATTTCGCCAAGAACAGTTAAAATTCCCCGGATGTATTCTTGACACGCTCATTTACTGAGGATACATCGGTTGGTAACTTGTATGAACTTCGCAGCACCTGTATCCCAACATTCATTTCGGCACTCAATGATGGTTGGATTTCCAGCACATAGACAGCCCAAAAACGGGACAATTTTAACAATTTTCGCCATCTGATTCATCACTAAATTCACTTCTGAGAACATTTTAGGCGAGAAATGAACAGTTTATATTTCGAATATAGGCAGTCTTGCGAAAATCTTTGCCGAATTGACAATTTGCTCCAAAGTTTTTGGAGCTCCATAAAATGACGCGGCCGCCAGCTTGCGCCTGCCGGGGCCGCTTGCTCGGCGCTCGGACAGTCACTCGGAGATCCCGCTGTAAGACGGAGGTCTTTTAGACCGGTCCCGTAAATAAGAGGCTTTTATTTCGCATGTGGTTAACGGTCTTTTCGGAGTTAAACTCAACAAACACACACACACACACACACACACACACACACACACACACACACACACACACACACACACACACACACACACACACACACACACACACACACACACACACACACACACACACACACACACACACACACACACACACACACACACACACACACACACACACACACACACACACACACACACACACACACACACACGTCTATGAGATATACCCGTTTCTTTTCGGGAGACTTGTTTAAATTATGCCATAGGCTATAGCCTACATTATATTTTGTATTTAGTTCATATTTTTGGTGTATTTGTTTTCGGATTTATTAGAAGTTGAGTTTCAGTCTTTATGATAAATGAACAGTTGTACATAAAGTGGTAACATGCTATGACATGTTATGTAGACTAAAGGGGAGACACCAACCTTTATAATTTGAATTTCTAACTTCCATCTCCCTGGGCATATACAGTGCACTACAATAATATAGAAAGGATAATTCCACATAACACTAATAGGAACACATAGGACACACCAGTGCATATGCCTATTTATTTGTTTAATTTAAACTGACTTAAACTTATATGCTAATAATAGTAGGGATCATGTTCCACTCTTTTGAATAAGGGGTGTTCAATTAGTTAAATTAGTTTTATTTTTCAATATTATTGCAATAGTTGTAGCATTATGAGGTTTTCTTGTCCGGAGATTGTTTTAATACAAAGTGGTTATATTGTTGTGGTTTTTATTTCTAGCTGGTATTTTGGAGCCCTGCAGTTAGCCTCTGTGCTGGGAGTGTTGAGCAATAACAGGAAGAACGCATCGTCTCAAACTGTTAACAGCGTTTTCTGTGCTTGTGAAATTGAGAGTTAATTCTTCCAAGAACAACCAGCAAGAACATTCTCCCGAAGAACACAAGTCCGTACTTTGCATTCTTGGTATTGAGAAACGCCCTCCGTTTAACCGATGTACAGAAGGTGTCCCTCTAAATTGTCTAAAAGGAATTAAAGAAGGAATAGAAGGACAATCCGAAAGTGTGCGACTTGAAATCTAAGCCCATTCCACCCATTGAAATATTATTATTTTAGCAGCATTACAGTTACAGTAACACATACGTTGTAATGACTAGTGGTGTGTTATTTGAAGCTAGCATTGTTACACTTCAGTGGTTCTGTGTTTTCAATAGCTGAGATAGGTTTGTTGTTGTAGTAAAGCAAACCCCCCTCCCCCACCACCACCATCAAAAAATAATGAACAGCTCTCGACAAAACATGCAACATAAAAAGCTCTTTTTTTCCTGTGCAGGAGCATAAACAGTGTTACTGTGAACTGAAATCCTGATAGCAGTTTTGATCTTTATGCAGTATGGCTGTCATTGTATGTCCTGTCAAGAAATTGCTGTTTGTGTGAAACATGATATTGGACAGCTTGTCAGACACTTTATGGCAGGGAACAAATGGCGTGGAATAATTTTGTTTACGGCAGTGGAAAACATGGAACAGCCTTGTGTGCCAAACTTACAGGATGTGAGTTAAGGATGTAAAGAGGCACCATTTGTCTTAGGTAAGCACCAGCCTACATCTTTTACATGGCATAAACTGCTGATTAAACATGACATATTGAGGGGGTTGAACAGGGCCTTTGAGAATTAAGGCACAAGCATAAACAAGCAAGAAAATGTGTCCCTGCTGGCTTGAATGAATTAAAATACAATGCTGCTAAATTTCTTTCTTTATTTAAATCATTCATTGTGCAAATTTGGTATAAGTATTATTAATTAAAGGGATACTTTAGCGATTTTAATCCAGCTCTTTGTCAACTTTGTGTGGGCAGTGTGTTTAGATGAACAGTGTTTGGCTTCCCTCTGTGGCGCCAGTGCACCAAGGTGCAGAATTTTGAGTCATCCGGCAGATCTTAGCAGACCTCTGCTGCTCTGCTCCGCATGGAGCTCTGTGCACGGGCGCACAGAGGTGAGCCAAACACGTTCATCTAAACACACTACCATGACACAGAGCTGGATTTAAATCAGCAAAATATCTTTAAGTATTATCAACATTGATATTTAGTGTACTGGACGTCACTGTAAATAACAAGAGTTCTAGGTTTGAAATTATATCAGGAGACAATAAATAGGATTCCTTTCTTACAGCCCCAAACTACAACAAAACTAGCCTACAACATAATTTTATGAGTTTTAGCTTATTTAGCCCAAAAAAAGCTAAATAAGTCTCAGGGATCATTTCTAATTTTAGAAAGATAACCTTTTGTTCATTGTGTATGACTAAAACATTTTAACTTGTCAGGAACACTCATGCCACGTTGCAAATATTGACTTCGACACACTTTGTAGTACGGTTCTACTTTTTGGGAAGCTTCCTGCTGCGTCAACATAGCAAAGCAGCATAGAAAAACAATAACATAATAAATAATATGCAGGGGACACTGCAAACAATCCCCAAATAGGAAAAACAGGGGTACAAGGGTTCACACAAAGGCGGGGATGGAGGAGGCTCCTGCCAATAGCGGCAGAGGAGTTGTTTGGACTTACAAACGGGCACACCTTTGACATTAGCAGCTTGTCAAGAACTCTGTTGATGGCCAGTGGTGGTAGCAGCTGTGGAGTTCTTTTGTCTTGCACAGTTGTTAGCTCCATGTGGCGGCATTTCTGTGGCTGAGAATTTTTTCCTGAATGCTAGTGATGCACACAGGTATAGTCTGGGTGCTAATTTGGTTGACATTTCAGCCACAGTCTGTGGGGTGACTCAGGAATGGTTTAGAAGGCCGAATAACAATCAGTTGATTGCTTGAGCAAAAGTAGAGGAGGCTGAGTTAAAGGGCCAAATGATGAAACATGCTACAGCTCGATTGATTGATATTCTGCAGTGAACACATAAGGTTTAAATGACAAGACCGGACAGAGAAATAGCAGGGCAAAGGCAACACCAGGAAAGAGAGATTGGCTGAGTGAACCAGAAGAGGTTGGTGTTTGGATGTTAAGAGGGTTGCAGCAGGACAAAGAGCTGAGGCAGAATTTGTATCAGCACTTGTGCCCCACTTTTTTTTCAAAGACTTTTGTTGATATTTTCCCAGATACAGTATGTTTGAGAGGGTTGTTATTTCTATAACTCAATGGGCAACACATAAGTGTATTTTGAAAGTCAAGTTCCATTGCTGAATGAAACCTTAAATTGCTTGTTCAAAATAGAATAGACAGCAGCATAATGTATGTATGACAGCAGTGAAATGTAATGTGAAAAAATAGACAGAGGGAACAGAGGGAACGTTATTCCTACAGTAACTGTAGCACAGCATGAATCTTTTCTGATAAAGCCAAACACAGAATAGATTTCACCATTCTACACACACAATAGAGGGGTACGACATGCAACAAAAGATCCCCCGGCCAGGAGTCAAACCAGTGATGTTGCAGTTATGTGGTATACACCCTAACAATTACACCACTAGGGCGCCCTCAATAGAATATTTAAAGATTGACCAATTTCTGACTGCTGGTGAAGGTAGCTATTGTTTGGAAAGTAAACCTACTGTAACTAGCGGACTCTCAATACTTGTAAATCTTAAAATATGACTTGTGTATATAACTTGTATATGGCCAATGCCAAAGTGACACTGATCGATTCTATATGCCTTACTTGGTCTGGTATGAGCAGTAGCAGCTTATTTTAGTGGCTAATGAAAGCAAAAGCTAATGTTAGCAAACTTTACATGTGTAGATACTGCTGTGTAAGTGACATTACTTCGTTAAACACACTGTACCTCAACAGGAGACAAGTTTGATTTTTAATGACTTGTAAGGTTACTAAATGGTGATGGATTTAATGCAGCTGAACAGACACGAGGGAGACAATGCTCTCACAACACAAACAATGTTTTGTGAATAAATTATGGTAATAAACATAATGCACACTGCAAAACTAACATTCAGAAACAACACACAGGAATATGAATTGTCCTTGTCAAACTCAATCCAACATATTTTCTTCCAAAAGCAAGACAGTGTGCCATCTTCATCTGCTTGGAACTGTGATAATGTATGCAGTGACTGAGGTGGTGCTGCAGACTGTGGCATGTATTCAGTGACACAACGTGGGCGGCTGTATCAAAGAATTTTTACATTTGCTCTGTCCGGGTGATATACTACGCTTAATATATCAGTTAAGGACATGCTGCTTGTAAATTTGCTAAATATAGAGACATTCAAATCATCTCTGCAATATTCAAATCAAGACAAGAGTTTAGCTTACATCTTAAATATATATATTTTTAGGGCTGCTCCCTCTTAGTCGATTAGTCGACTAATTGGTCGTTTTGGTCTTAGTCAACTTAGATTTCTTTAGTCGATTAGTCATGTTTTATGCTTTTTTTCATGCTGAATGACTTATTTCCAAGAAACGTACGAGCACATCTCTGGTAAACAAGAATTAACGTGGTGCTTTTACATGACTCTTTGCGGAGAAACTCAGATTTACAGATCTGTCGATTAAATCAACTTATCGATTAGTCGATACAATTGAATGAGTGTTAGTCGACCAAGAATTTCTTCAATCGAGAACAGCCCTAATATTTTTCCATTTCTAAAATGACACAGTTTTGGAAGCAGCTCTGTGTGGGCAGAGGACACAGCAAAAGTGCAAAAAAACATCTCATCTTTTTAACTGCGTGTGAAAAGCGAAGTGTTATCTAATGAAATCTAATGAAAATGAGAAACACTATTCCCCCTGCAGAGTCTCTGCCAGAAGAATGTCAGAACTACTGAGCTCCTGCCCCCACTGTCGCTCCTACATCCTTCTTTCATAATGAATTTAACAGGCTTCCATAATGAGGCTATTATAGACTCCAGCCTCCCAGCCGTACAGAGAATTAGATAAGAGGGCACCTGGACACTTCAGCAGCCATCAAAATAGATGTCAATCAAATTAACCAAGGTCTGTGTTTCTCTCTCGTTTTTCTCCCGAAAGACAAGACTATACAATCATCCCCAGAAGGTTTCTTCACCCCCTGATTTACGGTTTTCATTTTCTTCAGACAATATGCGGTCATCAAAACTGACCCTCAAAATCTTCAACAATTAAAAAAAAGAAATAACAGAATGACGAGGCATTTCTAGTAGAGCACAAGCTCAACAGCAGCAAAACTGACAGCCTCTGAGAAATGTAATGAAGAAAATGCCCCCAGGATTTGTATCAGCAGTTAGCCTTTTCCCTGAACCTTAAAAATAAATGAAAACATAATAGAACAAGACTGAGTCTATAGACATGCTAGCAGCTCTGTGAATTGTTTAGAAAGTGTAAGTTTAGAGCTAAATTCTAATGCTAGCATGGCAACATGCTAACAACGATAACGTGATCAGTTTTTGAGGTACGTTTTATCATGTTCATATGGCAGAGGCTGATGAGAATGAAGTAGTTTTAAATGTAGTTATAAACAAAAATGTGGACAAATTGTAATTTTGACCTGATTATGGCACTAAACAGAAAGTCATATACCAAAGTTCTTACCAAAAACCAGAAATGTCAACCTCATGGTGGCGCTAGAAGAAAAGCCAAAGGATCACCAAAGTAATTTAGATTCCTCTATGGATCATAAATGTCTGTCCAAAATGTCATGGCCATATATCAGATAGTTGGATCAAAAATGGTGGACTAATTGACCGACGTTGTCATGCCTAGAGCGGTGCCGCTGGCATGGCTAAAAAGGATGTGAAATGTAAAGTTCCTCATGCTCCTGATTAAATTATTCTTTACTGGCTTCCCCGTGTAACAAGTACAGAAAATTAGGAGGAGGCAAATAAAGATTTGACTTTCAACCGAAGGCTTTCCAGGTTATCATCAGAGTGAAAGGGAGAAAGATAGAAGGTTGCCAAACTTCAGAAGATTTTGCCTGTAGGGCAGTACAAAATCCTGCAATCCCATCAACAAAACAGTCACGTTTTTAGAGTTTTTGTTAAGAGAAATGAAGGGGAAGACAGAATGAAGCAGAAAAAAAAAGGGAAAAGAGATTAGTAATAGAAATATACCTCTTGACAGTGCTTGACACCACATATTATTAAACACTGCAGTGATTCACTCTATAATTAAGTAAGGAAATGGTCTGCACAGTAGCATGGCAATTTAAAATGACATTTCTAAATCTCCAACTCGTTGAACAGTAGTATCTTATAGGAATTGTTTCCTAAAGATTTATATCTGGATATGGCATTAAATAGGCCATTATCTAAATGTCAGTGCCTTAGTGATTGTCAATTATGTTGCCTGTATTGATCCTGAATCGTAGCTCTTCTTTAGGGTCCTTCAACGTTTGTCGTCATCAGCTCTGTAGCCTCTAGAGCCACCGCCCACAGCTTAGTCAGAACCTCTGCAGCTTCTTTTTATTTTTTGTCTTGTGTTCAGGGGGACATGATTTCCTTCCTTAACGCTTTATAACCCTGCCACTGTCTCCAGGCAACTCAAAGGCGTAAAGCTTGTTAAGTCTCTATCCCCTGAAGAGGCTGAGTTCCTTATTAACTAAAAGGGGGTTAAAAGGAAGAGAAAAAGAGAAGGGGGGGGGGAAGCCCTCTTATTGGGGTTGTTGAAAAAAAAAAAAAAAAAAAAAAAAAACTTTTTATTTTTTTAAATTATTTTTATTTTTTATAAAAAAAAAAAAATAAGATTTTTGATTGGCATGAAGTTAAGGCACCATCTAGAAGGATGGTTTAGATTAGGAAACAAACAATTTGGTTAAGGTTCCAAAATGTCACGATGATGAATAGATAGTATAAATGTCGACGCTGTCTCCACATTCTATATTTGCACTGAAAGTAATTTAAACATTCTGAATAGTTGCATATGGATATAATTTGATTTATAAAACACACAACCATTACATAGTAGGCAATTTCCAGGTGTGGTAAAAAAAAAAAAAAACTAATCTTTTTTTGGTCAGTCAAACATCAGATAAACAACCACAAAATGAGGCTAAAATGAGTAATGTAGACATCATGTAAGAAGCCATCAAAAATGAAATTGCACTCAGAGCATAGACACATTTATATACAGTATCCTGTAGAGAAGACAAGATGGAAAGTAGGCCTGTAACAATTATTAAATAATTGTCTAACCGCAATTTCTTTTTCTACATAAGCACGGTTATTTTGTATAACCGCAAGTAAAGCATTTGAGCATTTTTTTTTTTATGAGACTGGCCACTATTATTTGGATCCATCAAATGCGTTTGCAATACCGGCGTAGCATCACCCATCAGTAACGTTAGCTAGCCTATGATCCTATGGATTCCTACAAGAGGACGCCCCACCCGCAGTTGCAAATCCAGTTGGCTTTCGAACGTTAAAAATCCAACAAAGCACCTTTACATGTGTTTAAGTAATGGACTTAGTCCGTCTGTGAGGTTTAATCTACTATGGTGCTTTGTTTAATTAGTAACGTTACCGTAAATGTCGTTCATTACCTTATGCTAACCTAGTTCCACGGGGATTTGTGTTTTTATTTTCCTAATCCGTACAGAACAACTTGTTTGCTAACTTTTGCTAAGGTCCTAAGGGGTATGACTGTTGATGGTAATTGTTGATTTTGTTTAGATGTGCCAAATTGTATTTATGCGATTGTTGATCGGACAGTTAAGCAAAACCATGCTAGCGGCTGTTTGTTGTTTATGATTAATGCTTTGCTTTTTATTGACGGGAATACATGTTTAATTTTAAATTAGTTGTTCATTTAAGCAAATAATACAATGTTTTATGATAGTAAAGAGGCGTAGTTTACTTCGTAGGCTGTGAACCAGCGTACCTGGGTCACATAACCATGATATATAACAAAAGATTTATCCTGGGATTCATTTAAACTTTAATTTGTTTGAAAAAGTAATAAATAAAAAATGTATTATTTCACTAAAAGAGACAATTATATTGTTAATCGCAATTATATCTGAGACAAGTAATTGTCCAGCAATTTGGAATTCTTACAGGCCTAATGGAAAGATCTAGTTAGAGGTAAGCTATACTTTTACGTTTTGTGATTCAAATACAACTTAAATATTTGATAGCTTTGAAATGTATCTAATATACAATAGTTTTCATCCATGAGGACTAGGAAGCAGGGTGGATAAGAAAACCGTTAGACCGTCCTTTAGTTATAAATGCAGTTTCAAGCTCCACTGACAGAAACATCCAGTGGAAGTGTCCTTGAGCAGGACCCCGATTCTCTGCTCGAGAGACAGTTGTTGACACTGCTTTCTGACCTCCCACTAGATAGGGGCCAGCCATAATTGAATTCTTAGGGGATCAATGCAGTCCAAAAAAAAAAAAAAAAGTCACGCATCATGACTGCATGACTGTGGGAAATTGATAACAGAAGCGTGTGAAGTAGCAGTGGAAAGGCTCTTACAGATACTGATAAATCTTGAGACTAAACAGTGAATATTTTGTTAGTCAAAAGGCAGAATAAACCAAAATAGGCACTGTTAAGCATTTCATAAAAGGAGAGAAAACCTAACCACACACTTTTATGAATGCACTCACGAATATAGGACATAGGGCAGATGATGTGCACTCCTTGTTATTTTTACATGTGAAGACATTTGGTATTTGCAGCTTTCGAGTGTTCATCTGAGATACCATATATCATGATGTGTGGAGAAAAAAATAAATAGATTTACAAAACTTTGAAAGTATCCAGAGTAAAGTCCTGGAAAGTTTCAGTAAAAGAAACTCCATCCTTCAGATAAGCAAAAATAGACCCAAGTCAGATAATCTTGTGGACACTAGTTGGAGAGGAGCAAGCTTATCCCACAATAATCTAAACTGGTGTAGCAAGTATGAGAGGGCAAAATCCTATGGCTTTCACAGTAATACATTATTAAATTTAACTACCTACACTAAAACACAAACTAAAAACAGACAAAAAGTGCTGGAAATTTGGGGATACTTTTATAGCTTCCTCTAAAAGGTCCTCATTCTTAGCTTGTAATTTCTCATCTTTAGTCAGGATTCGAGGAGAGTTTGACAGGTCTCGTGGGCCATTAGGAGAGACCAAAATAATGCCGTTCTGAGCCAAGCCGGTATTTGGAAATATGTCACAAAAAAGGATGTTTCACAAAAGATATTCACGTGCATGCTTTGATCACACAAATAACACGTTTAATAAACCAGGAACTGGGGATTATTGTTACCTTAACGATTATGTGTTTCTTTACAAAAGAAAATGTTCTATGGCATCATTTAATAAATAATGAAACAGGACACTGCTATATTTTGATTTGAAGTGAATAATATTCGGTATTCAAAATCATAGACTGAGTTTGCCAGTGTTCCATGTAGGCAAAAGATATGAAGCAAATGTTTCACTTCTGTGGTCACTGACAAATAAAATGTGGCTCTATAAGCAGGATTAGGTCAACACTGAGTGGCTGCCATGAGAGTGGCACATTAATTAGTGCTGTGGAGCATCACAGGATGAAATCTGTTTTCCGAAAAGTAGCCTAGTCATTGATCACAATCTATCTTAAGTTACATTACGTTTCAATATTTGACTCTAAACAGTCAGTCATCTTCATCTGTCACAAAAAAACTAATTCTGTATTCATCTGTGCATACATGTCAGGGAAAGAAAACAACTTTAAAAGAAACATTTTATATAATCTATATATCCATACTCCAGTCTACACACACAATATGTCAGACTCATCTAATCACATCAGAGAGCAACACTTTCGCTCATTGGGAACACAATACAGAATGATTTTTCATGCATGTTTGACATATCCATTTTCATATACAATATCATTATTTAGTCTCGCCTGAACAGCTGTGGGATCTTTGCAGTTTCTTCCTATGCCGTTACCAACATGGAATTTAAACAAACATTCTCCACTGTAACCATTCCTTTAATCTTACATACTGTAACAGCACCAACAAGACAGAAAATGTACTAACATATATATATATATATATATATATATATTATTATATATATATATATATATATATATATATATATATATATATATATATATATATATATATATATATATATATATATATATATATATTTTTTTGTTAGTATCTTTGTAGTTTTTCTGAGGTTTGCCTGTTCGGTTCATGTATAGATTCCCCAACATTACACAGAACATCAAATACTTCTTTGAGAGTCTATGGCCCACATTTGTTTACACAACTGAGGGAAAACGCAACAGCAACACAAACGTCTCTGGCGACTCCTGACAGCTCCAAAATCAAAGTTCATCCCAGATCACTCATATCAGAGACATGTGAGTGGCATTGCTATTAAGGAAATGTATAATTTCAAATACAATAATTTTCCAGGCTAGACAGTCTGCATCTGTTTTCCCTGAAGCGGTTGCATATTGTGGTGCATTTCAATATAAAAATACCAGCCATTAGACAAGGACAATTGAGTGGAGTTGTCAAATTCAAGAAGATCTATGGTGTTGGAGACAGAGAATACTTGCCATTCCCAAAAGAGGTAAGGGAGGAGGTAATCTGTGTCCCGCTTTGCCCCTACAGCCTGATGCTATTGGCAAGATATTATTTTAACAGTCTTGGCGATAACGCAAAAGTACACTTAATATTAACTGATTTTCAATATCTTCCTCTATATCAATAACAAGAGACACCAGAGAGTTTTAAGCAAAACTGTGCATTCAACTTTGAAACAAAAATATGACTCATACTGTAGGAGTGTTATGTGACCATATCTGAATTACCAGATATGCAAGCGTTGCACAGTACACCAGCGGATGCCTGGAGACCGCATACGTATCGTTTTCATTACGGACATAACGTCGTGGCTACATTATCAGGGGACTGCTGGCATGCATGTTTTTGTGACAACCTCACCAGTGCAATTCAGTTTGATTGCTTTCCGTTCACATTCTAATTGAGCACCATTCAAAACTCGTAGTGAAATGCATCTATTACGATAAAATTGAAGATGATGAAGAGTTTAAACTATGAACAACGGTTGATTTGACTATTAAGCCTTATCAAATTCCTGTGTCGTGAAAAAGATTACTTTTCCGCTTGGAAATGTTTTGCAACACCAGCGTCACAAACCCTCTTCAGGCAACCTGATGTGATTTTGCAGCAAGCGTCTACTGTGTCAAACATATTTCTTCATAAAAAGCTGTCTGTCCCACACCTTACCCAGGGCTGTGCACTCTGTCACCCAAACGGAGCGTGTCCATCTGTCCCTTCCCATTTATGCTCCGTTGTTCTCACCGCGACGGAGGCCGTCATGTAACGCAGGAATGGTTGACAGCTGTTTGTTGATTCAATGCCACGGCTTATTTCCTCTGTCTGTTTGTTTTGATGTCAGCGTTCAGCGGGATCAGTGGGTGAGTCAGCGTGCCTCCGTTTCAAGGCCCACTCATGACATCAGGACACAGACACCGCAAAGTAGTTGGTCTTTTTCCGGCATGTCTGATGAATTTGGAGTTCACCATCACAGCAACTTACAAGACTACCTGTATGAGTTTTTCATCAGGGTGATCAAAATCACTCCTAACGTGGATGTTAAATTAGTTCAATAGTACTAAGATTGCTAATAACTTTATGCTGCATCATAAAAGGCTGTGTATGTGAGCACATGCTTGTCTGTCAAGTGTCCCTAGGGAAACAAAACTAGCAAGATGTAGGGTTGCACTCAAGCAGCTAAATGCTAACATCAGCATGTTAACATGCTCACAATGCCAACATTTAACAAGAAAAATGTCATATCAGTGTTTCCCTTGGATTTTTTCCAGGGGAGCACAATTGTGGTTTAGTGCACATATTTTTGGACGATAAATTAAAAAAAATAAAAAAAAAAACTCACACAACTATTTAGCACCAGTTTAAAATAGGGACAAGGTTGCGCGACTTTTGGGTACATGGAGAGCGTAACGTTTGCGGACCGTTAGTGGAAAGTATATGTTTTAACTGGCTACACCAGCTACGCACACACGGCGTAGGACTGTGCGAGTCACAGGAGACACTGAGCTTTTGCTTTGGGAATGTTGTCGTTTCTTCAGTTTTTTGGAGCTGGCACAGCGCTGTGAAAAAGTAAATTTACTGTCAACTGATATCAGAGGATGCAGGTGAAGGAAACACGAAAATGAAACGCTCATTCACAGTCATGTCGTTTCCTGTATATCAGTAGTTCAATTTAAAAGAAATAATGACACTTTAGGACAGCTTCATCGTTTTTGGTCGAGGAAACACTGCATATTAACCATTTCAGTTAGTTTGCTAACATATGCTAATTAGCGCAAGATACAGAATACAGCTGAGGCTGATGGGAATGTCATTGATTTCAAAAATTACATTTTGAGGAGACTATGGTGCTTTAAGTCAGGGGTTTACCCAAGTTATTACAATTCATACTGACGGGGACCATCTGTGTCATTCAGAAATTTCCTGGCAATCCCTCCAATAGTTGTCGAGACATTTCACTCAAATCCAAAAATGTCAACCTGCTGGTGGCTTTAGAGGAAAGGTCAGGGGATCATTAATGTCAATTGGATTCATAGTTGAGGAACAATGAATATCTGTATTTTGTGCCAATCCATGTTTATAATGTTGAGAAATTTCACCGGCTAAGTGAAAACGTTGACCTGCTGGTGGCGATAGGTACAAAGTCAGGGGACAACCATTATTAAGATTCATTCCCTGGGGACCACTAATGTCTGTCCAAAATGTCATGGCAATCCATCCAACAGTTGTTGAAACATTTGAGTCTGGACCAAAGTGGTGGCTAAAAGCAGCTTCCTTCCTGCGGATTGTTTTGATATTTAAAAAAGATATGTAAATAATGTGAATCCCTTGCCCTTTGCAGTGACAGGGTTGCGGTCCTGGTATATTCAGCTTTTAATTTTATAAGTCATCTCTGACAGCAAGGACTATCAGTGCTGCCAGATACTTTAAACATTTAAAAAAGGTGGAGGCCCAAGGTAATATTTAAAACTGCATGTGACTAGATTTCTTTTATGACTGTTGTTCTCAGAAAAGGATCTACAGGACACTTGCTACCCACTTTATTAGGTACACATTCTCATTTACACAAACCGCTTGCTCCTCCAGACAGCGAGTCATAGTGTATATAAATAATGCATGAGCGTAAATCATGCAAACAGGGTTAAGAGGTTCAGAGTCTCTTGGTTACTAACTAAATGGTAGAATGGGCAGGATGTGATCTGAGCAACTTTAAAAAAAATGTGGTGTGATGTTTGATCTCAGATGTGCTAATTCCAACATTAACACATTCACTATTCTGGCCCGGTCACTCATTACAGTGACTTCAGTTATATTCAGAATGGTGGCATGAGCAAAAAATAAAAACCAACACGAAAGCTTCCAGTCAGTGACAGGTTTGTGGACAAAAGGGCCTTGTTGCCAGGAGAGGTCACAGTCGAACGACAAGATTTGTTCAAGCTGACAGATGGCCCACAAAAATGCAAGTAACAGCTCAGTACCACAGTGATGTGCAGGAGGGCATCTAAAATCAGACAAGGCAAGTCAAATCTTTAAATGGATGGACCACAGCAGCAAAACACCATGCCAGGTTCCACTCTGTCAGCTCAAAACGAATGAGCGGAAGCCATGGTGGGGATGTCATCACCACTGCACCGCAGGAAGTGCTGCCTATAGTCCAAAGGGATCAAGGTTTGTGTTGCAACATGGTCACGGCAGAGTGACGGTTTAGCATAAACTGCATGAATCCATGGGTCAATCCGGTGTGGAGGCTGTACAGGCTGCTGCTAGTGGCAGCTTCTTGATGCACACTGGTCCCTTTAGTGCCAACTAATTATCATTTTAATGACACAGCGTTACCCTTTTTTTTTTTTTAGATGAATTCTTCCAGCAGTACAATACATCACATCATCTTAAGACATTTCCAGAAGCATCACAGTGCTGCCAGCTCGCTCCCCGATCTTCACCCGATATATACCACCTTTGGCATGAGGTGAAACTGAATGTTTTGTGTATTCAGACTGAACTGAAAACCCATCCAGTTCTAAAACCATAAAGAACTGTCAAGCACAGATATAGATGAGACTGTGCCTCAGTATGATTCAATAATGCTGAAAACAGTATAAAGCTGTCCCATAAATTTAAAAGAATTGCAGTACTATAAAAGCAATTCATCCTGCATTTAAGACCATTAATTGGATATATTTGTACTTACATTTATGGTTACTGGCTAGTTTATTTTAGGTTCCATCAACACCAAGAGCTTAATAGTTGTGGTTTGTGTGGTGAAAAAAAAATAGAAACTTGTAGATATTGCTCACTGAAAAAAGTCTTGTATTTACTAACATATGTATTGTTCACTCACATACTATTCAGAAACAGTGCTGGTTATATATCAAGCTGCTATTCACAGCTCACTGAAGGCTATTCTATGAATATGGTAATGACAGGTTTAGGCTTATTGTTACAGGAAATTTAGAATACTGCATAACTGACATTTCTTCATTACACAGTACTGCCATCAATCTCTTATGAATACGTCTTTTGTTGACAAACAGATTTTCTAAATAGGCTCGAATAAATTATTCTCTATATTGCGGGGAAAGAAGAAAAGAAAACAAACAGAATATTTTAAAACGTACACTAGCATCTTGACAAAGGCATGGGGAAATTAAAGTGAACTTGACTTGTCTTCCCCAATAAGCACAGCAAGTCCATCTTGCATGTGTGCTTCGTGCGAGACGGAAAGTAGAGCCACTCCCTGACTAGCTGCACATCAGATTCATTGTGACTGACGTCCACTGCATTTAGAGAAGCATTCAATCTATCATGTGGTGGAAATGTAGTGTTTGCCATTCTTCTTTAATACTGGGTTGTTAATGTTTATTATTTTACTGATTTCACAATGCAGAGGGAGAAGTCACATGTAATTGTAGCAGAACAAACCCTCAGGCTGCAAATGACTATATAGTTAATTTGATTAAAAGTTTTATAGAGTACATGATCAGACTTGTTAGCGTTCTTTTTTTTGTAAAGTTTGATTTGTGTTTCTACTGATACAGCAATCTATATCAGTAAAAACACAAATCAAACTTTACGATTACCATCGGTAAACTTAACCATTCACCACTGCAAATAGGCACACCACTGATATTGGTTTGTGGCTTTGGAAATGCCCATTTTACAATGTCATACCAATGACTTTCTAGTCCAATTAGTAATGCACTTCTTGTAGAGACTGAAAGAGCAATGAAATGACTAAGACTTGCTGGATTTTCGACTCTGGTGATCTCCTAAGATGCAACGCTATCCATCCTGCCTGGTCTCATTGCTGTAGTAGATCTTTATGCCAGCAATGTTGGTCTATTATGCTGTACCCTTTTAATAGATTTCCTCTATGTAATTCTTATTTATTTTTTTCTTTTACATTTTGGATGTTTACTGAACCCATTTATAAACTAGCCCTTTTTCCTATGCTCTGTGTTGCTCATCTTGAAACCCACCACCGCCCTACTTCCACCTTCAACCACATACTTCAAGCCACTGTGGCAGGCTACTGCCCTCCTGCAGAGCACTCTGCCAAGATCTGCTCCAGCCTTGCTGTATTGTTTGCATTTTGAGGAGTATGCATCATCCCCATGTTTATTTGAGCTAGCTATTTTTGCTTGAGTTCTTTTTTTCTTTTTTTTTTTTTTTTTTAAAAAAGGACTGGGGATAAAGTTGGTTGTATTTCAGGGTAGTCTTCTATTCAGGCTACACTGTAGTTTTCTTTTTCATTAAATTACTATGCAGAAGGTACATTAACATTACGGAGGGGCAAGATGTGCAGCCATTTTATGCGTACATTTCCTATTCTTTAAATCACCCTCAAATGCTGGCCGTACTAACACTTGTATTGCAGAAGCATGCCTTATATAACTGGAAAAAGGAAAACAAGTTACTATTCTCCAAGTTTCTCCTTCAAGTGTGTTACATCAAAAGATAGGCCTAGGTCAGTTACAGCAGACCAATTCCTCTTAAATGCAGCCAAGAAAATTGCTTTGATTTCATTCCTCTTAGAAATGGGGATGGATCTTTTGGATCTACCAACACTGTTGTGGACAAAGTCTAAAAACATATTGAGCACAGACTCTTTTCATCCCAAACTGGTGCAGAGTAGGCTATAACCAGGCAGATGGACAGAGAAACTGAACAAATGAAAGCAGGTATACGGCTGTGCAGGTCATTACTGAAAAAAATTTATTGGTGTAAAAATAACCCTTTTTTCTTCTTTATCATGCAGCATATTGGGCATTTATAGTGCTAAATGTTGTCTTAATGAACTCATTACTTGTCGTCCTGTTTCAAAGCCATTTGGTTTGCCATCTCTTTACATCTTTCCCCAGCTGATTTGTAATAATGTATGCTCTTTTCTTTCTTATCCTTATGTTCTGTGTCTCTGCTCATACAGCCTACTGGATCCTGCTACTGTATCCTCGCAAGCACAACATGTTTATGACTTACACTATTGCCTGGGACATTAATACTTTGAATGTTAGCAGCACGACTGGCTAATTCAGAACCGCTATATATCTGTTAATGTTCATTTACTGGATGTTTAAAACTGGATGTCAGGGAGTCTAGAGTTCATTGTGCAAAATTCATGCTATGACGTTTAAGTTTAACTCCGCGACTGAGGCATCAGTGGAGAGCCCAACCTGTGCTTTTAGCGCACGCCAGCGTGTGAAACAGTCTCCCAAAAACACTCCGGTCTTGTTTCTTTCTTCAGAGGCCTTTCTCTTCTTGTCATACCTTTCGTGGACACTCGTAGCTCACCACACATATACACCTGAAAGTATTCATGCGCAGAAAGCAAAAACTACCCTAGGGACGAGCACGTACGACGGCCTTACGTAAACATAGCGCCAGAATGATTGACAACTAGGAGGACCAATAGTCTTGATGATCCACCCGGAAAAAGAAAATCCTCCACAATACCTTTAAGTCTTAGTATAATTTAAATGGGTGAGTTGTAAAAACTCCAAACAGTTGTCATGAAGGGGGAGATTTGCTTTTTGTGCCAGGCAGTAAACATCTTTATTTCTACTGTAAAGTTGGACATTTTAACCTGAGGGTCTATGGGGATTGACTCCTTTGCCATTTTTGGCTTCATTTTTCAGCACCGGAAGTTGCCTCTTGTTCGTGAACTGCGATCAAACTGCCAAACAGCGCCGTTAAGCTGTAGAATGACAAAGTTTGTGACCTGTCCGCCATGTTCAAACAGTCCAGCCAAACCACGCACCACCCACTGGTCGGAGCAACCTTCCTCATTTTACAACTAAGCATAGAGTAAAATGTTTTAAAAACATTTGAGGCGAGAAATAGGCGAATCAGTAACAGAATCTTGATTCACATTTGATCAGCGCTGCTACTTTTGGGGCTTCGAAGCTTTGAAGCCCCAAAAGTCATATTCGGGACAGCTATAGTAATTTTAAGTAGTTCTGGTATTGTTGCTGAATATTTGCAGCTTTATTGATCGACTTTCCAGCCTGGGGAAACCTCAGTTTTTATGTGATTAAAATACCATATGATCCTATAATTTAACCTGCTTGTTGCAGACGTAAACACACTAGTGAATTGGAGAACATAATGTGCTAAGCACAATTTGTAGCCAGTGGCCGTTGTTCTGCATGAAGAACAAAGAGCACCATGATGCACATATTGATTTTGCTGTAAAGTATGCAATCAGAGGGAGTATTCAAACAAAAAGGTCAAGTAAAATGAGATGAAACTTTCTTATTATAATAGTGACATTCCCCATTTCGTTCAGAGTCATGAACTATATCCATAGTTACCACTACACCCTAGAGAGTAATGCAACATTTTCAGTTCAAAAGGTGCTTCGAGGACACTCTATCCCACTTACTTGTGAATTGAGGTAGTTATTATCATTACGATATTACATACTACTACCGGTATGTGTCGGTGGAAACTCAAACATAAATACAAGGTGAGAGAAGCTCTTCCTTATATGTAAAGTTTAAAAAGCAGAAAAAGACAGCATAAAAAGGAAAAGAAGGATTATTGGTGCCTGCTTAGTGAGACTGCTTTATGGAATATAAATACAGAGCAGGCTCTTCCCTTGATGAGGATAATTATACTGCTTTTTCTTCAATCAGCTTTCCAGCTCAGCATGGGAACCAGGAGTCTAACTTGGATACATTTTTCATAGCCTTTCAGCAGTATTCAGTTCCAGCCAGTAGGAAACTGAAATAAGAGAAACAGAATACTTAGCTAATCCAAATAAACAGCATCAGTGTGTATAACCCAACAGAAGGACACAGCACTGAATGTGCTACAGCTCTCTTGCTATTGTTTTCCTGAAGAGACAGGATCCTCTAACCATTATGTGCCATGGCAACACGTCTGCTTCATCTGTGATCCTTTTGCCTCTTCCCTCACTCCAATACTGTCTCTCTCTACAAGTTGTCAAATTGCCTTGGGAAAGAGTGAGTTTAGATACTACCATGTACTGCAGTGTGAGGAAGAATTGCACCAGTAAAAGTCATGAATTGGTATCAGTACGACAGAGGAAAGAGCTTTTTTTCACAGTCACTTTATGCTTCAACATCCAACAATCCATCGTAATAGAGGCAGACATTATAAACCACTGAAGACCCCAGACAGTGCACATAGGTCAAAACCCACAGTGGGGTTTGTAGAAACAAAAAAGGTGATTGCAACTCATCACAAAATTTAAAAAAATAAGTTATTATTTGTTATTATTGTTATTGGTCAGCCTTTATGGATTGAAGTAACATTGATAATAGTGACTTTAACAAATATGCTAGGGGCAAAAATAATTTGCACATTAGTTGTCCTTATGCACTTTGTATTGTACATAAAAAATGTAGTCTTTACACAGAGCTTTCATTTACTCATCTGAGTAAGTCACATGTCTTAAACAGGTCACATCTCATCATATGCATACATGCCATCCTGCTTATTTAAAATAACTTTTCTATTTTTTGTTATTGTGTGAAGTGTAGATTCAATTTCTTTTTAATAAATAAAAAAAAAAAAAAAATGAAATAGCAAACAGATCACTGTGTACAATTACTCTCATTTGTTTTGACATTATTTCTTGTACTATGTATAGAATCAAGAGTGTTGCCATGATGTGTTGCCATGTGGGAAGAGTCATGAAGCCAGGGGCTAAAAACCGAGCCTGTCAAAGCCAAAGTCAGAGCCATGCCCGCCCTTCACATGCACTCCCCAATACACACATCAACAAGCCTACAGTACATTTTCAGCCACTGACTTTCATTGCAAATGACTGCTCTCTAAATGTTTCCAGGCTAAGTACATTCCTCACAGAAAAAAGAGTTTTATATAAAGTATTTTACAGATTTGGTAAAAGGTTATGAAATCTGTGATCTATATGCTCATCAATCCCTCCCTATTTTTGCCTGAGAAGCAGGTTTTAGCCCATAAATGTAAGTCTATATACAGTAGCGTGTGCCTATGGTGCATGAAGAGGAGGGTTTACTGCTATAGGGACCAGCCTTTGGCAGGCTCACTAATGGGATATGGTCCACAGCTCCACCTGTTCCAATGAATTTCTCTCCATGGATAAGCTAGACAGCATCACGTGAGAGCCTGCAATTGGGGGGTAGTGGTTTGAGAGACAGCAGTGATCATCCCTGATTTCATGGATATTATTCCAGCAGCCATTTAAAAATCAAACCTCACCACTTCTCTCTCCGAGGGTGAGGAAGCAGGAAGTTGAAAAATGACAAAAGGCATCAAGGATAAGAACCAAGCAAAAGAGCCCTGACAACCCAACTTGTTGTGGTTTTCCAGTGGATGCAGCAGTGTCAATAGGATTCTTTTTATTTTTACCACAACAGAGTGACCGTGGGAGAAAATATTCTGGCTATTCTATTCCAGGTATCTTTGCACATTAAATAACCTACAGTATATTATGTATAAAAAGTGTTTATCCAATTATTTGACAATAAAATGGAAAGGAAAAGTTGCATGCATGCGAGCGGCAAAGACCAAGTCAAGTCTGTAGTATGCCTTTCATCTTCACTTGATGCTCATTTGAAATATAAATCATTTTTATTTCAACACCAAGCCCAACTTATCTTTTCAAAGAGACTGTGCATTTGTCGCAGTACACATGGTTTAGTGCAAATCTGTCTTGATAATTGTCATATGCCGAGTGGAGTGAAACATGGTCATGCTCCACCTAACATGTCCTAAGAAGAAAATTTTGTTTCATCGGCATTCACACCCTCCGTGTACTTTAAATCATGTGAAAATGTGCTCTTTTGAGCAATGATATTGCAGACAGTAGTGACAAGGAGGATATAATCCAGAGAATGGGATCATTAAAATGAGCATTATTATTAAATGGGACTGTCAATCTAGTCTTGTCTCATCCTTCACCATATTTAATGTGTTCTTACCTAATCACTCTACATTTACGGCTCCTTCATTCATTCGCATATTGATTGTGCGTGTGTGCATGCGTGCATGTGTGTGTGAATGGGCGTGTGCGAGTGTGTGTGTGTGTTACCCCGGGGTGCTTGTTCGCTAATAGAGTTCTTTAGTCACAGATCGGTGTGACAGGTAGCCCTGCTGGCCTCTAGTGTGTGCTCAGTACAAGTGCTCTCCTGGGTGAGAAGCTGTCACATCCACTTACACAAGGGAACTATTCCTCAGTCCCCCTTTCTTTAAACACAACTACCTTCCTCCAAAATCTGACCACTTTTCCAGTTTCACTTTTCAAATTCACAATTCAACCTCCCCTCTCTACCCACATCTCTCTGCAGCATGCAAGCACATACAGCATTGCCTACTGTGTGCACAAATATCCTCAACAAAATATCAATAACCTGTAAAGTTCATTGGGGAGTCGGCTACTGGAGAGTATTGAAATTTGCTGAAATAAAGTTGGCACAGATGCACGTCTCCATGCTGGCGTCTAGAGGATATTTTTGGCTTTCACTTTTGACCATAAATACACATCCGAGTAGCCTACAATACACTATGTCTATGTTGGAGAAAACAGTGTTAAGACCTTTTTGTGTTATGGTCTATGCTGCGAGAGTTGTCTCAACAGAGAAAAAGTTATTTTTGCTTTATACTTGGCAGTTGAACCATGTGGGGGAGAAAGTGTCATTTTTGTTCTGCATCAACTATATGTCACCACAGGGAAATATTCCTCCTATGCATGCTCTCCAAAACACTCACTGTAGGCTACCAATTATGCAGTTTGAACTCAGGCATAAAGGAGAAAAGAGACATCTGAATTTACTGCATGAGTCACTGCAGCCCTATACTACAGTACAAAATTAAACAAAAGAAAAATATTAAAATAAAGACATTTCTGGTGAGGTAGTATATCTTCTGATTACTGGCTATACTGAAGGTTATGTGCAATGACACTGGGAATTATACAGCTGATTAAATTGTGATTCTAAGGCTTGGTCATCCTCTACTAGTGCCAAGCAGACATAATTAATTTCTTCTGGGACCTGTTTTTTTTTTTTTTTTTAAAACCATTGTTACAGAAGGCATCCAGTTAGCTTAGTTTAGTACAAAGACTGGAAACAGGGGAAACAGCTAGCCTGTCCCCATCCAAAGCTAATAACCTTTACCTAGCAGCATGAAGCTCAGTAATGAACACATTATATGTTGTTGGTTTAATCTGTACAAACAGAAGTGTAAAGATTACACGTTTTGGGACTTCAGACAAAGACCGTAGGAATTGCTTCTTTTTTTTTAGGATTCATTTTTTGGGCATTTTAAGCCTTTATTCTTAAAAGCTGAAGACATGAAAGAGAAGAGAGAGGGTGAATGACATGCAGCAAAGGGCCGCAGGTCGGTGTCGAACCTGCGGCCGCTGCGTGGAGGAGTAAACCTCTGTATATGGGGGCGCGCGCTAGAGGTGTGAATCTTCACTGATCTCCCGATTCGATTACGTTTATCGTGTAAGCGATTCAATTCGATATCTCGATGCGTCAAATAAATTTTTCTATTAAAGCCATATAGGATATTTAATTCAAAGCTTTTCAAGCTTCAAAAACAAAAACATTCTGCAGTGCTCTAATGCTAAATAAATTGGATACACAAAACTACAGCACTGAGCACATGGCACTTCCTGAATGTGAAAAACATAACAGAATATGTAAACAGAAAGGTTGTTAGGCCTACATTAAATTAGAAGGCGAAGCACTACTACTTGGGTGGAATTTTTTTACTCTTTGATTTGCTCGCAGCACCTGGTACTATACAAATCACAACATGTAAATAGGAAAACCTTGGCGTTATTTTGTCACTTTTTGGGAGCAGTTGGCTAGATGGAGCCGGTTACCTCCATGATCTGAGCTAAGCTAGGCTAGCGGTGGGTGCGTCAGACAGAGTTTACGACACGCACAGAGATGAGAAGGGTATGTATGGACTTATCTAACTCTGGGGGATACGGTGAATAAGCTAAAGTCCCAATAAGTTGGCATGTTCCTTTAAGTTTCATATTTACCTTAGACACATGAAAGTGGAATCAATCTTCTAATCAAACTTTCGGCAATAAAGCAAATAAGCTAATTACCCAGAATGTCAAATAGTGATGGCCTTGGATGTAGTGTCTGGATGAAAAAAGGTAAAGTTGCATCATTAAATTTGTACGTGTCCAAGTTAGCTACCTAACAATGCCCTAAACCAAAAGCTTGTTCGATCAACACAGAACTGACTTTTTCAAGCTACAGGAATTGGAGTTGATGTGCACTAGGTTAAAAAAGAATCCTTATTAAGATAGTTTACAGTGCTGTACTAGTATTTATTAACCACATTACTATTACCCCTCTCAAGCCATTATTTTATGAAAAGTCTTTACAGCATTTGTGTACAGACAGTGATCACCTGAAACATCACAAGCTGAAATATTAACACAACTGCAAAGCCATCATCCTGTTAATAGAGGAATAGACTGATAGAAATATGAATAGCTGCAGAATGCAGGCAGGGAGCTTGTACTGTGACAGCACATCCAACATTAAGTTAATATTATATAATGCCACTGGAGTTGTCACTTAGAATTTAAAGCTGTGGATCTGTGTGGAATCTGTAGGTGGCGGAAGTCTCGGTCTTTATAAAGCACACTGGCACCATCCTGAGGCACAACACAGCGCCTGCATCATTTTAAGAAACAGCAGGGTTATTCATCTAGTAGGGGTGAAAATATGCAAGTATGTCAAAGGAAACCAATTACAAAAAGTCTTACTTGTGTTAAACTAACTGATTAGGTTTATATTAATATATACATTTATTTTATTTATATTCCATTTAAATTGACAGCGCGGGATTTTTTTCAACACTTTTTATCAAATACAAAAAAGGATTCTACACCCTATGCCAAGGTGTTCATAATATAGATTGAAAATCATTTCAAAACGGTTTCTTAAATATCTCGTTTTAAGAGGAATTATGTTTTTCTCTCCCATGATGATTAACTCTTTAATCCTTGCATGCATTCTTCTTGACATGTTTGAAAGTTTGTTTTAGTTTTTTTTTTAAATCTGACAGTTATTGGCACATTATCATCCAGGGAAACAATACATATTAGATAATAAGCTCCAACTGTATTAAAAATAGAGGTGTTGCAGGGCTTGTATTTTTCTAGAAGTGGAGCTCCTGTATTCTGACCTGGGGCTATGAATCTATACTGTAAACAATGCATGAACACTGCTAAGTGTAACGTTGAAATAAAAAAATAAGGTGAGAGACGGATTCTGATATATGCTAGAATATTCTTTTAGATTGTTAGCCAGTTTTACAATGCCACTATACATTTTTGCAGCTCATACCCCTATTTATAATATTCCAGTTAAACTTGTATTTAGTATTGCACTTGAATAATTTCCATAATTTTAAGTCCCCAGTATGGGTCAAGTTCTAAAAACACTGAATCCTAAACTTTTCGTAATGCATCACAAAAGCAGGCTAAATTTTAAGCCCAAACTGAGATAAATCAGATGACATCATGAGGGTTATTTTCTCAGACTTTCGAGAGATCCCATAGAAGCCTTTTATATTACGGTTTTCACTGACAGAAATACAGAGAACCCCATGATGATTGTAAAATCAGTGGAATGCCCCTTTCACCAACAGATGTTGGGTGGTCAATTTTTTTTACTCTCTTTCTAGTTAATTTGCCTTTGGTGTTTTCAGTTGTTAAATCATTGGCTTGATAGTCTGGAGCTCAGGACATCTGTTGCCCTGTGGGCAGTTCATGCAAAGCCTTCAGTCCACCAGGCAGCTCTACATTCTGTCAGCAAGGTGACAGATGAAATGAGCAAGAGCTATGTTTCTTTTCTTGGGCCTGACTCCAACATGAGCCTATTTTTGGAAAATGAAGAGGAATATTATGTCACCAGCACTGAGCTGGTAAGTGAGTGTCCATTTAAGAGTGGGTGGGTGTACAGAGTTCAGGGAAGAGGGCGTGAAGCAATGTTAAATGGCTCTTCACCAGAGATTAATTTATTAGTCAAAGTATACTAAGAGCTGCATCGATGTTGAATCCTACGCATAGTTAATAAAAATATTCCATTTAATTGGTGGGAACCGGAGCAACCTTTTATTTATGAAATTGTGCTCCTGTCTCATTAGGAAGACTCAATGGGAGATTTTTACAGTAAAATAGAAAAAGGGGAAGGACCTTTAATGCCAAAGCGACAAAATGCAGACAAAAGCCTCTATCACAAAACACATTGCCTTTTTTATTTTCCTACAGCCTCTGCCGATTGTAATCTTTCCAATCAACTTAAATGGTCCTTTGAATGGTTCTGTGTAACAAGTACTTCAGTTTTCCCCCCCATTTTATTGCACTGCCTTTAGGATTTGCCCATCTCAGAAACTCCTCATACAAAACATAACCAAAGTCTATTGACAGCATCATTAGGTGATGCTCTGTAGTGTCTGAGGTTTGTAATTCTGCTCTTAAACAAGAAGTTTATGTTAGGGGGGTTCCCTTTACCCCAGTGACCAGCCCAGCAGGATAGGACAGAGAGTGTCAATGACACTAAAGGTTGTTTGGCTTTTTTTCCCTCCATCTGCTGGCCTTGGTAATTTGAGAGCTTGTGTGACATTTCAGACTCAAAGTAGATGAAGACAGAGGAATAAAGAGTGTCTGAGGCTTTGGCACAGTGCAATCTCGCAACACTTCTGGTGTAAATAAGTAATTCTATTCCCTTTTAGCTATTATGTCCATTAAAGATGTTTTGCACAAGCAGGGCTGGAAAGAAAGAGTACAAGAATATTTACTCCAGTAAAAGCACTGTGTAAAAATTGACTTAGATAAAAGTCAAAAGTAGGTCAGTTTAAATGTACTCTGCGTAAACATTACTGATAAATCATACTACTGTCAAATCATTCACACATTTAGAATTAAAAATAAATAGCACTAAAAGGTCAACGTGCACACTAGTGGAACAACATCATACCACAGAGCCAACAATAAATTCAATTTCTATGGCACTTTGCAGCCTGGGCATAACGATTATAAATATACAGCCACCTTCATCAATGTCGCTGTATTAAAATTAACCAGAAAAAGCACATAACTGAGACAATTAAACAGAAATGACCAACAAAAAAATAAAAAAGGTCTATGGACAGCATGGCAGGTGCAAAAAGCATGATTAAGCCACATCAATTAAATAGCTCGACACTTCAAATGGAATCTACAGCAGACTGAAACATCACCAAGTCAGACAACAACACATGATGTACAATATAAACTCCACAAAAGGTGCAGCCACAAACACACACGTTTAAGCAAAAAGAGAGTTGCAGTTTTTGCACAGCATCAGAGTGTGCTGTACTCACCATTCGTCATTCTGAATTTCGTGCACCGCAAAGTCCTCCACAATCTGCTCCAGGTTCAACTTCTCTACTGGTTCAGTCTCAGAGGAGAATTTAGTCCGTAGCTCCCTCAAATAATGGACACGTTTCACCAGGCCATGGTTTAAAAATGAGAACCTGCCCTTGAGAACTGGGTAGAAAGAGAAAAAAATAAAGAGATTCAATCAAATGAAATGTATGTATTACGTAAGTAGGTAGCATATCGAGCTAACACATTCAACATACAGCACATAGCATAAGCTAACACACACAGGTCACAGCATATCCTGCTTCAGCCTGTTCACTTATACGCGTATTTTACTTATACACATCATACACTCACATGACACAGCGTTTCCTCTGAAATAAAGTAACATAATATTGTATTTACCTAATTGATGGGCACATTGTTAATTTCAGCTCAGTGTGAGAGTCTTTAACGTTACTGCGTTTTACTGTCATTTCCGGTCACCGAGGGCGGGGCTTTGCACACACCTACACGTTGCGCGTGGCATGGCTGTGCAGCCAAGCGGCAAACTCCGGTGCTAAGCTTATGGCTAAACTATGAAGCTAATGCGGAAGTGCCAAAAACCGCAGTTAATTGAGGTTCCACTTGAGGAAAAAAAAATAAAAAAAAGGTTCTACTTCAGGCTGGCTCCAATCCCGATAAATCCTCATGTTAAAATGTCCAACTTGACAATATAATTAAGTATATTTACAGCCTAGTACAAAAACGGTTTTGGTCTCTACAGCTAATTGTTCACCCTTCGTGACAACTGTGTTTTGTTTTTTTAAACTCACCTGTTTAAATAATTTTCAGGAATGCTGTTCTGCATATTAACGGCATGGCCACTTTGAGTGTCAGGTGGCTGTGTAGTCACAGGAGGCTAGTCTGCAGCTGTGCTAGGTGTCCCCATCACTTCAGCTAAGCTAATTTGATACACTTTTATGTAGGCTAGGTAGCAATTAAACACTTGGCCGTCTGCTAACTTTGCTCTCGCTAATAATATTAGCTGCTCGGTTTTAACAATGTTAGGCGGAAATTCAACCATGCGCTTTTGTCGGGAGATGCAGTGACTATAACCAAGTAAGACTGTATAGAGGAAAAGTCTTTTAGCCGCTTGGCTAATTCATGCAGTGTAAAATGCCATAGGATTTTAAACTGAAACAAAAGTAGGCCTACAAGTACACAAAAAACATTGACAGCCTGGTATACAGTTTTCTGTTGCAACTTGCATTCTGATAAAGGCAACATGCTGTAGGCCTATAATAAAAAGTGATTTATTATTGATGTGTGACATGAATATTCTGTAGGCCTATTATAAATAGTGTTAATATGTTGCCAGTTGGCATAAAAGATGTTTATGTTAGGGCTGATTTATTGTGATTATGCTAATGCTTCTGAATAATCATTATCTTGATTAGACCATAAAACTCTTGTTTTTGTATTGTGACATTTCAACATTATTCACAGGGATTTGTATATAATTGCTGACCTTGGCCTAAACAACAGCATCTTGACATCTGAATCAATATTTAGTGAGGCAAGCTCTATAACTCATAATAATAACATATCGATCATTGGTCAATACAGGAGTTGTCAGTGGACATCTTGGTGGATTTCTCTCTTTCTTTCTCTGTCTCTACACTAAGTGTAGCACCAATGTTGTTTTTCCCTCATAATAATGACTGGTGGTGATGCAAACTGATGGTTGTGACATATATTATTGAGGCATCTAGATATTCTGAGTTCAGCCGTATTAGTGAGATAGTTAAATCTTTCCATTGGCAGCACTGACAGCAGATTGTAAACTCAAACTGAACCCAACGGACTAACACCTTGTGGAAGAGTTGGTTTATAATCAGAAATTCAGTTTGAATGCTTTCCCCGTAAATATTTTCTTTTCCCTCTAATGCTGATGCTAGCAGACATTCCATTTCCTTCGCTTTGAGAGTTGAGGCTGATGGTTTGCAGCATCTGCAGTAAGCTCCTGTGGGTTTCAACCTGACAGCTTGTCTCCACAAAGGCTTGGTAATGAGAAAGACTGTGTTCATTCTGTCTACATGTGTCAGAATGACACATATACAAGTGTTTTTGGAGCTTATGTACACTGTGGTTATCCTTAAGCATTACTTGACAAGTATGCCAACCAAACACCAACAGCCATTTATCTACAACATCTTTTGTCTAAAGTTTAAAGTTATGATCGGCAGCTTTTTAGGTGTTTCTGGTGGAGGCATATGGCATGCATTTCCATCTACATGTGACAAACGTATAGTAAAAATGCCACGGTTTTTGGTTAAAGGTAATGGAAGCAATTATAGCGATGTTGAACGAAGCGGTTCCAGAGCTATGCATATGGAGAACAAATTATAAAGGCCAATTTTGTTCATTTACACTTGCATTAATTGATTGTTTTGGCCACTTGAGGGCAGTAGAACAAGCTGAAAACACAATATTGACATACAGTATTATCACCTTATAAAATTGATATGGAGAGCATAGATCTTAACAAACCGTATTTACTGACTATTTAACTGCTAAATGCTATGTTCACCAGCTAGCCACTTACTGTGTCTGTCTTAAGGCTGCTGCAATAGAATGTATGTGCATGTTTTACAGGTATTGTCAAGTAGTGCTCAAAAATCAAGTTATTTCTCTGCCCAAAAGCGTTTTTGTTTTATTCTGAAAATAATACAAATTTAAAAAAGCAAATTTTGTTATTGTGTCTGCCATCTGTAAAGGCGTCATAAGGATAATGATTTGTGAGCTAAACTTTAAACAACAGGGTGTCGATATATAAGGGGAAGTGTTAGTCTACAAATTGTGAACTGGGTGATGAATATCAATTTGAATCCGTCAGTGCTGTTTACTAGAGGCGGATGACAATCCAACCTTATCTAAGGCACTGAGCATGCAAGAAATTGAAAGCCCTCCCTCATGTGTTTTTCTTGTTTTTTACTTGACGTCAACCCCCATCTAACCGTTATAGTACATCATTTAAAACCTGATGTCCACAAGAAAATACAAAAAACTACCTTTATAATTTTTCTGTGCTTCAAAATGGATTACAAAATGTGCATGGCCTTGAGGCTGCTTTGCAATAAAGGCTGAGACTGTGTAGCAGTGTTCACTCAGTGGCTGCTCTGAGTTGGCCTAACAGGCTGAAAGCCTTTTAATTAGTCAGCACTCTCAAAGAGAACAGGTTGTAGACCTCTCCAATATTTCAGGAAAAAGCTTAAAAATAAATCAAAATGTCTTCATTTCTACCCCATAGCCATCTCATAACCCCTGATTCTTTTTTGCGGGCATTGACCCCTGGGAACCCGGACTACTGAACTGTATATAAAGTAGTTAGCAGAACCTTTACCTTTAATGGAGTATTTTTACATTGTGGTACTGCTGAATACTTCTTCCACCACTGCTCTTTTAAGACAGTATGTTATAGAAATGTCAGAAAGCCAGTCCCTCCTCATCACACAAATGGGCATTTGTTGCTTACTTACAACTTACAGTTGTGACATGTACTAATTAAGAAATACTCTGAACATCAATCACAGAAAGTGCCAAACTGGAACGTTAAAAGCTCAAATTCCTTGGTGGGATGTAACAAGAGGCCGGATGTTCTATGATACAGTCTATGAGACTGTTTGTGGATACTGTCTGAGAGCCCTGGAAACTATAGTATCAGTCTTTGCTCACACTGGCTCTCCCACAACAGAGAACAATTTGTTCCCCTCTAATGCGCCTGCCCTCTGCTGAAATTAAAAAAGGGAAAGATGTAGACAAAATCACTCAACAGTGATTAGTTGCTGTGAAAGCAAGATATTTATTATCTTTGCTCACTGGGCGGTAGATCACAAACTGATCTTGAGAGAACAGGGACAAGCTTGCAGAGACTTTTTCCTGGAAGAGCAGGGGCCCAAATGGCACACTCAGTACACAAGGGGACTGAAATAAAGACGTGGCATACTGAGATAGACAGATCATCCTTCAGTTTAAAATAACTCTGCAATGCAAGTCTGTCTGACAGGATATTAAAAACTTTAAATGTTCCTGTGCGTGTTTGTCACATCTTGTGAAATATGCAACACAGGGGTGAAAATGTCTGTGTTAGAGAGAGAGAATCCAGTTGATTGTTTGCCATTTTCCAGCTGAGTGAACACGCTGAAGTGTTGCTGTGTTCTGAGCTGAGCGGTTGGAGTGCTGATAGTTTTTGTATATCTGGAGCCCTCCATTTGTTGTCATCAATGTTTACATGAATTTTTTTCTGCAGCTCTATAACAGTTTTAACAATGAAAAATTCTTATCACACCACTGAATCTCTTTGAAGTCAAAATGAATGAGTGAGACAGAAGAGAGAGAGAGAGAGAGAAATGGGGTCTTAAAACTAAATCCCCAGCAGGTATGACTTATGCTGAAGATGATGCGATTTTCCAATAAAGGCCCCTCATGACATGAGGTACTGTCACATGGCATGACTGTGGAGTGTTATTCAGGCCAGGTGATCTATTAGGTGAATATCATAACCGAAAATGATTTAAAAATATATATATATTTGATTTCAGTCACCTTAAATTAAATTAGCTTTCCCCTTTATGGTGCAAATTAAGCTAAATTCCACCAGGGACATTTCCTGTAATTTTGTATCAAGCCACTGCAGATCAGGAACATAGTGGAGACTGCAAGACTTCACAATGCAGGACAGACAACAAATATTAGCCTATCTGTTCTATGTATGGAATTACAGGCTGAGCCCCCTTAGCCATCAATGGTTGCATCCTCGCACATAAGGTTTGCATGTTAATGCTCTGTAAATTAGGTTGAGCCTTTCCAGCCCTATGATGGCTGCCCCTATCAAAGGGCACAATGGCCACACTGTTCCTCATCTGCTAAGAATTAAGTGGCAGTAAATGGCAGGATGATTGGACCAGGATTCTCCACTAGGGGGGACTCCCTGGCACCGTGGTGACCATGAGGACAGCAACGTTGGGTGCCCTCACTCAAGCTGCCACCACACACTGCCAAGTCAAACATAATCATAGCATTTGTTCTCATTGTTATTAATGTTCTAATCACACTGGGGTGTTTGTTGCTGATCCTTGAAGCAACGGCAAATGATATGTTTAGGTATTTCAAAAACATTACCTAATTAAAAAGGATACATTGTTGTTTTTTTTAGCTCTATATTTGTTCCACAGCAATGCTACCTTTTGCTCAAGTTAGCCCAAGTAGAAAATCTGAGTATACTCTCTGGATGATTGAATAGGAGTAATGAAGCTTACATGGAATGTGACCTCTCCCCACAGCAGAAAACATTGGGATCTTGTCAAGTTGTTTTTGTCCAACAGCACTATAATCTCAAGATCTTTTAAGTGCTTCTGAGAGACAGACGGGGAGAAACACAACGAGAAAGGGAGAGTGAAAGAAAGAGAAAGTTTGTGTGTGTGTTTATCAGACCAAAGGATTTGCTCAGACTGCCAGCTGCTGAAACAAATGAGTCACAGGGAAAGGTTTTATCGATATGTGAGAACTGAGTATATGCAGTCAATGTTTAGCATTAAGGCTGTGTTCATCAGGTTTCTTTCAGTGATGTATTGAATGTTGTTTTTTGGTGGTTGTTTTTAATGTAATGATGTACGGCAATGTATAGCTGCACAAGTTGTGGGTGGATTCCAGGAAGAATAGCTGTGGCTATGGCCCCAGCTAATGGAGATCCCAATAAATCAAATCAAATCACGCCCTGCAGCATGCACTTGAGGCTGCACACAGGGAGATTGGGAATGACTATAACCAAATCTTCCCCTGCAGGAAAACTAGAGTCAGGGCCTACTGTAAAGGTGGGGCTGATTATATACTACAGGAGCAGCAGCAGCAGCAGCATGCAATGATTCTTGCCGTGTGAAGTGTGTAGGCTAAGAAAAAGAGTGAGTGAAGATTGACAGCTTACTCCATTGCAGTCAGTTGAGTCAATCACACACAAAAGGTCACACATTGCATTACAGTTGTTCAGACAATTAACTGGAAATTAATTTTGGGCTGCAATAATAACTATCCTAGTTGCAATAATTAATGATCTGCTGCTTCTGCCTTATGCTATGTACTGATTTATTATTGAGATTTCTTTTGTTGCTGTTTGTTAACTTTCTTTACTTATGTTTATTGTAATTATAGACACAATTAACACATTTACCACATTTTGTGTTTTGATGGGAACTACATTAGATCATAGAACTAGAGTTACAACATGTAACTACTGTATTCACTTCTGTCGTGCCAAACCTGGGGCCTGTTAACTGGATAGAGCAGTTTTATCGCTGGAAGTTTTCTCCTTGTGCTGTGTAGGAAAAAAAAAAAGCTCAGACACCCTGGATAACAATTCTGGTCCCATGCATGCTGGATGCATGCACATGCTAGCTGCCATCCTCTTGCATGATTGCATGATTAGATCTTACAGTAGCAACTTGTTTTTCCTCTCTTTGTCAAAGGTTTAAACACTGTTTCACGGACAGATTGTTCCCAATTGATTCATTTACTTCAATGAGAATCAAACCTTTAACATGTCCTGTCTTTCGAGAGTAGGTCACTGATTTGGCTCCCTGTCAAGCCTATATAACAATGTTGGGATTCTCCTCACTGTGGCATGTAGAAAACTTGGCATGGCGCAGCGCTAACAAAGGCGGTAGCTTGTGTCTCTAACGAAGCATGGCGGTAAAACTCAGCAAGGAAAACATGTTTGTTACCAGAGACAGTCTTATGCTGCCTTTGTTAAATCTCCAGGGTTACAGCCCTAATTGATTATTGAAAACAATAGTCTATGTATTAACACTGTATTGTTTGACCATTTGTAATGTTAGATTTTTTTTATATATTTCTGTCTGCAATTGATTATATGAGGGAAAAGCCCAAATGCACTGATGTACAGTATCTGGACAGTAGCAAGTTGACTTCAATTGTATTTGTTGTAAAGCACAATTCAAAATGTGTTACACAGCAGAAAATAGCCCAAAAATAGCTATATCGACAAATAACACCATTTGAAAGTATTACTTCACTTGAACCTGATCTGGAGGACAGCTCTCTAATCAAACATAACTCATACTGTATCAACAAACATTAATTGACTTAAGTGTAATTTAAACGCATGCATATCAAAAAAATTAAGGCAAGCTTTTAATTAGTAAAGAAGGGACTTCTCTGATGTGTGTGACGCCTGGAGGAACTATAGACACAGGGTAAAGGAACTCCACATGCTACTGAGAAACAGTTTTATAACGATTTATGTAGCTCATTAATATTCATTAATTCATTTGTATAGTGTGCAGATTTGAATTTCTATGTAAAATGAGCAAGCCTAGTGGCCATATTTACCATTGTAAATAAAACTGTATCGCATGCATAATTGTCAAATTATGCATATGGTGCAGGTTGTATCTAATTGTATTTTGAATACAAGGTGCTACTGTTTGCTGTCTTATCAATCCTGTTGACTTTTTCTTTTGTTTTCCTTAATTAGAAGTCTAAACTTGGAAGCAATGACATGCCTTTTTTATTTTAGTGAGACCAAAAGCAGATCCTCCTTTCATGTAAACTTTGTCCCATATGCTCTATATTTTGACCGGAGGTGCAAGAGGATACAAGTTGGCATTGGTGAAGAATGACAAGTGATGACAATATATCTTCCTCCTCTTCCCGAATAGAATGTCTTTACATCCAAACTGAGACTGCAAAATGTCCTCCTTAAAGGCCAAGAATTTTTCTATCCTATCACAGGACGGATCGTGTTACTCTTACAGTGATGCAGTTGTTTGCTGCATGCATTCGTGGTACCTCTATGTGCTGAAATTCTAGAAGTTAATGTCTACCACCTTCATGCCCATCCCAAGGAAAGCAGGTGAAGTATCCAGAGCAAAGGTTAAGTATCTAACGACGTTTGGTATTGCAGCACACAAATCACTCATGTATTAAAAAAATATAAATGAATTGAGATTTTACACATGTTTACACATAGCTGTACATACTGTACATATCTGTCTATATGGTTCATACTGAATATCCATATTTATTCTGTTTTTCTTATAATATATTCGGTTAATACACTGTATACTATATCTATATTATTCTTACTACTATTATAACGTTACTGCTAAATTGCCCATATCTGTACATGTTGTTCATACATTGTTCATATTACATAGTTATATTTATTCTGGTCTTATAAGGTAACTGCTAATACACTACACATATTTATATTACTCTACACTGCACTATATTTCTTTTCCTGTCTATGCTCCACCTGTCTATACTTTGTATATCGCATTGCACTTTTCTGCTCTTTTTGCACTTCTGGTTGGACACAAACTGCATTTCGTTGTCTTTGTACTTGTACTCTGCACAATGACAATAAAGTTGAATCTAATCTAATCTAATACGTGTGAGTGTGTGTTGGTGGAATATTGTTGTGTTTACCTGGAGGGCAAACGTAGGTACTTAATTTACGTCATGAGTAATATAGATAAGAGAGATGGAAAAAAAGAAAGACTTAGAAAGAAAATAAGTCTATGTACAATATATTTTATTATTTTTCATTTTAAGAAAATGGTGTCTACTTAAGGAAAACCCTATTCATATTACCTTGTAAGATAAGATGTAAGGTATATTTTTGCAGTCATTTTTCAATCCATTTGGCCTCATATCATCTCAAAATCTAATATCACCTTTACTTTCCTTATGACCTTGTTGTGTCTGAAATGTGTTATGACCTCTATCAGAACAAGCAACAATAAACACTCAGCGTATCCACTGAGTGTTCAGTATGCACTTTTTCAGATACTGTATGTGGTGTGTTTTCACCACAATGCAAAGAGCAGTAAAAAATGTAAAATATTTTCAATGATCCTGCAGTTATCACTCAAAGAACATGTTTTTAATTCATTGCTGATATGAAGAAGAAGCTAGTGAAAAATGCTCCAACAGATTTGATTCATGAAACTGACATCATGTAACAGACAGCTACAGTCAAAGTAAAATGGAAGTGGGATTATAGCTAAAAAATGAATGATGACGTTAAAACTACTGATTACTGATAAGTTCTTACAAACACTGTTCATTACATTTGGGGGTATAAAGGCAACATCATCTGAAGAAATTTATGAGCCACCGTAAATATCCCAGTTTCTGTTGTGTCTAATAAAGCATGTATTCCTTTTGAAAAGGGACAATGCTGTTGGGGTTCATTCATGTCCGAATAGTCACTGAGTTTAATATGTAATCCATTTCAAAATTACATGTCATAAAATGAAGCACTAGCATATTTAGATTGTGTTACTTTTAGGCACCTGTCCAGTTTCATTCATTGTATTGTTATTAAAAGTCAATGTACATCTCTTCTGGAGTTTTGGATTTAAAATTTCTAGGTGAAACTGATCCAGGCTTCTAAAGTGAATTGACTTTTGTTGGCTTAGAGTAAAAGTCCTGATCCAGTTAGTGATGTGAAATAGATGCAAGTGAATAAGAAACAAGTGTGCTTCCACCCAAAATAGTTTCAGTTTGGCAGCTCTCACACTTGTGACATTTATTTCTGAAGGAGCTGGAGATATATTCCCCCCTCAGACACAAGAAGGAAGTATGTTAAGATTTTTTTGCGAAGCATGACCTCAACTCACTGCTGACCAATGAAAACCTTGGCCATTTCATACATTATAAGTCATATAGCTTTCTGCATGTTTGCAATCCTTAATTCCTGAAGATCCAAGACAGAAGGGCACCAAAAATAGGCAGCTAAAGTACTGTGCTACAGTTACTGTACAGTTCCGCCTCTGGCACTTCACCTGAAAAATAAATGAGAATTGTACTTTATTTTTAGTCATCTGAAGTAATTTGAGATCCTTCTTGCCTCAACTTCACAATGAGTAGGAAAACCTCTTAATACAATATGCAAATATTGCAAATGGTCTCAAAACATTCTTATTATGTAAAGTTATGGTGTTTCATTACATTTATTTATTTACTTTCTTACTTATGTAGAGGTCACAGAAACCCCAAAATGACAACAAACTGTCATATTATGTATATATGATGACACCATAAGTACATTACATACGTCTTTCCACACTACATAGCCTCCTAGGAGCCCTCCAGGAAACTCAGGTACTTTCCCTATTTTTTGTGTAAACACTCAATCTAGCAAACCGTTTGTATGACATTTTTTTAAATGCTGCCGCTGGTACCCCGTCATTCCTGCATACTCTTAGAAGCCTCTGTCTGACTATCATCAAACTAGTTTGGACCCAACTTCTTATGTGCTTATCTATCCCGTTTAGGATTGAACCATCTCCCAGCACAAATAATCGTGGGCTGAATGGAACCTGGGTCCCTGCAGTCCAACACAGGTTATCATATATCCCAGTCCAAAATTCCTGGACCTTGTCACAGGACCATTAGGACATGAAGTAATTGGCCATCCTCTGTCTTACATTTCCAACAATTTGGTGTGTCTTTCAATCCAAGTCTAAACAATTTGGAGGGCATCCAGTAGAAGCAGTGCATAATCTTGAACTGAATGAGACGCACCCATACATCACAGGTTTTATTATTCCTACCAATTCTGTCCCATTCCTCATAATCCAGTGTATTTCATTGTATATATTCAGATCCCTTTCCCATGTCTTCTTGAGGGCTGACCAGGCTCCATCCCCCAGGTCCTGCCTAAGCACAGAATAATACCAAGAAGCCTCTTGACCTTCCAAAAGTTCATCAACACCTCATCTAAACATTCTGGTGAGTTTGGGGCTGAAGAACTGGATCCAAAACTATCCCCACTAACAGATCGCAAAGTTGCAAATATCTAAAAAATTGGGACTTGGGGATTCCAAATTGCTATACTACATCCTTATAGGATTTCAATATACCACCTAAATACAGATCCCCCAGTGTAACTATTCCTTTTTTCAACCAATCCCTCCAAAAAAGGGGAGATCTGCCAATACATAACTTTGGATTCTCCCAGATACTTGATAAGGCAGCCGGGCCACTTTGGTCCAAACTACTTTTACAGTGCCTTGCGAAAGTATTCGGCCCCCTTGAACGTTTCGACCTTTTGCCACATTTCAGGCCTCAAACATAAAGATATAAAACTGTAATTTTTTGTGAAGAATCAACAACAAGTGGGTCCCAATTATGAAGTGGAACGAAATTCATTGGCTATTTCAAACTTTTTTAACAAATAAAAAACTGAAAAAGTGGGCGTGCAAAATTATTCAGCCCCTTTACTTTCAGTGCAGCAAACTCTCTCCAGAAGTTCAGTGAGGATCTCTGAATGATCCAATGTTGACCTAAATGACTAATGATGATAAATAGAATCCAGCTGTGTGTAATCAAGTCTCCGTATAAATGCACCTGCTCTGTGATAGTCTCAGAGGTCCGTGTAAAGCGCAGAGAGCATCATGAAGAACAAGGAACACACCAGGCAGGTCCGAGATACTGTGTGGAGAAGTTTAAAGCCGGATTTGGATACAAAAGATTTCCCAAGCTTTAAACATCCCAAGGAGCACTGTGCAAGCGATAATATTGAAATGGAAGGAGTATCAGACCACTACAAATCTACGAAGACCCGGCCGTCCCTCTAAACTTTCAGCTCATACAATGAGAAGACTGATCAGAGATGCAGCCAAGAGGCCCATGATCACTCTGGATGAACTGCAGAGATCTACAGCTGAGGTGGGAGACTCTGTCCATAGGACAACAATCAGTCGTATACTGCACAAATCTGGCCTTTATGGAAGAGTGGCAAGAAGAAAGCCATTTCTTAAAGATATCCATAAAAAGTGTTGTTTAAAGTTTGCCAAAAGCCACCTGGGAGACACACCAAACATGTGGAAGAAGGTGCTGTGGTCAGATGAAACCAAAATCGAACTTTTTGGCAACAATGCAAAACGTTATGTTTGGCGTAAAAGCAACACAGCTCATCACCCTGAACACACCATCCCCACTGTCAAACATGGTGGTGGCAGCATCATGGTTTGGGCCTGCTTTTCTTCAGCAGGGACAGGGAAGATGGTTAAAATTGATGGGAAGATGGATGGAGCCAAATACAGGACCATTCTGGAAGAAAACCTGATGGAGTCTGCAAAAGACCTGAGACTGGGACGGAGATTTGTCTTCCAACAAGACAATGATCCAAAACATAAAGCAAAATCTACAATGGAATGGTTCACAAATAAACATATCCAGGTGTTAGAATGGCCAAGTCAAAGTCCAGACCTGAATCCAATCGAGAATCTGTGGAAAGAACTGAAAACTGCTGTTCACAAACGCTCTCCATCCAACCTCACTGAGCTCGAGCTGTTTTGCAAGGAGGAATGGGCAAAAATGTCAGTCTCTCGATGTGCAAAACTGATAGAGACATACCCCAAGCGACTTACAGCTGTAATCGCAGCAAAAGGTGGCGCTACAAAGTATTAACTTAAGGGGGCTGAATAATTTTGCACGCCCAATATTTCAGTTTTTTATTTGTTTAAAAGGTTTGAAATATCCAATAAATTTCGTTCCACTTCATGATTGTGTCCCACTTGTTGTTGATTCTTCACAAAAAATTACAGTTTTATATCTTTATGTTTGAGGCCTGAAATGTGGCAAAAGGTCGAAAAGTTCAAGGGGGCCGAATACTTTCGCAAGGCACTGTAAGTGAGCGATTATCGGATGTTTGTTGCCTCACCATACAGACAGGCTTTGTAGAGGCAATAATGGGGCAAGAACAGATTGCTCAATACAAAACCAGGGTGGGGCTCTCTCAGGAGGAAGTGACCAGTGGGCCAGATGCCTTAAGTTAAAATAATAGTAGTAACACAACATTTTTGGAAGATCCAAACCTCCTCTATCATTCGGTCTTTGTAATTTATCAAAATGTAACCACGTATTTTTTTTTGCCATTCCATATAAATGTTGTTATCCTGTCAAACCATTTAAAATATGACAGGGGAACCTCCAGAGGAAGAGATTGGATAAGATGGTTCAGCTTGGGAACACAAACCATTTGTTTTACATTGACCTTCCCAGTTATTGAGAGATTGAGAGTCGTCCATCGATTAACATCACAAGAGATTTTATTCAATAATGGATCCAAATTAACTTTAACTAGGTTTTTTTTCAGTAACTGGGGAGAGAATAAGATAGAGAATACCTTGCTTAGGCCACTGAAATGCACCTGATTGGAAGGCTGTAACAGGGCATTGAGCTGTTAAAAGTAACACTTCTGACTTGTACAAATTTACCCTATAACCTGAACGATTTTGAAAAAGATTCAATGATCCCAAGTAGACAGGGTATTGATCTCTTCAGCATGTTTTCACAGCTCTGATATGACTAAGATGCTGAGGCTGACTGAGTGCAACGGTGCAACTGTTTGCACAGCAAGCAGATCTTGCGACTCCTCCCCCTGTGCAGACTGTTTAATTCCTGTGAGGAGATAGCTAGTAACTTAATAAAGCTGCTGGATGCAATCCCGAAGCACAATGTGTGGATCATGTTCGTCTGACAGACCTGCTCTCTGCTCCTATCCTGCTCTCTCACAGCCTGCTGCTTTCCTGTAAGTACTAAAGGGTCACACAGCCTTTTCAACTTTTAGATGTTAAGAAGGGAGAGTTGTCTCTGCTGGTTGAATAACTTACCAGGACTTATGAATGAAAACACATCACACACAACGAGGACAGAGAGAGGCAGAGCACGTTATTGCATTTGGTAAGTTTTAGCCTTTTGATCCAGAAAAAAAGTTATCAATGCAGCTTTGTTGCCTGGGAGGTTTGCTGATATTGCATATTCATTTTCAACATTTTTCTGAATGTACAGTAACTTAACAGATGCTTCAATTAATGTGAACCACATTCTCTTTAATAGTCAAAAGATGTGCATTTTTGCTCCATCCTGGTTAAAGTACAATGAGTGACAGCAATTAAACATGTGCTTTGACTTTAAGTGTGATAATTTGCCCCTGTACACAATGTTTAAAGAATGCTCTGTATGGCATTATGTGAAGTCACTGGCTTAAATCCCTAGTGGATTTACAGATGTGCCCACAGGCAGCCATGCTGATAGGGTTCAGTACATTTCCAGCCATATGCACACACCAGGAATACATAAGTAGGTAATCATTTTGCTCATTCTTTTTTGCCAGGAGGTTCCTGTCCTGGTGTAACTGGCAGACCATAATGGTGGCATTCAAAGGGATCTGGACCAAAGACTTCTGGAGGGCTGTGTCTGGAGAATACCTGGCCACTCTCATCTTTGTCCTTCTCAGTCTGGGCTCCACCATCAACTGGGCTGCAGGAGAGGAGAAGCCTCCCCCAGCTGACCTAGTCCTTATCTCCCTGTGCTTTGGCCTGAGCATCGCCACTATGGTGCAATGTTTTGGCCACATTAGTGGTGGACACATAAACCCGGCGGTCACTGCAGCGATGGTTGTAACTAGAAAGCTAAGTCTGGCAAAAGCATTCTTCTATGTGGTGGCTCAGTGCCTGGGAGGTATTACAGGAGCTGCAATCCTTTACCTAGTCACACCTTCTGCTGTTAGAGGGTCATTCGGTGTGACCACGGTAAGAATCTGACCATAATCATGTTAACTTGTGTGTATACGTTTTGTTAAAGTTAAGTAAAGTTCATTAAGAAAATCTTCTGTTTGCAAGGTGAACTCCAACATCTCATTAGGACATGCCCTTCTTGTGGAGCTCCTTATCACATTCGAACTGGTCTTCACCATCTTCGCCACCTGTGATCCCAAACGCACAGACCTAGGAGGTTCTGCTAGCCTTTCAATCGGCTTTGCTGTAGTGATTGGTCACTTATTTGCAGTAAGTACCTTTCAGTAAGTTCGACAAGAGATAGATGTGAAATGGCAGTTAGATAGGAGAATACTTACAGCAATGATTCTCAAACAATTTTGACCTCTCACCATGTTATGTTCCAAAATTCTCATAACTCCAGAAAGAGGATGGCCAATTAGATTACGTAGAAACAAATGAAATATTTACACAAAGTGTATATTCAAACAGTATATAAAATCTACAATACACACCAACCTTAGAAATCTTTTGCAACCCGATCCTGAAACACTGATTCAAAGATTCATTCAAATATGGACTTTCCACTGTCCACACATAGACTTGCAGCATCTATCTTCAGCTTTGGCTCTCCAAAAGATGTGGTCAGATGTGACCAGGACTTGTTGACTTTCAAAACTATATTTCTCTTTGTTAGATGGGTTAATGCAAAAGTAATCACAGTGGAATGATATGTGCCATGTGAATATCATTATCCCTGTCATTCTAAACACCCCAACAGCATGTAATGCACTTAAAATAGTTAATTGGTTTTTTTTGGGCATTTTAGGCCTTTATTATATAGGACAGCTGGATATGTGGAAGGGGAGAGAGAGGGGGAAAGACACGCAGCAAAGGGCCGCTGTTCGGAGTCGAGCCTGCGGCCACTGCGACAAGGACTTAACCTTTGCACATGGCGCGCACGCTCTATTAGGTGAGCTATTCAGGCGCCCCCTGTTCACAACATTTTTAATAGTATTGTGTATTTTAGTTATGTGATTTGGGATAATAGTTCATTAAATGCAAAGCGAAAATTTAACATTTGTTAAAATAAGCAACATTTACATGATTATAGTGAGTAACATATTTTACTTCATGTAAGTAATTTAAAATATCAATCAGGAAAAAAATATAATGTCTACTTATTAAATTCATACCAATAAATATTACAGGTATATAAAATGTACTTAATATTTTGGTGACAGTGATGTTCCTGTATATGAAAAAGTTAATTGTTTACTTAATTATATTAAATAAATATAACTTACAATTTCAATATAATGAAGTAACACTTACTTAGCATCTCCACAGATGTTTAGTTTAGTGGTAAGTAAATTTTACTTGACACTGGCAAGCGCATTGTACTTGATATTAAAGCAGTAAAATTTACTTAAAACGTGCTCGTACAAATTGTTACGAGGATTTTATTAGGTGAATCCTACAAGTTATTTTTTTCAGCGATAATTCCAAGTGTAAGCCCCTTAAGCATTCACTGAAAGCTGGAGCACTGATGCTTCTTGAGAAAGAGCAGGTGCGTCAACGCATCTCTTCTTCAATGTGTGATATTAGACTTCTCACTGATTCACACCCTCTTGCACATCTTTGTTGGAGGTTGCCATCGCATAGCAACCAATCTCTGGGGGCTCCCTGAACCCTGCAGAGCAAATGAATGCACAGGGAAATAGATGTTATCTCTTGCACTGCTCAACGGATTTGTCCCTGGGTCTGTTTAGCAAATGCATATATTGATATAGCAGGATATATGTTTCAATATGAGACAAGTTATGTAAGCCAAAGCAAAATACCTATGATAATGTTATACAAAACTATGATGTTTTATCATTTAGACTGACAACAATGCTGTTATGTGTCTTCTAGATCCCTTATACAGGAGCCAGCATGAACCCTGCTCGATCCTTTGCTCCTGCACTGGTCACACTCAACTTCGAGAACCACTGGGTAAGAGATACTTCCCAAAGAGGATAATCTTCTTGAGGAGTTTGTGTGGCTAAAATAGGACACATACATACTCTTGATAGTGATAGGGTCAGTTTGACTGGTCATTTATGTATGACTACTCAAGTATAACAAATCAGCTCACTGGTTCAAATGTTATGTCATGGTGCCATGTCAAAATGCTCTGAAATGTTGCAATAGCTAATGATTTTGTCCCGAACAGGGCAAGCTTGACTACAGCAGGCTAGTATGCCATGTTGAAACCTGGTAATGTCACATTTTCAGCACCATTGCCAGACCAGTAAAAACAGGTGTCACCTAAAAATACGATCAAGGAATCACCTTTCACTTATTTCACTAAATACAAATCAAACACCTGGTTTAAAATGGAATTTATGACTTCATCCAACAAAAGAAGTGCTAAGGAATCATATATTTACAGCATTTTAACCTCCAGCTACAGTCTCTGAAAAAGGTGTAAAATAGCATTAGCGCTGAATTTTTGTATCCTATCAATAATTGCCACTGAGCTATTTGCAGACAAAGTGGCATCAATGTGTGTGTGTGTGTGTGTGTGTGTGTGTGTGTGTGTGTGTGTGTGTGTGTGTGTGTGTGTGTGTGTGTGTGTGTGAGATTGGATGATATGCTTGGGTATAACGCTGTCAGTAACTGTCACTGTGGCTGGTATCATATTCAGAAGTGTCCTCTCTTGGAGGCAAATGCTCGATGCTGCAGAAACTGATCTACCTACCTCTGATTAAGGTTGACTCTCTTTTCACATTATGTAGCGATGCCCAGGCATACTGATACTGTCAGGTTTATGAACAGGGGGATAACATTTTCCAAATTGGGCCCCTCATCCACATCCTCCTACCTTAGCATGGGCCCTTCTAGGTCTTGGACAGGGGTCATCTGTGCCCTTTGGCGCCCCCTGGTGTGCGGACCTGGCAATGCCAGGACTGCATTTTGTCAGTAATAAAACATCTCCCATAGGCACAGATTAACCAGCTGACTAATTAAGGTGTTTGTTTTGCTGTTTATGGTAGGTGTACTGGGTGGGACCCATTCTGGGGGGCATCCTGGCGGCTGGTCTGTATGAGTACCTATACTGCCCTGACCCTGAGATGAAGAAGAGGCTGAAGCAGGTCTTTCAGAAGGACCCATCAGCGAAATACAGGGAAGTGGAGACAGAGGACATTGCTATCAAGCCAGGATTTATCCACACCGTCAATCTGGTGAAAGCTGAGAAAAAGGATACTTTCGAGGACCCAACAGGAGAAGTGCTGTCTTCAGTATGACTATCACACACGCTGGAAAAAGAGACCAATCTGTAGAGCAGAATGATGAGTATCCATCTTGAGCATACCCCCCTCCGAAGCAGTATGTGATTTCTGTCCACGAGGCTTCACAGCAAGACTGAATTACTTTAATTGTAATAAAGCTAATATGATGTTATGGATCAATCCAACACACATCTACAACCTGTTCAATACTCCTCCTGAGGTCCTTCCTGAACGGTTTTGTAGCAGTGTTGGCATGTGGTGCACATTGCACGCTGCAGAATGACAGTCTGCAATACATTGTGTTAGGGAAATATATGTGGGGTCAACCAATTATGTGGGGTCATCACGCTGATTTGAAGAAATGAAGAAGAAAACGCAGGCTTGTTATTTTTGGATTAGTGTCACATTTGGTCCGTGTACTGTATATATAATAACAGGAGAGATTTTCCTTGTAAAAATTAAGCACATTACAGATCCCAAGCCCTGTAAGGCAGCTCTGACAAGCTTTATTACCAGAGTTGTTTTACAGTGCTCTCTATTTTCAGTGCATTAGTCAGGGAAACAACCAGTTCATGCTTATGGAAACACTGTTTCTGTCTATCTTATTCTGTCTGTTTCTTTTCTATTTCGTAAAAATTGTGATACTTGGTTGTTTTTATTTCATAGATCTAGATTTGGTTCTTGTAACACAGTTTCTTATTTCTCTATGATTTGCTGTATGTCATACTTGTTTTTAACTTATTGATAAGATATTTGGCTGATTTTGCGTTTTACTTAGTTCCTGTTTTATGTTCACAAACTGGACGTGCTACAAGATGTAAAAGAAAAATAATGTTATTTTTTAAAGTCTAAGTCATTATTAATGATTTCTTTTTGGCTTATTATGTTGTTTTCACACATGTGAACAGGTTAGATGCAGAAAAGTTTTCTTCCTCAAAATGACCATTACCTGGGGGGCTTTTCAACTTGAGTCACTTGCTTCTGTAGGAGCTGGGCACTGTGAAGGGGAAAGGTTCAGATCAGTGATGGATTGGCTCATCTACCTTTAGATTATGTCTCCCCATGGCCAGATAAATGTCCAGGATGTGTTCCTTGTGAGTTAAGTCTCTGAGAATAGCTTCATGTAATCTCATTCCATCAGCAGAGAGCACAGGAAATGATACCACTTTGTGGTACGAAATAGAGGTGATCTGTTATGTCTGCACTTTATTTCCTTTTCTAAAAAAACAGGTGCAATTCAATCTTTTTTCTGTAATGCGGAGGAAATGATCAGCACCACTGATCCTGCTGCATCAACTGAAGTTGTCTACGTGGTGCAACTATATTGCGTTTGCAGGGCTAGAATGCCAGTATAATTCAGATACTAAATCAAAATTGCTTTTACTCCTACATGGACTAACTCCCCCCATGTCACCTTCCTCCTCCAAGTGCAGCCTTTAGGCGTGACAACAGCATCACCTATTGGCTACAGTGTGAATCACCTACTGTGCAATAATGCTCCCATGTGTATTTCTCCAGGGGAGGGCACCCACGAGCCTTGGATGTACAGGTTACACTGCAAACGTGGGTAGACACAAGTCAGTTTTATTCATAAGTCTGAGCCACATTTCATTTGAAATGGGTCCAGGCCATTAATTCAGAACTACACAGGAGGATTAAGTGTTGCATAGCATTCTATAACAGGAACACAGTGCTCCAACAGAAGCCTGAGCTCATACTAAAATACTTTTTTTAACCTTGGTATTCTAAGCATTTTTACAATTTTGTGAGAGGATTCTTATTTTCACTGAAGCTGCAATCACAATACTTGTATTAAAAGGGTTGCAGACAGTTTACAGTCACAGATTTACCTCTAGTTGTGTTAGATTGTTGATGTTAATGAACACTCTTCTTCAAGGCCTACTGGAGATGAACATGGACCTCACTGATTTTCTTAGCAGAACTATCCTTTACCTGCAGGCATGCAGCCCGTATCCCTTAAGGCTTCAGTGGCTCGAGGCCAGCAACCTCTCAGCTCCCTTTAATCATATTTATAGCCCAAATAAATGAGTACATAAATCTGATGTTTCATGATTTCCTCTTGGGACAGACGGTGGGGAATGGGCTCACTCGTTTTTGATTTATTGGCCTTTGCTCATCTGAAGATTAAATATCTGAAGACAAGTGAGCAGAGCAGTCCCTGTTGGATTTGAAATTTGGTTTTCTTATGGATTTCATAATGGTGATGGAGATTAAAAATATGTATATGTGGCTCATGTGTGCATACAAAGCAAGATACTGTTGAAGCTCCTTGCGATGCGTTTTCATACTCTTGCATAAATGATCAGATGCTGTAAAGGGCCAATCAAATTCTAACATGTCATTAGAATATTATCCTTGTCTGTTGACAAACTTCCAACGGCTTGTTGCAGACACCTCAATTAGGAAATGATAAATAAAAAGTAACAGCAAATGATAGACCAACACTTTTTCCAGCAGTCTGTTTGTTAACATAGCGGCCTATCAGCGAGATGTTGAGCAGAAAACTGATAATGTCTGGATAGCCTTCACAGTGGCTGCCTCTATAATTCATTAATTTACATTCACAGTCATTGCAAATACCAACAATGGCAATATGATGGGACTATTGTCGTAACTAGAGCTTAATTTGCACATCATACAGAGGCTGGCAAAGTATATCTCAAAGTGCATCTCATGCTTATCTAACTGAGAACAGACAGATTTTTTTGCGACTTGAAAATTCGGATTTTCAATTCCCAGCATACAACAGAAGGGGCAAAAGATAAAACACACACCTTAAAGATCATTAGCAATTAATATTTGGGGATTCATGAAGAAAAACAGCGTTAAACACTTGTTTAATAATTCATACTATAAACAAGAAAGTCTCCCACTTCCTTAATAATTTAGACGTAAGCTAATGTTGATTTATTCAGGAAGGTCTCTGCCACCAGCACCGCCTGGAGTGCCCAAATTTGAATTAAAGTAGGACAGTAGCAGGCGAGTCTGTAATAACATTTGTATAATTTTATTATTGCTCTGGGCTCAGTTCATTTCCTCCTCCAGTAGCTGCGTGAAATTGTTTGATTCTGGAAACTGCCTTGAGTCTGCGGCTATGGGGTTGGAGGGTGGTACAGGAACAGGAAGGCATGCGACACTCTTTCTCTCTCTGTCTGATGCTGTCAAACACGTAAACACACAAACACACACACACACACACACACACACACACACACACACACACACACACACACACACACAAACACACACACAACTCCAAATACACAAATAGAGAGAGAGAGAGAGAGAGAGAGAGAGAGAGAGATAAATAACTTTGTTATTCTGGGTTTTGTAATACTGTTACATTGGCTCACTTAATAACTCAAGCTGTCTTGAGAATATGATTGATATTCTCACTCACCCTGTCACTTGTGATAAATATTTCACTGCATTTATGCGAGATAGCTAGGAAGCAGTATAACTCATTCATTACATTATCAAATCATATATAAATATGAGAGTTTGTGTTTACATCTTTTTTTCCAGTAGGGAGATTGCCATTTCTTGTTAATATTAGTCAAAGAAAGTCACTTCCACTGTTCCTGTGCAAAGAGTTTGTTTGTAAAGAAGCAGATCTGATGAAATTCCATCTTTTTGTAACTTTTCTACTAAGAAATATTTCATTTTGTTTGGCCCACAAGGACGAATTAAACTTCATCATCGTTTGGAGGTTTACTAAGCTATCAAGTCTTATCTGGTGGTTTCTAGTTTGTGGGGTTCCTCTACTGTACTGTGATTTTGTTTTCCAATGATAGGACTATCATTTCCAAAATGGTAATTTGCAAAATTGTGATTACTCTAACAAATACAATCAAGTTTGGTTGGTATTAGCTCATGTAACACACACCTGAGACCCCGGTGGCTTTGACACAGGAAGGGCGGGTGGAGAAGTTCTGATTGGTTTCCTCGGGGCTCTGCTTCCAACTTCCCATCTGCACACATTCCCTCACTCCTCCCACCCCCCCTTCAATTCTTTTATGCAGAGAAGCCCAAACTGCAGTTTGATGAAACACATTTGTTTGACTTAACTCTTGCAGCGCCATCATGGCTAAATCTCGAAGGCCTGTCGGTGTAATGTGGCCCAACAGCAATTGGGTTAATGAGAGGATATATGTACAAGTGTGGGACTTGACCGGAGGAGCTGTTTTCCATTTGGGTTTGGTCTTCTTGTGTTATTAGGGAAACCTTTATTATTGTTGCCCTCTAGTGGGAACCATATAATAGGATTACATTTTATTAGAGCCTCCCAGCATTACCCAAGCAGCCCCCTCCTCTTGTCTCTCTTCCCCTCATAGTAGCGGCACTGACTCCTCTGTCCACTGTGGGTGGGACGGGTGGATTTGGGACTGAAAGGGAAGTCAAAGAATGGGGCTGCTAGTCATAAAGTCATAAAATGGGGATCCCTGTCTTTTCTCAGTTACAGAAAAAGTGACTTTTCAAACCTTGATTTGTGACCACTTTTGTCATATAGAAAATTGAAACTATTTCATGAGCAGAATAAACTCAGACGTGTGTGCCATGCTTGCTTTGTAAGCTGTAATAACACAATAGTAACAGTGAGTCACAGACATGTACATGCACAGCTCCACAGAGTTTGCATATTAGAAGTTTCTGGAGTAAAGCATGAACAAAGACACAACTATAGTACTCTTTTGCCATTACTAACTGAACAAAGGAGCTCCTCTGTCATATAATTAGCCTACCATTGTTAATGTTTAGCCTTTAAAGGTCATACTTGATGCTTTGACTTGGACAACATTTGAGCAACAGTTATTCCCTAGAGCTAAATTACATTGTGCCAAAGATAATATTCGATGAACAGTTCTGCCTAAAACTGTGCAACCCTGCAGGGCAGATTGAGTCAGGCTCTGGAGCAGCTTCAGCACTTTGCCTTATCCATCCCACTCCCTTACATAACCACGGGCCATTAAAGGGGTGTGGCGAGTACAGCAGCAGTTATTAAAATGGTCTGAGGCAAAACCAACATCTCTCTTAGTCCACGCTGACTGGTTTGCGAGAGCCAGGAAGGCCGATGTCAATCGGAAGGTGTAATGGCTGTTCAGCCACTTAAATATTAACTGATGCTAGAAATGAAGGTCATAAAGAGAAAAGCAATATATTTGCTCCTCCATAATAAAATAAACATTCAGATGCCATAAAGTTAAGACTGTGTTATTGTTAAAATAATAACGATAAAACAGGCCTTTTTTTTTTACAATGTTTAAATTGTAAGTTTTTTTCAGCAGTCACTTTGGTGACATGTACAGGGTTATGCTAAATGCTAAAATGCTGTCTAACAGTAGCACAAGTAAAGAAGAGTCATTATACACCAATACATATTTAATGTTTGCTAACATTAGCCACCATAAGCTATGGGTCATACCAGTCCAAGTTAGGCTGTAGCTTGAGAGAATGTAGTCAATTAGGAGAGGGTGTGTTTCATTGATTCAATTTGTAACAGGAAGAATGTGTTACATGTTTAAATGTTAATGTTTAAGTTGTGAGAGAAAAGATTGATAACCAAACTAATTAGGTTTTTTTGTGTCTGTTTCTCATTCAATTCCAGCAAGCAGAAAAAGTTTTCCAGGGTTCCTCTCTCCTGTGTATGTGTGTATGCATTAATATCCCTATGATGTCATTCAGGCAAGGCAGTTTCTGTTTGGTGCATACTCACATCTGCAACCAATCTGGATAATTTGCCCACCAAAATATGGTGCAGCCAGCCAGCGCTCGCCTGCTGTTGCTGCTGTAGCAGTTAGGTCTAGAGCCAAGGACAATACTACCCTTCCACAGCAGTATTAGAAAAATGGCTTTTTGGTATCAAACACCATTCAAAGATCTCCACTGGTTAGCTACAGCAACATCTGATGCATATTTTGAATACTGAAGTGAGAGGACCCCATTATGAATGGGCTCCATTTGTGTAGAAAATGGATAACGCATGGGATTTTAAGGCCTGGGGCGTTCTCCGTTCACTATAGTTTGTCAGACTAATGGCATAAAAATGTGTGTGTGCGTGTGTGTGTGGGATGATATTTGGGGCTTGGCGTATCATACGAAAGCCAGCAACCTCTGGGGCAAATAACTTCATTGTAACACTTTAATCTTTTGTTTGTTTTCCTGTGGGACATGCCGGTCAAAAAGTGGAAAGTTTTATGGCCCTTGGATCGGATAGGCAAGGAATAGCTGGCCTTTCCTCAAATGCAATTCTGTTTATCATCTACAAAGATGTTTTGAGAGGGAATTTGTTTTGATGAGGAGAATTGGAAAATGCTTTTGTTTGCATGCTTGCATCCATCAGTCACTAGACCCTTGACGGGGCATTCTTAATCCACTGTTGCTTGAACTTGAGAACAAACCTGGATTGAGTTGTCTCCCTAGATGAATATTACATATCTGTTTCAAATGGTTGTTTGTTCTATACTTGTCTTGTGTTTTTTCCCTGCTTTTAAAGTTGGGTAATGTTACAATAACATGGCAAAATTGATTTGGTTTCAGAGCGAGTGGCATGTAGCTGACTGTTGTTCAGAGCTGCTGTTAAAAAAGTTGATGCTCTCAACAGTAGGGGGCGCAAGAGCGGGTATTTCAGCCTTATTCCACTGTGTATGAGGTGATGATAACTGTTGAGAGTGTAAAGAAATAACTGTCAATTCCAGATGTGCACAAAATAGCACTATTGACACAGACACAATAATTATGCATGTTCACATGAAGGAATTTCACAAAAGGAATGACTTTAAACATGTACTTCATTTGCTGACTGCATTCCCCAAGTAAATCTAAAAGCCTCAGAAGTGCCTCAATCTTCCTGAAATCATGCATGGTTGAACATTTGAAATGAGCTCGCACATCACCCTCAGGCACTGATTCAGACTTGATTGGGGCAAGGCAAGCTGCAAGTGCTTATTTATACAACTACGTCATTTGGAGGCTGTCCAAAGGGAGGAAAGAGACTAAAAAGATTACAAAGGAGTGGGAATTTCATTAACCACATTCCATTAAATTAATAAGTTGAATCCAAGCTAATCAACAAGTTGCCTGGTACACATGCAGTGTGGATGACATGCGTTAAAGAAGCACACTAGATAGGTTAGATGTTTGAGAGGTAGGAGAAGAAGAAAAAAAAAATCAAAGGACTCCACCAACAATCTATATAATTATCATCATCTGCTGCTTTTCCTCCCTGGCAAAGAAACACTCCATCCATTTGTAGCAATCGCCCGGGGGAACGTTACATCAAAACTAATCATAACGATTAAAATCAGCTTCTCTGCGAGAGGGAGGCAATAGGCAAGTTGGAGGCAGGAAGAGTGAGGGTGTTGTAAATGCAGAAAAAAAAAAATCTTTATTTTATTTTATAAAAACATAAACTCAACAACGACTAAGGCACTGCTGCTGTGATCTCTTCCTTTGCTGGGAGTTTTATTCTGCAGATTGGTTTAGACTGGGGCAGAGACATGAGCTAATTGTATCCTGATCTTTGCCTTGAGGGGTTTCGGAGCCCTGGAGCAAGTATTCTCTGTATTTTGTTCTGTCTACCTTAGCCAAGCTATTGCATTTCTCACTGGTGTAGGAAGAGAAGCAGATCGTGGGCCAAATCGGAGGGAAAAGGTGCATAAATAGATACTTTATGCCGCTCTATGTTTCAGGTAAGCGGAGATTTATTTGGTTTGCTATTATTTCCGAGGCTGGGTGGACTGGGACATTGAGGCGCAGCAGCTTTTACGCATGTGCCAAGCGATTCGAGCGGTACAGTTCTTTAAAAATATTTAACCACTTCCTGGCTATTGTTCCTTAGTTACTGTACAAATGTATGCGCGTGGCTGCAATTTACGAAGCTTTGGTACATCTGGTCTAAGCGACCAGCGGATTACACTGCGATCTTGTCGAGCAAACACTCTACTTGTCCACCGTGTGAATTCGCTCCTGGCGCGTTTCAGCCTCGCACACATCGCCGTCTTCGTGTCGCTGTTGCTGTACAACTTGCTCATAACTTACCCAAACCTGCGTTTGCCGTTTTCATGAAGTATTTTTTTTAAAAGTCAGTTTAGTCGTGAAACAGTTCTATTTCCTGGCTGCCCCAGATCTTCTAATGAAAGACGCCATTGTGGAGTAATTTTGCCCCAGGCGTTTTTCTTATTCAGTAAGACAGGGTGTATTTTTTAAACACGTCAATGCAGAATCTGTGAATCACCCTTTAAAACAAGCCGTGATCCTGTTAAGAGAATCGTATTTATGGAGTCTAAACGAAGACACAAGCGATTTTATTCTTTCATCGCCTCTCTTGGCTCTTTGACCGCGCCGTGCGTAATCAACTCCAAGGTCCGACTGCGAATCGGCAAATATAGTTCACTAAGTAATACTCTGGAGCTATTTCGCCCATGGGAGCATGTATTGTGTAAAAAAAAAAACATCTACTGAGCTTCATAAAGTTTATACTGTAAAATGATATATAACATCCTAAAGCAAAAATACAATAAAATAGATAGTTTGGTTACATAATATTTCTCACTGTACTGCAGGGAGGCGAGGACTTTAAATTACATTTATTAAATGTAACATTATATATATATATATATATATATATATATATATATATATATATATATATATATATATATATATAATAAAGTTTAGGTCACCTGCAATGAAAGTCAGTACTCGGTTTCACCAGTTTCAGAGGGTGCATGAATAAACAGAATGAGATTGAGATGTTGGCTTGTCAGGATGATCACTTGATGGCGCTGTAACAACAAAACCATACTTCTTTACTACAGCATCGGTACATCTGTTTCCCAGTACAATTACACTGATCTGTCAAAAGATAAATAGGCCTATTTGAAAAACAAGTCAGTTAGTCCACATTTCAGTTCCAAGTCAGAGGTGCTTTACTTGGTAATTTGAAACCCCTTAGAGAAATGCTGTTATTATGTTTCATATTACGGCTCTGCCACTCCTGTGCCCTGGGACAGTTTGAACATGCACCACTGTCTCCAACAGCCTGCAGCAACCGAGCACTGAAATCACTTCCTTATCTGTGATGTCATGCTGATGCACTGCTACACAAAAAATTATGTGGAAGTAGACAAGTAGCCCGGCTACTCAGGTGATAATTATGTGTTTCTGGAGCACTGCTATGATATGAAATGCAACTGTCTTGGATGTAAAATGTGAAACTTTGCCTAAGTTCAGATTGCCTTTTATAGTCAACATCAACAGAGTGGCTTGTAGTTCTATGACATTGCTGATTCAGAGGCATTTCAGATGATTATTTCCCTTATTTGTCACCTTAAAAATTGGTTTATCCAGAATATCACATTTCTCTTTGCTCAGGAGCAGGTCAGCGAGGTGCCTTTCCTCTGGTAACTTCTTTTTCTGCGAGGCAACCTCTTCATCCTTTCACTAAACGCCAAAGTAGTTTTTACACTGAGCACATGTCTGCATTTGTTGCCACACACTCACAGAGCGACTGCGGTTATTGAACAAATACGCTTGAAGTTACTTGTGAGGTTGACATGATGCAAACCACAGACAATGTTATACGGTACATATCTCTGTATTCATCAAAAATACTGTTATTGTATTTATAAAATACCTGCATTGATAATTTCTAAAGTTTTCTTAAAATGTTTAAACACATGTATTAGCAAACTACTGTAGATTTGGTTTCGTTTGGAAGCTTGACCTTATAGAATCCAAAGTGGTACACACCTGACCAGCCTACAATATTTTCAGAGCATTCTGTTATGACAACCTCATTACCTGTTTTTTTTTTTTGCCTTTACAACCAGCAGTAACTGAAATGAACCCAAAGTCTGTAGTTGTCTGCGTGTGGACATTTGAAACAAATAGCCATAGGCAACAAAGCAGAGACAACCCATCCAGATTATGTAAATACCAGTCTGCCTGCCTCGAACTGAATGTTAATGCTCTGATCTGAAATGCTAATTGTGTCTTGTGCGATATGTCGAAACACTGAAAAGCTGCATTGTGGGATGAAAAATTGAAAGCTGGTTTGTTGCTGATGTTGATCCCAACAGGCCCGTTGATTATTGCAATAGCAGACAGGCACTTGCTTCCTAAGTTTTTAGGAGTGGGTAATACCCTGCATTAGCTTACTAAAGATGCAAACAGAGCTATAGGCTAGTGTGTTTTCCTTGAGATGTAAAGAAGATGGTAAAATGATGATTTTGCATAAAAAGGCTTAAAAGACTTCAGACCATTGATGGAAAAACAACAGGAGTAACTGGAGCAGCCCAAATACTCCCGGCTTTGATGCACTGTGCCTGTTTTAGATTTGTTTGTGCATACTGTGGTGCAACAAAATGACACAAGCTGGGTAAAGGAGCAAATTCCCCACATTTTGACTTGTTTCACAAAGGCTGGAAACTTTGGGAACACGTCGACAAACAGTCTCCCATGTGAGGGACATGCATGGGAGACTTTTGTAGCACTTGCCAAATTCAAAATGGCAACAGGTACTGTAGGGAAAGTGCTGGTGTGGCAGATCTGCAGTGCACATCTTGAAGCTGATGGCTCATACATGAGCATCCCTGATCAGCCATCCATCACATGTGGTGATCTTTGATTTGTCCCTGAGAAAAAAGTGTAAAGACAGAAATCAATGCAGACATGTCCAAGAAAAGGTGCACAACACGTGTATCTTTACTTCCAACAACTCAGAATGATTTAGTGATATAAGACCTCATTCCCACAACCCGCTACCCCCCTCCACCTCACACCCACCCAACCACCCGTTCTCTTTCACTCTCTCTTCTCTCTCCCCTGCAATTTTCCATAATGCCTTACAGATTTTACACTCAATCCACCTTTGCGATGACAAGGCTTTGAGGAAATCCAATTCCACCAAGCTGTTTTCAGAACTTACTCTCCACAGGCACACACTCGCTCTGACACTCACTCACACATACACACACACACACACCACCATCTCCACAAATTAGTCAGGGAACAAATTACCTGCATTCTGAGTGTGATCCCACGCACTTTGCCGACTGCCTTACACAGGTCCCCTTTTGAAGAGCAGCCATGTGATTTCTCTCTCTTTTGCCCTGCAGGCCCCTTTGCCTTCTGCGAGGGATTCTGGAGTTGAATTTTAAAACTATGTATGACTGCTGCCTGCGCTTATCAGCGCGTGCACAAGCGGCATGCAAATCAGACCAGGATCACACACCGCATTGGAGGCCTACACTCAAAGGCAAGCTTAATTGCTAATTGGGTATCTAGGTGTGAAACTCACACTGCCAATGAGAAGCAGGAATGTGGATGTTTTAAGGCCAGTGGTTGAACTAATTAATTTGAATCTGAATGTTATTAAAATTTGTGGATTCCCTGCATTTTCTATGAAGAAAAAAACAGCCCAGGAGAGTGCTGTGGCAGTACTTTTAACAGCAATTGGACATGTTGTGGTCTGGTTTTATACGACATGATGTCATTAGCGTGGGGGGTTTTGCAATGCTGATGTGGTCAGCGGACGTGGTGTTTACACACTGCAGTCATCATACAGTAACTGTGATAGTATTTGTCAGGCGTGTAGCCAAGGAGAAACTGATCAAGAAGATGCTTTAAGTGTCTTGCTGTTGTGGAGGGATGTGATGTGATTTGCTGTGATGTTTCTTTTTTGTTCACACAAAGGTCACTTAAGTTAATATCACTGTTATATTCTGTACAAATGATGAAAAGAGTGTTTATTCACTTCAACATTCATCACTGAAAAAGCTATCACTGGCTGCTTTTGTGTGATTGGAAAGAGCATGATCAGTCAGGTGCTTATGAGAGATGTGTGTTTGTGGGTGGAGGGTGTTAGAGGGCCATTTATGTCCAGGTGGTTGAGCGGGTTGGTCACCGCTTGGTTATTTTCACTGAACTTTGGACTTTGTGGGTCTGTTGTGTTGAAGGAGGGTTTGACCCGCTGAACACAACTGCTGCTCAACAATGGGCAGCAACATCAGGAGGAGGGTGACCGCGCGCAGACACACTGCTCCAAAAGGGCAAAGGCCAGCTGTGACAGGTCCAGATGTGCGCGTTGACACGACTCGCATATCCCGATCATTCTTTTTGTTGGGCAGGATTTCTTTTATTCTGAAAATGCGACACACATAGGCTACCTGCCACTGAAACAGCGACAGCCCAAAAGAGCCGTAGGCGCTACAATGCTAATGTTGTCGGGGGCTTTGACTTCTCCCAGCCATTGCAAAGAAGCTGCTCCGTGTGACAGCCACGGCGCTGCTCTTCCTCCCCCCCCGTGTTCGCTATCCCGCTTTTCACGCCTCTCCACATTTGGCAGGTTCGTTGGGGAAAAGCCGACCTCGTCCTATCTGTTAACCTCAACGTCTGCGCTGTAATGGACGAAACGGACATCATGGACTTAACGCATCAGAAAGCGAGAAAGCGACCGCGTCCAATCAGTTCTGTGGATGAGTCCGTGCACGCTTCCCTCAAACGGCTCCCGATGCGAGCGGCGGAGTGCAGGGAGCCCTCACTGATGTTCTCAGTCAGAGGAGAGCCGGTCCCCGCAGCATCTCTCAAGCAAAATGACCATTCGGTGACTTCCTCTCCAAACACAGTGATGCCGGCGCAGGTAAACGCGTAAAGTCCGATTTTGTCTGGGGGGGAAAAAAAGAGAAAATGACTGTAAGGCTGGGGTTTAACTGTCACCGAAGTGACAGACACTTAGGTTTTATTGAATGCAGTGTGTGCATAGATTGTCTTCCTGCTGTCCTTAATGTAGCCTAGAGTGCGCACTATTGTCACGCTATTTGAATATCACGCACGCACGCATAGTCCCGTTTCCTGCTTTAATTCACTGTTAAACCAGTTTGAATCATTTTCAGAAAATGTTTAAAATATAACTCTTTAATAATCCTCAGTGATTGAGGTGTCACAGACTAGTCTTTTCTCCCATCTTCACTCAAGAGTCTGAAACTTTTTCCGGGTGAAGTAATTTTCTTCTCAGAGCTTCACAGAAATTGTCTCCTAATGGTGTTTGTAGGTTAACAGGCACAATTTCTCCAAATCCTATTACAGTGTTCAAATCAAGAGTCATTATTGCTCATTTCCAAGACTATGAGATTGATGCTCCAAATTAATTTGGTTTCGGAGATTATGGCCCACAGGAGCGCATGCTTGTGGATTGTGGCAACATTCAGGTCAAGGTCAGGCTGCTCTAACTTGCAGAGAAGAAAATCTTCCCTTTCATTCCTGACTATGGAGTCTGTTGTGATACAGAAATATAAAAAATTGTTGGGTCAAATTATTTTTTTCCAATTTCAAATGTACTGAATCTTAATTATCAAGCCCCCAGTGGTTCCAATTGTGTATTTTTTTTTAAAGCAAATCTTGGTATGCAGAAGAATCTTCCGATCTGTGGTACCTCCCTGTGGTATAATATGTTGTCCCTTGTGTTGTGTTTTACAGGATCATCGCTCCAGCATGTCCAGGCCCATGATCACACGGTCACCGGTGTCTCCCTTGAGCAACCAGGGCATCCCAGCACCTGCACAGCTCACCAAGTCCAACGCCCCTGTGCACATTGATGTGGGCGGACACATGTACACCAGCAGTCTGGCCACCTTAACAAAATTCCCAGAATCCCGGTGAGTCTGCTCTACCATGCAAATGTATTTTAAGTGCAGCGATGAAGATAAAGTTAGCTGTTTTTTTTGGCTGGTAGTGAATGGTTGTGTCTATTATGTTGCTTGAAAGGAGGTTGTGTAAGATTCAGTGTTTTACACTTTCTTTTCAAGGCAGATGTATCAGCGTCAGAATGTCATTCTGTTTAATGTTTAATGTCATCCTGTGACGTTCAAATGTCACATCTTGTCAAATCACAGAAATATCTCGTGGATGCACTTGGTGGAGATACAAAGTATAAATTGAATGTTTACTCCTTCTATCCAAAACATCTGCAGCATTAGTTGCTTTTGGAGTTATCAAGTATAACAAAATGTTTTCCAGTGTAAGTAACACCCAGAGTTACACATGTACAATTTGTTGGAGTGCAGAATGCAGTGCACAGACAAAAGCAACTTGGTTATTCCGACAGATGTCACAGCAGTAAAGGGCCAAAGGGCATGGGGCCATCTGGAGGCTGGGAGGCCCCACTGTCGCTCCTAGCCCAGGCCCCAGGGTGACTGGCACCCTGCCTCAGGCAACCAACTACCAGCTGGCCCTGACCTTTCAGACCAACTCTGTTTTTAATCTTTTTCTTTCTTTCTTTCTTTCTTTCTTTCTTTCTTTCTTTCTTTCTTTCTTTCTTTCTTCACGGTTGATTAAGCTTGGTAGTGAATGTCTGTGCGAAGGTGGGAAAACATTTTAGAGCTTGAGAAAATGAGTGAGTCACATCATTTTGCACATGCTAATGTTTTGCCTCTCCCTCTTTCTTTTTTCTCTCCGTTGTCTACAAGGTGCAAAAAAAACACAAGCTCAAGAGTAGTATATCGATGATGCATTATATTAGTTCATACCTAATGTTGTGAACTTTAGCATTGAGAAATAAAGAAATAGTAAGATTGTTAATTTTGACATGTTGTCCTCCACCTCTCCACCCTCTCGCCTTGCCTCCCCACCCTCCCCCCCTCCCTTCTCTGTGGGTAGAATTGGTCGTCTCTTTGATGGCACAGAGCCTATAGTCCTGGACAGCCTGAAGCAGCACTACTTCATTGACAGGGATGGACACATGTTCCGCTACATCCTCAACTTCCTCAGGACGTCCAAGCTTCTCATCCCAGAAGACTTCAAAGTGAGTAGATGTCCATCCTAGAAACTGTAAAGTCCCATCAGCCAGTCAGCAGTCCTACAACTTACAATCAATGCCAAGGCCGTGGAATGCCTTTAGTCGCTAGTCCTCCTTGAATTGCTGAAAACGGTTCCCATGCTGGAGACAAAATATCAGGGCAAGCAAAGCTCAATCATAATGGATTTACTAGTCATCTGATGCAATTTGGTGCCCTCCAGCTCTAAGTGGCCAAAGATTTGTTTGAGATATGCAAGGAAAACAATAAGCTTGCATCAAGACAAATAAATAAATGCTCTGGCGCCCACGACCACATTGCATGTGCTAGATTTCATCAGTGCAGTGTTCTCAAGCCAAGTTTCTATCCAGCGTGAGTCTCACTGTATGTGACACATTAGCATTCCTACTTTTTTTTCACTCTTATGTGTCATTTAGTCAGTAATTACTTAACTTGCCCTGGGAGAAAACAAATAACCACAGTATCTGATGGACTGTCCACAGTGTGACTCAATCACTGGAAAGTATGTCAGCTATAATAAGCAAAGACAAAAGTCAGGCTCAAGTTCAAGCTAAGGCCCCATTCACATTGCGTAGATTTTGATAGAAACATGAGAACACTTGAATCTGGTGAGATTTAGGCCCTGCTGTCCTGCGGGTAAAGGATCGGCTCCTCTACCCCACACAACCCTGTGTTACATGTCGCACTACATCTCCTCTACTCTGGATCTTCTGTAATGTTTGCTGAATGGTGTCTTTGCTGGGGTTTATTGCTCGTTCATGTACAACAGTGGTTTTCAAACTTTGCTGTTTCTTTTTTTGGTTTGGATCCGCATTAAAAAGAAAATCAAAACCGTAAACTGATTAGCTTATTCTGTTTTTTATTAATTTTGCTATCTAGTATAGCAAGATGTCCTGTGTGCTGCATTCGACTACCAGCCTCATCCAATTCAGTTCAATCTACCTCAAAATACCAGGGAAGTATCTTATTTTTTGTAGGATTGCTTGAGGGCATGTCAAAAAAACTAAAATGAACAGGAGAGATTATCGGGCTATTGCATTTAAGAATCTGTAAATAAACACATTCAAACTAGAATGCTTTTAGATTAACTATACTGGCACAAATTAAAGTATATTGGAAAAGTTTTCTGCTAATCTTAATCTTTACAGTGTTGACGTCATGACCCAGCATGAGTCACATACTCGTCTCACTGACAGTCCATGAACCCTTACAGATTTTGTGTGGTAAATATATATACCTAGCGATATACAGTGTGGCTGGGGTTCGAATCCAACCCATGGCCCTTTGCTGCATGTCGTCCCCTCTCTCTCCCTTACCTGTCTATCTGTATTATCTAATAAAAGCCCTGAAAGTATAAAAAAAGAAAGTCACAAGATTATTATTAAACTATGTTTAATCTTATTTTTTTTTATCTTACCCTTTTTAAGTATTATTTGGATATATTTGCCTTTATTAGGAGACCGTAAAGACCTGACAGTAAATGAGGGATGTGGGGTAACTGTATATGGTCTTAAACCAGAAAGCCACAAGCCTGTTCTTTAAAAGGCAATTGATACTGATGATAAAACTTGTTAGTTAACCTGGTGAAGTAAAAACTGATGTTCACAGAACTACCATATCAAGCAGCACATCATCGCTGTCGGGCCTTGGATGTCCAGAACTGTTGATTGTCAGGAAATGAAAAACGGCTAATTTAAAAAAAAACATTTTATTGAGCTCGAAGTCAGATGAAATCCCCTCGTCACTGTTAAACCAACATACAGATGTAAAGGGTGACCAATAGCATTGATTTATGATAACAAATTAAAATGACGAAATATTGAAATAAGCGGTTCCTTCTCGCCAGCGACAACATGTAAGATAATATACATAATATCCTAAGATGTCAACGCCCTTTGCCCTGTCTCCTACAGGACTACAGTCTGCTGTACGAGGAGGCGCGGTACTTCCAGCTGCAGCCAATGCTTGCTGAGCTGGAGCGCTGGCGTCAGGACCAGGAGCTAGGCCGGGTGTCGCGCCCCTGCGAGTGCTTGGTGGTGCGCGTTGCACCTGACTTGGGCGAGAGGATCGCGCTCAGCGGTGACAAGGCCCTGATTGAAGACGTGTTTCCGGAAATCGGTGACGTCATGTGCAACTCTGTCAATGCCGGCTGGAACCATGACTCCACGCACGTCATCCGCTTCCCACTTAATGGATACTGCCACCTCAACTCTGTCCAGGTAAGGGGAACAGTGGGCTGCTGTGGGTGTACTGTCATTTATAGGCTACTCAGCATCTTTTTCAGCATTCCTCAATAAGTATAAACCCCTGAAAGGTTAGATAAAGTATGTTTTTCTATATTTTTCCATTCAGTTATATGCCCGAGGATTTGACTTAGGTGATGATCTGTTCATTCAACTTTTTTCATTTGCGGTTACACTGTAGACCTTTAGAATTTTACTGATGTCTGATTGCAAATTCTTATCTTTTTTAATCTAATCGAGTGCAAGAACAGCCTTGCGGAAAAACGAGTTCTTTGATGAGTATATCAAAGCATCAATTTGGCAAGCCATCATTACATAAGTCTACCATCATCTTTACTTCTCTGTGATCTGACCGGAATAATGATTTTTTAAATTCGGCTTCGGAGCTTGTGGATGGTCAGCTTTAAAACCTTTGCAGCACTCATACCACTGTATGTTGCATGGGTTCCATGTGGAAGAAAAACACATACAATTAAATCGATAAGTCATTTTGATTGTTTTAAACTTTCCCTTTGATATGGGCATCAGGGCCAAGCTGCACAGAAGGGACAGTAAATGGGTTAATGGTGGATTTCAACCCATTCATTAAGGAGATGGCTGACACCTTGAATCATGGTGGAGAGTCACATGATTGTGCAAACTGAGGGGAAACTGGCAGACAGACAGAGGATGGGAGCAATTCAGGATACGGTAAAACACTTAACAACCCTCTAAGACACTCGGGGGAATCATCTGACGTCTACACATAAGAGTATTCCCCCGAGTGTCTTAGAGGGTTGTTGGATCGATGCTCAATTTAAAATGAAAATAAAGCCACATTTTAGTAAGATTTCATACCAAATAGTAGTTCTGCAGAGCCACCAGACTCCTGCATGAAGTTGAATACCAGCAATTCTTTGAGGCTGTGCATGGTAGTGGTAGTTCTTCACTAAAATAAAGCAAAGTTAGAGAAGTAGTCTCGCCAAATGAGGTTATTTTTGTTGAAAAACATCCTTTACGGTTGTGGTGTTGGGAAAGTTGGGATTTCTAGGGGAGCAATACTATGACAAAACTTTTCATAGGCATAATGAGTTCTAGGCAAAACCATATTTTGAAGACTAAAACAAGACTTTAAAGGGAAAACTTCTACATTCAGAAAAACATTTTTAATTCATCTTTCATCATGTATTTGGCAATATTGTATTTCCCTGGTTAGATATTGATATTCCACTAATTAATTGATGGTAAAATCCTCAGATACGCATCAATAAGCAATGGAGGAGAGGCATATTTGAAAAGATTTCACAATAATTTGGACTGTGTCTCCATTTGAGGAAGTCAAATCTCCATCTCCCTCCCAAAAAACACACAAACAAACGCGTCTCTAAAGTGTGTGAGTCGTGGAGAGCAAGCAAGAGAGTGAGCATGCTCCCTGGCAGGTTGTCCCCAGGCAGGGCCCATAATCCTGTTTGGTTATTAAAGCACGCAGGCGGTGGATGCTGTATCTGCGGCTAATGGAGGCAGGGCGGGGGTTTGGAGAGAAGGAAGGGGGGCAGAGAGAGCTGCCAGCAGTAGGGGGACCTTTGTAGTTTTGGCGGAGGCTTGGGCCTGGGGGCTGGGGGAGAAATGGGGAGAGGGGGTTTTGCTGAGCAGCCCACACTGGGCCAAGTGGCAGAGAGAAAGCCTCACTGCTCCCTGGGGCCTCTTCGATGGAATGTGATCCTACAGCCCCCCTGGACACGTCTGTAGATGTCTGCAAGGCTGCGAGATCACACACACACACACACACACACACACACACACACACACACACACACACACACACACATACACACGTACACCAGAAAACAATGAAAATGAGGCATGAGGAAAATCGAGTCTTGTGAAAGTCTCATCCAAATTCTCATCACAGGCCGTATTACTCCCAGAGCTGTTTCCAATGCTTTACTTAGCACTAACTCTGCAGCATATAGCTAGAAGAGTTTTGGATGGTTCTGTGCTTTCCAGTAGTAAACAAAAGGTTAGAGGTTACATTTATGTTTTAGCATCACAATTTATTTGGGACTGGTAGACCTCCATGAATGATGTATCGGGCCTCTTGACCAGGTTGGCACTGACTATCAAAGATATATGAGTAAGCCCTGCCTGTCACCAGAGTGCTAATGCAGGATGCTAATGATGCTTTTCCCTCTGTGATTGATGTCCTGTATTGCCACTAACATCTTCCCCCTTCTATCCCATTCCACCTTTTCCAGGTTCTAGAGCGCCTGCAACAACGTGGCTTCGAGATCGCCGGCTCCTGTGGTGGAGGCGTGGACTCATCCCAATTCAGCGAGTACGTCCTGAGGAGGGAACTGAGGAGGACGAGTCAGCGAGGATCCAATTCAAACAGGATAAAGCAGGAGCAGCTGGACTAGAAACCTCCCGAGCTGTAGGAGGTGCTAGACTTTTCTGTGGCGTCCAAACGCTCAATGCTGCAGAGCTCTGTGGACTCTGTTTTTCTCCGTTTTCCTTGTTAATGTTTTTGTTTTCTTAAACTTGAGAACCATCTAGAGAATAAATATGAGGTGCAACAGGAGATTTTTTTGCCATAAGAAGATACAAGACATTTGAGATTGCACAGACATTTGTGAATGTCTAGCCCCCATAAACCAATTTAAAAAGGATTTATATACGCTGGATCCCCAAACAAAGTTTGTTTTAAAACTTGGAGCCTACATTAGGTTGACTATGATTTCTATTATACCCATATAAATTTAAAGGAAGGCTTTTATTGCTTACGTAGTATGTTGCATAGCTTGTCACCAATGACTTGATTTTGATGTCTCACTGGCAAATTGGCAAAGTCTGTTTTTATCCCTCGCTGTAAAAAGGTCACTAATGTGTTGCTTACAGTACAGAATGTCTCAGTTGTCATAAACCGTTAGTTTCAACAAAGCATCTTTTTTCACAACTAACATGATGTTGAATATTATGATACCAATGAAGTGTTTTTTTTTACTTTAATGAAAGTTATTTTATTGGATTATGCCATGAAATATAGTTGACATTAGTATCATCAAAATAAGACCCATCCATACGCAGTACAGAAAATAATTCAGTAAACTATTATGTCACAACATTTGCCTCTTTGCGTAGTATGAACTACTAACCCCCATGTGCTAACTTGGGAATTATTTAATTGGATCATAATATTCCCCTGAGTCATGACCTGTAAATTCCTTTCATTGTATATGTGTTTGTGTTTTTTACATTGAATCTTTTTAAAGCGATTTGTTGCCTCTAACATGACTGAACAGATTAAAGCTTAACGTACAACCGACTCCAAGATCACTTTTACTTGTAGCACATATTGATATGAAGTTGGATATATAGTATTTCTAAGATGACTGACCCACCTACGCTCCCTAGATTTGAGTAAAGAGGAATGTAGCACAAAATGTGAAATAAATCTCAACTTAAGTTGTCATGGTGTGTGTTCGCTGTTTTTACACCGCTGCTTTCACGTGTCTGCTAAGTGAGATGGCAATTCCTCACATTTTAATTCACTGCATCTATCTTACCTCGTAAGATTCTTTCTAGCAGCCTCTATGTGTTCAGTGGCAAACAAGAAACAAAATCTTTTACATTATGTAGTCTTTTAGCTAACAACCAGAGAGAAAGCTAACTTTACCAAGGCAATATTGTACCTTGGAGGATTTATGCTGGTGCATCAGTGACTACATGGGGCATTCTTTACTTAGTTATACTGAATGGAGCCGACTTCTCCACGCAAGTCTTGTCAGTTGTGCTTCCACATATCCCTGCAGGGCCAAAATCCAAAGTGAAATCCCACACGGAGCCCTGTCGTCTTGTCTTCATCCCTTTTGGCAGAATCTCCACTTTCTTTGGCTATCTACGGTTTATGCTATATGTCTCCCTTTCAGGCCTCTTTGCCCTAGATTCCCTTTTGACTGACTGTTATTCTCATAGGCTAGAGGTGCAACTGTGAGTGGTACACAGCAGTGCTTTGCTCTTAATCATGAAATCAAAGTATTCATGGAGGGAGGCATCAAACACATCAACAATAAAACTATTAGAGTTTGCAGACTTAAATTCAGTTTAACTCAGCATTCAAGTGTTGGGGGGCGATATATCACTGATGGATCATATCTTTTTAACAAATCAAATATGATCATTCTAAAACTCAACCTACATCATGAGCCATTTTTTTCAGATTTTCCACAAATTCTCAGTATTGATCATTTCAAATGAGCAAAAGACTACCTGATCAATATTTGAAATGTTTCATTTTCATTCACAGAAATAGTACATTCGGAAAACCACGTATTCCCTTTATGGCTGAGGGTTAAATGAGAAGTTTAATATCACTTTCATTTCTATACAATAAATATAAAGCTACAGTTGCTTAGCTTAGAACAAAAATTGTTAAACCTGTAAAACTCTGTCTAGAAAGGAAACAAGTGTATTTCCTAAAATGTCAAAGACTTCCTATAATACATGTATCTGTAACGATTCTACAGTGGAAATGATTGACAACTTGGTAGCAAGTATGAATCCCAGTGCATGGTCATGAAAAAAATCCTAAAAAAAAAATGTTAAGGGGGGTGTAAGAGAGAGAATGAACATGTGTTTTGTTTAAAATTCAGCTGTACTTTTTGTGCACACTATGTGATTTTTTAAGTTTGTTACCTGTGGGGCAGCCTGAGTATAATGAGACCCTGTCCAGCCCTATCTCTTCTCACTTCCTGGATTCAGACTAACTTGAAAAGGAATTAGAGATATCCTTCTCTCCGGACACAGCCTGTTGGAGAAAAGATGAATGGTAATAAGGAGCTGACTTCCAGTCATTTAGAGGACAGGGGTTTTGAGGAGAATAAAGTAATTTGAGCTCCTCCGCTCTTCTGTGGTGTGTCTGTGATCATGTCCCTCTCACTCGCTTTCTCTCGAGTGATTATTTCCAGTCATCAAAAGGCAGAGAAGGGCCTGGAGAAAGTGGCCGTGGCCATCGTTCCCTCGCTCCCCAGGCACAGCTTACTCACCACTAGTGAAGGTCAGTGGATGGACTCATTTACCTCGTCTTCCAATCATCGGCCCTCACAGTGCTCTATAGCGCCGTGAAAGTAGTGGCTACTTTATGAATGTCCTAACTAAATACACTTGGTATACTTATACAATATACTTAGTACTCTGAATTTAGTCTTATTCTATCTGCTGTCCTCTCTGTTGTTCTGTGTTGATCTATATTCTGTACTGTAGGTGCCTCCTACCTTTATTGAAAAAGCCCCTTGGCCATTTTATGCCAGCAAGATAATTATAAATGTAACCCGTGGCAAAAAAGCAACACAACTCCCACATCTCTCCCTTGCCATTTCTCTCTCTCTCTCTCTCTCTCTCCCTCTCTCTCTCTCTCCCTCTCACCTCCTCCTCTTCCCTAAGCCTCAGGAGCTGATTTCAAATTTTCAAAGATATCTCATAGTAAGGCTGTGAGATTGAAGGCTCATAAATACCTTTATTATAATATAATGGCCACATATTTCTAGCCATCATTTCGAGTGGAGAAATTAGTTAATCTGTGTGATGAATGCCTGCACAGTCTTTGGGGCTTTAAATGTTCTTAGATGGACCACCACTGGTAGGATAATATCTCAAATGGACTCTCGCTAGTAGAATAATATGTCACAGTGGCTTTGCTTGAGTTATAGAAATTCAAATCTTCATGTAAAATGGATCCAATCTAAATTCAAAAAGTGGAGCTCAGCACCTGTCCTAACAGGTTCTTGGGCTTGATCTTGCTTGAGAAGATGCATGCAAAAGAGAAATACCTGTTCCTTTTGCTTCTGCAGTAGGCTACCACATTAACACATAATCCTTAACGTCCCCCAAGTTTTTATTTTATTTCGTAGGAGCCTAAGGCAATTTGTAATAATCCACTTTTAATGTATAACAGATTGTAACCAAGTATGCTCTGATAATGTCCATGTTGGTTTTGTCAGCTCGGCCATACAAGATATTCTCTTGATAGTGAAGAAATGATGGAGGTGGATGGTTAGTGACAAAAGTCAACAATAACCTTTTTTCATTCACAAGAGCATGTTTTTTCTAATTTTCTAATATAGTTTCTGTGACTCCTTAGATATTATACCAGCACACCACTATTGCCCATATTATGAAACAAATCACTTTTTCTGGGATTTGGGGTGTTATTTTGTGTCTCTGGTGCTTCCACACGCATACAAACTTGGAAAAAAAAACATCCATACTATTTTGAGTGAGATACGGGTTTCTGAATGTAACCTGCCTTCAGTCTCCGGGTGAGCTGTTCAAAATCTGCAGGGCTTTCTACGTCACTAGCCGAAACGAAGGGGCTAACCGTAGCATGCTAGCGCTAGTATGCTAGCTTGTTCTCAATAGCAAAACAGCAAAACACTGCTACAACACACACTAGTTCACCATAATCTACAAAAGAACTACTTACATGTCCCTGTTCTGCAGGTATTCCATGCAAAGTTGGAAGTGCGCCCTCATATAGAAGAAGGCTAATCCTGCCTTGTAACTGACCGAAATTGTTTAAACAGCTAGCTAGCTGATATGATCCTTACCTAGCTACTGCACACGTGCGACTGCCAACGAAGATGTTACAGCAGTGAGATGTCTCACTCTGTAGTTAAAACAGAGACCTGAACACAGGGTGAAAAGAGGAGCTGCAGCAATGTGCAGTACAACAAAAAAATATGGTGTTTTTTGAAAATTAAACCATGTAAACCTATTCTGGTACAACCTCAAAATACAATTATGAACCTGAAAATGAGCATAATATGGGAGCTTTAATAACTTTATTTTAAAAGATTACTCCAGTGATTTAGTCTTGCACTTGCAAGAAACATATTTAAAAAGAAGCTTACTGTCAAAATCAATGAAGCAGAATCTGAGTATTTATAACCTGACTTTTAGTCCTTTGTAACGGTCAAGCTCCAAAAACACTGGATCCTACACTTCCCATAATGTTAAAAGACTGACAAGAGTCTACAGCCGCGCTAGCAGCTCTTTGAGGCTGTACTTAGACACCCTAGTGCTCTAAGCTAAATGCTAATGTCAGCATGCTAACATATGTTCACATTGGCAATGCTAACATGCTGATATTTAGGACGTTTAATGTTTACCATGTTCACCATTTTAGTTTAGCATATTAGCATGCTGACATTTCCCTAATTATCACTAAACATGAAGTAGGCCTACAGCTGAGGCTGATGGAAAGTCATTAGTTTTGCAGGAATTGGTCACAAACCAAAGTATTGGAAAAGTCATGATCACCAAAGTTATTCCAGTTCATCCTGAGGATATTTCCATCCAATAGCTGTAGAGACATTTCATTCAAAACCATAAATGTCAAACTCAGTGAGGGGATCACAAACACCATTAGGATAAATTTTCTGGGAACCACGAATGTCTGTACAAAATTCTATGCAACTACTAGCTGGATAAGTGAAAACATTGACCTGTTGAAAAATCAGGGTATCACCAAATTCTCTAGGAATCATCGTCTAGGCACCCTGGATATCTGTACGGCAAATGTATCCAATAGCTGCCAACTTGCCGAGATATTTCACTAAAAAACAAAAGTGTCAACCTGCTGGTGGCATAGGGGAAAAGTCAGTAGATTTCATTTTTCGTGACTCTGTACAAAATTGTATTGTAATCCACCATATTGTTGTTGAGATATTTCAGTCTGGACCAAAGTGGTGACCAAACCGACAGACCAACATTGCCATCACTGCCAGCATGGCAAAAGATCTGTTGTCCCTAAGCCCAAGATGTGATTACTCAAGAGATATCACCTGAGTAATTTTGTCCCACTTGACAAAGCTTCTCCAGAGCCACAGTAGACATTATACAACTGTTCTGCTATATAGTACTCTCCATGATTGCTTAACTTGACTTGGACATGTAAAATCGAGTGAGTGCCCCTTGAATAAAAAAGAAAGTGTAAGGCAGGTGTGTCAAACTCAACTTCACTCGGGGCCACACTGGAAAATAAGAATCACATCAAGGGCCAGACATGTTTACTTTATTGATATGCTTTTATTAAATCGAAAAAGTAAAATTTCTTTGACTGTATTATTGCATGTGTCATATAGCCTCTCACTTAAAGTTTGGTCGACATAAAGTCCTAAAGAAGTCAGGAAAAAGTTCCTCAGCCATCATAGAAAAAAACACCCCAAAACGTCAGAAAAAGTTACAAATCGTCAAAAAGAAAAGACAACAACGTCAGAAAAAGCGAAAACTAGGTGGGCCAAAATGTAGTGTGAACCTAAATTGATATGCGGGCCGGATCATAATCTGCGAGGGACCGGATTTGGCCCGCGGGCCTTGAGTTTGACACATGTGGTGTAAGGCAACGAAATGGCTAACCACCCTAGTTGTGTTAACTCTTTTTTATTAAATGTCTGCTCTTATGAGTAATTATTAAAGATCATGAGAGTGTACATTTCCACTAATATTGTACAGTGTTGTATCCTGCACCATATTACAGAAGGGCTACACTTGGTTTGCCTCTGTCTTAAGGTTGAAAACAGTAGATTTTACACACAACCTTTATCAGACCCTCTATTCACCTCATGGTGATTGGGCTGTAATGTGTGACAGTGCTCCAAGTGGAGGATTTACAGTAGTGCTCCATAACATGCTGAATTTTTCCGTTGTTTATTTATCAGTCAGGCCTTGAGTTATGGTGTGCTTGCAGTGAGGAATTTTAGACCGGACTATGGTCGCTGCAGGCCCCTTGGCATACACTGTACACTGAGAGGAAATCATTTATATTCTACTCCAGAGGTAACAGAAGAACATGAGATTGGGAAACAGCTCAAACACCACTCTGCTTGTGAGGCTTAAGGCGCAGAAAAGTCAAGCTGTTTTTTTTTTTTTTTGGTGCTGCAGAGCATATTCAAGCAAGTTCTGTTTTTCTTTTCTGTTTTTTAAATAGTTTCTCCAAAATTCTCCTAATATATATGCTGGGCTAAGTTCTACCTTCATGGTGACACATTTTTACACTGACGATGTATGGCACGGTGGAAGTGTGATGGAATGCTGGCTTTGGTGAGATTTTCAGCAGCCAGGAAATCTAACAAGTGAAACTGCCTGTAAATGCTATAGGTGCCACATTTCTAACCTGTACTGAAAATGCCTGGAGGGCATTTTAAGCCATTGAGATAATTGCAAATGTATCCTTTGGCAAAAACATCAGCAAGCTTGCCCCCTCCCTCACTCCATTCCTGCTTGCTCTCACTCCCTCCCTCTCTTGGTTGAGAATTAATAAGGGCTACCTATCCTTGATTAAAAGGTCTCAACTGTACTGTATTGCTCACCGGTAGCACCCCTCCCTGCACCATCCTTTCACATGGGTGGACCTGCATGTTAGGAGTGCTCTAATGATTCTGGAGCTTGCCATTCGAGGGCCACCCATCCATCATAGCGGTAAGGCCAGCGGCTTTATTATAATACAGAGGACAGACATGCTCTGAGGCTATGTGGGACACAATAGAGGTCTTTCAACAGACCTATAAATACATGATCTGTCAGAGTTGCTGTCCTGAGGGCGCTCTCAGCTAGGCTCTAGCCCTCAGGTCGGCCATCACTTATGCTAAGATATGCGCCACCCCCCCAGGCTAAGGCTAAGGCTCAGTTCATTTCAGCCCCTCATCAACCACCACATTCTACCTCCAGCCATAAGAATAAATAAGAACAAGATGAAAAAAGTGATTCATTATGATGGAGAGCAAAACCTTAACAAAACAAACAAAAGGAGGGAGTGAAAACAAACACTGATAGCCTACTATTGACTATTTGGCAGCAGCATGTGAAAAGCTGCTGCTGAAATAACAAAGGGACTTTGACAAACTTCAGTATTGGGAAAAGGCTGACCATGTTGGGACATTCGTTTTGTTATGTCACTGCTAAGCAACAACTATATTCAGAATTCTGACAAACAATACTTCACCTGCAATTGTGTGCACTAAATAAAAGGAAATGTCTTCTGGATGGGTGTCTTGTTTAGAGGAAGAAGTGGAACATCACTGTCTCCCATCAGCTTTTCCTCCAATATTATGCTTTTGTAAGTATATTATAAGTGATATATGCAGCTCCTCCTGATCCTCTCCTCACCTTATCTCAGGTGAGTATCTCCTTTCACTGTTGCCTCCAAGCCAAGATCAGCAATCTGGGTGTTGGGTGTGTTCTTTTGGAGATTAGTGTGGATGGAGGCTGTTGCATGTTAGAATAATAAACAGGTGAACACTCTGCATAATTCTCTATCTCTCTGCACCTTAATGTATTAAAATCATATTCTTCCTCGGGGCAGAAAACCAGCAGCAGATTATGTCCAGGGCATGGTGAGTGGAAACCGAATGACAAATCCCACCACTTGCACAACAATGATCACCTGGGCAGGAGGTTGCTATTTATCATGCTTTTCACCAAATCCTGCCATTTAAGGGTGCGATTCCAGCTGTCTGAATTGTAGGTATTGCTAATGTGACTGGCGATGTGGTAATGCTGTGTTTACACTGGGACACACTTCGCTGTATCTGCAAACAACACCTTACTCCAAACACATGTTCACATACGCACCCCCCAAGTTCTTCCTGTCCTATCCAGAGCATACCCACTCCACCAGCCCCCTCTTTGAGCACTCCAAGGGTTATTCCGGTCCCCTTGACAGCCAAGCCAGGTAGGGGGTAGTGTTCATAATAGCTGGTGTTCTCAGCTTTAAATTTTAGTGCCCCTTCTTTTCACACACACACACACACACACACACACACACACACACACACACACACACACACACACACACATGCACACACACACAACCGCCGCCCCCTGCACCAGTCTCATCCACCCCCCTGCGCTCCCTCCCCAACTCACTCTTCTTCTTCTTCTTCTTCTTCTTCTTCTTCTTCCCCCAGATCTCTCTTTGCCACAGCTGCTGCCTCCTGGTCTCGCCCAGAGCCTTCAGGAGGCTTCCCAGCTCCCTCTCCTTTCCCCTGCAGCCAAAAAGGAAAAGCAGGCAAAGGAGGAAAATAAAACTTCAGGCACACCACGCAAGGCCATCTGGGTAATCTTGTTCAAAAGGCTTGAGGTGATAGCTGCAATTTACACAGGCAAAAAAAAGAAAAAGAAAAAAAAGAACAGACCTCATTTCCATACCTACCAGCCTCAAGGAGTTGAAATTGAATAAACTAAGAATTAGAAAAGAATTACAGTAAAACCAATACGGAATATTCAACATTAGTTCATTTTGTCCTTGTAACACCCCCCCCTCACACAAACACACACACACACACACACACACACACACACACACACACACACACACACACACACACACACACACACATGTTGTGATTTACTAAGAAATAGAACAGTTGAGGTGACATGAAGGTGCCATGGACAACTAACTGAAGCACAACACAAGCATATACACACACACAGCTCCACTCAAATACACATGCAGACACACACAGCCGATGGGGGAAACAATATTTGTGATGAAAGCAAATCAAACTGAAATCCAACATGTTAAAGTCAAGTTGATTAGTGTGAAAATGTAAAAGCATCTTCAACTGGCATATCCCACAGTCATAAAGATATGTTAATTTGTAACTTAATGGCTGAAAGCATAATTTTGCTTATATAAACCTTGAAACATGCTGCATTTTTTAAATGTGCCTTAATTTAATGAAGTAAACACCACCACAAAACAATAAATGCCCCAATTAAAAAACAGGCATGAAGAGAAGTGTCTATTTCCCGTTTTGTCCCCGCGGACATATGTACCCAAGCGTGTCTTTGCATTTACCCACACGGAGAAGCATATGCATCGTGTGCAGCTCATAAACATCATGCCTTCACATTTCACATTAGCATATGTGCCATGTTGTTTAAGATGTAGGTTATCTGGTGTGAGATCCAGGCTACATGTTTATGGCGATATCACTGAGCATGCATTCATGTGTGTTTTTGAGTGTGTGTTGGGGGTAGGAATATGTTTGATTGTATGTAAGTGTCGCCAGAGATGTTATGGTGTTACTGTATAATTAGCACATTTTTTAGTCATGGTTACTATTCATAATTGTATGCAAGTTATTGGAATATATTGTGTGATAAAGGCAGGATGTGCCATCATCTATTCTTCCTTCCTTCTTTGCCTGCCCCTGTGTTTGTATGTCATCTGGCCTGCTTCGCACCCCTGGGGGGCATATCCCATCAGGCTTTCTGTGCTCCAATGTGTCCCGACAGACCTGATGTGATCTGAGTGGCTGACGGGTCTGTCCCTGCTGCCCGCTGTCTTTTCTCTTCCCTGCTTCACTCACACATGTGCCTAAGAAACACACAACCTGATGCAGGCTGACTGGAGTTTGCACCTCCTGTGGAAAGGCTCTAATCATGTGCATGTGTTATTATCTGCAGCATGTGCATCCACCAAAATGTTTTCCGCATGTAGGTGTCGTGCATGATACCTCACAACAATAATCTCGAGTTCCATCTTGAGTTTCAATTTTGCCGTGGATAATTCAAGTGTAGAACATGGTTACGTGCCTCACTTCTACTTTTAGTCCTATCCATTTGAATGAGTGCATAAATGTGAACGTTCAATTATGAAACCCCGCTGGAGAGAAACAATGCCCTCTTGGTTCAGTAGCCATATTACACACACACACACACACACACAAACACACACACACACACACACACACACACACACACACACACACACACACACACACACACACACACACACACACACACACACACACACACACACACAGGAGCCTGAGGGGATGCATAAAGAGTGGGGGTTGGATACCATGAGACTAGGGCATCAAACTGGGGCTTAGAGACAGAGATATACCAACTGGAACCTTATACCTACAGGGTGTGTGTGTGTGTGTGTGTGTGTGTGTTGTGTGTGTGTGTGTGTGTGTGTGTGTGTGTGCGTGTGTGTGTGGCTCGCATCCTTGTGTTAACAAAAACTCACACATATGGAGGAAGCAAGTGACATACTGAGGAAGAGAGAATGCTGCATAGGGGGAATACAGTTTTGTGGAGGCTCTCTGTGTGTGTAAGTGTGTTTGAATATAATCTAATTGCTTACTAGTGGAGGACAAAATTGTTTTGCCTGCAGGATGGTGCTGATGAGAACTGGTCTGATATCTCAATCCACTAATCAGCTATGCGGAGCCATCCCACAGCCTACCTCTTAAAATCACATCTTACATGTACTAATACTGCGTGTATGTGGCATACATTTATTTTTTTTTTTTTTGCTTATTTGTTGCTAATCTTTTTTTCCTAAAATGGACAATGAAAATGAGGATGCTTTAAAGTCTGTGTTCTGCTACAACAGCAACACAGAGCATCAGGCTTTAAGCCTTTAATTAAAAAGATCAGGGGGATTTTATATTGATATTTCTCTGCACACTTCAGGCACAAAACTTTAATGCCCTAAGTCCACAGTAATGTTTTTTTGATCAATGATTAACTACCTTAGTCTGGATCGTAGATCACCTTTAGGTGCTCTTCACAAGCTAGTTTGCCTTGTGGCTAAAATGAACCACAACATGGAGGAAATGGCTGCAAAAATGGCTTAGGGAGGACTATGACGAAGCAGTGTTATTATTGTGTTATCCATTCAAGCAGCAAATATTTGCTTGAACTCACAGTAAAGGTCCAGTAAGACAAGTGCCTTCTATCACTAATTTGCTCTCAGTGACTATTGTAGAAGCAATATATGGAGTGATAATTTAACTGGAGAGCTCAAACTTTTTCCATATAAATAATATTGCAGCTGTTCTGCTTTAAGATGACACATTTCTGACATGATGTCTTGACACTGTCAACTCCCAGGATTCTTCCTTCAAAAGCCCAAGGACAAGGGGGCTGCTGTCTGTGATCATTCTAACCGATTCAGAGGGGAGAGGTTTTTAGGAGGCCAAGCAGGTCAGGAGTCACTTGAGTCATGTGACAACTCCAGGGCGTTGTTGGGAGTGACAGGGAGACCAAGAAGCAGAGCTGTGGTGTAGCTGCAAGCCCACGGGTGAAAAGGAGGTCAGTGGCCACAGGAAGCAGTGCAAAAGTGCCCAGAGCTGCTGTCCTTAATGAGAGCACATCCCCTTGGGTGTATGTCCCAGCAGCCTGACTGCCACATGAAAAACTCCAATCTATATAGAGCGCTGCAGGCATAAGAGAGCAGCCATTTTCATGGTCAATTCCCTAAGCCAGGAGCCATCTTGTGAGGTAAATAAAAAAACCAAGTACAAAGATGTGCACCTTGGTATGGGGCCAGTGCTGTTCCATCGTTTACACTGTGCTCTATGAGTCCTTGTCTTACCATTGGTTTGCTTTGAAAGCTCCTGACTGCTCAGGTCTCAATAGAGGCCTCCTCCAAAGCATTGTAAATTGATTTATTAATAAAGTTTGTGCTGCTGAGAAACGGAGGCTAATAAAACTGGAGCCCTATAGGGCGAATAGGTGAAATACATTTGAAAATAAACTGAGTAACTCATTAGATTAAGAAAATTATAAGAATAATAACCCTGAGCACTGCCTGGGGGGGGAAATCTCATTAACAGGTTTTTCGATTCCTCCTTTCAATACATTTGTTAAAAGTGCCAGGGAGTGTTCAATTATCACCCACCCTCTCACCTCCAAGACATAGGGTGACAAGAAACCCCAGAGAACCCTGCAGGAGCAGGGAGGGGCCATGCACACACAGCACACACATATCCACACACATACGATTTCACTTCAATCCCCCCTGAGTAATGGGCTTTCTGACCATTTGTTTAATACTGTCAACAAATAAGACAAGAGCTGCAGGGCTACTTAAGCAATGCAATCCCTCTCTCGAATGAGTATGAAACACACACACACACACACACACACACACACACACACACACCTGTACAGTATACTCTCAGGTCTATACATGTCCAAATGTTCATAGCCCAAAAAATGGAACAAAAATAGTTCTTTCATCCAGCATGGTTTCATACGAGCCACCAAGAGCCCCACCAAGGTTCCTTTCTTTCATCTGTTTCCAATCTTCCTATTGGCCTTTGGGCTATATTCTTGAGGCGGGAGGTTTAGAAGGCTGTATTTGCTCTGGAAGCATTTACCATGCCCTCCTCCTTCTCGACACATTGCAGAGCGCTGGAGGAGGGGGTGCAACTCGGCCCACCTGGAGTGCTCTGTCTCCACCCAACCCCCTCTGGTGGTAGTCACCAACACTGTGCAGCATTGGTTTGTGCCCCGCAGGCCTCCAACTACACAGCAACTGCTTGGAAAGACATCGCAATCTGGAGATCAAGATTAAATAATGCCAGCATCCAAACATCACTTTGTATGGTACAAAGCTGAGATGGATGGATGGATTTGAAGCATATGTGGCCAATTGAAAGCTTGACCACAGCTATGTTATGGCAGCACCCATTACAATTTACAAGCTAGATTTTTTGAAAGCAGAGATGTGATGCTGGGTTCAAAATAAAGTTGAAGTGTATGCTCCAAGTGCACACTTTACTTTCTGCCATGTTTATTTCTGGTACCAACTAGCTAACAGTTTGCTTCAAAGTAGCAACACCTGGAGCTAACACGTCTTGCCAGCTAATACTCCTTAAAATAACTTTCAAGATCCATGCAAAGAAGGTGTAAAATGGACTTGTAATCATAGTAACTAAGGCAGCTAAGTAGATTGCTAATTAAAAGTAAGTATGGTTGAGCCATATGGGTTTAGGCTGTCTATAAGTGCCAAATTCTGCACAGGCTAAAAACTACTTATGTCAAACCAGAAAAACAGTCAAATCTAAATTGTTTTTACTTCTGCTAAGATACACACTTTCCACTTTTAAACATTATTAATTGGGGAATATAACCCTATTTTGGCTATCAGTGTCCAATAAATATGCAATAACTTGTGCTTTGTGTGTGATTTATTTTGTGTTTGACCCTGATAAAACAAAACCCATATGGAGTGATTTGTTGGTTTACAATCTGTTTCAGTGAGCTACTAAAAAAGACAGATCACCATCTTGTCCTTCGGTAAGACTTAAATTGTGACATGTGGATGCAAACTAAATCAAAACCTCTGGGAAATATGTTGGAGACTGAGATTAAATAACACATGTGGACACAGATATATGATGACTCTTTGGTGTATTTACTCAAATTGTACACGTGTCCGTTTTTAATGATAGAGGAAAGATGATTTGCAGATAGGTACAAATATAAAAAAGCCTGCTAGAGGGCTAGAAAACAAGTGAGAATTTCTTTTCTAGCCCTCTAGCAGAAAACCTTGACATCATTCATTTCCATTTCTCTGTTGTCTATGTGACTGTTGAAACTGCATTTCATATCCAATGGATTGGCATTTAGTGTGACAGAGGAAAAGAGAATAAGTGAGAAAAATCAATCCTTTGGAAATGGGTTTTCATCAGGGCTACAGTGTCTAAAGTTACAGTACGTTTATGAGCAAGGGCACAGTGGCATTGATGCAAAGCATGACCAGACAATATCATCCAGCTACAGAGCTGCGGTGACAACAGTTTTTGTATGTAGATGATCACACATGGCACAAAGACCCTGACACTGAAGCTGCTAAATGGAATTCAGCCATCATTCATTTTATTATTCTATATATCTATTCTTTTCCTACTGTGACAGGTCAAAATGTCTTCCATGGAAAAGGCCTACCTACAGGCAAAGAAAGTAAAACCTTCTGCAATTTAGACATGAATGCCACCTACAGGTAATGAGTGCCAATGCTAATGTGTTTTTCTTTTTTCATATATGTATATATATATTTTTTAACCTTTTTTTAACCTTTATCCAGGTAAGTCGAGTTGCAAGGTTGACCTGTCACATTCACACAGTTACACATTCATACCTGGAAGCTGCCCAGTGGGCACCTCAGTGGTGGTAATGAGGGAGGAACAAGCGCTGCTCTTTCACTTTCCCCACCCAGATTTTATCCTGCCGGTCTGGGGGATTGAACCTACCGGTCCCAAGCTTGCTTCTCTAACCATTAGGCCACCACTGCTCTTTGTGTGTGAGTATACGTGCGTGTGTTTAAGGGTTAACACTTAGGTTCACTTATTGGGAGAAGTTCAGCGGAGCTCACTGTTAAAGGGGAACACCACCTAAATTAAGAATTCCAACATGTTATTATTATCAATCAATATCTGTGAACATGAGCTATTCTCTCTCAAAACAGAAGTCAAGTCTCAAACTTGTAATGTTATCAAGTATAAAGTCCGGAGCTGCTATAGACAATGAATTGGAGAGTGATTGCGTAAACCTAGTATGTCTGTTTTCTTTTTTATAGCCAAATGAGCTTTATTCTATTGTGGTGTTCTAAGTTCTAAAACAGAAAATGTACCTATACGCTATGTCACAATTCAGGGGCAGCAGCCTTCGTAGACCGATTGCGTCACACTGGCGCGACGAAGGCTGTCCCATTTCTTTTAATTTCGAAGGCTTCTTCAAATACGGTCCACAAATGCGGCCTCCTTTTACAGAATTCGGAGGATCCAACTGTTGTATCCTTCGTCGCCCCAGGTTTCCCAGCATTTATTTCGGCAAATAAGCAGAAGCACAGGCAAACACAAACGGCCAACAATTTTACAATTTTTGTCTGCTATTTCATCATTAAATTTACTTCCGAGAATGTTTTAGGTAAGAAATAAACTATGTAGATGTCACGTATAGGCAGTTTTATGAAAACTGATGACGAAGCTCCATAAACTGGCTTAACGCCAGCTAGCTCTGCAGGGGTAGCTGGATATCTGGCCGGCCAGTCCTGCTCAGAGAGCCCGCTGTGAGCTGACAGGAGCTCTCCTGGTCTTGGAGACAAGAGATGTTCACATGTAAATTAGGGTTTATTACTTATTTTCCTCTCTCTTTCAGACACTTGACTAAATCGTAAAATGAAAAGAACAACTTCTGGCTCCATTTCGGTGCTAACAGGAAATGCTCTGTAGACCAGTCTCATTTCAGAGACCGCTCGGATAGGCCTTCGTGGGCTTCGAAGGATGCAGCCGAGGTGGACTTCGAAGACTGCGGCCTCCGAAGGCTGCAGCCCCTGAACTGGGACATAGCTAGTTACTCAGAGCATTCCCCTGGGTGCTCTCAGTAGTCATGTTTCCATCAATGTATTTTTATGCGCATTTTGAAGTATCGCATTGGAAAATGTTGATGGAAACATAAAAATTTAAAAAAAGGTTTTTACGCTCGCTTGAAGTGTTTTTTTCCTTTTTCGAAAAAGAGTTAATGCGCAGAATGGGAGATGGAAACAGCTTTGCCAAAAAAGTTGTGACGTAGCGAACATGTAACTCACGTGACTATAGTCCCGGTATCCATCGGATGGGGGAAGGATCGGGATATGGGTCCCATCCAGTGTGCCGTACACTTGTGGCACAGGTTGCGTAGTGGAGTTGTGGTGCGCTATAGCCTGTGCCTCAGCCACGTCGGGTAAATTGATGAACTGGTCCAACAGCTTGAATCGTGGCCCTGCACACCGCGTAGACACAGCGGTGAACAGTTGTCTTACTGACACCAACGTCTCTGCCACAACCCTGTATTCTGCACAGGTGGCCAACTTGTACAATGCTACCTCTAACAACTTGTGACAAAACTACGTTTTGCGTAGTCTAGTTTATTCACTCCAAATCAGTTGATAGAAACGCTTCTAATTCACATTTTCTTTTCTTTTTTGCGATATTTTAAAAGTTCGCTTAAAATTCGCTTGACAATTAGATGGAAACATATTATACTATACTATACAGTTATACTTGATGACATTTTCGATTTGGGAGAGTTGTTCATGTTTACACATTTTTCTGGTCTGTCTTAAACGATACGAATACCATTTATAAATTTGGAAAATGGGCGTAGTTTCCCTTTAAGCCCAAACCAAGGAATGGGAAAATGACAAAATGTTTAAAAGTTAGCATTTTGTGTTTTATAGCCACACACTGAATTGTGTTACCATTTAGATATATTTACAGTATACATTGTATTTGATGGAGGTTAGTGTGACACAGTGTTACAATGTGTTCAAATATTTGATTTCAGCTAACAAGTGGAAAAATAAAGACAATAGCAGCTATAAAAGAAAAGCTCACTGACAACGTGATCTCGTATAAATAGCATGACACTTTTAAGGACACGAGTGTCGAAGTTGTATACATTTCTTTGCCTGTAAGTGGCAACATCAATGTACATGTAGGTCTAACTTTCGGCTGACGGAACAGGAGGGCATGTGTAAAACTGGCCTGATAATGACTGAACAGCTCCCTCTTGCAGAGAATCTGCAGCATGCTAAACGTGAATGTGAGTTTGTGAGTAAGTTACATGCGATTTTAATTGTTTAATTCGCTAAAAAATGACAAAAAAATACACACAAAAAAATCTATATGACTTGACAAACTATTGTTGATCTGTCTATGGTACTCACAAAGGCGTATTCCCTGTCAAAGAATACGTATTTGCTGTACACAATATAAGGTAAAAGGCAAAGACCGAAAAAAGTAATGATGCATTCATGATAGAATGTAGAGCAAAAAACGCAGCCATAGACATACACACACACACATACGCACAGCCAAAGTTTTAGTGCTTAGTTTTTATTCAGCTCTTCATTAGCCACAGGGCCCAACTCCGGTTAGCTCCAGTATTAGGCTCAATTAGAACAAGATCCAATTAGAGGGCTCCTTTCCCCTGGGGCAAGGAGAGGCAGGAAATGGAGACTGAGAAATGTATAAGTCGACAACATACGGACACAGCCAACATAAACAAACTTACTTTGTTGATCTCTGCTGTTGCTACGCAGGAGTCCTCTGGGAGTTAAAGCCCTGCTAGTCTAAGCTATGAGATAAAACAAAATAAAAAAGAAGCCCCGCAGCAAAACATGAACTCTGTGAACACAAGGGCTCCGACACCATGAAGGGAACGTCTGGGCCCAGAAAATGAAAAGCCCACAGGCGTTTTCCATTTACAGCTAAAAATCCAGCACTAGCTCCTAGCCAGGGTTAGTATCAGACTCTCAAAATGAACACTTACACTACGGGGGGAACAAATGAGTAGCTTTCTATTGTCGCTCTATTAAATCTGTCGGTTAATAGACATATACCTTACTACTGACAGAAATCAATAACGTACAATAACATAAAGGGCATGGAAGAAAGAAAGAGAAAAAAAGCAAAGGTATACTTTGTGAAAGAAAGGAGAAAAAAAGAAAAGACAAAGATCCAACTGTGTGATTCTGAGCTCAGTATTTCTGTTCTCCTATCAGTATGGTTAGAGGTGGTGATGGCGGCAATGTTGTGTGAGCTGTTTGGGCTTGCCCTTGCCTCGGGCCTCGAGTGTTCCTCCCCCGGGCGGTGTGTGAGGGAAATGGTGTGTGGTGCGAGGGTAAACCTTGACCTGCCTGCCAGGAGGCTGCACACGGAATGAAATGAGCA